>NC_080435.1:49615719-50285719 GCF_028018845.1 Melospiza georgiana | reverse complement strand
CCAGGAAAAGTAAAGCACTGCCAATTTGTCCATTTAGAGCAATCAAGGTAGCTATGAAACAGTCTCAATATTTTTAATTTCAAATTACACTGACATTACATGAAACCAACCAAGACCATCAAACTCCATCAGATTCTAGCAATGATAATCTACTAAAGATTCTAATAACAAACTGGAGATAGCTGGAAAGAAATTGTCTTTAATAAGGAAGGGGGGAAAGGAATAAGAGAAAGGGAAGAAAAGACATGAGAGTTGTATTAACATATCAGTTACTTGGATACAGCTGATAGGGACTTTTCATAATGTACATGAAGCATGTAGTGAAGTTAGGAGCACTGTGATTTAAGAAAATCTCAGAGAACATCATCCTTTTATATGTCTTGTTCTTATCCTATCAGTATGATTGATGCTTCAGTGCATTGTACATAACACAATGCTTCCAAAAATCAAAGACTAACTGTAATTCTTTTAGATTTTTTTTTCTTTTACCTTGATCATAGGGTACAAAAAAATTCTGAAAAGCAGAAAAATGTGCAAAACTATAACTGCGGAAAAATAGCGCAGTGCTCTTTGCCACTGTTTACTTTTGAAGTTTTCCCAAACAAGCACGGAAATTTAGCAGTCAACTTCAGTTAATAAAGCTACTTATAAACAGCATAAAACATGCAGCTATGGATTTGTGCATGCAAGGATAATCTATGACATCCATCCTGATTTTGCTTAGAGTAGTAGTCAAAACATTTTTGCTTCTTGCAGGTCATGCTGGTCTGTGGCATAATTTGAATTCTCAAGCTGTTATCCATACATCATTCCCAACAACTTTCCAAAATAGAAAATAATTTCCACTTCTTTAATTAAAACAGGGAGCTACAGTGTGCATTTGGCTGGGTCCTGAGTTGCTGCTGGGGAGAGCCTTGAGTTTAGGAGCAAGATCCTCAGCTGAGATAAACTGGTGAGGCTCAGCTGGAATTAACAGGGCTATCCCAGTTTATCCTGGATTTAGTCATTCTGTATTTCTAGCATCAAGCACTGCCAACTGTTTTCAAATACACCTGAAGTGCCTGAATGTCATTATTGCTAATTGGTATCTATACAGCACCTTTGATGCAGATGGCTATAAAGCTCTTTACATATTTTTTATGCCAGATTCCACCCACAGGAAAACTAGATTAAATCAGGAGGAATGCCACCAAAAAAAAAGCAGAGTGAAGAGACGGAGCAGCACATCTTGAAACAGAAAGTGCATCTGGCTCTTAGCAGAGTGATTTTTTGCACACTGTTTGCAAATATAACCAGTTCTAGGGTAGAACAAGGCAGCAGTTCAACTGTATCCATGTACAACTAAACAAGTTGTGCATGGTAATAATTCCTTGATTTTACTTATGACAAACAGTAATTAGCTCATGATTATGTAAATATATTCTTATCCAGGTAACATTTTTCACTGCTTGTATTGCAGACAGGAGCTCTGCAGCTAAGAAATGTGCACAATTAGTAGGGAAAGAAAGTTTATAAATTATGATAAAGAGCTTCTAAGATTTACTGCGTCACAAAACCTCCCAGTGTTTCTCCCAGTTTCTTGCTACCTGTATAGTTAATCAAGCAATAATTGATCTGTAAAAAAGCACAAGGCATGCTGCAGTAAGATCAGAGTGAGACTTTCTGCTGAGGAAGACTGTTCTGTCCTGGGATAGAGGTTCTTCATCATAACCCGGAATGGTTATGTCCATTTCCCACTCGATTCATCCAGGGAGCAGTTGGCTGTATGAGTGAAGAGGTGCATGGAACCAAGAGGTGCTTCTTCACATAGAGGAGCATTAATCAGTTGAGGATTTACAGATCAAAGCCTGAGCTGATGCCAGCCACAGTCCTAGAGAAAAGAGTGGCTGTACAGAGCCCTGCTACACGTTCCACACTTGTTCTGGTGGAGACCTGGCCACTGTGCTCTGCAGTGCCACAATCTCTGTGCTGCTACTTCAGTTAGCTTTGCATGCAGTGAATCAAAGTTATCCACTTCAGATTTGACAGACTAGGTTCAGTGGCCATATCCTCATCCATGGTGGAAGAGGTGCAGCCTTTTGGCAATGTTTTGGGTATGTCTGTATGGCACAAGTGCTGCTGCCCTGTGGGCACTCACATCAGCACAGTCCTGCACATGAGCCAAGGGACTACAGCAAAGAATACAGTATAGTGCTTGTGTCGATATAGATAGATATAGATATAGATATAGATATAGATATAGATATAGATATAGATATAGATATAGATATAGATATAGATATAGATATAGATAGATATAGATATGTGCCAGGAATAGTTCAGAGCTGTAATCACAGGAGTCCACAGAAGCATTTGGCCAGACACCCTGCATGGAGGGTCTGGTCTTTGTTCCCATTATTGTTGTACAAGTACAAAAGAATACTATTACTTGTATAATGTCACAGAAAAAAAAAATATATATATATATACGTGGCTTGAGAAATAACCTTTCTTGTTAGGAAAAAAGCACGTATACACCCTGAACAGTGTAATGCCTTTGACAGGAAGACAAGATCTGAAAAGAAGTTGTTGGTTAACCCTCCAGAGTTCTTCCACCTTGGCTAGCTGCATAAACAGATTAGCAGCACTTTGTGGCCAGCTTGGCAGAAGGTGCAGAGATGGAGCAATGTAGTGCAAGTGTCTGAGAGTTGACATTTGTACTACAACTAGAAGACAGAGATCAAGAAGTGACAAACATGCAACAGTCAAGAAAAGCTTGGGACCAGAGCAGAGCAGAGAAGGAGCTGCAAGAAGTGGACTGAAAGTTATTTCAAAGCTGATATTTCTAGTGCTATTTTATTTTTGTGGAGGTATAAATGGAGTCTGGCATTTTAGAATACACTGTGACAGAGACAGGTTGTCAGAGTAGGCAGCTGACTATTCTCAATCTATCAGACCCCTGTAGCATCTGTGACTAGTTTAAAAGGCCTGTTGTAGTTTGTAAATGTGGGACATTGTGATGAATGTGTGTCACTTATGAAATGGTGGACTAGCCCTGAGAAATTATTTCATAGCAGAGGCTTGTGCCAAAGAATCACTGATGAATAAAGGGTTGCTTTCTTTGTTGAGCTGTCACTTGCTCCAGCATGCTTCTGGGACACAGAGGCAAGTTTGCCTCCTTATGAAATAGCCTTTTTTCAAGTACTTCCCAGAACTCATAAAGAGCATTACTTTTAACAAAATGCTCAATGATATTGAAAGTAGGAAGCCTGATTCTCCTTATGCTGGGTTGAGCCTTAGGACTAAAGCAACAACACAAAACAATTTGTCTGGTTTGTAAACTGAGAACATTTTCCATGTGACTGACTGGAACAGGAAGCACATGTTGAGAGCCCCCAAGTACCATTTCCGCAGAAGGATTCTGTTCACTGCAATGAGACCTTTAAGAAATATCCAAGATGTGAAAAGATATTTGAGAAATTTTCATGAAGAATTTTTAGTACCCTCTGCTGTAATAAGCAGAAGGTGTTTAATAAACATGATATGCAGCAGTTGCTAAGCAGAATCTGATTTATGTACAGTAGCAGCTAGAAGCATCTACACATCAGGGTTGTACACTTTATTTGACTGTGAATTCTGATTTTCTGATGGAAGCAATTCTGCTGAACTTTATTTATAATCAGCTTACAACATGGGTAGCAGTATTATAAATGCTTCTCGAATTACATAGCAAATCTTGTTGTCTTCTTGGGTAAATAATCATGAGCTTTAATTGTAATACAGGTCATTGTCAAGGGTATAACACTTTCCAAACCCTTCTGATAGTTGAAATCATGCAGCATTTTTAAACAGAATACATGTCAACTCAGTGTACCTGAGATGGCATGGCATCTGCTCAGTATACATATATTTCAAAACAAATTGTTCCTAATTTTTAATTCCTCCCATTAAATTAATTATTAAAATGTAATGGATTCCTGTATGGATCATTTGGGTTTGTGCAAGTGAAGAAGAGGGAGCCAGGAGCCCTGGTCTCTGCTCCATCAGTGTAAACAGAGCACACTTTCCACACCAACATAAACCTGTTATCTGTGTATCAGGGAAGCAGAGATCAGAGCCTGACCCAGACAGAGAGCAAGGGACAGAAGTACAGGTTCAGTTCATGGTGTTCAAGAATCAAACATGGGTTTTGCCTGCAGACAGAACAGAGAGGAGGATGTAAGCTGTGCCTCATATGGCATTATATGATTGCAGTGCTCTATCTTTATCTTACTAGAAGTCAGTAAAATCAACAGAATAATATTTACTTGCATTAGATGAACAACTTGACAAAGAGAAAGCAGACATAATATAGGGAAGTCTCCAAACCTCTCTTCCCCTTCCACTTCTCTTTCCAATTCCCTTTTCCTTTCTCAATATATTAGCATTTTTTAAATGAGACTTAATAGAGCTCCACAATGAATTTTCAGTGCCAGCAAGTGAATAATGACATTCATATCACTCAAGTCAAACAGATAAAAAAATCCTGCTTTAGAATGGTTCCTAAACCCGGTGAAAACATTTCTGGGCATGAATCTGTCTGCCTATTGGAGGGAAAGAAGCAACAGCACCTTGTCAAGGAATAAGCTTTACTTTTATCTGATTTAATTTGAAGTTATCAGATGGCTAGCATAATAATATTATATATAAGTATATATATACATGCTTTTTTTACCCTTCTAGACTGTCTGATTTTTTTTTTTTAGTTTCTTTCCATTCATAAGATTCCCCAAAATTTCTAAGTAGGACACTCCTCTAAGCCATTTGATGCACAGACCCTAGCATGCCAAACTCCCCCACTGAGGGACTATTCAAAGAGCAATAGTTCTTTGCTCTATTCTGCAGCAGAACACTGCACACTGCTGTTTCTCAGGGTCACAACATCATATGCACAGAAATAAAAATGAAGGGGCTTCAGGAGACAGAACAAGAGGGAGTGGAAAGGATTCTTGCCTGGAGTGAGGTGGGGTTGGATCTTACGTCCTTGGCCAATGTTCTGTTCTCCTTTGTAGATGCAAAAACTTAAATGTTCCCTGCATTGTGCAGGTTCCAGGAAAATCTGTTGTGCTGCAGTGTCATGAAGAAACACATCCTCAGCCATGGGAGAGGAGCACTCCAGTGTAAACCCAGCCAGACCTAACTCTGGCACATGCAAAGGTATCACACAGCCCTCTCTGACAAAGCTACCTGAGGTGCACCAGTGCTGCCACACTGAACAGGAGCCAGACAGGGATCTGGCCCCATATTTTTTCCTGAATTAGAGGATGTTTATTTCTCGAGAAAAAAATTTTCCTATATCAAAATCTGCAGAATGACCATGGGTGAGGACACCTCCTCCTTGCACATGCAAGATGTGCTGGTGCTCCACCTGTGCACACACAGTGGATTCCTCTCTTGGTGTCCCACACCAAGACAGATCCTGCACTATAGTGGTAGCACAATAACCTTCAAAGTCCACTTTGTTTACAGTGTTAATGTGTTATGTCAAGCTAAGTTCTCACCCTTTTTCCTACCAGCCTGGTCTGTGAGGTTTGTATTTCCCTCTCTCAATCAATAATTGCTTAAGTAGCAAATAGAGTTCCCATCCCCCAGCACTAATAGACTCTCATGCAGTCAGGAAGCATCAAGATGAACCCTCAGTTACCACTGTGCACCCTGTTTAATGTATGCATTTTTATGGCCTCTGATGTATATGGTTCCATTACTGTCTATGAATTCAGAGTGCTGGAGCTAGTTAATGTATTATTTATTTTATTACCCCTTTGTATAAGCTGGTATTTGCAATTTGGAATTTTATATACTTTGGTTCTATAATGGTTTCATAATGTGTACACAGCTCAATAATTAAAAAAATATATCTTACCACCTCACCTCCAGAGCCAAGTGTGTTTCTGCTGCTAACTGCACGTTCTGGCCAGCACCAGTCCTGCATTGTCTGCCAGTCCCTCTGCTCCTGGCCCCAAAAACCTTGCCAGTCCCACTGTCAGGACACAGCCCTCACCCCACCCTGAGAAATGCAGCACCATTTTGTTCTTCCTCTTTGGGACCACAGGGAAGTTTTTCAGAATTTTAGACCTAATATGTGGCTGTCTGGCATGTCCCCTTCATTTCCAAGGATGGAGCCCCATGGGCACAAGGGCTGCCTCTGCCCCAGGCTCAGCCCATGCAGGATTTCACCTGAGCAGCAGCACAGGCAGTTTCCCTCACCAACAAAGCAAGTTCCTGCCAGTACAAGCCATCACTGGGCAACAGGAGGGACTGAAAAGAAGAGGTGATTTCTCTCTCCTGAAAGGGCAATCAGCATGTCCTACATCCAGCTCCAGCTGCCCACTGCTAGCCTGGTGTCCTGCAGCACTGCTGATTCTCCTGCCAGCTCGTGATGAGGAGCTTGTCACTCCTCCAAATGGCTGGAAGTTCACTTTCAAAAGTTTACAGCCATATTCCTTGAGATATCACGGTCTTACTGCCCAACTGTGGTTATGAATTTATTAAGTACTTTTTGCCTGGTTCAAATTTTCAAGCTAAACTATGACCTGTCCAAACACATACGTATAAGAAAGAACAGCACGCTATTCTTTTCTATCTTCCTCCTCATGGATGTCAGCCAAACCACATGGCACTTGCACAGAAACCCTTTGGCTTCAGTACTGGGTCTGCAAAATGCCACTCTGCCACCACAAAGGGTCTCTACCAGTTCCTTGGCTGGTAAAGGTCCTGCCCTTAAACCAGCTTGTCCACTGGACAGGAAGGTAAATATTGGGGATTGTTTGATTGTGGTTCTTTGCAGTAGCACAAGCACGTGTTGGTTTTGGCTGAAAAGGCACCAGTAATTCACTGTCTGCAGAGGATTGTGCCTTACTGCTGCTGGGAGGGATTGGAGGCATTGTGAAGCTCTGGGACAACATATTTAGGAAGGGGAAAAAAAAAAGAGAAGTTATTGTGACCAGAGAAGAGAGGAGTAAGAATATATGAGAGGAACAGCTCTGCAGGAACTCAGGTCAATGAAGAAGCAGTGGGAGGAAGGGCTCCAGGTGCTGCAGTGGGCTTCCCCTGCAGTGAAGACCATGGTGAAGCAGCTATGCCCCTGCAGCTCATGAAGGTCCACAGAGATCCACCCACAGCCCCTGCAGGATCCCCACTCCAGAGCAGGTGGATGCCTAAAGGAAAGCTGTGATCCCAAGGGAAAGCCATGCTGGAGCAGCCTGTTCCAGAAGGACTGCACAGAGGGGGAAAAAGAGACCATGCTGAAGAGCTGTAGCCTGTGGGAAGGACTCACACTGGAGAAGTTTGCGGAGGACTCTCCTGTGTGAGGAAGCCCACACTGGAGCAGGGGATAGACTCCTGAGGAGGAAGCAGCTGCAGAAAAAACATGTGATGAGCTGACCATGACCTCTATTCCCCTGCACCATTGAGAGGGGAGAAGGCAGAGAATTAGGAATAAAGTTAACTCTGAGAAGGAGGGAGGGGCAGGGGGAAGGTGTTTTTTAATAACCATTTTACTTCTCATTATCCTGCTCTGATTTGATTGGTAATAAATTCAATTAAGTCAAGTCTGTTTTGTCCATGATGGTAATCAGTGAGTGATTTCTCCTTGTCCTTATCTCAGCCCATGAGCCATTCATGAAATTTTCTCTCCCCTCTCCAGCTGAGGAGGGGAGTGGTTGAGCAGCTTTTGTGGGCAACTGGTCCAACTCCAACAGATACAATCCTAAAAACACCAAATGACACAGAAAGGATTAAGGCAGGATCAGGAAGCCCAACACAGGTCTTTGCACCCAGGTGTGGGAACCCAGGAAATTCCTCTGGCTGCCCTGGAGAACATGAGACCCTGTCAGGGGACTAAATCAAAGGACCTCTGTGCCTTTGATTTAGCCCTTGGAAAAAACAATTACCAATGTTTATATGAAGAATTACAAGCCATGAAAGTTTAAGTAGAATGATACTGAATTTATCACAGGGTGAAAAATAGATTTTTTTGGGGTTTTTAGAACGGGGGTCAGGGAGCAAGATGGAGGGATATGGGCATGTCCAGCCTTTCTCCTTCTTCTTCTTAGCCTCCATCTTCTGCTGTGATGTTGGCACTTTTAGATTGGTTTAGAGTAGAAGCTCACTGTCTAACATAGATGATAGGTATTGGAAAGTAATTGTAAATATTATACATGTAGTTTTTAGTATAAAAAGATAACACTGCCCCGGGGGCAGGCAGAGTGCCTCTGTCTGTCCTGCTGAGCTGACCTCAGCAGGCTATAGGAGAAAGAATTTTATAGATAAGATACAATAAACAACCTTGAGACCAAGAAATGAAGAGCTCTGACTCCTTCAAGCGCTGGGCTGGGAAAAGAGACTTTTAACTTATCTCAGGGTCACTCTGAGCAGCAGAGACCCCTGACCCAGGGGCCACCTTGCCCCAACAGAGACATCTGGCAGTGACCCTGTGCATGTAGACATGGGGAGCAGGGGCCAGAGGAGGGAGCTGAGGTGCTCAGAGCACACTTCAAATCTGGGGAAGAACTGTGGGCCAGTAATGAGACCTGGGAAAGATTGAAATGAAGAAGCCTTAATCGTGTCATGTTCAGCACACAAAGGAGTGAGAATGCTCTCACTTTTTTCTCTCCATTTAATAAAATATCAAAGCTAACAGTATGAATACAGAAAGAAAAAAAAAACCAAACCAAACTTTATTATGCAGGTGTTTAGGAGAAAAGAAAAACAAATACGGGGTGAGGAGAGTTGCAGGCTATATGGCACCAAAACAGGGAAAAATATGGATCCAGACCCCACAACCCAGAGACAAAGACTGACAACACCTGGTAGAGAGGGTTAGACACCAGAAAGGATAATATCTTCCATGACTATCAGCATTTGTATTCAAAATATTTGTGTCAGAGTATTAGATGGGAAGAGGACTGGATGACTCGTGGGTCTCCCCTGGGTAGGAAGGAGATATGGGTTCAGTTTCAGTGTCTCTGTCACCTTCCTTTGTGAGCTGGCCACATTCTCTCTCTGGCTCAGGTGCTGAGCACCACACCACAGAGGTTGCCTTGCTGTGTGTGTTTAAGTCCTCCTGGCACAGCCCACTGTGCTCCCAGGTGGGGACAGCAAGCACAACTCAAAGAAGTATTTCCAGTCATAAATTGTTTTATACCAGCTTCTACCCCACGAAACTGAGCTGATATAAATAACCAGTGCTAGTAACAGGTGATAGAAGCAGCAGAGTGTTTCAGAAAGAAAGCAGCTTTCCCTGTTTAATTTAACCAAGTACACACACACACATGCAAACGAGACAGTTTTTCAAAAATGAGGATGCAGATGAGAGACTCAAGGACAGTTCTAACTTGCCCTCTGTCAATTTACAAGAGAATTTATTCCAGACTATTCATACATGAATATTTAGCATGGCAACAATTACATCCAATGACACCCATGAGATACATAGTACTGAAGACCCTCTCCAAGGAACATGCACAATGCTTTAACTGGACTGAACATTTGATTTTTAAGTATTATTTTTTTCTTTAGACCTTTCAATAATATTTCCTTTAATTATTATATTAATTTTATATCTATTGCTGCCATATTTTATAAATGAGAGGTATGATTGATTCACATGAGTAGAAATGGATACGTGACAGGAAGTAAAGGGGAGAGACAGTGGCTGCTGAGGCATGTTAAAATAGCCTGTGGTCAATCTTATTCTTAATGCAAAGACCTTGTTTTTGTTGTATAAAGGAAAAAGGAGGGGGAAGGGAGAGAGTCAGGAGCAATCACTCAGGGCTTAAATAGCATAAACCTAAAGACATATAAAAAAGAAAAGTCGCTTCAAGTCCATAAATGAGATTTAACACCAAAACCACAAAATAGCAAACATAAGGTCTATATATGGCTAGGCAGAATGCTTTTCTGTATGGATAATTCATTTATTCTCAATATGAAGCTCTCTGGTTATCATACCCTATTATAAGCTCTTGCTGTGGAACACATTATTAGTTAGGGAGGAGGAAAAAAAAGGCAATGAATATTCATGCTAACATTCCAGATACAAACCTCTGACAATTCCAGTAAAATGGAAACCAGGGAATACTGAGGTCACAACACATGCAACTAGAGTTGTGATGACTTATCTTGAGAGCTTATTTAATTCAGGGTCTACATTATACTGGACATCATTCCAAAGAGGATGTTTACCCAGGTTTGAGATGTCCTTTGCTGACCATGGAGCGTGCTTCCAAAGCAGGCAGTGCAGTGTCTGTGATCTTCAATCCACATGGAAGAAGAACCTTCCTCACTTTCAACGGCCTGCTAGTGCCTTCTAGCCCTAAAAATGCCATCCAGAGCCTGGATGATCACCCATCTCTTCTGCATTGTGCCAGGGAGAAAATCTTTTGCCAAAGTGGATTTTAGCAGTTTTACTAAGCGTTCTGACATGCAGTGAAAGAGGCATCTTAGCAGGTTAGTTTTCTGCTGGCCCACATTACTCAGTAAAAGACATTTATGGTAGTCCACTTACTGTTTTCCACAAAACACAGAAAACCATATAACAATAATCCTTGGTTTAGAACAATGAAATTTCATTAAACAATAATGAGGTTTTACAGCCTGCTGAAAATGTGTTCTTTAGGAGAATGACAAGTTGCTTTACCTAAAAAAGTGGTCCTGGAAATCTTTCACAAGGCATGGGAGTGTATCTGCATCTGTGGCCTGAGAAGTACAATACTCAGAGAAATCCACTCCAAACTCCACCTGCCATTGCATGGTTGAATTTGATAGAATAAACCCCAGACACTATGGGACTGTCTTCTAGGCAAAAGTATTAGGTTGCAGCACATTATTCACTGAGTTAGAAAAGAACAAACATTTAATTATTGCAAATTTAAAAGCAAAATTCTGTAGGACTGGGATAAGGAGTTAAATCATTAAGGGATTAGATACTGCTGAACAGAGTAATGCAACGAGGTCAGGAGATGAAACTAAGCCTTTGGTTCATCAGCTTTCCCCTAAAAAAGCAATGGCACTTCCTCTCTGAAATTAATTTAGCCCTGTCCACACCACCCCTTAGACATTGTGGGAGAAGTCAGATATTTGCCTCTGTTCACTCATTTCTAAAAGAGTTTGTTTGGTAAAAAGTCTGCATCTCTGTCCTGTCCACCTGAGAACTATGAGATTGGTGGCACCGTTTACCAAATTTATTCAGTAACATTTTCTTCACACATTGCAGCCAGTTTCTTGTTTTCCCACTAATAGTCCAGATGGTGACTGCTCTTTGTAAGAGGACTGTTTCTTAGTTTCCTACAGGCAAAGGTTTCTTCTGTGGTGGACATTTGAATTTGGGACAATGCCTCCTGTAGACTGTTTACCACTTACAGTTTAGCCAAGGCAGCAGAGACAAACAAGAATATTTCAGGATTAGATTTGTCTCCTGTCTTGAGCATAGGCCTCCCCAAAACCCTGATAACTTATCCTACTGTATGCAAGCCTTAATATCTTTAAAAATAGTGCCGCAATAATCAGGAGCAGCTGAAGTCTCAGTTCTTTTTGGGACAATACGATGAAGTCATACCATGAGAAAGGAGCAGCTGATGCTGATTTGGACTCAACAGCAGCACCATCACCCTTTCCCAATCAGGCTAATAACAGTGTTGATAAGGTCAGAATTCAGAGATAGAAAATTGTATAAATTTAAGGAATTCCTATCTGAATGAGAATTATCCAATTCTGCTCACTTTCTGTAAGGTCCATCTAAAATAGTTGCTGTTTTCTTGAGCAGGCATTAATCCAAGATTTGAAAAAGTACAAAATTAAGTTTATTTTCAATGTGTATGTTTTTCTATCAGTCAAACAATTTTCCTCTCAGGTGAGACTTTATTAACACTTGTATTCTTTTTGAGGTGCTGTGACCAGCCATGTGCATTGTGGCTTCTGATATCCTGAAGGAGAGATTCCAGGGAGGATTAGGCACTTTGAGCCAGGTTGAAGCTTTTACAGAGAAGCCTAAAATAAGACTAGAGCCTACACCTGGCTCGGTCTGGGCTGTCAAGGGAGGGGAGAAACCCTCCCAAATGTAATTTATCCCTTGAGATCTCAGCCACTCTATAGAAGTGTGTGTCTGTTTTCATGTGGTTACTTAGGGTGCCTTTGGCAATTAGGCTCTTGCTGTAACTCAGATGTGTAAATGTAGGGACCAACTCAAGGCTTTGTGCCTTAGGGAAGAAGGTTAATGTATGCAAATGAGATTTACTTGAACTGTTTTGTCACTGTATTGCCAGAATTTTCATTTGGGCAATCATAGTATAATAAGGTTTTACTGGGCACTTAAGTTGCAATTCCAGGACGTTTACCACTGCTCGAATATAGAGAAATATTTACGTATTTGTGCTATTATGGCATACAGAAGCTTTCTGATTTTGTTGCATAACCCTGACCCTGTGACACCATTTTCAGGTTTTATCTCTCTGCTCAGCATTTCCTCCTCTCATGGAGTGTTATCACTCTTGATTCATCGCCCTCAGTGACAGCTCACTCTGCTCAGTACAATCCCTGGTCTTGTACACTTTCTATTGCCTCTTCTTTCTTAACAGAAATTTTCTATTTAGCTCTAATACTAAATAAATTTGAAATAACTTAAGCTATCCTGGACAAATAAACAATGAAATATTTAAAAATCAAATAAAACCTTCCTAATCTTTCCATCTATTACTGTAAGTAAAGTGAGATTTTTTTTTTACTTTAATTTTTGGAGCTGCAGTCTGAGAAGAAAATAATTTTGTGCTGTGCTGACAATCATTGTTCTCAATGACGTTTGAAATACTGATTTCCTTGACTATAATCTGTAAGCCACAGATTCAGATCCTATTGAATTCACTTAGAGGAGTGGCTGAGGGAACCATTTGGTGCAGTGCCTTTTGTGACTTATGCCAGGTCACCCTCCTTCCAAGTTGTAACCACAATCCTGCAACCACTTCAGAAAGCTCCTTAATCTTCATGAAAGCTCACTGAAGACCAGTTTTCAAATGAAGAATTTTCCTGTGCACTGCTGTTTGTAATATTGGGGCCACTGTGAAGCCCAGCAAGTCCTATTCCCTCTCTGTGCTTCAGAATTTCCTGGATTTATGTTATCAGATAGAGAACAGCTTCTCAAGTGTAGCTCTTGTATGTTGAAATTACACACACATACACAAAGCCATCACTCATACAATGAATTCAGGAAAATGATGATTTAAAAAAAACTCCTCTTGAAAGCATTTTGAATATGCAATAAAATAACAATACCACTGGTAAAAGAAAGGTCATAAAACAGGGCAGGGATTCAAGGCAAGAGTCAAGAAGAAATTGTACAGTTAAATTCAGAGGTTTACATTTGTGCCTGTGAATGCAAAAATTTGCATCCAAATATTTTTTTAAATACAGCATGCTGACAAGAACAGCTATTTCGAGGAGCACATCAGCCTCTTTCTCCTCCTTTTCTTAAGCAACCTTTCAATTCAGGGACATTGCACAAAAGTTCTTACCCATGAAAATAATCCACTCACACGCAAATAGCTGCTATGGAATCAGAAAGGTAAGATAATTTTCCTTTGGCTCACCTCCCTCTGAAGGTCCTTCCATTCCCACAAAAGGCCCCTCAGTTTCCATCTCACTTCTCAGCAAATCCACATCCACAGTCACTCCAGAGCAGCACCATCCTGCCTTCATCCCTAGCATGAAGTTCCTGTCCAATTGCTGTAATTGGACATACTCTCCCTCCCTTATTTAAAAAAAAAAAAATGCCCTCCAAAAGCACACACACTCTGCTTTCTTTGGGTCAGGTGGGCAGCTGAAGGTTTGCTGATGGTATTTCCAGCAATTCTCCCCCGCTATGCTGTGAAAACAATGACAAGTGAACAAGAGGTACCAACCAGCTCACACTGAAACCTGTGATTCATGCAAAGAGCGTCCTTCCAGAAGTCTGTGGACTTTAAAAGCACACGTGCAGTGATTCAATAGAGCCATGCTGTGAATAGCTGGCATTGTAAATATGGAATTTATGGCCTTTCTAGCTATGATTTTTCTAACAAGCCTTTAGCAATGGTTGCTCATTCTTTCTTTGCATCTTTCAGTCTGGATTTATCTCAATGGCAGAAAAAGGCTGGGAAAATTAAAATCTGGGGCAGTGCTAGACAGCCTCTCATAAGACCACAGGTTGGAAAGCCAGGTGCAAAGGCAGGGGGTGGAAGCATCTGCTGTGTGAGAGGATAAAGCAGCTCAGCATGGCAGAGGTGGGGATGTCCCCACTACCACGAGTGGCAAATGTCCCCATAATGAGAAGTGAGGCAGAGATACAGAGTGCTATTTCTTGCCCTGTCCTTTGTATGAGGCAGGTAGAAAAATTAGTTCTTGCAGATATATTTGTGCCAAATATGTTTCTCTTTCCTTCTGGCAGGAGTCCCTGGCAGCAAGAGGAATTCCCCTGGCTCAGAGGGGCAGCAAGCAGCAAGCACTGCTCTGAGAGGCCTGGGTGTGCCCCCTCTGCCTCCTTACCTGGCTGCAGACCTGGGTCAGGCAGGTTCTGCTTTCCTGCACATCTGGAGACCTGGGTCAGGCAGGTTCTGCTTTCCTGCACATCTGGAAACCTGGGTCAGGCAGGTTCTGCTTTCCTGCACATCTGGAGACCTGGGTCAGGCAGGTTCTGCTTTCCTGCACATCTGGAAACCTGGGTCAGGCAGGGTTCTGCTTTCCTGCACATCTGGAGACCTGGGTCAGGCAGGTTCTGCTTTCCTGCACACCATCCTGCCCTGAGCTGGGAGCTTGGAGGACCCACCAGGAGTTTAGGCCACCTTCTTGGTGTATTCTGCCAGAGGTCTTGCTGTGTACAGCATGACAGTATCCAGGCAGCATGTGGCACCTCCAGCTTCACCCCAGTCCCCTAGATACTCATCCAAATCTCAATGCCCATTAAGTTCTCTGATTGCCCACCTCTTTGCTCTCTACCTCTTTTCACCATCACTAATTTTGCTCCCATTTCTGCCAGAATTCTGTCAGAAAGGGAAGGAGACAAGATTTCTGAGCCCCTCAGATATCCCAGTGATTGATGCTGCAAAAATCATATTAAAAATAAAAATGTGTGTTGCACATACATTCCAAATATTGTCCAGCACTGGATCAATGTAAGTATATTTTTCCCTATTAAAATTATTGGGAAAAGAAGAGCCTTTTATTGGAGCTCTGATGATTTACACCAACTGATGTCCTGTCGCTTTATGCTCTTCTTATTTTCAGAACAGCAGGGAAAATTTCACTATTATAGAAAAACCCCACAGATGCTGTTATTAATTTCCTGTAAGTTTTGGAAGCTAGTAGTTGTGTTTGCTTCTCTTTTGCTCTCTCACTCTCTCTCTCTCAAGAACAATCAGAATAATAGAAAAATATACAATGTTGTTATGATTACATCTTTTTTTCCTGCCTTGGTCTAATTTTTCCTACACTTTTGTTTATACTCTTCTGGAAGAAGAAATTCTTTGAGCAAGAATCCTTACAAAGAGAAATTATAGTCATCTTAGACCTAATGTATCACTGAAGAAGAAAGAGGATTTATTATCCTTCAAGTATCTTTTCATGAAGAATTTATCTCAGCAGGTGGACTCAATCTATGTAGGGTAGGTAAGCATAAAATATGGTCCACAGATTTTAGAACTACTTTAAAACAGCTATTTATGCTGGTACCTTTACTAATAAGTGTTTCACTTTATACTGAAAGAGATTAAATTGAAGTTCCTCTACTCCTTGACGAAGTATACAATGGCAAATAAGTGTTAAAACTGTTCTGTGGCTGGAAAGGCTTATTTTCTTACACAAAACTAATAAATTAAAAAGTATTTATCTTTTTTGCGTTTCATTTGCTTCCTCTGTTCCATCATCTTTCCTTTCCTTCCTCTTACATTCTCCCCTGCCCTAATTTTCACACGCACTCTATTACTTCACATTTTTTAGATTATCCTCTATGAGCAGAAGTAGCTTATGTGTTTGCAATACTGGTCAAGGATAACATTCATACCCTTGACAAGAGACTCTCTCAGCTATAATCTACTTCAATTCTAATTGCTGAGTTACTAAAGCCAGAGACCCTCTTGTGCTCTGTCAGTTCCTACCTTGCTGCTGAAACACCAGCAGTGATGGCAGTGCTGCTGCCAGCTTTGGGTTGCATCACATCTGCCTTGGAATTGTTTGGGAAGGGTCAGCAATTTCACATGAGCATGAAGAGATTCCCTTTACTTGAACCAGTTAGGGGAAAAATTCTATGTCTTACAAACAGTGTGGCTGTTATGAAGCTGTTGCAAAATATTAAGTACTCTTCAGCTACCAAAAAAAATATAAAAAAACCCTCTTATAAGGAAAATTGAGCTACCTACTTAGTTGAGCTATTAAATAGCCTCCTTGTTGATATGAAAGTGCCTGGCAGTAAACATGACCATCTGAGGATAGACACTGTCTTTCTCATATCCCAGCAATACTCAGGTGGGTGCAGAATTGCAGCCTCTGGGGCATGGTCAAACCTGGTTTTCATAACCAGAAGAGCCATTTCTCGTTGTGCTCTTGCACGTGCCCTGGGGTAAAGCCAGGCTGGAAGGAAGCCAAGGGGCTGAGGTGGGCCATGGTTGCATGGGCCACTCCTGCTGCCTGCTCCTAAAGGCTGCTGTGAGAGCTCAGACTGTGCAGCATCTCCACTGCTCTGTCTTCGTCGTTGGCAACTGATCTCAAACAACTGAGACCAGCCAGTGTCATTTGTTTGCCTGGTGCCTGACTTTCAGTCCCTTCTGGGGCCATTCATGGTAGCTGGAACAGCAGTGAAAGTTATCACAGTGTGTGTGACATCACATCATCTGTAAGCTTTGTAGGAAATGCATTTGTGCCATGGTATTATGTGGCAAGGGCATTCTCACCACCCTGGTGACCTTTTCAAGTGTAAATCAAAATTACCTTAGTCTTAGCAAAGCCAATGTTGTTATTGCAAAGGCTGTTTTATGCTTATTGTTTCTATGTTTAGGGGGTTTTTTAAGGTTTTTTGGTTTTTTGGGGTTTTTTTGTTGGCCTTAGCACCAGAAAACACTTTTTTTTTAATGAAACCTATAATTTGAGTCTAATTTGACCTGACAGAGTCAACTGACCATGCAGTTACTTGGCACCTGCTGAATGCCTCCCTGTTAAGCCAAATTTACATTAATAAACAGCAGTCATCACCATTCACTGTCACTGGCATAAATGAGTTACCTGAGACACCTCCCAGTCAACACAAATCTTGATGAGGTGCATTCCAGTTTAGAGCCAAATTCTTCCTTCTCATCCCTTTTCACTGCTCACACCTTTGAATCCGAGTGCCCAGCAGGCCCTGGGGGCTCTGTGGCTCCTCTCCCGTGGTGGCCAAGGGCAGGATGGGCTGTGTGCTGCTGTGCTGCTGGCACACCCTGACAGCAAACAGGGCTGGCGTCCTGGCAACCTCCTCTGTGCTGCCCTGCAGCCTGGCAAACACACCTCAGGCTCTTATTTTTCCCATCCCCACCATGTGCAGAAGAAAAATGGGATCAATTGCAGACCTAGCTGAAGCCTTTCTCCTTCTCCTTCTCCTCCTTCTCCTTCTCCTTCTCCTTCTCCTTCTCCTTCTCCTTCATTTTTAGCTTGTTCTTATTTTGTATAGAAGCGTTTTGAGTTCATTTAGCTTTCCAAAAGTTCTGAAACATACCTGCTCACACTACTGTAACATTTTGTTTCATTTTAAGAATATTTTTGCATGACTTCAGGACATGCCAGAAGTAGTAATGCATAATATGATTTATGCAGTTCAAAGCTGTTGTGCTGTACTCTGTCCTGACATGATACAATTGTTAAAATGTTGACATAATTTATTTTATAGTTTATTGGTTTTAGCTTAGTGCAAGAATAAATAAGTCTAACTACTGCATAGTACAGTTTGAAATTCTGTCATTTGTAGATGAAGATGTGCCTTATTGGATGGCAATGACATTGTCTGACTATTTGCTTATATTCTGTTTTGGATGTGTTCTGTTTACATTGAAGTTAAATGAAGTTGAATGGTTTGGAGAATAAGTTAATGTAAAATGTTTATTTCAACACAAAATTTCTTGTAGGAAAGAAATATTTATATAGGTATTATATAATTTAAGTTGCCTTAAATTATTTATAAAATGAAATAGAGCAAAATATAATATAAAGCAGCAGAATGTTCAGCTATCTTCAAGTTAATATTCTATCAGAATTAGCAAGGAACAACTATGACTTAACAAAGTGACAATAAATTTTATTGGGGTTTTTTCAATAACACTAAGTCCTGTGAGAGGAAAAAAAATTGAAAACCTTAGCTTAGGTGCAGAACTTTGTTGAAAGTGATTCCACACACTCAGAAAATACACGTTTTCCAAAACACTTCTTCCAATCAAAGTTTTACAGGTTCCTCCCAAACATTTCCCTTACATCATCATCTGAATAGCTCACATGGAGATAAAAAGAGGCTTTTTATTCTTAGTCTTTACTAATAATCTTATATTTTGGCACAGACATCCAGTGGTACAGGCCCACATCTCCCTCCTCCTAGGTGGTAGTGTTGGAGTTTGCACCATCTATCCCTATCCCATCAGCAGCTCAATGAGCTGGTTTGGGTTGAAAACACTCATTTTTCAATCACATACAGCTGGGGAGGTGGTTCACTGAGGTGGGAGAAAGCAGCTGGAGTCAAGTACCCATAAATTGCTCATGTGTGTGCAGGAGGGGCTTTGCTGGGCCACAGAGACACAGTGACAGGCATTAAACATGTGGTGTGTGTTGCCAGGAGAAATCCTTGGAAAGAGCCACTGAATGCTTTGGACTGGAAGGAACCTTCAAAGGTCACCTAGTCCAATCCCCCTGATAAGAGCTGGGACACCTTTCACTAGATCATATTTCTCAAAGTCCCATCCAATCTGATCTTGAACACTTCTGGCTATGGGACATCCACAGATCCTCTGGGCAACCCATTTCAGTGTCTCACCATCCTCATTGTAAAAAATTTCTCCTTAAATCCAGTCTAAATTTACTCTCATTTTTAACTGTTATCCCTTTTGCCCTACAGGCAGAAGTATAAAATCCCTCTCCATCAATCCTGTAAGCCTTCTTTAAGTCTTGGAAGGTCACAAGAAGTTTTCCACAGAACTTTACCAGGTGTTAAAGACCTCAGCTGTCTCAGCCTTTTCTTCACAGACAAGATGTTCCAGCCTTCTGACAGTCATCATCAAATCTGCATCTCTGCAAGTTAGAGGCAAGACTGTGGGGAACATATTAAAGGCCCTGCAGAAGCCAAATTAGATGACATCAGTAGCTCTTCCTTTGTCCAATGATGCAGTCATTCAATTCCTATGCAAGGCATGGAAAAAACAAACCCCAGGTTCTTTGTCTTTTGTCAATATGGATTTTCAGATATGTAGGAGATTTTTTTTTATCTTGAGTTTGAGGAGTTTTTCCCACCTATCCAAGAAATCCTATGGGCTAGCAGAGGCATAGGTGTTGTGCATTCACTAAAAAAAGTGCAACACCTCTCAGAAACACTGAACCTAGTGATGTGGCATGGGCACGTTTCATTCCCAAGAAATCTTTGATGTAAATATGGAGGCCTTGGTACATGCACGTTTCTAGTGTCAGTCGTCATGTTTCTCCAGGTAACCAAGAAGTTTGAAATGACAGACTAAGCCTCTTCCCCAATGACCCACTTAGCACACAGGATCACAATAATCCCACAGCTAAACACAGCACCACTTGTATGCACAAATTTAAATCCTTTCAATATTAGCAATAGTACCTGGCTCCTAGGACATCAGATCTCTGAATGCTTTACAAAGGAGCAGTATCCATCTCACAGCTGCTTTTTAGATGGTGAAACAAAGGTATCTCAGGGCAAGATGACTTGTCCCAATTCACCCTCAAGGCCAGCAGCAGAGCTGGGAACAACAATTCAAGTCTTTCTGATGCTAAAATTCCCACCTTCTCAAATAAAGCCAATGACCTCATTGCCATTTGTGATGAATAACCCATTTATTGTATACAATGAATGGAGCATTACAGCAATACAAATCTGTCATTTTCCTCTGTAGTGGATTCCTCTTGGGCTGTCAGGAAGTGTCGCTTGAAACTGCTTTTTTTTCTTACCCAAATGTGTACCCAGGGTTAAAATTCTCTGTATGCAGATGTTTATTTTTAGGTATCATCTGTATTGGTTGCTAGTGAATGCTTAACTTTCACAAAGGGTCAGAAAAGGTCATCACTATAGTAAAGCTTTGTATAAACTAACAACAACTGTCTTGGTTTCTTATTTAAGGGGAATAATATATTGCACAAAAAATACTCTGAAAATGTTCTATTGCAAAAAGAGATGAAAAATCTATGTTTATTCAAGCCTGCAGCACGCCATAAAAATTTGGGAATTTTGAATATGCTGTATGACATACACCAATAGACAGATGATTTATGCATTGTGTAATGGGAGCAATAATAATATCACATCCTCACAAAAAAAACTTTGTTAAAACGAAGTTAAGTTCATGCATGCATCACAATTAAACTAAAGAGCAAACCTGGCTCTGGTTCTAAAAAGAAAACATTGTCAGACATGGGAATTCCCTGTTTATGCCCAATTCAAATTTTTAACATTGGAAAGTCAGGGAGGTCATTCTTTAAGTCCTGCAATCAACGAGTGCCTTCCTGCCTGGCACTGATCTCCAGCAGCCATTTAGCTCACTGTAGGCAGAGGCCACTCCTTGGCTTTGCAAATCCAGAGTATCACAATCCCACATGAACCTGATTCCCAGTAACTGCCTGCTTGTTACCTGATATTCTTACAATCCCAGCAGCAGGATGTCCTGAACTGCTTGGGCCATTTTGTTACCATATCCTCTTCCAGCATGTTTGGAGAAGGAATTTGCAACTCTCTTTAGAAAATAAATGGAAATGCCATTTGTGAGCAAGCTTATTTGGTACCTGCAGGTCCTGAGTCTCTTCTTCTAGAAAGGGACCCTGTACTGACCTGGAGTTTTCTATTCTCTGCTCTTCTATAAGTGTTGATTGGGCTTTCTAGAGCATCCTGGATCTTGAGGTTGTAGGCTTCAAGTTTCCAAATTACCTGCTCAGATATCTGTGCACACTGTAGCTGCATGCAGTGACATTCTGAGGGATAAAAAGTCAATTATTAGTAGCACCTTAAGTCACAACAGCAACTAAAATATGAACACAGTTTCGTGGTCCTTGTATGAGATGAAGCAGGAGAGAATATGGTTGTGTGTTCTGGATGATGGTTATTTGGAATAAGTGGGAAAAAATCATGGTGATTCAGGATTAGGCAATCCCTGGAGTTCAGTCCTTACTTATATTTGCAGGTTTAATACTGCTGTTCTTGTTCAGGGCATTGCTTTTGAAGAGGCTTGAATGACTAAGAAGTTCAGTTTGGGCGACATTTGGCTGAGCAGTGCTCTGTCAGCTTGGAAGGAGCAGGGACAAAGGCACAGAAATTCAAACCAAGTCAACCATTTGGTGTAGGGCATCATTTGCACTTGAGTTACTCAGATGGAAGGAACTTCTGGAATTACATCCAGTCCTATTCTAGTTCCTCAGATATCCCCACTCAGAAGTGTTTTATACTGCTGCAGCTGAATGCTTTTCAGTGTAATCAGACAATTTTGGACACAGTTGGACAAAGTCATTTTCTGGTTTGTGTTTCTGTACAAGAGCACATGGAATGTACATGACTTAGAAGAAAGCATTACCATTGTTCAGTGTTCCCTTTGAGGAAGAGAGGAAGAAAAATAAACCTTATCAGTGCTGAGGATTTTAAAACACTTAGATTTAACAGAAGAAAGAAGTTATTTTTAAATGTTGCCTTTTGTGAAATCTCTGGTTTTTCTTCACGCTGTGTCAAGTGGCCTAATAAAGTTGCCTCAGACATGAGAGGTTGTAGCAATTTCCCCTAGCTTTTCTTTTCCTTTCTATGGCAGCCCTGGGCACTGTCAGTTGTGCTCATTTTGTAGCAAACCTTGCAGTGGGAGGGAAATTGTGGGAGAGCACTTGTGGAACGAGAAAATTAAAATAACAATGGAGTCATGTTGTGAGGTGCAGCCTTCTGGCTCTGACTCACCACGTCCTTGTACATGTGGGTGATGGTCTGCATGACCTGTACTGACCTGGTTGACTCAATCAAAAAATTCGGAATGAAATGGTACTAACAACTTTGGGATTTCAAGGGTTATTTAAAGTGCCTACAAAAATCTTGGGCACATGGAGCAGGAAAAGGAAGGAAATTAATGTAGAAGCAGGATGTGAAAGGGGAATTCAACAGAATTGTAGAATAAGTACGAATACTGCTTAGTATTTCTCATTTTAAAAAATTAGAAATACTGGTTAGAGCTACACAAAAACTGGTTAGAACTCATAATTTTACTATGGTTCAACATGTGAAAATTTTTACTAAGGATTAGGTTCTTCAGTTGCCTTTAAACTTTAGCAGAAAGAATGGGGCAATGGATACCTTTGCTCCACACCAATGAACAGCAGAAAAAAAAAGTTGGGGGAACATCTGAGATGCTGGGACTGCTAAGAAGGGATGTGTTGTTAACAAAAGACAACAAACAAGCACATGGTATAGGGAAAAACCCTCCATGAGTTTGAAAACTCATGGAGTTTTGAAACTTGAAAAAGCAGCAGGAGACTATTGGTTTTGGAATAGTCTTCTTATCCTGCCTCCTTCAGCATTCAGATTTTGTCTTTGTCTCTCTTAGTCCTTCTATTACAGTGCTGTGTTGGTCTGGCCTTATCAGGAGGCGCAGAGAGAGGCAAAGAGGGGAGCGTACCCTGTTCTGTGAAACCAGACATTCATCTGTCAATGATGCAGAGAAACCCACAGTCCAGTGCACTGCAACAAACCTAAATTGTATTGGGAAAAAAGATGGAAATTATGCTTCCCAAGTGTCCCAAAGGAAGTGTGGTTTGGCATTGCCACACCCTGTGGTACTGGCAGAGTGGTGCTCAGCCACCATCCCATGCAGGCATATTTGGTGTTCTGCGAGAGGGAGCAGGGGCAGGAGGAGGGAGCACAGTGACAGCTGTGAGTTTTCCATCAGCTTTGCTCCTCTGCAGCCCTGGCTGTGTGAGCAGGAGGGCTGGGCCATGGCTGGAGGCACACAGAGAGCTGGGCAACCCAGCCCTTCCAGGGGCTGCCACACTGAGACCTGTCCTCCACCTGCCCTTGAGAGCAGCCCACCTCCTCATTCCATGGGCAAGATGATGCCAGGTCCTGCTGTGCCTCTGCTCACTGGGGGTGAGGACTGAAATCCTTAGGCATTGCACAGGGCAGTATCAGCCAGAAGAGAGAATTTTTGATTGCACCTGTATTCCAAAAACTTCCTAGCTTGCCTTGAGGAAATTGTCTATAGAAGCATGCACAGTACATACATACATGTCTCCTTGTTCAGAGAGAATTCGTGGGGAAGGATGTAGGATTTGTGGGAAAGGGGAAGGAGAACATTAGTATGACTTTAGTAGCATGACTGTAAAGGGAACAAAGTTGGATTAAATATAAAAATTATTCAGGTAAGGGAGAAATGTACCTTTCACCAAACTTAGACTATTGTTAGCTGTGCTTAGACTCAATTCTTAGTTTGGCTGGTGCATGTGAAAACACAGAGAGATAGAGAGGTGTGTCCTGAGTTCTGTTTGTAAGGTTTCAATACAGCTACTAGGATCAGATGTTTCTTTTTCTTTTTTTCTTTTTTTTTTCTTTTTTCTTTTTTTTTTTTTTTTTTTTTGGTCAGGAAAAGAAAAACACTGTGAAAATTACTAGGCTTCTAAGGAAGTGCAGCTAGTGGAATACAGTTATCAGCAGATTGCATGCTTTGATTTGGTCTGAATAAGTTAGGTGCATGAAAAAAAAAAAGTGATTTACAGATTTCTCTGCAGTTTGCCTCTTTTGTGAGGTTGACTCACATGCAGCAGATTAGATTGGTTTGAAATAATCATTCTGGAAAAATAAGTTGCATCTTTAAATGGTCTCCCTTTACAATGCACAAGTTGGAACTGAACTAAATGTTCATTCTGAGTAAATCATTCTTGATTATGTGTATCCTTTAGTTCTGTGGATTAGTGACCCACAGAAGGCCGTTTCTCTTCATGCCATTTTTTGTTAAGCTTCCCTTCTTTGCAAGTGTATTTCAATCTTGATTTTACTTCACTGAGATCATTGCTGTTAGGAAGCATTTTATATCTGCAACTCTAAATTCTAAATTGGTCTGTCAGAGGCTCAGGCTATTGTTTTTATTCCCTAAATGTAAAAGAGTGCATTTAAAACTGACCTAGTATTCTGTAACATTCATACCCTTCCCTATTCTACATCCTTGTATAAAATGGATTATTATTTGTATAAAATGGATATTATATATAAAATACATTTCAGTATTTCAGACTTTTATATGTCCTGTAGTCCTTCCAGCCATTTGGCCCTCTGTGTTGAATGGCCGAACAATTGCATTTATTTTCCAATTATTTTTGTTGCAATGGCCAATTCTTAGACAGAGACACCAAGTATAAACAGGGGCCTCCAGGATTAAATGAACTGGTTTAGCATATGGCTGAGAGCTCAGACCTTGCCAATTCCCATCCTCTGCAGATCTCAACAAGGCATTCAATTCACCAGAGGGTTTCATTTTCTCTCATCCCACTTTCAATATCATTATTCTGGGATATATCTTCATTGTCTCTGGAAATACATGTGGTCTGTTTCTATTAGCAGGAGCCTTGCACCACAGGTGCCTTCCACCACATCTGCCCTTGTGTATTTCTGTGGTGAATTGACCCTGGCTGCATGCCAGATGCCCACCAAAGCAGCTCTGTCAGCTAGAAAGCTTCTTCTTCAGTTGGATAAGGAAGAGAAAATATAAGGAAATTATGATGATTGAGATAAGAACAGGGAGAGATCATTCACCCCTTACTGTCCCAGGCAAAGCAGACTTAACTCAGGGAAATCAGACTAATTTATCAACAATCAAATCTGGATAAGGTAATGAGAAAACCAAATCTTAAAAACAACTTATTCCCACCCCTTCCTTCTTCCTGTGCTTAACTTCACTGCCAAATCCACTTCTTTCTCTGCACCAGGGGAGCCAGGACAGGGGGCTGTGGTCAGTTCTTCACATGCTCTGTTCCTCAAATGGGACAGTCCTACTCCAGCATGGGAGCCCTCCTACAGGAGACAATTCTCCACAAACTGGCATGGGTCCTTCCACAGGATGCAGTCCTTCAGGCTGCTCCAGCTCGGGTTCCCCCCATGATCCCAAGTCCAGGCACCAAACCTGCTCTAGAGAAGGCCGCTCTCTCCATGGGTCTCCAGGTCCTGCCAGGAGCCTGCTCCAGTGTGGGCTTTCCATGGGCTGACAGCCTCCTTTAGACATCCACCTGCTCTGGTGTGGGGTCCTGCATAGGCTGCAGGTGGATCTCTGCATCCTGTGGACCTCCATGGGCTGCAGGGGCACAGCTGTCTCACCATGTGCTGCAGGGGAATCTCAACTCTGGTGCCTGGAGCAGCTCCTGCCTCTTCTTCTCCACTGATCTGAGTGTGCATGTTTCTCTCACAGATCCTCACTACTCTCTTCTGCTGCAGCTGTGCAATGTTTTTCCCCTCTTTTTAACTAAATTATCCCAGAGACACTACTGGTGTCACTGAGGGGCTCAGCATTGACCAATGGCAGGTCCATCTTCTCTGGCACAGAAGCCACCCCTGTAGTCCATAAAACCTTGTCATGCAAACCAAATAGAATTTGGCATGACAGCAATCTAATGAAGCATTTGAGTGTGGCTGGAGTCTGGGGGTGCTGGTCAGCAGCAGCTGAACGTGAGCCAGTGTGGGCCCAGGTGACCAAACAGGCCAAGGCCACCCTGGCCTGTGTCAGCCATGGTGTGGCCAGCAGGACCAGGGCAGGGATTGTCCCCCTGTACTCAGCACTGGTGAGGCCACACCTTGAACTTCTGGGTACATAATACTGTCCGCCCTGGGCCATGAAATGTGTCCAGAGAAGGGCAGTGGAGCTGGTGAAGGGTCTGGAGTTCCTTACGAGGAGCAGCTGAGGGAGCTGGGGGCGTTTCTCCTGGAGAAAAGGAGGCCCAGGGGGGACCATATCTCTGTCCTCAACCACCTGAAAGCAGGCTGTAGCCAGATGGAGATTGGTCTCATCCCCCACTTAACAAGCAATAGGACAAGAGGAGATGGCCTCAGATTACACCTGGGGAGGTTTAAATTGCATATTAAGAAAAAATTCTTCACTGAGAGGGTTGTCAAGCATTAGAGCAGGCTGCCCAGGCAAATGGTGGAATCACCATCCCTAGAGGTATTAGAAAGATGCATGGCTCTTAGGGTGCTTAAGGACATGGTTTAGCATTGGACTTGGCAGTGCTGGGTTAATGGTTGCATTTGATGGTCCTAAAAAGTTCTTTTCCAATCTAAAAAGATTCTATGAGTCTATTCTATATGTGATTTCATGATTTCCTGGTTGTCTCTTAAAGAAGAGAAAATGATGAGATATTTTTCTAAGACAAGATTCACCCTTTGTGCCAGAAGGTGAAAGTTGACCTTTGGATGCTAGAAACTTCATCCACAAATAACATTCATATTGTATTTGCCCATGAGCAGGTTTTCCCTATTTGGAAAAAAAAAAAATCTATCTCAGTATTTTCTGAATTTATACAGTTCTTTTGTTAATGTAAAAGCTTTAGCAGGGGCTCACACACTGTAGTGTAAACACTCAGTGCAAGTGAGGACCAGAGGTGTATGCTTCTATGAAACTGCCCTCTTCAGTTTTCACTTTATCAAATAAATTAAAAGTGCTTCATCTATACTTATAAGTACATCATTACTTCTAAGTGCTATATTATTATTATCGAAGTGTTCTTACACTGTCACAGGAAGACCTTGACATGCTGTAAATAACTTTGCCTCTCGCTTTGATACAGCACAGACTCCTGCAATTGTGTTTATTGTCTGCAGGCATTATGGAAACCTAATATGAAAGAACTGGAGAGCTCACACTCAAAATGAATGGATATACATTCTCTTTCTATTTAAGCTCATTTGCTACCTCAAGGAATGTTTGATACATCATCTTGGGCTTTGGGACTGAAAAGGTAGAAAGGGAAAGGAAAAAAACCCATAAGCTGAGACTTTCAGAGCTTATTTTTCTTCAGCACTCCTTCAGTAAAAGAAGGAGAGGCAAAGTATTATGGAGGTAGTAGTGCTGAACTTCAAAAGCTTCTTAGGTACAGGGTGGATGTTTAATTATCCACTCTTGTGGACAAAACCCTCTGATCACTAAACTCTCATATGATTTTTGATAGTTGCTGTCTTAAGCTAGGCAAGACAGCCTGCAAAAAACATTTCAAATATAGCAGTAATTTAGAATTTTGTCATCCAGGAGCAGAGCAGAGAGACAAATAAGCAGAAGTCACGCCACACAAATGGTACAATAGTGGATCAAACTGCAAAATACATTAAATACCAATTTTTAATCTGTGAATACGGTGTCTTTAGCTCTAAACAAAATCTCCTGTAGGAGAAGAAAGAATCTCATAACCATGAGTGTCTAACTTGGGAATAAAGAATGAACAAATTCATAGCCACATCACCTTCCACAAAGGTCTGAAAACTTTTCTTGGTGAAAGAACTTCTTCCTAGCATTGAAACTTGCACCTATTTACACAACTGCAGCCAGAGACTTGATGAAGTCTGTAAGAGCCTTTATCGTACTGCATGCTCTTTTCAAATGAGACAGATCTATGGGAGAACAATGACATCAAAGCCCTAGAAAGAGAGTTTGCATTATTTCCAGCAACCAGAAAATTTTTACAGGATATTCTATAATAACCTGTACATTAAAATGGAATCACTTTTCAGCTATGCAGTAATCAGATATTTATACAGAGTGACAAAAATCCTTGAACCTGTTTCTTTCACCAGCCACTGCAGCTATCTCTTCCTATTAATGGCTGAGTTTCTGTTTTAACCATTCCTGTATTTCAGCTTCCATATAAACCAGATGTTGAGAGAAAAAGACTGAAAATAACAACAGCAATGGATGTAAGAGAAATACACATTCTGGCTTTGTATATAAGGCCACCCTCCCCACTACATCAAGAAAAAGCTACATTTACAACTGGCAGTGATTAAAATACCCAAATGAATATGTAAAGAATATGAAAGAAGTTGCTTATAGTGACTTCTAGCTGCCAGCTCTAGAATAACTTTCCAGTATAAGAATCATGTACAAAACCTCCAGGCAATTAGTTTTCTAATGAAGCTTGATAAATACAAGAACAGGATTATACAGCTTCACTGCTTGTAACTGGGGGCCTGTGGATGACCTGAAGGGTCCCTTCTGGTGCTGTATCCTAATTTGCAACTAGGTTTGTTTCTGCTCAGATAGCAGAGCCAACTCAGGGCTTGAAAAGTTGGCTGGTTCAGATCTGCTTTCCTTTATCAAACAGCAGTTGCAGAATTTTTGTTGTTACTGAGATGTGAGCCAGAAAGAAGTCCCCTTAGGAAAAAGAAAAAGGCCACTGTGCTTTTACTTCTGTTTTACTTACTGTGTCTGGGAGAGAAAGCTGCTCCTAGAATATTCTATATTGAAATGCACTGATTTATGAGATTATGTATTGGATTGAAGTTTAAGAAGCATAATTATTTTAATCCCTGTGTATCCACCTTTAAATGCTGTGCCCATCACAAGGGTATCTGCACACTTTGGTAACTGAGTTGCAAGACAGAAATCATCATGAAAAATGCTGACTTTGACTTGTCACTCCAAAAGATGCCCACAGTTTATTAGGATGTTTTTCTCAGGAAAACCTGAGTGACATCATTCAAATTTGTTATCTCTCCTACTGATTAATATAGAGAAAAAAAACTTTATTTTTATGTGAATAGAGGATCATTTGTTTTCAAAAGTAAATATGCCTGAAAATTGCTGTAATTTGTGGTCACATCAGACAGAAAAAATTATGCTGCTCAGAGGTATATTGATCACACTAAACAAATATCTAAAATATTGCCTTTTTCAGAGCAAAAGTTTTAATTTCATGCATTAATGAGGTACAAATCTCTGTTCCAAAAGACTGTAATGACTTCTTTAATTCCTCCTGGGTGGTGGGTTTTTTCAGGGCATTGAACGAGGTAGAGTGCAAACCTCTGCATGGCCTTCATAGGTCTATGGAAAATAATTTCAAATTTCAATGGCAATGCACATTATATGAGCACTACCACCTAGGCAATGACATTAGTTGCCATAGTAACCTCAGGTTGCATCACTAAGAATTTTAAATGTTGACAGTTGGGAAGCATAGCTTGAAACACTGGGAGAAGAGCAGGAAAGAGGATGGTTTGACAGAAGTGTACAAAGTAATCAGGGGCATGAGTGCTTTCTGTTGTGCCAAGCCTGGATAGGGAACAATGGAGGACACCAATGGCATGGATATATCAAGTGTCTTCTTTCTTTCTTCCCAGATCATTGAAACATAGGGGGGAAAAAGCTGTTTCCCACCTTTCTTATTTCTGTTTCTAAAAAAAAAAAAAAAACAGAAAGGCAACATGTCCACTTGAAACTGGTGTCTGATGATCTCATTTTGCATTTTAGACAAGCTAGAAGTACAAGTGTGTCTTGGCTGCGCATGTACATGTACATCAGGGAAACCACATCTGGCTTCTCTGGACATGGTGTTGTTTTTTAGAACTTGGTTATTCTGATTCACAGATCATTTGCACTGGTGTTGTTGTGTTGATTCCGCATTAATGCATTAAACTCTCCTTTAACCAAAGCATTTACATCATTCCCTTTGCCACAGCATAATGTGGGCTAGTAAGTGTCAGGAATATCCAACTGTCATTTATAATAAGCCATCTCTCCATCAAATCTCTCTTCAGCCACTAATTCACACAGGCAACTCAGCTTTTAGAAATACATTCCATCTAAGCTTATATGAGCAGATCCAAGGAATTAGTGATTTCTTTTTGGACATATTCCCATTTAATCCCTTGTTCCAAAACTCTGCTTTTCCCAGTGGTTTTGTGGTGAAAGTAGGGGAATGCCAGGATGAGAGCCAGAGGAGCTGAATGAGGAGCTGGTGTTGCACTGCTATTCCCTTACTATACCCTGTCCTTCCTGGGGTTTTTTTTCTGTAGAATTCAACAACTGTTAGTGACAGACTGACTTTGGAAAAGTATACTGGGACTTGAGTGTTTGTCCAGGAAAACCTTGAAAGAGGTCAAGTGTCAAATGCAGCAGGAAAGTTTCATGTTTTCATTCTGAAGTTACTTGGCAAACTTGATTGTGATTATATTTGAATGCTATAATAAACATGTGAAGGAATGTCCAAGTTCCAAACACAATTTCTGGATGAATTATGAGCAGCTGTCATCGTTTTCTGGGCCATGTTGTACAGAATGAACTTTACTTCTTCCTTTCTTTTTTTTCTTTTTTCTTTTTTCTTTTTTTAATTTCTCCACCTCTTTTTTTGATCTGTGTTCCAACTATCTGTCTGTGCTGGTGAGTCATCAACAGGTTCAAAAATCCCAGGCCCCACAGCTGTATTGGCTACAATAAAATACCTAGTATTCAAAATGCATCAACAAAATGTCTTCCATGAAGCCTCCTGGTATAACATTACCTTCTGTGTCAGAGAATGAAGTGCCCTGGTGTCAAGAGCAGCTGTTTTAGGTGCAGATGTCAAACTCCCATGATGTGTCCCCAGCTCGCAGCAGAGGCGAAGCTCTCTGAGTGCATCAGTGGAGTCTGGATGCCTCCAGGAAGATTTCAGCACTCTGCCACCCTTGCTCAGAACTGACTCTAGCCCATTAAGGTGAACTAGTTTTAAGCAGACTTTTGTCTTGGCTTGAGCAAAACAGTGCTCACATTCCTTCACTAACTCCCATAAAAACTGGGCACTTCTGGTGAAGATTTATGGTGAAAGACAGACCCTCCCATGAGATACCTGCACAAGTGTTTCCTGTAACCACCACTAGTCATTTGTAGTCATTCACACAGCTCAAGTCACACTTAATTTTGATGCTTTAGGATTATAAAATATAAATTTCCACCCTTGATTTATCACTAATTTGTGATATCAGAACCCAAATGGGACATTAGACAAGCATATTAGGGCAAAGCCTAGCTGCTATGAAATGGCTATTAGAGATTACCTTTAAAATATATTTTACAGCAGCTATGCTCATCTTGTTGTTGAATAATCAATGGCTGCACCTCTGTGTTAAATTTATTAGCATATCTACAAGGTGCAAGTGAGCTTTCATTATAGAAAAATGTACTGATGGCTATTTTCAAATTAAGAATAATCACATGGTGAGATATATTAAGCAGAATGGAATTGATATCAGCACTAATGTGTCACATACACTGATATTGGGTTTTCCATTAGAAAGTATATTTCTTTGCTGTTGGTTGAGATTTTTTTTTAAACACACTAAATTGGCTGACAAGCATATGCATTTCTGTGGGTCCTAATAAATGATAAAATCTCCCCTAGTCAAAGTAATTCTTCACTTTGGTTGTTTGCAAATAAACTATACACAACTGAATCAGAAAATCAGGAATTTTGTGCTATTGCTGACAGACAAGCATGTATTGTGACTAAGTCAACATATTCTACCATAGGCACAAATGTGCAAGTTCACTTTAATAATTGAGGGCTTAATTGAAATTGTTCATAAGGAATAAAGCAATCCTGTCAACTGTTTGCTGTTAATAATGACTAATGTTTACCATGGAAGTGTAACACACTGAATGGAGACGTGGTTCTCATCAGATTCTGCTTAAAAACTCTACCAGTCTCTTGCAAGAAAGTGCTTATAAAGAATGGCCACACCAGTGTGTCTCTTGTCCCATTCCAGCAATCCCCTGGGCTGTGCACGGCATCCTTCTGTGTGCATTCCATGCCTGTCATGTCCAGCAATTGGATAGTGTGGCTCACATGCCAGCATTGTCCCAAGCATGGTTCCCAACAGCCATATCCAAAGGCCATGGAAAGGGGTCCCTCAGCTGGCTGTGTTGAGCCCCCTGCCCAGGCAGGCAGCCTTACCTCACTCACCCATGGACCCCTGGCAGGGCAGGGCTCTGGACATGAATCCCAGGATCCATGGATCCATTTAACAACCTGGCCGTGGTGTCTGAGTTGCCTTGGTGGCCAGACAAGGACATGTCCTTTCTGGTCCCTTCAAGCAGCTAGGACAAGGAAGCATCCTAGAGGAACTCCCAGATACATTTTCACATCAATAGGCAGGTTTCTCAGTGGGCTTAGTAAGGAACAGCTTTGTGATGTGTGTCAGAGCTGATCTGAAGGGATGCAAATAACTGTTGATGGTCTACACATCAGAATCCTCGTTCCCAGTTTTGTTGCAAGGCAGTGGTTCTTCCACACTTTGAGGAAGTGTGGACTAGACTTCAGAGTCCACTCTCTGACAGCAACCTCTCTCCCTTGCTGCTTGCAAGTGACAACAGGAAAGCAGCAGCAAAGTAGTGGGCTGTGGGATGGGTCTTTTGGGGGGTTGGGAGGATATAGTATGATATCTATATTAGTGCTATTCATAGGACCTCTAAAACCCATAAGAACACCACTTCCAGGACCCTCCGTACGTGTTTCCTACTTGTGCAGATTAAAGATGTCTTTCTTTGGTGTTTTTACAGCATCTAGAACCATGAGGTCTCACTTCATGGACCACGACCCCAGGTCTGTGGACATGTAACTCAAGGACACGTTGATCCCTGAGCTGAGGTTCATGCACAGTGCTGTCACTTGCACCATTTCCATTGCAGGGACCATGAACTGAGAGCCTGAAGGCATTCCATCTAGAAAGACTCTGCTTGTCAGTCCTGTATGATGGCTACCATGACATTTTCTACTGTAGTCAGTGATGCCAAGCTGATCTTCACAAAAAACCTTTCACTGAGAGCATTCAAAAGACACAGGAAGACATGCAACTCCTTGTGGGCACTTTGGTTGCTGAGATAATGCTGGATACAGGATTCATCAGGAGACAAGTTCTGCTGGCAATTTCTCTGGCCTGTGGATGTCAGTGTTATATAGTGGGGGGCGGAAGATGTCAACATATCCCAAGGAACATTGAGAGAATGTCAAAATATCTCGAGACATTGCAGAAGCCAGAAGCCTCATGCACACACATCTGTCATGGCTGCATGAGTGTCAAGATCATGAAGAGTGACAAAGGAGAGCAAGGACTGTTCATGGTGACCCATGCAATCAGGCTGAAGACCAGGAAGCTCCTGTAGGGGAGCATCTTGTGAAGCCAAGCCCCATTAATGCACAGTGGGTGTAACAGGGCACAGTGCTCTGAAATCTGAGATGGAGTTTGTGGTAGAAGGAATGATGTAGGAGAATGGTGGCATTCCAGATCTTTTTTGTACAGGCCACCCTGTGGATGGTCTTGCAAAAGGCCATCCCTGGGAGTGATCTAACAGAGAAGTATAGAGGCAGCAGCAGCCTCTGAGTTCTCAGAACAGACTTGGTGTTGTGCCTGACACAAGGACCGGAGAGCTGGTTCAGTGCTCAAGTACAAAGGGCTCTAATATCAATATAAAAATGCTGTGCTGTGGTGGGAGAATAAATGTTATCTGAGGGGTATGGCTGACCCTGCCCTGTCAGGCACTCCTGAAACCATCTCTGCAGGCAGGAGAACTCTTGTACTTGGCTCTGCCTTGGGAAGACAGTTCATTTCTCACACTTTTTTTTTTTTAGTCTGTTAATGAAAGTGCTTTCCTAGGGTGCAAGAAGTACAAGGCAACAGGACATAATAACATGTATTAGCAGTCTCTGATATTAATAGTACAGATTGTCACATGATATGACAGTGATTAAAGTGGGCATGGATGGAGGTCTCCCTTTCTTCTGGGAGGCACTGTTCCTCTTTGCAAACAGAAAATAAACACAGCCCTTCCAGAGCATAAATGCCAATAACTGTGAAATTTTGATTAAATAATAGATATGTTTTCAGAAGGACTTTTTATAGTATGTGATTAAGAAAGATAACTAGACATCCTTACAGCTATAATGATAATAATTACTGCAATGTATAAAGTGCAGAATATGACACTGGAAAGGCCACTATTAACCTTTCCAAGGGTTATTTTTGTTGTGGTTTTGACACCATGGACAGCAGTGTTCAGAGAACTAAATAAAACTATAGCTGTGACAGTTCTTTCCAGGCATTCTCTGGTATGTTAAAAAGGAGGTGTAGAGGGGAGTGAAATACCTTCTATTCAAAACAGATGTTTGTTTAATATCTAACATCTATGTAGTCTTAGAAAAATTGTTTTGCTGAGATTTATGCGACTCCTGGTAGTTCAGTAAACTGACAACAGTGTTTCCCTGTTTAAAATAAGCTATAAATAACAGCTCCATGCCCCAGACCAAAGGCTTTTTTACTCCTAGCAAGCAAATTTGCTGTCTCTAAAGTGTGATGTCACGTTGTCCAGCAGATCACATCCATTATCGAGTAATGCTAATCTGTGAATTCCATGTTATGACATCTCTGTGCCTTGCAGCTCTGGTGGAGAATTACAGGCCAAACACCACTGTTCATAAAAACTGAATTGCTATTTTAGATCTTACCAGAATTACTTGGTGTGGAAGGGCTGGGTAAGCAGGTTGGGAAAGGCAGAAGAGATTGTCTGTGATGGCATCAGGTTTTCCAGTAATAAAAGGGAGAGTGGATAAATTCCAGGAGTCTAAACATGAGTCAAAGCAGAACATGTGAATAGAATGAATGAGTAATATTGGTACAAATCCCCTCAAAATTCTTGTAACTGGAAAAAGGGGAGCTGGCTCTGGAGCTTTGTAATTCACCTATCTGTAATAGAGTCTGGTCTCTGTACATCAGTCAAGCTTGCAAACACGTCACTGATATTCAGTTCTGCCTTCTACATTATAAAATAGTCCCTATTAGTCAGAGTCTCCACAGCTGCAAAAATTATTTTGCATGAAGGCAAGAGGATGCCATTATTTTAAATGATGGCATTGCAATGTAATAGAGGCTGTGAAAGGAGGCTGTAAATTCTGGGTCACTGCTCTCTGTGGAGGCCCGCAAAAAACATAAGCAATCCAGTAGTCCAAGCTGCTCGGGATGCTATTTTTTAAACACATTAATTAAATCATATTGAAGTAAATTCAGCTAAGCCAAGATTTCTTCAACAATTTATTATTGAAAACACAATTAGCTGGAGGCATTTGGAGGAGTTTTGTGAAATCAAAGGCTGCACTGCAACTGAGAGTAAGTTCTCCAACCATCAAGTCATTAATAGCAGAAAATGGACGTGCTGCTGCAAGGCACCAAATCAGAAGTAAATATATGGAACTTATTTCTGTGATTTCAAGAACAAATTCTGTATGTTAGAATATTTTCAAGCTGCTGTTACCACTTCCCTAACTTCATTCTTAAAGCTGAAACTCAGGCCTCTTATACCCAAAATTGTTGGTCTTTGGGTTCAATTGAAATGCTCATGGGTACAGCTATTGGGTTCAAAATCTTTTTTGGCAACAGAACTGATTTTTCAGGATCAGTTTCCTGACTAATTTCTCTCAATTTCATGCTTTCTCATGTAACTCACATTCTTCATTTTGCTGGATGCATCAAAAATAACTGCTACTGAAATAAGAGCATGTTATCCAAACTCAGACCATGAGAAAGAAACCGCCATGCCACCCTGGGAACCATGTACTCTGGCAGCATGACTTCTCTGTGAAAGGAGCTGAGAGTTCAGTCCACAATAGCTGCTGAAGGGAGCAAATAGCAGAGGCAGCAAAATGTTCTTTAACCAGCAGAGCAGGGCCTGACACTCTCTGCAGGAGAGAGTAGCTGCATAGGCACAAAGGAAAAGCAGTTTTGCATTAAATATCTGTGGGTAGTGAGGACTGAAACCACCATTCCCATGTTAAGGCTGTAAGAGTGCTCCAAATATCCATAGTCCCATCAAACTTTTGTCCTAATAGGAAAAAAAAATTAAACTCAACTGACCCTAAGTATCCAAACCTAATTTCTTCCATTCATACAGCTGATAATGTAAAGGAAATCTTGTACATGTAGACATGGATCCTACTTCATTTAAAGTTGTGGATTCTCTTCTGTGCTGCTTCCTTTCCTGTATTACATTGAAAATAGAGGTAACAGGATTAAGGAATTTTGCCTTCCCACCTTCAGAAGCTCTTAAATGAATCAACCCAGAAGAAAAACATGTTCAGTACTGTACTTGCAAGTCCTACTGACTTTCACTGCTATTTGCTTTCAAAATAGATGTAGAAATGCTAATGTAATTTAAGGAACTCATAAGACTGCCTCAAATGCCTGAGTAGGAAGTACTAGGAAGTCACACGCAAGGCCTGATAAAGCTACATTTATTTAATTATTTTGTTGATGTGCTAAGTTCTGTTATTGAACCCCAGCTTAGCATCAGCTTTGGGGCCATAACATTGCAGGATTTATCTTAGTCTGATTTGCCCAGGAAATTTAAGTTAAGATGTTCTACAAATTTGTGTTTGAGGGCTCATTCCTCTTTATGACATGGCAACTTAGTGGTCAGTTTCAAGAAAAAGTACTTAAAAGGTCCTATCAAGTATACTAACTCTCAATGAGTTCTGTGGAAACACTTGATCAGAGGGAGGAACAACACTCCATATTCCAATAGGGCATCACAGTGCCCCCACCAAAGGACAGATGCTTTTTGCCATGAGTGTGTGGGCTCCCCTGGCTGGTTTGGGTTATGCTGTGGGAATCTCTGACATTCTCAATTCTCAGGTAAGGTGGTTTATCACATTTAGCAGCTCCCTGCTACTGCCCAGGGCTCCAGGTACTTCCCTGTAATTTATACATGGCATCAGGATGAAGCAGGCAAAGACATCAATATCTGAAAGTACAGATCCTGTTACCAAGTAAGGGCAAAGGATATATTAACCTTTAAAAATCCAAAAAGTAAATATTACATACTTATTATAATAAGACCAAAGAGGATATATTAACCTTTAAAAGTCCTGCAGAAACATGGGGTCCTATAGAATTCACTATGGATGTGGAAAGTTATGAATTTCATATTTTAGCACACACACATATATATAACTTATTTTGCAATCACTGATGATGATAATTACATTAGGCACTTATGAAATGGCCCTCACCAAACCATCCATGCCTATCTGCAGAGGAGCCTCACAGCCCTCAGACAATACCAGGCACGTTTAGGAGCCAGCTGAAGTAAGCTGAACAAGCTGGATGTATGGCAAGGTTTGGTTACAGAGCTCTTCTGAATTTCACTGCTTCCATAAGGTGCCTGACAAAGCATTTTTGATATTTCACAATGGATGGATCACTTTTCATACATATAATAAGCACATGGAGACTGCTCTGATCTCTGAGAGTGAAACATCCAATAAGTAGTTCAGAAACTTCTAAGAGCACATATATAAACTTTAGGCAGCCCCATAAAAAGCAAAGCTGAGCAATAAAGAGTAAAAATTACTCTGGAATTATTTTCATGTCCTCACTGGTCTCAATTGTGACCTCCTGGAAGCTGCTAGGAATATTGTCACTGGCAGTACTGAAACATGAGGAGACCTCAAGCTGCTCTTGAAATATTACTACTGATTTCCTGATGTGAACTCCCTGACTTCACAGACAGCAGTGGAATTTGATCGTGTGTGTTTAAGCTGCATTTAATATTTCTAAATGTGAGACACATCTGGAAAACAATACATCCACATATGTACATACAGGTATAGATCTCAATTAGTAATGGAAAAATTTGGCTTTTGGCAAAGTTCAGCATGGTGAGACTTTTCTGTCTCCTTTATCAAATGCTAAAATGTCCACATAAAATACATCAGTTTAAGCCAGGATGTGGCATTCCCAAGACATTATACAGGTATTTTCCCTGGGCAAAAAATGGGGTGGAAGAGCAGTCATGCCTATTCTTTGCTACTCCTCAGGTCAAATTTCAGCCCCTGAGTGTGTTGTGCTGACAGCACTGTTGTTAGAAAGACAACTGTAACAGGATTTCCATGTTTACTGGAAAAGCTTTCTGTTATCTAATTCCAAAAGTTTAAGACCTCAAGATCCAAATAACCAGATGAGCACTAGTGTGTATGAAGCATGTACGTGATATGTAAAATAATTTGGGCAATATTTTATTGCTAGAAAAGTGTTGTGGTTTAAACCCAATAGGCAAAAAAAGCATCACACAGCTGCTTGCTCACCTACCCTTATCCTGCTGGGAGGATGAGTAAAAGTGAGAAAACTCAGGGATTGAAATAAGAGCAATTAAAGAATAGAAATAAATAATTATAATAGCAATAAAAACAATATTAACAATAATAATAATAATTAATTATACAATATGATAAAATAATGATATCATTAATAATAAAGTAATAGTAATGAAAAGGAAAATAAGACAGATAGAAATAAAACCCAAGAAAGACAAGTGATGCACATGAAAACAATTGGTCATCACCAACAGGCTGATGCCCAGACAGATCCTCAATGGTAGCCCCCAGCCAACCTTCCCTACAGTTTTGTTACTGAGCATGGCATCACTTGGTGTGGGACATTCTTGTGGCCAGTTTGGGTCAGCCATCCCAGCTGTGTCCCCTCCCAAATCCCTGTGCACCCCTAGCCCACTTGCTGGGGGGATGACAGAGAGAAAAGTCCTTGGCCCTGTGCAATCTCTGCTCAGTGAGAACTAAAACATCCCCATATTATCAACAGTTTCCAGCATAAATCCATAGCACAGCCCCATGCCAGCATCTGTGAAGAAAATTAACTCTACCTCAGCCAAAACCATCACAAAAAGCAGCCTGAATTTCACAATTCCCTTTTGTGAACTCTAACAAAAATGTTAAGACACTCTATTGTTGTAAAAAAGGCCATAACTGTTCATGAGTTGTGAGCTTGCCAGCTCCAGGTGCCGAAGCCATCGATAGGACACCTGTCCCCTGCACACAGACACCACAGCACCCTGAGATCACAGCTGCTCTGGTACCCGTGGCTTCCTTCTCACCCAACACACTCTGAAAGGACACTTTGCACAGGTGCTCACAGGGTAGATGTGATATTAGACAGGATTTTTTAATGTATGTACAGGATATATTTCCTAATGTGTAGAGGAGAGTGAGTGCTCTCCCTTATGCTCACGGTTTGCATTCCTGATATCAGACAGTGAGCACTGCCTGGGTGTATTGATGCAGCTTTTTAACAAAACTCAAACTGAAAACATCCAGTTCTGACAGAACTGAACAGAACTCCAGAACCACAGTTCTGAGTTAGTTGGGATACAGGCAGACCCCCAGAGCACTTGGGTGTTTGCTCAGAACAGTCCTGGACACTTGACTGTGTAACTCCAAAAATATCACATAGCATCAAACTGACTTAAAATTTCCATTGGGGACCTACTGCTCCCTTGTCTAAGATATTCATAACAAAACAACAACATCAACAACAACAAAACCCAACCCAAAAAAAGTCCTGCAGGGATGACTAAGTTGCATTACTTCTCCCAGAGGTATAACGTATACAAATCAAATCAAAATATAAATCATTCCACCCTGTTGTGGGGTTTATGCACAGTTTCTTTTAATAAAATATGCAAATATTTTGCAGTAAATTGATTTCCCAGTTTCAGTTCTCTTATCTCCATATTTATTATTCATGATTCTTCTACTCCCCTACTTGAGCAGATAAAAAAGAGGAAAAAAAAGGGGGGGAAAAAGCTGTGTAGAGTTCACTTGCTTTTAGGAACTAGCTTTATTATTGTTATTATTAGCACAATTTTATACTCCTAGGAGTGAAAGATAAATGTAGATATTACTTCTAATCTCAACCAAAGCTAAGAGGTAATACAATGACACTCTTTAATGCAAATCACTGCAATAAATGACTACATAGCCCAAGTGTTCTGCTGCATTACAAATTGTAATGAAAGTTTGAATTGCTGAGCAAAATGACTGTTGTTTAACCTGTGACCAAGCTGGATGGTATCAGCTCTGTTGTTAAAGGTGTACACACCATGACTGTACAGGAAATAAGCCCAAATATTTCAGATATCCAAAGTTGTTGCCACATAGGCTTTCTGATTTAAAAAAAAAAAAAAAAAAAAAAAAAAAAAAAAAAAAAAAAAAAAAAAAAGTGAATTGCTGGTCAGTTTTCTATTGCATTAGGTGATGTTTTCTATTGCATTAGCTGATGTATTCAATTGCTGTTTTCCATCACTCTGTGGTTAACAAGTTCTGCAGCACAGAATCAAAACTGATCAAACGTGGGTGCACCCCTCTGGGTGCTGGAGGGGATGAAGGGCAGAGAGATGGGGAATCAGCAAAGGTCAGGGCAGCAGAGCAGGCACAGCTCTTCTCATGCCAAGAGAAGGTCAAAGACAAAGTCAAGCAAAGGAAAAATGAGACTCCAAAACCAATGTTGGGTTTCACTCCTGTATGGAGAAGATTCTGTCACAGTACAGGTATAAATTATTACAAGCATATGCTCCAAGTAAGCTCCATTTTCCTGCTACTTTCAATTTAATTAGGTATAATGATTTCTTTCCATTAAGATCCTCAGTGGATTACAGGTCTCATTTTTAAAAATGTGTCTGAGATTTAGCAATCCAATTGCTTTTTGAAGGATTTAAAGGTTTTATTACTTTAGGAATGAAGAATCAGACCTGTAAATATTCCAATAGGAATTACCATTGAGTAACAAGCCTTAGAGGAAAATAAAGATTTTTTTTACAGATATTCTAGGTTTGTTGGACTGGCTGAAGAATTAAACTACATTTTGTTCTGATAGTACATTGCTTTACAGGAGTTTGGGTGACTATAACCATGAATTTTGATCTTTGTAGAAGCAACATATTCATCTGAAAATTCCTCAGAAGAAAAATTCCCAGCAAAACCCTAAGGTGGGCTATTTGTGAGAAGAGGGTTCTGCAAGGTTTGGCCCAAAGCACTGAAGATCAAATTCTCTCTCAAGTCAAAGAAATTGTGTCAGCACAGAATCTGGCCTTAGGTACAAGCAGTGAAAAGAGTCTGCATTGCAACTGCATTGGCATTGCAAATCAGATGGGGAAAGAAGGAAGGAAAATTCACAGAAAGACCTTAGATTTCTTTCTAATTAATCCATTTCTTCTCTGCAAAAAAAAAAAAAAAAAAAAGGAAAAAAAAAGGAAAAAAAAAAAGGAAAAAAAGATTTGGTTTGTCTCTGCACTTCAGTATCACTTTTCACCTGGCATAAATCACTGCTTTAAATGTAATAACATCATTAAACTAACACGATGACGTGAAAAGTTTCACTCCTGTCTCCAGAAAAGACTTGCAGGTTTATTCAACAGTAGAAAAATCCTCTTTGTAGGCTGAAAACAAGTTATTTTCTGTGGGCAGGTTTTTCAATGTTTACTTTCTTGACAAGCAAATAAGATGGTTTTTCATCAGAGAACCTGACACATTATTAGAAATTATGATTGGCCATCTGCTTGCTCTCTTCAGTCTCACTCGCAATGCTCCCAAGGTTTGTCTTCTCTGCTTTGGTGCATGCCAGGACCCAAAGCAGAGGTCAGGCATGGCAGTGGGTCAGGGTGGGAGGGGGCACAGACTGCTGCATTTCTTACTGCAGTCAGCTGTTACTCACTGCTGCTTGCTTACATCCAGTACAGTACTTTTTTTTATTATTATTTTATTAAGATGTAAATTAAATCCAAAAAACTCCGAGAAAGAAAAGTCTGCTTGAAAAAGTTTGTTCATGTTGCAGAGTATTATCTGTGAGTCCTCCAGCTAGGCTAAAAGCCTATCCCACTGCTCCTTGGGATTTCTAGTGAATTAATAATGTCACTGATGAATATTCAAAAGTAGGCAGCTATTGTGCCTCCAAGCACATAATTAATTATTCATTACACATTTTTATTCACTGAATTAAAAAACACAGGGTGCTCTGGGAAATGAAGTGTAGTTCACTGCAGGGGCATGAAATTCTACACTGCCCCTTTAAGGATTATTACTCTGTATTTATAGTTGCCAGGGCAACATAAATGCCGGGCAATTAGATCATGGGTTGTCCCCGAAGACTGATGGGATAATAAGCAGTAGTCAAGTATTAAGTTGACCCAGTAAATGTCCCACATGAATAAACCTGGGCTAGGACCACAGCTGGCATCTTTCAAATAAAACTTTTACATTAATATAGTTTAAAAGGTGCATTTATCCGGGAATTGAGCATGCATCCACAGTGGGAAGGCTGCAGAGAGGACTAATACCACTTCCCAGTGGTGGTCCACGGGCTTTGTTCCTTGGGCTGGGCTTTGTGCAAAGTTAGGAGCATATTCAGCCTCTCAAAAGCTCAGGAGTGGGGAGAGCCCCACATTTACCCCCTAAGAGCCAATGTTTTGTGTTGGTGGAAGGTATTTTATTCCTTACTTATTCTACAAAACTTACTAGCAGGGGAGAAAACCAGTTTGGTTCTGAGCTTTAAAAAACAGGTATTAAAATTTCATCCAAAAAAATCTGAAAAAACAACCCTACAACTATTTAACCGAGTATGATTTTGCCTTAAAAACAGTTTAACTGAAACATAGCATCAAGATAACCCCTGTAAATTATTACCTGTGAGATGTGTTACCAGGGGCATTTTCCAGACAGTAAAGAGCAATCTAAAAATATGAAATTAAAAGGATCAGAGAGATTCCCCTAAACTACTCTTTTTTTTTTTCCTCGTTTTTTCACAAATATAAGCTTCAAATTCTTGCTGGCAACTGGCCATCCCTTTTTTCACTGAATTAATTTTCTGTGAATCCTTCTCCACAAGCTCAGAAATTTATCTTTCTCTCAAAACTATTTTCAAGTTAAAAAAAAACCCCACAAATGGTGGAGAACCCACACACATATATTATTCAATTTTTTTTTCCCATTAATACTTGTTATATTAATATTTTTTTAAACTTAATTCTTTCCACTATTCCCACTGGTGACACGAGGTGATGGTTTTATTGCGCTTTTAGATCACTAATTTTGTAGAGAAAAATGGGAAATCATAGCTTATCTCTGCCTGCAGACACTTGGCCATGCTAAAGCATGAAATAGTTCTCAGTCAGAGATACAGCAATGCTTTCTATACTTTTGTAATACAGGGGGGGGAAAAATTCCCAGGAAGTATTATACATCCCTCAGTGTAAGAGAAAAGACACATCTTATCAGTGAGTGTGTGTGTGCATAGATTTATCCTAACATACAGATACACATCACACTGCCCCAGAGAGCTGAATGCATTTGGTCATTCATTAAAGTTATGGTTAAATATAATGAAATTACTAGCTTTGTAGAGAAAATATTTTGAGGAAGAAAGTAAATGCTTAGACAAAATTTTTCTATGATAGTATTATTTGTCATAGATTTCAGCAGGCTACACTTTTTTATGCTTAATTATTTGGGGCATAATTCTGGCTGGCAAGAAGGGGAAAGGAGAAAGGATAACATCCTAAACGAGAAAAGGATGGACACCATAAACAGCTGAGGGACAAACATGCACAGACTGCTTGGTCAGACACTGGGCAATGTGGGTTTGAGACAGGAGGCTTACATGCTTAAAATTAAGCATGTGCTTAATTATTTTTATGGCATCAGATCCTGAGAGCTGAACAGCTCATCAGCTCCCTCAGCCTGGTCACAGGAGTGGGTCACCTCTGTCATTTGGGATGGGAACACCATTGTGGTGCTCAGGTGGGAATTAGCTCAGGAGATGTGGCAGGATTGCTCCCAGCACAGCCCAAACCCTGAGCTGCAGGTTCAGGACTCTCCTTCAAGGGCATTCACCTTGTCAAGGCTCCCCTTCAGCACATTACACATCTGTGGGGAGAGCAAAGCCTGGGAGATCTCCTCTGCTGCTTCTTCTACTCACCCTTGAGTACTGAGTGCATTTCTCAATGACAAGTCAAAAGGTACGTGGGAATATTTCTAGGTACAAAATATATTCATTTTCATACTTATAAATATGGATGTGGTTATATTTTATATATATGTGTACAGACACTAAAATGGGAAATGTCTAGTGCAAATTAATTCTTTTGCATTTGCGGATTTGAAATATCAGCAAAATATCATTTCTAGCAATTATTTTTAACTACAGGTAAATGATAGAGGACTGGCTGCTTCAGCAGCTTGTATCTGTTTATTAATTACAATAATGCAAAAAATTGACAAAAACAATTGAGATTTCTTTCATGGCATTGAGAATCTCAGGACAATATCCTGCAGAATTAGTCAGTAATTCTCCACTTGGACGTAATCCATGAGAAACCTGACAAAAATCAGCTGCAATGGATGCTTCTGCAGCATTCTGCTCTGGCCTGCCATTGCAGGGACATGCAAAACAATAACAAGTTCATGGGAAATCTCTGTCTTACTTAATATTTAGAAAAATTAGGAACTGTCCTAGCCTGCTAGACCTAGCAAGAAAAACAGCACGATCAAATAGAGATGTTTATTTTGCTAGAAGGAGCACACTATCCAAAGTTCAATGTAGGCTCATGTGGAGATCATCAATCTATATGATAGCAGCACCACAGAGATGTGATTTACAAGGCTGCAGCTTTGGCCAGAGAGTGATTTCCCAAAAGTTATTACATTTTAGCCTCATGACCTGGCAGATCTCACCACAAAGTCCAGCCCCAAACAAGGAGACATTTTCACCACTATTTCTAGATCTCCTCAAAGAAGGGATGGGTTCTATGGATAACACTTCACTGCTGGTGAAACACATCAATGGACATTAAGTTCCCTTGGTAACTCAGCTCAAGACAAATTCCTTGGCATTCACATTTTGTGCATCAGAAAGAAAATCCTCTTTCAAGGCTGACATATCCATTCTTTGGTCCTCCTCCTACAGCAGTGCACCTGTATTTATGGCAAAGTAAATGTTTATAATGCAAAAAATATGACAAACTCATTGAGGAAACAAGGAGCCTCCTTTGTTTTGTGTCCCTGCTTTCCTGGTGTTTTGTCACTAAGTTTGTCAGCTGTATGACACCTGGAGCAAGAGTTCCTTAAGACATTTAGGCTGTCTTTGGTTTCTCTAGGAAGTACTGGGCACACATGAAGAGCTGTCTATCAGGGTTAAAAGGAGAAGAACAGCACTATCAAACTAACACACTAAATTGAAATTTCTAGTACTCAGGTTTTATTCCTAGAAGAGGAAAATTACCAACACTAACTGGAAGTGTCTGTGTAGTAATTAGCTCTCAGTGGCACAGTGCTAAAGGAGCTGGAGCCTTTGCAAGGTGCTGCACTTCAGTGTGGACACAGGAGCACACCTGGAGATACCAGCACCATGGGCCACTGCACAGCATCAACCTGACTCAAAGGATTCCTCAAAGGTCATGGGGGACAAAAGGGACAAAGCCAGGATAGGAAAAACAGATTTCATAAATTCTGGTCCTGTGTTTAATTCCTCTGTCCCTTGAAGGAGTTTGAGAATTTAAATGGACAGGTTATTGTGGGGTGACGTGTGGGCAGATTTGCTCCATTGAAGATAATTTTGATTTATGAAGGAGTTGTTGACACTGAGAAAATCACATCCCACAGTCACTGTGTTATATGGGTTAAAGCAAAAATGCTTCTAGAGATGCACATTTTCCTTCTAGGGCATCCACAGGGCAGCATAAAGGGGGCAGAGGAGTGAAGGAACAGGAGGAAAGACTGAACTAAGAAACAGGTAAATTGTGCTCTACTAAAACAGCATTACAAAAATTATCAGGAAGGTATATCTATATTCCAGGCAATGTAGAGCAGTCAACTTTGTTCATATAGTTGAACAGGATCACTTGATTAAATATTCCACAGAAGTGTCTATTATATGATTTAACAGATCTGGTTATGTACAATCTTATATCTAAATATATAGAGATATACGTGTGCATGTATCTCTACAGAGAGAATAATTTTTTTACCATCTGTTTCAAGCAATGCATCTGTATTAGACACTAGCAAAATGAAGGGGGAGAGAAGAAAAGAATGGGAAAAGAAATTTTTATCTCCCTCAACTCCCAATCTTTAATTACAATACACAGGTAAATAAGGAGACAGGCAGACGAGCAGGCAGAAGGGCACAGATAAAAGGCCATGTATGTTCAAAGGAAACATAATTACCTGCTATTCCCTTGCTCTCTGGAAAAAAGTTCAGAGTTTCAATACTGACAGAAGCTAAAAATTGATCCACAGAAAAATGTTCACTTCACTAGAGGCTGCAAAAGAGCCTTAGCAAATGACACAGAGGAAAGTTGCTCTGAATTCCTTCAGGCAGGTTGGAAGGCAGCTCCGACTTGAATAACGCAAGAGGCCTTTGAGGCATACAGATGCCCTCCTTTCTGAAAAGTTTTTCTTGGAAAGCAAACTTCCTCCTCTCAACTCACACTTGGCAGAGGGAATTGCAGTCCAGACTTGCTATGCACATTATTTCCTTCCAGTATCAGTGGACACAGCTCAACAAAAGTTAACAGCTCTTTCCTGCTTAGAGCTTTTTATACCAAACACAAGTAGACATCCAACCTGCCCCTTCTCCCCTACCATTCTTCTAAATCTCTATTTTCTGGCCATGCTAACTAAATTTTCCTTTTCTACTTTGCCTTCAGATGAACTCAGCCTGGGAAAATCAAATATTTATTCCTTTCCAAGACCTGTCCCCTTGTAACGTGAAGGATGCAATACATCTGGAGGAGAATAGACCACAAACTTTCATCTCTGCAGTGTAACATGTGGTATTAATCCTTCTGTCCCCTCCCCTTAAATATCTCTATGGGGCAGGGAATAGCTATTTCCCCATGTTTCAACAATGCCCAGCAAGACGAAATCCCTAATGAATCTTTGGGCATTGATGGACCCAGGCTTGGGACAGAGCGTGCAGTCAGCAGGGCTCTGCTAGCCTTGCATGTGCTCCTGCTGCTCCTCCTCTGCTCCAGCTCAGCACCAAGCTTCTCCTACTCATTTTCAATGTTCAGGGACAACTTCTATGAGGCAGTTTTAGAGATTCTTCTCCGTCATCATCTTCAGCCATGTCCATATTTTCTTTAGAGCAATAATTAAAACAACATATTCAGCAGCTGGGTTATTTTTTCCCTAGATTTAATCTGTTCAGGCTCTGATTTACATATTAAAAGCACTAATTAGCCCCTCAGAGTGTCTGAGCACGGATAGTGCAATAACTGGTCATGTAGTCACTAGAGACCACTCCCTAGTGCTTTTGGTAAGATTTCATGTATACAGCCTGAGTCTCTGGATGGCAGGAATGGCCATGTGTAGAGGGTTGTCTGCTTTGTTTCACAGCATTGAGGGACCGGAGTGCCGGATTGCTTCATTCTTGCATTTTTTCTTCTCTTTGAAGTGTTGTGTTTGATCTGTCTGCCTGTCTGTCAGGTTTTCCCCCTCCCCCATTCCCCGTTGCGTCATGTGCGAGAGCACCGACCGCCTTTGGCCAATGCTGGTGCAGAAAATTCCAATCCAATCAAAGGCACAATGGCCTTTTCTCTCTGCTCAGATGCAGCATTCAAATAAACAAGAACTGCGCATTCAAAAAGAAAAAAAATTCAATAACCCTCTGAGCCATTCTTCTGGCTAAGGATATTCGAAGGAATCGTTTAATTTTCTTTGCATGTTTAGAAGTCACCTACAAAATTGCTCAGTGGTCTGGAAGCAATGTTGCATAGCCCCAGGTGAGAGGCCTGAGACTGAATCCTGATTGAGCTTGTTTCCAAAGCTGCCAGAAGCTATGAAGCCTTCAGGGTGGGAAGAAAGGCTCTCCAAACCCAACTAAACAGTTTTGATACTCAGCTTCTTCCTGGAAATGTGTAAAGGCAAGAGGAGCACCTCAACCCCAGCAATGACTGTGAATAGCCCATGTTTTGGGAGATGCAGAAGGTCCCATCACTATGGAAAAGGTACGGGGCTTTTTCCTCACATGCAACACCATGAAATGAACTTTATGCTTTTTGTTTGGGCACTGGGAGCTGGTGTCACCACACAGCACTGAGCTGCATTGCCTTGCAGCACCTGGCCCCTTGGAGGGATGTTTGCACCGTGTTCCATCAGTAAAATCCTTTGGGAAACACAACAGAGCAATTGGGCACCAGGCAGGGGCACTTCCCCCTCTTCTGAAGAAGCTATGCCATGGATCAAAGCGGTTTTTTGAACCAAAGCTGGGGAGGAAACAAGAATGAACCACCTAAACCAGTGCCAAGGGGCTCAAGTGGAGATGAAATTCTCTCCATTGCTCCACGCATGCATCTTAAATAATCTTACATCAGTATCCTAACTCCATCACCAGGCAAACCAGGCAAATGCTTTTCAGAGCAAGAAACACTTGAACATCCGTTTGAACAAGATTCATAGAACCATTAAGGTTGTACATGGCCTCCAAGATCATTGAGTCCAACTAGGAAAGGGATTACTGGACAATATTCTCCTTGCTCTCTTTGCTAGCTAACCAGAGAAAGCCAGTGTTACTGTTGTGGTCCCCTGAAGGAGTTCAGTCAATGTGAGTGGGACTCTTGGGCACAAGCACCACACGAGCGCTCAGAACAGCAATTTAGGTAGGTGGAAACAAGCCTGGGAAGAAGAGAACAGGAAAAATGAGTATTCCTTGAAGTTGTTGTCCTGAATGAAACTTAGGGCTGTTATTCAAGTAAGATTTTTGTGCAGTTATGTTTCTTTGCCTAAAAGAACCTAAAGCCTAGGAAGAGTTGCAATACCAGAGAGAAAAGATGCAGATGGCATCTACATAAGTACCAGAGGGTTTGGCCAAAAACCAAGGGGAAATTGTCTTGGATGTGCCACCATCTTTGCTAACTCTTTGCTCCATAGCAGCACTATACTTTTCCAAGACTCCTATTTCAGAACAGTTTTTTTTAAAAGCTTGGATTCCAGTTACCAGGAGCCAAAGCTGCAAGAGAGCCCAGGAGACTGTATAACTATAGCTTCTAAAACTGTTGACTTCTCTTCAAGTTAAAGATAGGAAATCACAGAGTGGGATGTAGGTCTGGTGACACAACTGTGTAAACCACCCCCTGCTTCCAGCAGAGGCAGATGCCTCTGACATATTTAGAAACTTCATGCAAAGAAAAGGAGTCAACAAAATCCATTTGATTTAAACTGCAGGCTCCCTGAGGCTATCAGAACAGACCCTCTGTCTGCTGAGGGGAGGGAGCTGCTTGACTAATGCCAGCTCTTGTGAGATGCCTCTCCAACCTTTAAATGGGTTGGGAATGCTCACAGACACACTGTTCTGATTAGTAGCTTTGAAATTACAACTGACTATGCCAACGCCATCATCCACAGTGCGTGTCTCAGTGATTTCAGTGAGAAAGTCCCAGTCACAGCTGGCCATAGCCCACAAAGAAGAAGAGAATGGCTGTATTTAGGAACTCCTTCTTCAGGACAGAGCAAATATTGTCTTGGATAGATGAGAGCTGATGAGGGTTTTCCAAGAAAAACCTACCGTTTTGCTGTCAAATCTTTGTAAAGCAGTAGCTCAGAGACCTCTAGAGGAGGGAAGACCTTCAGTCCTCAAAGGACATAATTTCTTCTCCAAACTTCCTTTTAAAGAGTGTCTCAAGAATTGTTTGTCAGCTCCTCTGATAATCCAGGCAGCTAATTTTTCTCAGACTTCCCAATAACTGAAGCCATATGTTTTATTTTGATGCAAGTTCTATCGCATAAAAAGATTTCTCAAGAAACATCATTATAGCCAATATTAATATTTACCTAGCTGTTGACTAGAGAACAGCTCAAAGTCAGAATTTTTAGTATGTGCATTCAAGTTCGTCTAGGTCTGCTAGAGTAGCAGATTGGAGTGCCCTGTGTAGCCAATGTCATTTGCTGGTACAGAAACTCCAGGAAGCAGAATCACAGCATCATAGAAAGGGTTGGGTAGGAAGGGACTTGAAAGATCATCTAGTTCCAATTCCATTGCCATAGGCAAGGACACCTTCCGCTTGACCAGGTGTCTCAGGGCTCCATCCAATAAAAATTTTCTTTTTCTTAAAAAAAGCACCTTTGTGCTTCTCTGATGCACCTGCCTTAGAAGCTCATGGTCTTGTGCTTCCTCCTTAATCTCCCTAATCTCATGCTTTTTTCACCTCCAGCTGTCAAATGAGATATCCCCTCTATTCACAGCCCAGTTAAATACCTTCTCCACTGCTTCCCTGCTCTTTAGATCTTTCTGCTGTCACTCTACCAATATCTTCTTTCCTCTGATTTCACACATAGAACATATCTGGACTTCCTCTTGTTTCTCTGTTCCAAGTCTCTGCAATCTCAGTGCTCATTTTCAGTGTCCAGATGCTTTGTGACACTCGGTATTTTATGCCGAGCCTTTTTTTTTTTTCAGTCTTCATAAAAGCTGGACTTTGGAGACAATAAAATAAACAGAAACGCACATTCTATTTCCCATTGCCCAGGTGTCACAGCAGGCTCTCCTTTTGTGCTGTGCACCAGGTCATCATTCTTGGGGCACTGCTGTCTGTAAGCAGTTACACACATTATGGGTGTGTAACTTTGACAGGGGTAGGGGACAGAGGTTCATTAATGGCTTCTGTGCTTCTTGTGGTGCCCAGTACAAAAGTGGCAACCATCAAGTTCCATTTTATAGCCATCCTTTCAGTCTCCTTGCACTGGCAAAGCAAAACTCAGCTGCCACCATCAAAATCACACAAATTCTTGCTTTAAAACACAACGGTGCAAATTCTCAGCTGACTCACAAACTGCATCAATGAGTCTTACTGCAAAGTATCCTCATCAGCCACCACTGTCTTGGCAGGGCTGGCCTGACTGTGATGTTTGTAGTTAAGTCAGACCAGCTGAGCAGCCTGTGATGTGAACTGTGCTGGGAATATTTACCCAACAAATCAGCTCTATGGTCTCACAACCTTCTCTAGATCTCCAGAACTGTTTCTCCATGAAATTTTCTCTTTGCTGTGTTGGAAATCCATGTCCATGTTGCTGTAATGGAAATCCATGTGTATCCAAAACTGGGATAAGTGAGACCTTAAATCCCACCACCTGTTTGTAGCCTCGTCCTGAAGAATGCCAGGCTTTCCTTCAACTTCTTACGACAGTTACACGCAGCATACATGGAATTTGCTCAAAATAAAACTTAATCACTACCACTGCTAACTGCTGGTTGAGACAGAGCCTTGTGCTGATGACCAGCGAAAGCATCCTGCTCTCCATGCTGTGCAGGCCTGTTTCAAGGCCTGCAGTCTGGAGTGTGCTCATCAGTGAGCTCACAGCGTGTTTCTTACCAAGCAGGCCAAAGTCCACACTGACACATTTTGGTAACAGAAAGATGTTGCTGAAAATAATTGGGCCTGGCAGCACTTAATTGTTTTCCAAAACCAGTCCATTAGTTCCAAAGCTCACTGAGTGTTTGGTTGCTCTGTAAACCAGCCACATGACTAGATATTGTGCCCAATTCATCTGAAATGAGTTTGATTTAACAATGTGTATTTGCAACAAGCTGCTTCTGTTTAAAAAAAAAATCCTTTGTTTTATCCCAGTTACACCTTTTTCCCTTTCTCTCAGCTGTGTGGCTGCCAGTGCCCACAGGTATTCCTCAGGGATGTGGCAGGAGACAACAGAACAACTGGCTTCTTGACAAGGGAGAGGTGGCTTGCCAACTGCTACCCATTGACTGGAGTGTGTGCTTGGCTCTGGGAGGCAAACACTGCTGCAATATGCTCTCCCTGGAGAAATCCATCCTCAAAAATCATGACTTTTTGCTGAAATATTCAGAGATCTCACTACGCTTTTAAAGCATGGAAGTTGAGCAGCAGAAGAACCAGATAAAAAGTATTCATTTTAGTTGTTGGAAGCAGTTATACTGTGCTTCCTCCCAACACCATTTCTGCGGGTTTTGAGTTGTTTTTCTCTGCATTGAATCCCCCATCACCAAAAACTGCACAGATAAGACAAATCCAGAGTCCAGGTGAATGCTGTCTCCTGCTTGGATTTAAAACATACTCTCTTTGGAGGAATTAAGATTCTCCACTCAAACAAGTTTGCAGATATGTGGCAATGCAACCTTTTTACTGTTTCTTTGCTGGATGCCTCCTGCCCATAAGTTCAGTCACCTGTAAATCAGCTCTGTTAGCATTACACATCCACCCAGACTCAAGATGTGCAATCAGGCACATCCTCTCCAACTTGGAACATGGAATTAATGGTGTTAGAGATGTCTGATTTAGTCCAGTCACCACATTCATTAGGCTGTGGGCAGCACAGACACCCTGATGTAACTGCAGGCTCACCACTCGACTGGATGTAGAGAAATCCAAGCTAGTTACTAATTTCAGTTGTTTCTCTAGAAGGACCTTATGGTTACAATGATCCCTAATAGCCTCCAGCGTTGAGACAGACAGAATCTACCCACATGAAAGGGCTTGAAGAATGCCAGAACACAAACACTGGGTAGCATTCTTGCATCTCAAGTGCACTGTGTTTCAGCAGCAGGGATGCACAGGCTTTACTCATCGCCTCTGTGACCTTGAGAACAAAACAGAGGAAATGAGATTTAGTTTCTCACTCAAGAGGACACTAAATTCAGTCTCTATTTTTCCCTAGCCTACTTCACCTTGCACTTTTAGATGGAAGTATTGGTCAGAAAAAAAGCAAGAATATTGCATTAGTGAGAGCATAAAAGAATTAAATTACTTAATGCGTTATGCCTCATGAGACATCAGCAACTTTTAATCAGCATGTGAGTTATTTCTTTGCACTTGCTAACTAGATGGGAGGGAGGAAGCTGGATTTAAATACAACTGTCCAAGTTCAGCCTGCCCAGCCTTAACTTCTGAGCAGTGTTACCAACCCCTCAATGCTCAAGGAGTTTTTCTAAATTGGCTGCTTCCAGATCCTACATCCTCCAAACAGCCCCCACTTTCCTTCCAGCAGTCTGGAGTGGGGAGTTTGCTTCTGTCATTTGGCTTACACAGCAGCCAAAAGAGACAGTACAGAGCACACACCACCTCCAGGCAGCAAAAGTCCCCTTCTCTATGCAACATGGGACTGGAGCTGAAAGGGGTTGGCTTTTGCATGATTTCCAGACCAAAATTTCCTTGTGAGGGAGGGGGACAACAGTGCTGGCACACAGTTACCCTCTTGGAGCACTTTATCCCTTCACAAAGCCCTCCCCAAGCTGTGCATGATCCAGCCCTCCAGGACAGCTCACATTTCTGACCAGATTGTGCACAAGGTTCCAGCAACCGCCTGGAAAGTCACTCCAGCAATTAAGTGTTGGTAGATTTTTTTTTTTTTTTACTGCGAAGGATATGGCCCACTGTGCAGGGTATTGCAGCCACCCTCCCTGTCAGGCCGTTTCACAGTAGTATTGTGGCGCCATGGAGAGGAGCTAATTGGATTTGTTGTCACCTCCCAAAGCTGCCAGGAGCTCACGTCTGCTCTGGTTACAGATGAAGACATCACGGTGACAGGCTTAGAGATGGCTCAGCTGGCATCCTAGGGCCACTAATAGAGCCATGTTGATTTAATGTCCGAGTGGAGAGGTGCAGACAAGCTGTTCAAGTTTTCTATTCCAAACAAAGCAGAGATCTGTTATCAGTTGTCTGTGGATCAGTAAATAAACTTCCATGTGGCTCTCACAGCACCTAACCATTGCTACAGAAGAATGACAAAGTATTTTAACATTGAGATGGTACTTTTAAATGAGAGCGCTGTCTCTATGGTTTATATTGCCCTCAGGGAAATCAGTTAATTCCTTCATACATAAATTTTACTTAACTATGTAATTATGGATGAATCCTATTAGTCTTTAAATTGCTCACTAGTTAAAAGGTGTGTGTGTGTTTTCTACAGCTCTCTTTTGTGGAATGTACAGATCATCTGCACTTATGAAGATTAAAAGTCTATTTGGGGATTTTTGTTTGGTTGGTTGATTTTTCTGCTTTTAAGTAAAAGTATAAAATTTATTAGAAGACTCAAGCATATTTTTTTTTTGCCTTTTCTGTGTGGTACTATCTACTCAGAGCACAAAACTGGGCGCAGGCAGCATTCCCTTTATCCTCAGCACTCCCAGTATCTCTGTTAGCACTCACCCTGGCCCCTGGCTGCCTTCACGTGGTATCACCCACCTCTCTGCTGTGCTCCATATTAAATGATCACTCGTGCCAGCGTGATGAGCGTGTGAAAGACAGCTCAGACACAACAGCGTCCTCTGATACCCATTTTCACAGCTCTGAGCCACGGCTCAAGTACAGCTCTGAGTCACATTTTCTACTTCTCAGCACCCAATGCCATATCAGGCTTTCTCCCTGCAGCACTCGGGTCCTGTTCATACATTTCAGGCTTAGGTTTCTTGAGAGCACCAGAAGTCCTGCTCTTCCCACAGCCACATTTGCAGCCAGAGTTTCAAAGGACTCAGCATCTCCCATCTTAGTGCCAAAATGAGAACTTTTCCCTGATGACTTGAGGCTACTGGAACGCTTTGAATAATTCACTCCTGCCTAAATCTGCAGGCATGTATGAAACAGGTCTGTGGTTGTTAACATTTCTGGGACTTCCATTGGTCCTGTTCCTTCATTGCACATGAAAGAACAGGACCAATGGAGCTGTTCTTGTTGTCATATGGAATATCCCTTTGGTCTGTTTGGGTCACCTGTCCTGGTTGTGTCCCCTCCCAGGCACCCCCAGTCTCCTCCCCAGCATCACAGTACAAAAAGCAAAATAGGTCTTGGCCCTGTGTAAGCCCTGCTCAGCAATAACAAAACCATCTCTTTGTCATCAACCCAGCACAAATCTGAAACACAGCCCCGTACCAGCCACTGTGAAGAAAATCACTCCAGCCAAAACCAGCAGAATATTTAATTTAGTGCTGCTCAGACCACAGTCCATAGAACCCAGTCAGACTGAGGAGCCAGTGAGTGGTGGAAAATTGAAGAACCTCAGAGAAGCAAACACAGGGGAGTAAATGGTCACCAAATGAGGGCAAGCACCCCTTGGTAGTGAGGATATGCCTCTTTGCAGGCAATTACTCATCCAATAGACATGTGGAGATAATGGAGGAAGAAGCCCACTGGAAAATCATTCTTAAAATTTGCATCTGACCTTAAAACATGGTTGTCCTCTGCATTTTGTCTTCTGAGGTTGGAGGTTCCACCATAGCACAATGAAGACAAAGGAAGGCCTTTGACAAACTGACTGTAAGTCCATGCCAGAAGCCATTTCAAGAATGGTTTTAAGGACGTGAGCACAAGTAGTCTTTGATGGCTTTGAAAACTCAGCTGTGTTCCTTCATTTCTAAGGAATGCAGATTGAGATTTTCTGTGGAAATCTCACTTAAGATTTGGGTCATGAGGACAGGACAAGCTTAGACTGAATGCTCCTCACCCAGTGGGCAGCTGCTGTCTGAAAGCCTGTGGAAAGTCATCCCCTCCCTCCAGCTGATGTCTTACACTTCCAAACTGCCCTTTTCATGCAGTATTAGAGGCATCTTTTTTTGTCCAGGCAATATATTTTCATCCTGAACAGATCTTCATTTTTCTGGCACAGCAGAAACTGTGCTTAGAGAAGTCATCCAAAGAAGGGACACCACTTCTTTTTTTTCTAAAGGGAAACCTCCTATGTAGTTACCATAGTCAGTAATTTCCACTGACAGTGATAGTCTGGAGAATTTGGACAGATTTTCCTTCTCTTCCCTCCAGGCTCCAGTTCTAGTTCTTTTTGATAATCTCCCCCAAAGCTGTTAGGACAAATGATTCCAGCTTCCTCTACATTGCCTCATATTAAATGAGCTAATTTGTGTACTGCAGAGTCACTGAGTAGATTAAGCAAAGCCACCCGGCTGGAGATGTGGTGCACTACTCCAGATTTTTCAGGCTAACCACTTCTTCTGGAAAAATAATTCCAAGGGATTTGGACTGAGATCTGGACTAGCTGAATTAAGATAATTCTGTCTCCCTAGGGCTCTATGGGATGTTTCCTGTTCTCTTCAGGTATAAGGCAAAAAAGAGTGTTAAAAAGAAAATGTTATGAAAACTACAGTTCTAGATACAGCACACAGGAAGAAGGGCAATAGATAGGGCAGGTAAAATTACTCTTTCAGCATCTGCCTGCTGGTCTCCACACCAGATATAGACTTAGCTGAGAGAACAGTCAGCAGCATAAACCTTGGCTAAGAGGGCAGTACACCCCACAGTGCTTGGTAAGTAGCAGATTTCAAATTCCCACATTTGGAATGGCCAGAAGCAGAGTGAAAAAACCTCACAAGCAATCTCTGAGAGCAGGTCTCTCATACACCTGTGTGGGAGCTGCAATCACATTTCCAGGGCTGCAGTACACATCCCAGCCCTACACAAGTGACCAGCACAGTCCCTCACCACAGGGCACACCTTGCTTTCCTTTCATTTGTGTCCACTAAACCCCAAAAATACTAACAGGGAGTAATTAATACCCAGAGAGTAACTGCTCATATGTGTGCTGGGACAGACTGCACTGGCTGTGACTGGAACTTGGTCTAAAGTTGAGTAACCAGAAGACAATTTCATCAGTGAGAAGGCAGGACAAGAGGAACACTGAATGAACAAAATGATCCAAAATCTTTCCTCATGCTACAGGACAGCACTTCTACATATTGCTAGGGAAGGTGAACCCAGCTCATTTCCAGCCTCCCACCCTTCATTCTATTAATAAAGCAGTGAAACAAAAGACCATGTGGGCTCCTTTCCTAGCTGTGATGACTATTTCATGTTTATCTAGATTAATTTGCTTTTATTTCCAGTGATGTCTGGTTCCAGAGCTCTGCTGCATAATGCTGCACCATTGCTCCTCCCTCCTCCTGGGGATTTATCACTCAGGGCTCTCCTAAATTTCTCTTTCCTGCTACCACAAACGGCAGGCACGCTTTGCCAAAACTAGGAAAAGTCTAAAAAGAGACTGTTTCTTTTCTATACAGGTGGTTCAAACAAGGGGGTTAAGATTTAACCACAGGAATAGCCAAATACATTTCATGCATTTACTCCTGCAAGTTCACTCTAGAGCCAGAAACAACAAAAAGCTGCTTCTCTTAAGCAAAAAATAAGTTTTGAGCTCCCTAAATGCTTTTTCTCAGACTTAGCAATTAATTCAGTGTTCACTAGGATAAGGTCCCAGTAGATCCAGCAACCACTGACTCATTGCTCTCCAGCTGCCTCTCCAAAGAAGTCAGACCTTTCTGAAAGAGCCATAAATGAAGTAACTCAGGGCTCACTGCAGCAGGCAGCACACACAGCGTGCAGGAAGCAGGCTGGGGCAGCTGATCAAAGCACATCACTAAGTGCAAGTGATCATGTGCTGAAGTCTTGAATAACAATTACCGATATGAAAATCATGGGAAAAAGTATCCAGAAAGGCCTTAAAAGTGGTGGCAGAACAACAGTGCTGTGTTATGCAGCCCATTACATTGTTCAAGTGTAGGTTGGTAGATTTTCTTACAATAACAGGTGACATTAAAATTTCATCTTTAGCCAAACCGTGCTCAGTAAAGTGAAGTTCAATTTTAAACACTTTAAATTCATCCATCACTGAAATTAAATCATTAGTGCCAATGAAGATCAATGTCCAAACAAGGCAAAGCAACACAATTCAGCAGCATGCCACAGAACCCAGGGAATGCTGCATGCAGAAATAAAACAGGAGTGTGATTTACACATGCTCATCATGGTTACCTCAATCAGTGGCCAGGAGGAGGAGGCAGCAAAAGTCCCTGTTCTTACAAGTAATGCCATAAGCTGTCAGTGCCAAAGACCCTGGCTGTGCCTCACACAGACACCAGACACTGAATCCTTTCTGCCATGAGGGAGAATTACAGGCTTCTGAATGGGAAGAGTGCCCTTGTTAAGCACCAAAGCCAGTGGATATTGCCCTAGGAGCCTTCTTTTGTCTTGCCACAGGGATTTGATCAGGTCACAACCCTAGCTGTCACAGCACCAGTCAGTTCCAGCTCAGATTTTCTGTGCCACAAATGCTCTAACCCTGCCATTGTTGATTACCATCTTCATAGAATGGCAGAAATATGCATATATTTTTCATATTTGGAGACATTAATTCTAAATGAGTCATCAAATAGTTTATGGCTAAAATAAAAATGTTAGAGGTAGTAAAACAGAAAGTGTAAAAGAAACTAGAATCCTACTCTGCTATTTAAAGATAAAGCTGTTATTTATCTTTAGAGAGCTTTTAAGCAAAGTTCATTCATGATATTTCATAGTCAGACCTCTATGCAAGCATTCACATGCTCACCTCCAAGTCAGGAGTTGTTTTGTATCAGACCCAGCACTGACACTGCAGTGAAATATTAGAAAAATTCTGCACTTCACCTTCCTAGGCACAACCTGGACCTCTCCAAAAGTCAGAAACATTGTGTGTTTCTCTGCAGAGAAGGACACCTGACTCCAAGTCCTGCTGCTCTGAGAACACCTCAGTAACTTTGGGAAGGGGGTACAGCAGGGCCCTCTGGGGCTGGGAGAGATCTGGGTGTAGCAGCTCCAGCTGAGCTGAACTTCTCTTTAGCTTAGAAGAGAACAATACTGGGAAAGGGCAAGGGCAGCCTTGCTTTCCCTCTGATTTTCAGCTAGTTCCCTTCCCTGGAAGCTGAGCAGCACCTGGGACTTTTTGTTTCTCAGGTTCCAAGGTGTCCAGCACAGACCTGCCCTTGGCCCTGGTGCTTCCCACCCAGCCTGTGCCCTGCTGGGAGCAGCAGGATAAGCTCCTGCATGCACCAAGGTCACAGATGTGCCTGCACAGACCTCAGCTCATCTTCTTTCACCACGCCCAGCTTTGGTGAAGCTTGCAGAGACACGAAGGATATCATAACGACATTTTGTTTCTCAGCCAAAACAAGGTGAATTTCAGCTCCCTACATCACAGTCTCTCCCACTTCACTCTGCTCTGCACCTGCAGAATGGGCAAAAAACATCCCCTATCAAGTTGAAAGGGAGGCCCTAAGGAAGTGCCCAGGTTAGTCCTGGCCAGTGTGAGAGGCTGTTCTTGATGTGCAGGCTTTAGGACAAAATCCTTATACCTGATACTTGACCCAAATCACTTAAATGTGACTATGACAGTGTCACTTCAGTAATGCCAGTGCCCTGAGCCTTCTGGTGGTTATTTTGAAGAAAATACTCTCATACTTTTATAAATGTATATATGTGTGTATATTTCCTAATATGTCCACTTTTTCTAAGTGCTAAAAAGAGAAACTTTTGAAACTCAGCTCTAACAACATGGCTATGTGAGACCTAAAAGACAGACCCTGAATTCATATGCTGACATTTGTATCTGTAACTGCGGCCAGTTAGAAGTAACAGCACACACATAAAATACCATGCTGCTCTTTCATGTCACCAAAGGCTCCCAGTAACCTCATTTACCTCAACTTTCATTTTACTGCTCCTCTCATCCCCCCTTCATATCCACAAGTGATGTGGCATCACGCTGTTCAGTGCCTCCATTTCCCCTCTGCAATGTTGCAGTGTCCAGAGCAATCATTAGAAACCTTTGAGCTGTTGAGCAAACAAAGAGGAGTGCAATGCAAAAGCTTTCTGATGTCTTTACTCTTCAGTGGGTTTCCCTCAGCTCCAGAAAGTGAGTTTGCTTTCAGTAGTACAGATATCCCTGGCAAAGCTCCGTTTTCTGTGCTTTGCTGAACTCCTGAACACAGATGTCCCATTTGTGTTTCATTAGTACATCAGGCTCTCTGAGGCTTTCGACCTCTGCACCAGGCAATAATTACCTGGCACAGCCCCATTCCCTCGCCAGCTGGCCTGGGAGCTGCTCTGCTCAGACCAGGGCTCTCTCTGCTGTCAGCCCTTTCCAGGCAACTGGACAGCTCAATCAGCAGAAAATATCAAATATGGTTGTTGTTTAAGCCCAGCCAGCGTTATTTCTACTCAATCTGACAACGCCTCTCCAAAGGAGGATTACGCTTCCCAAGGTCCAGCCATGAGACAGCAGAGTTAAGATGTCTGACAGAGTTTGATGAGCTTAGAAGCCCTTTTGGCAGCAGTTTGGGCTGACCATGTCCTTCCCTTCCTGCAGGAGGGGTTGTAGATGCCTCCCTCTCCCAGGCCCAATGACTATTTAATTATTTGTACAAGGTGGAGCAGCTCTGAGGAGAGCAAGAGGGGGAGGATGAGCCTGACTTTAGTCTGGGGCTGAGGGCACTGCCTGGGATGTAAATGGGCAGTTTGCCCGTGCTCCACATTTTTGTCCCCTTCCACATGGGTTTTCAGGGTGATGGGCATCATTTTGCTTTTTCAAGGGAGTTTCAGACTTGCCTCATCACAGAAATCAAAATCTTGGAGTTGATCCCAAACAATCCTTCCCTGCTCCACCAGAAACTACCCAAACTACCAAAGCAAAGGGAAATCCTGAGCCCAAACCGGAGCATTGCTGGCCCCCTGTCATGCTCATAGCACAGCACCCCTCATTTTAAGGATTCTGCTACATGTACCCAGGGAACTTGTAGGATTCAGGATTAAGGATCAGTTGTTATTCAACAGTCATCATGTTTTCTGCCACAGGATAGTGCAGATTAAGAGACAGGAACAGATGAAATGATGGAGTAGCTGACACAGAGTCACAGACAAATCCACATTCCCAAGACGTGTTCCCAGTACATTTTAGAGCATATGAGACTGAGCAGCACCCAAAACCAGAATGAGAACCATGGCTGAAAGGGGAAAAGGTAAACAGAGAAAAAGCAGTGGGACTGACTGGAGACTCCTCAAAGAGTAGTCAGACACATCATCAGCTCAGTTAAAAGGAATAACAAGGCATGGTACTGCCTGACTTTCACAACACCAGCACTGCAGGAAGAGTTTCTGGATGAGCTGAAACGTTCTGGGGAATTCCTACTTCTTGTTTCATTCAGCAAATCCACTGCCATCCATAAAAGTAAAGGAAGGTTTCATGGAATTGAAATAACTGCTAAAAGAAGGCAAAAAATATAGTTCATGATGGTGATCCAACAGGAGAGAGGTATTGGAGGCCAAGTGGTCAAGTGAGGGTTCTGCTGAGGGTTCTGCTGTGTTCAGTAGGTAATGCCACAGACTTTAAAGAAGATTTTACTTCAGTTACAGTATCAGGAACTATCACCTTGCTCAGAGACTGCTGTGTACTCTAAATTTTAATATTGAAAAAGATGGAAGCATTCTAAAACAAAAAGTGAATCCTTTATTTATAGGAATATATGGTGTTTATGTGTCTATTCTCAAAAGCAGGAAGGTAGAAATAAGCCAGAGGAACAAGAGGGTAGAGTGAGTGATGGATAAAATGATCTAGTCAAATTAATTGAAAAATGGTAGGGTGAGATTTATAATTGAAATACCAATATTGATGAGTTCAATCTGTACAGGATAAGAACAATAATAATATTTAGCAATGATGCAGCACTTTTCATCTTTAGAGCTCATTAACTAATTAATCTTCACAACACCCCTGAGAGGCAGGTAAGTATTATTATTATTAGACCATAAGAAAGATAAATCCACAACAGAAGCAGAAGAAAGTGGAATTAAGAGCTAGAAGTGACTTTGTAAGAGGGGAGAGGGTGGAAAATAACTCCCTTGCTCAGTCACAGCAAGGGGCAATTCCATTACCAGACTAAGGTGGCCTGGCACAGGAAATATTCATATAGGAGATCCATCCTTTATTCCACACCAGAGTAAAAGGCACAAAAGATGAGGCAGGAACTCGATCAGTGAAGTAAAATTCATAAGGGGAAAGTGAGGTGAGTCCAAAGGCAGCAGAATGAGTTAATGCAAGCTAAGAATGGCAACCTTGAAAACTAACACCAAAGCAGTGCTATTTCATGCTGGAACTGAGCTATTGGACTGTATTTGAGTAGGAAAAATAATAACAAGGACTGTGTTTGTAGACGCTGAAGAATTAGCAAAGGCCTTGTTGATAAAGCCAGTGATAAAACACAGGAACTTGGCTATGCTGAATGGCAGGCTGGCAGCAGGCTCTCATCACAGAAATCCCACATATTAAAATGAGATAATTCCTGACATTTAATTCTTATTCTCTCCTCTTCTGTGTGAGAGAAAATAGAAATATTGAAGGGGAAAAAATTAGGAAAAAGGCATAAGAGTAATCTCCCAAAGAAAGTAGGAGCTTGTGTGGGGAAGATTGGAAGAGCCCTGGATCCAACTGAGATTTGTGTGATTTTTGTGTGTTGAGGGCCTTGTATTTTAGAAGTCAGAGCAAGCACAGATACAGTTGGAAGTAACAAAAATGTCCATTGCATAGAAATTTTGCCTGAGATTTAACTGCCCAATTTTGTCAGTTAAAAAAAAAAACAACCAAAAATAATTGCTAAATTGTTTGGCCAATTTGAAGAAGCTCTTCCTATTATTCCTCTGCACTTTTCTGTCAGTAAAATGGACATAGATCCAAATCTAACTTGAAGTTTAACTTCAAATTACTAAGTGTGAAGTGTTACTAAGGTGTTCCTGTGTGCCTACAAATTACCAGTCATATTATTTTAAAACACAGAGATTCTCAGACTTGCCAATGGGTATTTGTTGAGGCCAGGATTTCTGCTATGAACAAACCAGAGAGACTGAAGGCTAACAAATGACCATAATGATAAGAGGAAATCTAATGAGATAATAGCAGCTCTCTGCAAAGCTTGGCAGTATTTAGTCTGTAGGTCAAAACAAACTGTGTAATTCCTTAAGTTTTTCTGTCAAAGCAGGAAAAGAGTGTGGCTGTGATGAGGAATTCCACAATTACTTATGGAGATGGGAGAGACCTGGGACACTGCAGATTCTCCTTCACATCAGCATCAGGACTGGATTTTTCCACATCCTTTTTATAGGTTTTCCATTTTAAACCCAGCTGAAGCCTTATATTTAGTTTTCTGAAAATGTGGTTAACAAAAAAGAGAAAAAAAAACTTTGCACTTTTTTTCTCCAGAGAAAATCCTAGGCATATTTAATTGACATGCAAAATTAATTTCTTGCCACTCTGCTCCATTCACTCAGGGTCCACCTAAGAATTTTTAAGAAAGCAAACGCATCCCAAAGCAAAAGGTCTGGTTGGGACCAGAGGCATATATAACATACAGCCTTGCTGGAAAAGGGAAACCCAGCAATTTTTTCCTTTAGATGTTAGAATGCAGCTCTTGCATTCTTTTAGCTTTTCCTATATATATATATATTTATTTTTTTTTTTTTTTAAGGAAAAAGTGAGATGCTCTTTTGTTTTGAAGTATTCCCCATACACAGGGGAATCACAGCTGGGGCCAGCTGTGATTAGAGGCCTCCATGAAGGCTGGAGCCTTCTGCACCTTAAAGGTGTGCCACCAGGATGCCCACAGTGTGCTCCCAATCCACGTGTTTTCATGGCTCTGTCAGAGATGTTATAAACCTTGACATGTGACTTATGCAGCAATATCACAACTTCACACCCAGTCTGGTCACCCAGGGTGAGAACAGCACTCCTGCCCTCGAAATTGTGCTGCTTTAAAGGTTCATGGAACTCTCACCACTGCCTGCTTCTCCTGGGGGTGTCATTGTTCTGCCCTTGTTTCTTTGAAAGATAAAAAATGCTTAAAAGAAGGTTTGTGTTTCTCCTTGCAGGAGCCAGGCTGTGGAAGTGAATTTGTCATTAGGAGCACTTTGGCACCCTCACTACAGGGCTGATCCCGGCACGTTGCAGCCTCGCTGTGCCATGACACCTGCAGAGCAGCTGGAATAGGTTTCTGCTGCAGCAAGGAGCATTACAACTCACAGAATACGTAATTTCCACAAAGCCTGCTTTTAAAGGGGGGAGAAAAAAAGGAAAAACACTATTCTGTGTGCTTTGGTCCTCTGTGGGACATGGTTTGTCTATTCCTCAACCAAGGAAGGCAAAGAAATCTTTCTGCCTTATTCAGGAATTTCCATGTTTCTTACTCATTATGAGAATGACTTTTCATTTAATAAACTCTTTTGCCCTGCAACAGAAATCTTTCTCCTAAAGAAGGAGGAGTGGGGGGAGGCATTTTCTATGCTTTTTATTGAGTAAGCCACATGTAAAAAGATCTGAATAATCTTTGGAGGGAAAAAAAAATACAGGACATGAATTTCAGAGCATGTGCTTTTGTGTTATTCAATATGACTGATAGAGAAGGATAAGGTTGAAGTTCAAGGCAAGTATGGAAAGTAATTTCTCTCTGCACAGTCACAAATAAAATGAGTCACGGCTCTATAGGATTAAATTAATTAAAGATGGATGTTGTGCTTGATGCTAGTTTGATAGAACTAGAGTTTGTAGTGGTTGTATCATGAACATAAGTGGGTATCTCTAGTGGCTAGCTAGTATTTTCTTTATGCTCACGAGTGTTTACTGTGGCACACAAATGCTAACCGGTTTTATCACACAGTCATTATCATATCTCCTTCCCTTTCTCTCTACTCTTCAGGTGTTGCTGCTACAAAATGATTTCATATCAATTAGGAATTCCATTTCCTTCAAGGAGCTACTGAAGGAACAGCCACCTGTAATGCAGGCTGTTGGGCTTCAGGTGCTCTCTTTCCCTACATCAAGATCAGTGTTTTTAAAACCCATGCAAGCATTAGCAGAGCATTTTTCCTAGTAAAAAGAAAAAGAAAAAAAATTACACTTTCTTCGGAAAATTTAGTTATTAGGACACTCAATATGTGTAGCAACAAAAATCTAAGTGACTTTAAAAATAAAAAGTTAAAAATATATCAGACTTTTCATTCAAAGTGAAACAATAGCAGTGAAGTGCACCGAAGTTTCTGCATTGCTGTTGAAAGCAAAGGAATTTAATTAAGCACTGTGTAAAGATGACAACTGTTTATCTAGGGGACAGTGATAAGAAACCAAACCCAAACAAAGAACTCTCAAACTTTTTAGGGGGGGATCACTAGTTTCTGTGTAATTTCATGGAAAAAAACAATTTTTTTTTCTTCACAGACGTAAAAAAATCCATTTGAGAACAAGCATTCCAAGTGTACCTTAGCACCAATTCCTAAGTAACATTAAGGAGATCTGGCATTTGGAAGGTTAATTTTCTTATCAAAACTATACAAAATCCTAATTTTGCAGAGTAGCAATTTGGAAAAAAATCAGCAATGGGAAAATGTTGGTTATGCAGCACTAGACATTCAGTACTCAGGGGATCAATTATAAAAACACTCATTCAGCTATTTCTATTCAAATGAACACCTGAAGAGGAGGTCTCAATGGTTTTAAAAGTGTGTGGATATTAGTGGATAAATGTTAGTCCAATAAAAGAGATCATCATCTGCTATTTGTGTGCATTTAAGTTGACACTAAAAAGATCTTTGTGGAATATTGCTGCTTCTTTTTCTTTTTGTGTGTGTGCATCTTTTATCTCATATTCCCTTAACACTTTGTGAACTGAAGAAAATAGACCAAATGAGCTGTTCTTTAAGATTAAAGGGGTAGCATTTAGTTGAACACACCTGAATGTGGAAGGAGTCTATTTTCCTCACACTTATGAATATGTAATGATGTGCTTGGAGGCACAGTCACGAACCCCTAATAAGAATGCACGAGTCTGTGTTTGAAAACAGACATTTGCATTTGCCCTCTGGTCACAGTACATGGGTCATTCTTATTCAAAAATTTATTTGCTTTATTTTTCTATTCCCCCTCCTTTTCCTGCCCACCTCAAAATATTTTTTCATTTCTAGGTTTTGTTTAGAGAAAAATTAAAAATGGAGGGCTAAATCCCTCCAGAATGGTCAGGATTCAATTAGAGTGAGCTTACTCAGTGATATATACATTTATTTGTGCAACTGAAAAACTCCATTGTCTGCTTTGAGGAAGGACTGTTTTTCAGTCTCACAAATATGTTTGCTTTAGCAACAGATTTTGGCAGGATTCGAGAAGAAACAAAAAAAAGAAATCCCACATAGGTGCATAACACAACATTTTAAAAAGTGAAAATTGGGAATAAGGTAATAGAAATAAAGGGATCTGGACAAGGGATATATTTCATAAATTGCACAAATACTTCAGGAAAGCTACCACCAAGAAAGAAACAACAAAGCCTCGTAAATGTTAATACAGGGAGCAATCAATGTCATGCACCAGGCTGCCAGGGCTGAAGGCAGGGTATCCAGGAGGGGAAGAACAGGCTGTAGAGATTGGTACTTAATGAGAATATTGCATTTCTCTTAAAATTTCGTTTAAAAAGCTATTGAGGAGCTACTGAAAAACACACTCAGAATTGTTGTGAGTTTTTTGCCGCTTTCTAAACTATACAGTAGTTTCAAATTAGGCACCAAAGAAGACTTTGCTAAGAGTTCATAACTCCCTTTCTTCAGTTCTTTCTCACTCTTTTTTTTCTTCAAAGAACAGCAAAGGAAAAAAAGGAAAACTAATTAAAAAAGAGAGAGTAAACTTGCAGCAGTTTATTCATCACCTGAATAAAAATGCTGAAGGATAAGGCCTGTTCGCTCAAAAACAAAAAAAGAAAAAGAAATACACAGACAAAAAATCACCAAGAAGTCCAAGCAAATTCATTTGCAGAGAACGGAATTACTGAGCTACTGCAAATCACAGTGAACAATTTCAGCTGCTGGCTATATTGAAGATTCCATCATCCCTTTGCTAGGGGACAGAGAAGTGAAATGCCCATCCTGGAGCATGGAAGGCGCTGCAAACATTGGGAGCAGGGGCTGTGAGTGCCATGTGCAGGTGTTGGAGCTCGGGGGTGTGCGGGCAGGGCCCCTCGGTGCGCACACCGACACTCGCACCGGGCCGGAGCCCAGCACTCCTCACTGCACATTTCCTCATCTTACACTGCTCTCACAAGTGAGACTTCGGCAAGAAAAGCCTGCCTATTGTGGCTGCAGCCGCCGAGCAGCCCATTATTTGAGATCTAACAGTGACACCTGCAGCTGAGCCCCGCTCACTGACACACGCATCTCCCTTAGAGAAGCAGAGCCTGGTTCCGAACCGCACACATCTCCTGCTTAATTATCCTCGGGTACCTCCAGTTTGCCTCTCCCACTGGCAGCACAATCAGCTTCCACACCAGCATGAATCAGCTTTTCCATTGAGAAAGCAAGAGCCTGCCATAAAGTACAGAAATAGCCCACAAAATCTTCCGTGAGCTGGTGGAAGTAGAGCTGCCCCTGCATACACCCACAGAGATCTCCTCACAAACAGGTGTTTCAGGAGAACCACCTGCATGTCTGAAAGGCTCACCTCCATGTTGCAAAGATTTAATCACTTTTCTGCTAATTGCAATATAAAACTTTACATTTGATATGAATAAAGACCAGATAACCTAGCACTTTGGATAAATCCCCTTTGTCGTCGCTGCTCCCTCCTTGGTTTTGGTTACCAACTGGTGAGCATCTGTAAAACGGTTATTCTGTCTCCCTTCATTCCCAGATAATCCATGAGTTTTCACAGTTTCACGATTATGTACAGCACTTTGTTTTGTTCTGTTTGTTTGTTTGCTTTAAGAGAAGCAATGTTGTCATTTAACTGCTACTCTGAAGGCTACTTTGAAAGGCCTGACTCTCCAGTTAAAACAAATCATATGTAAAGTTCTATATTTCATTTTTTTTCATTTCCACTATTCTCACAATTTACTGCTCCATCACCTTCCTGCAATATACTAGAAAACAAACTCCTCTTTCTCTCTTAAAAGCAGAAACTACAACTATAATGCCTCCTTTGCTGTAAGATTTTTTTTTTTGTATCACCAAATCTTTTGACTCAGTACAACCAGTTTCTAACCAATATCAGTACTGGTATTTTATACAAGCACAGTATGAATTTGGTTTTAATTTACAACTCTTGGAGGTACTTCTTTTATCATGTAAGCTTTTAGACCTCAGATATAAACATGTGTTCACTTGAAAAAAAAGATTTCTTTATAACTTTTGTCAATATTCTGCTGATTGCTAGTTCAGTACCAGATGTGCTATGCTTAATGGTGCATATACAAGAAGCATTCCCTAATCCCTAAATGAACTTCTTATCTCTAAATATATACAGGATAAGCTATCTAAACTCAATTTAGCAACTATGCTATTAAATCTACCAGAACCAAAGAGTGAAAGAATATTGTCAAAGCCAAGTGCCTGTTAGCAAAAAACAAAAAAATCCTCCTGAAACAAAACATGGCTAACCATAGATCAAAATCAATCAGACATAGATTAATTTCTCCTATTAGGGCATCTTGAACCCCCACATCTTCATTTCACAAGTGCAAAACCCAGTTTTAAATGCCTCCCATTTTGTTACCACCACACTCTGTCAGTCACAATTTGCTGCACAGAAATGAGTTGTCATCAGATCAGACTTTTTAACTGCATATGAATGCAGATGGATCCATTATGGGATTTAAGAGAAGTGCACCAAAAAAAAAAAAAAGTGTCATCTGCTGGCTGGATTACAGCACCTGGAAGCATTGCAACACCAATTCCCTTTGTTCCCAATTTCCCAATTCCCAATTCCAGGTTGATACAGCACCTGGATACCTTCATTGATGAAACTACAGCATTTTCATCTTCATTCAGAGCCAGACACTCCAGCCTGGCCCATCAACTCCTCAGCAATAACCCCTCCTGCCCCTGGACTGTGCAGAGGGGAAGGCAGGGGATGCTTGGGACAAGAGGAAGAATGCCCATTTATAGTTCTGATGTCTCTAACATCCCTAATTTAATGATTTCCTGACCCCAAAAAGACTGGACACATCTATTTTATTCCACACAAGGTTTCTTAAAATAGTTCACTATCTGTGAAGGCAACAAAAGCAAGAAACTAACAGGAAGCAACAAGGGGCAAGTTACACTCAGGCCCACAAAGGAGATGACTCTGATGTTTTCTGCCTATTGGATGTTACATGCTGTGGTGGATAAATCCATCACAGTCCCCAGGGTTCTCTTCTACTTTCCCTGCACCACATTAACCCCTCTTATTTCTCCTTCCCTCAGCATGAAAGGTGCCCACTACCAGTTGTATGCAAGAGACCTTAAAAATCCACTTTTTCAACCTTTGGGATTGAAAAGGAGCACAAGAACTTTAAGGTTTGCAGAGTTTGGTCTAAGGTACAACAAAATGCTACGCAAAATGGCTGGCTGTCTTCTCAGAAAAAGTTGCACTTTTCCAGGTGCAACAGAACAAGATTCTGTTCTGCAAGAACAGAATTCCACATCAGTACAAGAGGAAAGTTCTGGGTTGGAATGAGAGAAATGGATGGAAAGTTGTCACAGAGGTGTACATTCAGTATGCATTTTGTGGCATCTGCCTATGTTTTCCTCCATTTTTGTTCATGCTATTGTCTTATTACCTTGGGAGAAGTGTTAAAAAATCATCACATCTAAAAAAAAAAAAAAAAAGAAAAAAAAAAGGAAAAGAAAGAAAGAGAGAAAGAGAGAAAAGAGAAGGGTGAAAAAAATAGGGAGAAAAAACCAAGGAAAAATATAATTTTAAAAGAAAAGGCTATGCATATGCAAAGTTGATTCAAATGCTTTCAGATTGCGCCATAGAAAAGCTGTGGCCTAGTTTTGGAAATACATATTTCACTTTATTTTGCACACAGCTGGGTTTATATTGGCACTCACACTAATATGCAAAATGCAGTATCTTATATTCATGAATGACTCTTTATAAAATGCCAGGAGGGCACCTGCTTTCTTTTCTTTAAGTCTATATCATGACAAAGAAGCAGCCTGTATAAATGGCCAGCTTCCAGCTCTGACCACAGCCTGGAGGGATTTATGCCAGCTGTACACAGGTTTGGAAGTAAACAACATGCCCCGGTCAAAAGGAGTTCCTTACACTCCACGGAAAGAGACTGCTAATGAGATGCAACGGACGGAGGAGGGAGCGCCCGGCGGCCCTGGCTGTGCAGGGAGCTCTCACAACACAAACGAGCCCGGGAGCTCTCAGATGCGCTGCATCCTGGTCCCCTCCATGGAGCAAGGCCGTATCTTGTGTGCATCACCCACTCCTTGCAGCGCAGCCCGTATCTTGTGTGCATCACCCAGCCCTTGCAGCACAGGCCGTCTCTTGTGTGCATCACCCACTCCTTGCAGCACAGGCCGTATCTTGTGTGCATCACCCAGTCCTTGCAGCACAGGCCGTCTCTTGTGTGCATCACCCACTCCTTGCAGCACAGGCCGTATCTTGTGTGCATCACCCAGTCCTTGCAGCACAGGCCGTATCTTGTGTGCATCACCCAGTCCTTGCAGCACAGGCCACATCTTGTGTGCATCACCCAGTCCTTGCAGGCCGTATCTTGTGTGCATCACCCAGTCCTTGCAGCACAGACCATCTCTTGTGTGCATCACCCACTCCTTGCAGGCCGCATCTTGTGTGCATCACCCAGTCCTTGCAGCACAGGCCACATCTTGTGTGCATCACCCAGTCCTTGCAGGCCGTATCTTGTGTGCATCACCCAGTCCTTGCAGCACAGACCATCTCTTGTGTGCATCACCCACTCCTTGCAGGCCGCATCTTGTGTGCATCACCCAGTCCTTGCAGCACAGGCCACATCTTGTGTGCATCACCCAGTCCTTGCAGGCCGTATCTTGTGTGCATCACCCAGTCCTTGCAGCACAGCCCGTATCTTGTGTGCATCACCCAGTCCTTGCAGCACAGGCCTTATCTTGTGTGCATCACCCAGTCCTTGCAGCACAGGCTGTATCTTGTGTGCACCACCCAGTCCTTGCAGCACAGGCCGTCTCTTGTGTGCATCACCCAGTCCTTGCAGCACAGGCCTTATCTTGTGTGCATCACCCAGTCCTTGCAGCACAGGCTGTATCTTGTGTGCATCACCCAGTCCTTGCAGCACAGGCTGTATCTTGTGTGCATCACCCACTCCTTGCAGCGCAGGCCGTCTCTTGTGTGCATCACCCAGTCCTTGCAGGCCGTATCTTGTGTGCATCACCCAGTCCTTGCAGCACAGCCCGTATCTTGTGTGCATCACCCAGTCCTTGCAGCACAGGCCTTATCTTGTGTGCATCACCCAGTCCTTGCAGCACAGGCTGTATCTTGTGTGCACCACCCAATCCTTGCAGCGCAGGCCATCTCTTGTGTGCATCACCCACTCCTTGCAGCGCAGGCCATCTCTTGTGTGCATCACCCACTCCTTGCAGCACATGCCGTATCTTGTGTGCATCACCCAGTCCTTGCAGCACAGGCCGTATCTTGTGTGCATCACCCAGTCCTTGCAGCACAGGCCATCTCTTGTGTGCAGCACCCAGTCCTTGCAGCGCTGCTGCAGACACGGTCAGCAAACACTTTCCCCCTCCGGTGGTTCTCTGAGCTCAGGAAGTGCCAGAGCATTCGGCAAACTAATACAATGTACCCTGGCCAGCAGGAGGTGTTGGCATTTCTTTCTTTTCAAATAGATGTATCATGTCTCAGTGGTTTAGAAGGAAGCCTGTTCAAACTGCTCATCTTAAGAAGTTGCTTTGTCTGCCATCCAAATCTGACAGGATCTGTGTGCTTTGAACTTCAGATGCAAAACTCATCTCTCAGGATTTTGCCCCCAAATCAGAATAACGTACATGAGACAGCTTGATAGAGATTTTTCTTTAATGTACAGTTGATTAAACATGCATTTAAGAAAAAAAATGTTCTTAAATGAGATATGGACAACAAACATTAGACAAATTTCACAGATATTTGTGCAGATAATTAGAACTTCAAATCAGAATTTTTAAAATTAGACTGATGCATACTCATTATACGGTCATGTTAAAAAAAGTTAGATATTCAATATCTTACAAACTGGAGTTGGTTTAAAATATGTTAAAATCTTTATTCCTTTTACTACACTCTGCAAGATGATTCCTACCATGTGCTTTTTGGGTCTGATTAGGATTAATTCTTTTCCTGACTAAACAAGGCCACCACAATAATTTTCATGTGTACTTCTGAGTTAAGCAAGGTACTGCAAGGTCAAATCAGCCTGAGTTTGCACAGAATGTTATTGACCTAATAGCTTTCCATCATTACTGCATTGCACTTGATATACTGTTTGATTGCCACACCAGAAATAGCTGCATTTCGCCGCCTATCAATCGATGTACTTTGCCAAGTGTTTGAAGAAACTGAAAAGTAACAACAGACACAATGCAGCTATAATAAAACAAGCATGTGTATAATATTACATCAAATTTCCTAATCAAACCTTAAAGAAAATTATATGAAGACAGAACTGGATCTGTGATCAGTTCTTCAAGAATAGTCTTTCCTCCACTTCCCAACTCCAGACTAAAGCTATGTCCCTATTGCTGCACCAGGAATAGGCAGAACTAAAAGCAAGAGAATCATTGACCGGAGAACAAAACTTGTTAAATTGAGCTGTGTTCACACATTTACCTTTGTCTCCCAAGGCCCTGCAGCAGCCTACAAAACGCTTGTTGCCAAATGTTTTGCCATTTTCAGCAGGTATCAGAACAATTGGAGGTGTTTATTCCGGGACCAGTACACTGCATACAAAGTATGAATCTTCCTGCAGAAGCAAATTTGTAACTGCTTGGAGATCTCCCTCTGCAGTCTGCACTGCAAGGTGCGAGTTTAGCAGCACAGCAGCTACAATGATCTCTTCAGAAAAACAGCAGCAGAGGTAGGATACTCTTCATTAGTTCTTATTGATGCAGAAAGCAAAAAAATTATTGACGAATTAAGTTATCACTGAATTAACTAGCAGCATTAACTATTCTTCTAATAATAAGAAGAATCAAACCAGAGGCTACAAGTCTGACACATCCCAAAAGGGACATTTCACGCACTAAAGAACTATGAGAAATCAAGTCAGCCTGCCCAAGGCAAGAGCAGTGTCCTGTGTGAAGGGAATGCTCTCACATGCTGTACCACTTTGTACATGCAGTGTTTGCACATACTGTAAACTGCAAATCAGATTTCAGCATTTTTCGAACTAGCAGCAAAAGTAGGTACATGCTTTTTGTGCTCAGGTGACAATGTAGTTCCAAAAAAGTTCTGATGAGAAACAAACTCATTGCAAGTACTAAGCTTAAGGCCCTCTGAGATCTATCTCCATTTTTGTTTACTTCCTCATCCCTCTTTCATATTCCTGCTAGTCCCATTCTTGATATGTAATGTTGTTAAAGGATTGGATAGCCTCTTCTTGGATGCAGAGGAGCAAGTCATGAAGGGACATGTTTTACATGCCTTCAGAGATATTGGGTAAAAACAGGAAATATTAAACACAGAGAACTACAGTTTTGAGTTGTGACTATTTTTTTATTACTATTTAATTTTTTCACTGGGCTAGTGATAATTGTTTTTGCGAAGATTAGGAACAATTTAGTACTGTAGAAAAACTCTGGTCATTGTCAGAATACAAATTGCAATTAGGGTTCTGTATCTGTCTCTCTCTGGTGTGAAGTCTGGTTGTTGTTTGCATTTATCTGGGAGAATCTGATTTAACCCTAGCAATTGCAAAGGGGAGTCAGGCAGACAGCTCCCACCCCTCAGCTCCACTGCTGAATTAGCAGGCGACCTTGCACAAAACAACTACTCTGTATCTTCATTTACCCATCTAAACCACACCTATTGTATTTATTTAGCTCACAGGGGCATCAACAGGCTTAATTAATGTTTGCAAAAAGCTTTGAGATCATCAGATGAAAGGTCCAAAATATTTTAAAGTCAATGAGAAAAAAGTGGATAGGTGCCAAGAGAGTCAATTGGACAAACGGCTTCTCCTATCAGTATTGTCCATATTTCAGTTTCTAGTTTATCAGTGGAATATACACGGCTGTTTAAATAAAGTCTCACACATGTTCCACTGTGTACAGAACCAGCCACCAGTTTGGAGATCTGAAAACAGTTAGAAAGTTGTAAAAGAACACTTGGGAAGACATATAATATATTTCAACTTCAACACAAAAGAAGTCCTTTCTCCAGAGTGTTTCTGTACTCTGTAGAAAAATTCCCAGTGGCAGTTAGCAGCACATACATGGAGTTTGATTTAATATTTTTATATACTGTAATTTTTTGATCAATGGACACTGAGAAGCATCATTACTTGACTGTTTTATGAAGAAGAGCTTGAATTTAATATCTGCAGGCATATAACCAGTGCTTAAATAAATAAGAAACTCCCCTTTCCCCAAGGATCCTAATGCTATAGCATCTAGGTCACTGCTATTAACCTCTTCCCTAAGGATTTAGAAATAAATCCAAGATCCCAAGTAAACTCTCTTCCTCAGCTGACTGCACCCCCTTCAGCCAACACCGTTTTTATAATTTTTCTCCTAACCTGGAAATAAGCAATTTTAGTTTAAAATTGTTCACAGAAGAGATCTAAGATATTACAACAGCATCCTATTCCAGGCAGACCAGGCCAGCTGAAGATGGACTTGCTCAATTCATGGCATATCCTCTCCCACTGACTCCAAAGCCAAGCCCATCTTTTGTACTCATAGGTTTTAATTGCAACCTGTCTCCCAGAAATAAAGGTTTTCAACATGCACATGTGGGAAGAGCAAGTGCTGTCTTAAACTCTCTCGCAAAAATACACCTAAAGAGGTCAAGCTTTGGATACTTTGTGGTGTCTCTTACTGAGACAGGCTAGGATAATAAGATAAAAGATGTGGATATCAAGCAAAGCATTATTGGCAATCATTCAGCATAGCATAGATTAAAATAACTCCCACTAAGTTTAGTCTTTGCAGCCTCAGTTCAGTCCCCCAGGCAGAATGAAGTAGGAGGAGTTATTTCAAAATACCAGGACTAGTAAGAAGAGTGCTGAAAGCAAACAACCAAAAATTGGAAGGTGTTCAGAAGATCCGAGGGAAAATGGTGTCACCATAGGGCACATCCTATTTGCCAGTACAGGAGGACTGACACTTGTTTCTGGGTTAAGTCAGCCAGCCTACACCTAGTTGTCAAAATGACAGAAGAATCCCTGTGTTACTTCCAGATTTTCTTCCATGGTGTTGCACAGGCTAACCCTTAAAATGTGGTGGATTTGAACTTCTTTGCTTAGGCTAACATCTATATAAACCAAGTAGTGCTGCTGCACAGTGGTGGAGTAAAGCAGTGCCTTCTGCTGCTCTGATACACATTAGAAAACATGTGGGTTTTCTTTTTCTTCTTTTTAACTAACAGGAAATTAGAAATGGTAGGTTCTTTTTGTATTTCCTATGTAAACCACATTTCAAAATTAAGTGCTCCTTAAAAAAAAATAAAACCGTTTACATTACCATTGTGATGCAATACAAACAGTGAACACTCATACAATAATGCCTTCTCCAATTTTCAGGCAGATACATCCATATGAAAAAACTAGAGCTTGGACAACTAGATAAATTCCTAAGTTGAACAGGAGAAGCCAGTCTTCCAAAGACAACAACTAATCTGAGTGTGTTTATATTAAAATACTTTTTTTTTTTTTTTTTTGAAAGGCAAAATAGGATGTAGTGTGTCATCAAATGAAAACAGCACCCAGTTGCCCAATTTTGTTGCTTTCCTCTACTGGAAGACTGCTCTAATACCATGCACAGGAACCTCTCCTCCTTCATGTTCCTCAGAACTAATTTACAGCAGGATATAAAGCTGATATATCCATGACAAAACAAAGATTGGAAAACTAGTGTATGAGCTTCAAGTTGTGTATGATTCATGCCTACAGGAGAATCCAATGGAACAAAGAATCTACTACATGAAAATCCCAAGACATTCTCAAATGCTAACAGTCAGTCTTTGTAAAATGTCTGATAACCTCTAATCTCATTTCTAATATAAAAAGGTGGAAACAAGGAGTCACTAGCCTTGCCAAGGTCACACATACCCAAGTCAGGATCAGAATTTAGGTTTGGCTTTACTGTGAGGCAACCTTTCAAACAAATTGCTTTGAACTACCACAGTGATGAGTTGTTGTTGGGATTTGTGTGTTTGTTGATACATTATATAATACTTCTTATACAGTAAAAATTGTTTCACCTTTAAAATAATATGCACACGTCCCTTTTAATTTTGAAGGAAATACACCACTAAAATTACGTCATAAGTGGAAGCATCAAAATTAGGTGTTACAGATGAAGAACAAAAACAGATGACACAGAATGTTGATGAAATGCACAAGAATGGACAATTCATTCCTACAATTCTTTTTAAGTTCTTGATGTTGTCAGGTAAGGCACGTTTCATTCAGTTTGACACATAACAGTGGGTGCTGAAAATAAAGTTTGTGATACTGGAACACTAAATAATAAGAAAAGCTAAAGACATCTCTATTTTAAACAGACCTAGAAGCATATTTCCCTAATGAATGCTCAGATTACCCTTGAAAATCTAACAGGCCAGAAAGGAAAAATCATCACACTATGGTGATTATAACAGCGCAAAGTGTGACTTCAATACATTTTTTAAAATACAGTTTATATTAAATCAAACATAAAAGCATTCTTTAAGCTTTAAAAAAACCCACCCCTAATGGTGCTAGATCAAACTTGCATTTTGACTTTATCTGCAAAGACACAACATCTGGTGTGCTTCTGGCTACACAGCTCCTATTCAGAGAAACCACTGTTGAGGCTATCAAGTAATTCCTACGTCTTTGAACAAACATAAATGCAAGTGTGCTAGCTTCCCTACATTAAAAAAAAAAATTAAAGTAGTCTTCTTAGGTCAATTAATTTACAGACTTGAGATTCTCTAATACTAAGCCTGCATTTTCATGGAACAAAATTTGCCCCTTTTTCTTAAGTAGCCTAAAACATGATGAAAAATTTTGTAAGTGGGAAAAAGTGCTTTGTGCCTACACTAACTACTAGAAAAATGCTTCTAAATTAATTGAACTCTTTTTATTCATAGCAATTACTATAAATATTATTTCATCCCTATTCAAGTCAAAGGCTCATTGAACAGAAGCAGCTCTTTTCTTAGTGTTTTGTCATTTGAGAAAGAATACACAAACGATGAATCAATTAATTAGTAAACTATTATAAAAAGAAGAAATTATGTCCTGTGGGAAATATCCTGGAAAAAGTATTTGTAAAATCTGTCCACAGAAGATGATCTACCACCTCTTAAACTGCAATCAGACCAAAAAGACTGATCTTCCTCCCATGAAGACACTGAAAAGCAAAACACTGAAACTGCTTTTTAAGGCATTTTTCTTGACTCAGGCTGTGAGGATCCTTTTCTCTCACTACCTATAAGGACTAGATGTGACAAGAAAAAAAAATACTCCCAGATGAGATACCACATTTAGTAATCACTAGTGAACAGAAAATCCACACACTGTTCTGGGTGATGGTAAGAAACAGTAGGAACATTCACTAATAACTCTAATATACTGTATGAGCAGATGGCCTAAACTATCAAATGTTTTATCAGTCTCACTGTTTTTCACATTGTAATGGATAAAACTTACAGATGATAAACTGTGGCTGAGACAATGAATGCTTCCATCCATCATCCTGGGCTTCTGTTATTCCAACCATGTGACTGAGGTGAACCAAGTTTATGATATCTTGGCAGGAGATTCCTACAGAAGCTAATACCAACACTGAGTACATGTATAATGAATTTATTCCCCATAAAAAGCAAAAAATGTTAATTTTAAGAATCTCCATTTCATTTCATTGAACCAGATGACAACAAAATATTTTAAATTGCTTAGGCAATTCTCAAAAATTTCTGCCTTTACATTGCTGCTGAAACTGTGTTTATTCTCAAGAGGACATCAAGTTTTTTAAAAATGGCACGCTGATCCTAAATAAGAGAAATCTCCCTTTAAGAGCACAGGCTCAATATCTAATTGAAATCCTTGGTAGAGGCTGCAGCTCCTCTCCCCACGCGCTGAGCAGGCTTGGCACAGCGTCCAGGCATGGCCGGCTCTCTGCTGGGGGCAGCATTCTCGGCTGTGAAGGCAGAGCGTGCCCTCTGTCACTCATGGCGAGCAGTCCTGTCCAACTGTCTCTTCCCGACAACTTTATCATCAATCTCTTTATTAACAGCTCCGCTGCAGACTCGCAACGCACACAAGGACAGCGCGCACGCCACAATTCTGGAGCACACGGCACGAGGCGCTGCTCAGGGCAGCGGGCGGGAATGCTGCAGCAGCCGACGCAGCACAGCTCTTCCACGCTCTTTCAAGAAGTATCATATTTATTGTGTTTACTTAAGAATCAAGTTTCTATTTGAGGAGATTGGGAAGTTGTTTCTCAAACATCAAGGATTGCCTACCTTGCCTCCAGTTTTATCTTCAGGCCATTTGAAGTGCCCGATCAATAAAGGGAACTTGACCCAACATTCCGTTCTACTTTAGTAATTCTATCTGCTTTAGATCAGTGTTTTACCCTAACTGAACCAAGAGCCACAGAAATAACCTCAGATATAACCTCAGATAAACTGAAAAGTTTCACATGTGTAGAGTTTAGGCATTTAAATAACCTTATTCAGGTGATTGACTTCGACAAATACAAACAGAAAACAGGAATGCTAGCTCAGAGATCAAGCAAAAGCAGCATTTGCAATTGTAAGCTGTCCAGTATCTGTGTGGGCCACAGCAGTTTAAATGATTGGCCAGTTCCTTAAATAAATAAATGCAGCTTAGCTTACCTAATAAACTGGGGCTTTTATCACCTTACATCAACAATAATTTTACTCTTTATCCTTTCCTATTACTTTCAGGGATTCGAGCTCTTATTTAGAGACAGTAACTTAATACAAAACCAAAGCTTAATAATATCTACATATAGCACAAAATATTTTTTCTCAACCATTACTATACCTTTAAATTTAACTTTAATACAGTGTGTAGGACATTTGTCATTCTTAATTTATTTTAAACATTGCACTAGAATAGAGATAATAAAAATACTGAGGTAATTAAGATATCTAGACTTGCTAATAGGACCTGGGATGTAGTTAATTTAGTAATATAATTCATAATTAAATGTGAAAGGCAGGAAAAAAAGTCACCTAAAGACAGCATTCCAGGATTTAGTTAGAACAATAAAAATATACCTAAATTTCATTTTAAAAAATCCTTAGTTTAAATATCCAAAACACAGATGGAATATCCAGCAGTGGTTAACCGTATTATCTTTTTCATAAACATGCCCTCTGAAGTTTCACATTAAAGTCTGCATTCTTTTGGTGACAGTATTAGCTGATGTTTGTAGGTATTTCAAATTATTAGTTTAACTTTGTAGATGCAGCAAACTGCATCTGTCTCTACCAACAAAACCAAGATGCGTTGTTTCTACTGAACAGACACTTATTACAACTATGATTATTCAACTAAAATCAGTTTACTGATTTGTATTACTGACATTTTTGCAATATGAATACTAGATCTGTAAAAAAAAAAAAGTGAACCCACTAAGTATTCAGCTAATACATGTACATTTCTAACTGTACCATCAAGACTTGCATAACAAGTGATGAAATCTGGTAAGTATTGTACAGCCACAATGATGGCAGAGATTGATCATAGCAAAGGTACTTGACTAGTGTTTCCATGAACTTACATAAATGATTCCAGCAACACTACAACATGCAAAATGCCTTTTCTACAAATACAACTTCTAAATAATATCTATTATGAGGATAAACATATTCTGCTTCCTCAGTAACTATCACAGTAGTTTTTAATGCATTTAAGCATAAGTTCTGGCTCAGAGTCAATATTGTATGTTCTTGCTATGCTGAAATACTTTTGGCTATTCTAGATGCTGAAGCACTGTTTCATCTTTTACTATTGATAAAATTCATTATTTCATTAAGTATTTACTAACAACTGATATTCATTACTACTCAGTTACCATAAACTTGTAGCTACAAGTTTTAAAAAAAAATGCCATTTAAGAAAAACCCAAAACAAAGAAAAAGAAACCCCCCCCAAAACTAAGAAAAGCACTAAGAAGTGCATTTAATAGGAAGTGGCATGCACACATACTATCTACAAGGAAGCACAACTTTAGCTAGAACTCATCAACTCGAATGTCTGATTCCAATCAGTATGTCTAAAGCCATCTGTTAAACCATGGCTTATTAATGTTAATTATTTTGGCTACAACAGTAATTTTCAGCTTCTTGTTTGCAGATCCTTATGAGTCAGTGAACTTAATTCAGGAGGTTGATGATGGGCAACTCAGAAAAACAAGCTATTGAAACCTATTGCCAGTACCTAAAAAAAACATTAAAGAGAAATTTGTGTATCTACTAGCAGATTTCTACTGGTCAGAGAAAAAAAAAAGATGAATTAAAGCCATAAATAACGCCATCAGCTGTGATGAAAGGGAGATGTGGTGGGCAGGAAATAAAAATGATTAATATGTTTTAAACAAGACAATTTCATGCTGTGAGAAATATATACAACAGAAAGGTTTATTGTTTTAGGCAGGGCAATTATAATATGAAGACCATAATCATCCGTGGTTTTAGCAGTTAAAGAAATTTTAGTCAAAAGTAGACTACTTATTAAAGTTACTAACATCAAGCATTTGGAGGATTGGGCTCATGCTGATACAAAGATCAATCAAGTGATGCACAGCTACCTGCAATTTTTACTTTCATTTCAGGACATGCTTAAACTACTTTAGAAGAAGAGAAATAGTGCCATCTGCTGACATAAGGAATAGGCACTTGCAAGAAAAGCCTGAGGTGCGAAAACTCTGACAGCCAATGTTTTTAAAAAATGAAGCTCAAACATTTGCTGAAAAGAGCATACCCCCAAATTGTTTAGGCACGTGTTTCTTCAAGTTTTGTCCACTTTTAAGAATTTAGGATGAAGAGATGGAATGGATGCCCTTAAATGTTTTGTGCTTTTGTCGACTCTGCCCCCACCAAAACACTGCACAATTCACAAACTTTCCCTTTAATAGCTAGAACCCAACATCCTTGAGTGTTATTTCCACTTCCTATTGCAAACATAAATGAATGCTCTCTAAGTAAGCATTATCTACTCTATTTCCTTTAGGCCACACCATATTTTGCAGAAAATTTAAGAGCTAAGTAAGAATTAAGAAAGTAAAACGAATTTAGTACAGTCAGAAAAATTGGACAACCATGGGATTGTGCTGTTTTTTATTGTGTTTTCAATGGAGAAATACATCATCTGTTTACAAAATAGCTCTTGAAAAATACAAGGAGTACAGATACTATAAAACAAAGCAAACTCCAGTCATGAGACACTACGTACATCATGCGAAAGCAACAGTCTGATCTCCAGGTTATGAAAACTAGAATTAAAAAGTCACTATACAGAAAGGTTCCAAGTTTCCAGCTTGGCAAAACTTGGGTGCAGTTACATGAAACGTTTAATAAAATGAAAAAGATTTTCTGATGTGTAAACAAAATGACAAGACTAAATTTGTGCCTGGCAATTTCGATCTAAACTCCATAGCTACACAAAATACACAGACAGCTTGTACACTTCAACTGTTAAGATATAACCTTCTTTGGGGGGTGGATGACAGCAGGCTGCACAGGGCAAGGAAAAGAGAAATATTGTATACTAGACATCTTAGACAAATGGCAAAAAAAAAAAAAAACCCTTCAGTTACTGCACAGCCTAAGTAAAAGATAAGCTACACTCTGACTTTGGAGAATTAATTTAGAAGGATAAGGGGAAGAGTGTAAGTAATTTAACTTGTAACATGAAAGATGCATGTGTAATAGGATGGAGCACAATGGGAGAAGGGAGTTCATAAAACATGCTAATCAAAGTATGGGAAGTATGATTTGACATCCCACATATTTCAGACTTAAGTAATAGTAACATGAAGTTTGTTATCTACATCTGGTATTACTGTTGGTATCCCTCATGTTCCTCAAATACTGTTCTTTGCCATGAGAGCTTCAGTTCTTTCAAAAGAAAAAGCTGTTACTTTTTTGATAGGACTACAAGAACAAAAAATAGGAGTAAGAGAGCTTACTAGATGTCAAGTGCTTACTAGAAATATGATTTTTAAAAATTTGGTGTTGTTCAGCATGTAAAACTACTTGTGATGAACTATCTAAAAATAAAAAGGTTAAAATTTTTAGGGAAAAATCTTTTTGCCTTTATTTAAAATTTTTAGCTTTTTAATGCAGACGGGACCTTTATGGAGTGTACAAAAATCATATTTAGTGATTCAAAGGCCATCAAGACAGGTGGTGTATTTCACAGGCACACAATATTTACCTTAACACTTTAGTCATGGGACAAATTCTGAATTTGTGCCTAGAGGCCCACAGGGTTATTACAACTAGGTAAGGGGCAGGAGGGAACCCAAATGAGTACATGGCTTGTTTTTATTTTGTATAAATAACTATTGTTCTACATGGTGCATACAGGCAGAAAAAATAATTTGAAAAAAAAAACCCAACAGTAAATGCAAAATATTTTCCCAAGAAATAAAGGGATAAAAAAAGGGAATAAGGAGTTCAGTTAGCTCAAAAGAAAGTTTATTTACTGTTTGATTGCTGATTTGTATGCACCTTAAAACAATCCTATAAATAAAAGTAGACCACATCTTAATCATGTCCCACCAATACCAAAACTTCCCAATCACTTCCTCAACTTATGTCTTATGACCCCAAGATTTGACATTACATTTTAAAGACTTACTGCTGCTTGATGGCAGTTGAACTAACTACACTATACACTTGGCCTTCAATGTATAGTATATCATAGAATGTCATCCAATTTGCAAATTACTACTATTGAAGAGACTCTTCAATAAAATGAAATTTTATCAGCTAAAGATCTAAAATTAGTCATACTCGAATAAAAAAGTACATAAAAGTGCATTTAAGGGATTCTTATGCCAGTTTTATCTCAATTTTGAAACAATGCATCAAACAAATTCAATCAGAATGTCAAATATGGCTACAAATAGTGTTCATGTTTTTAAAGGCAGTAATCCTTCGAAATATTTAATGTAACTGTTGCTAACACATTAATTGTACTCCTGGCTTCACATACTAACCTGGACTTCCAATCAAGCGGCGACTTTAGTCCAGAAAGGGAAGTGCACAACATATACCTAAATCCATTTGCGATTATGTTCTAGTCTTGCACCCTCCGTTCTCCTTTTTTTCTAGCATTAGAAGACAACAGGTTGAGTTGGCAGATACTGTTTATGGACCCCTGAGGTGGTTTTTACCGGTTCAATCTCAATTTTATTGAATTCTTGATAACAGGAATAGGATTTGCAGGAAGAGCAGGGATATCTGAAAGGTCTGTACTGGGTGTTTTCTGAAAAGAAAAGAAGTTTGGTTGTATTTTAACTCTGTAAATATAAAAAGAAAAATATTGTAGTAACTGGCATTAACTTTCAAAACAAAGATATTTTAAAAGTTTTTAGGAATATATGAAGATAATTACAGATTATAAAGAGAGAAGCAGGTATTTCCTTTGCCTACAGAGTCTTTAATAAAGAAAATTTCTACATAATCTTTGTGTGCTTTTATTTTTTTGACAAGTGCAAGAAATTAGCAAGTGCTGTAGATAAAGCTGGGCCTACTAATAACCTGTATTAAAGTAAAACATCCACATAATAATGATGCTTGATCAGTACCATCAACTATCTGATCTACATGTCTAGTATTTGAAAACCTCTCTTAAAAATTCATTGTTAAGTCTCTGCCCTTCCTGATGAGTGATGAAAAACAGTTCCCAATCCAATGTGTGTGTCATCATATATTATAGACTGTTGAAAAACTCTACAGTCAAATGTCTAATTTTTCATATTCGTTCAGATTTATATAACAAAAAAGTTATGAACTCTAAAAAGGTACTGTATGAATTTGTTAAGAATTTCACCTTAACAATAATCTCAACAATTTTTTCTCACTTATAAGACTTAAATGCCATTCGGAAAAATTGTATCTAAAACAAACTAAAGGAAAAGACAGAAACATACCCAAGATTCAATGAGATTAATTTATTTCTCACTTGCTGTACATGCCTCTAAGTTTGGGGTGGTTTGGTTTTTTTCTTTTAAGTATTTCCACTTCCACTGTGGCACATTATTTGCCATCCCAATAACGCAGTTATTATGCAATACTTCACATCATTTATCATAAAATGTTTCCTTACATTATAAATGTTCAAAATTTATATAAGGTACCTTTGATACATGGGGAAATCTGCATTAAAATGACTACTCTTAATTGTTGCTTTATTAAAAATAAATCACTCAAGTTAACACTGACTGATGTGTTTGTGCACAAAGCAGCAGGGACCCAGGACAAAATAGCTCTGGGCTTCACATTACCCCTGCCCCAAGTAACCCTCTGGCTGGTGCTGATCTACAGTCTGACATGTTTCTATTTTCTGCAACATGGGCAGTGTTTTAAACAAACCAACAAGAACACTGAGAAATGACAGAGGAGGCTCACCATCCTTTGTAGTTTCCAGATTACGTTTGCTAAAGTAACAACCACACAATCTGTAAAAAAGCTACAAAGCTTTATGTAATCCCCCACAATAACAGAAAAAATAAAATTGGTATACTTACTAAATGATCTAAAAAATTCCCCAAAGCAGTTTAGGAAGTCAATGTAGCATCTACAGTTTTGCTATCTTTATTCAGTACTGCTCATACAGTTCAAAATGTCCAGTAAGAAATACAATTATTACTATTGCAACAATTTCTATTTTCAACCAACACATTCACTACACATACTTCAATGATTCAAGTGTGCATAAAGTGCTTGATAGTGATATTTAATCAGCAGAGCACTAAGAGAAGTTTAAAAATATTAGTAAGAAACAGAGGTGCTCTCTAAAAGTTGTTACAATACTAGAAACAAAAACTTAAGTGAATGGTACAGAATTCTTACTATTTTGCAAAGGACTTTACACTGCTAACACCAGCTGGCTAAGGAGTGACAAACTTACAACTTGTCTCATACCAATTATCAGAACCTGAAGTTACATTTCAGACATCCTCAACCTCTACCTGGAGATCTTTGAGCAGCAGCTATTTAAAGCATTTGTTTTCTTGTTAGAAAGGATTATTCTGCAATATGCAAAGCTCAAAGGAATAAACTGAGCCCCTTACTTTGAAGGCACAATTCAGAAGAGCGAATCCAGCTTCAGTCAGTTTGTATGGTAAGCCATACATGTTTAGCTACAATGCACATTCAGTAAGATCAATGACTATCTAAAACAAAAATTGTGACAGTAACAACAAGTAGCTTACCATAAAATGGATTTCTATTTCAAATTATACATTTATTTTTAACATCTGGATTCATTTCAGTTTCAATTCTTTCACCACAGATTAGCACATAAATACATTACATGGCAGCATTGCTTTTATAAACAGTACCTGAGGAGCTTGAAGAGAAGTTGTCTGAAGAGTTTCTGTTTGAGAATTAACATTCACTTCTGTCTCAACTTGCTCCTGAAAATAAAAATCAAAAGCATCACCACAGTTACACCACTTCCAATGAGCTACTTATATACAACACCCAGCACTCCAGAACGATTTACATTGTGCATATTCAGCAAATGAAAAATGCAAGCATTGATGCTTGCTGCATTGACACCCTTCCTTTTATGAAGGAATCACCACACTGGAGAATGTTTCACTTATTAGGGATTTGACATCAACACAAGCTACATCACTTATCAGCTGTCATTTATTTAACCGATAAACACCTTTTATACAGAATCCTATAGCAAAACATTACATGTCACTCAACTCACTAAAGACAAAAAGCGTATTATCAAGGAGGATTATGTGAAAAGCTACAGAATTTGTTTAAAAATTCAACAGCTTTTCCATAGCTTTTGCCATTCTGCCAGTAAAGTTTTCCTGCTGCTTTAATGGGTTGATTCAGCTTTCTGAATGAATAGGTGAGTGTCAGAGACTGATTTGCAGGTAAAACAGTGGGACTACAGGACTAAAGCAGGACAATGGCACATTCTCATTTTAATAAAAACAGTCTGCTAGCTCAAAGTGTACTATGAACACACCCTAAAAAAGGAATGCATTTCAATGGATGAAAACCTGTGTCTATGTTAATTTAAGACATTTAATTCCACCATAAATATTAAGGACAAAGACTTAGAGGAGACTGCCAATAAAAACTAACAGGATTACCTATGTCTTTTATAATTATCTGTATCCAGTGGATCTATTTTTGAAGTGAGGTATTAAGTGCTTACATGTATTTCTGCCCTCACCTATCTTAACTTCAGAGACATTGCAAGGTGACTGCCTAACAAGATACAATTCCTGAAGCTATAAACCAAAGAACTTACATTTAACTTTAAGCATAAGCGTAACTTTCAGAGTATTCCAGAGACAACAGAATGTGCCTCATAAAAACTGCAAAATTCCAACTGGAGAGCTGCTATCATAAGGCTAAAAAGAGTCTGTCAACCTTTCTGTTCACCTCTAAGGTAGAAAAATTTTCTGCTAATTACAAGATACTGGAGAGGCACACTGAATCTCCTAAGTCCCCAAACAGTATGCTGTAACTTCACACAATAATTTCACTTGCACAGATGATTTACTTACTATCACTTGAAATTTCTTTATCTAAAAAGTGAACAAGGTGGCTGGCTTTAGGATGCTTAGCCCAACATGCAAACTCCAAACAGAACACATAGGACAATTGCTCTTCCACTAATTGACATACATCAGGTTTGGGATGCAGAAAAAGCATGGCATATTGACACATCCTTGATCTAATATAACAAGCTGAAATATAAATATCATGACTAATTTTTTCATCATGCTTAATATCATGTACTGACCAGCAAAGAAATGACAATCCTATGCGTTTATGGATTCAGGCTCAACTTAGCATGCCAGCAGGCAATGGACTCCATCAATACTGATATGAACATTAAAAAAATAAGATATCATTTTGATATCTTTACTGGAGAGTCTGGATATAGACACACTCTTAGTCATTCCTAGAGAGAAACAGTAATTTTCCCAAATAATATATACAAAATTATACAGTCTAGGCATATATACCTTAGTTTCCATTTTTTCATGTTCATTCAAATCTATACAGCTAGTATCTTCACTTATTTCATCCTGCTGAAAAGCAAACACAGAAACTATTACAAATCATAAAATTGTATTTTAAAAAAATCAACAAGAGAATAAGGTCAAAGTGTTTGAAAGGACAGAATTAGTTGTAAGACTTAGCATATTACAGGCTTACCAAAATAATTACTTTTAAGGTAAGAATCTAGATTCTAAGCATTTGTGCTAATGCAGTACATGTGTCATGTGATGAATACCAACAAAATAAAAATACTAACACCTTGGCAAGCTGAAAACATCAAGCAGCAATGCAATCAGAATAAGAAATTTCTGAAACTTGGAATATGAGAATCAGCCCTCTGGGTGAAATGAATATTCTAAGTTTTGAACATTGCTATGGTATGATCTGAAAATCTCAAATACCTCTTCAATTTTAATTTTCTTAGGAGACTCTTCTTTATGGGGAGAAGATGTCCTTTTCACTGCTGCGACAGGGCTAGGCATTTTTGTTGCAACATTTCCTGAACTTCTTGGTGATGGATTTAATAGATACGCTGAGGGAACAATTCTAGAGATGGTAGGCTTTGGTGGTGGAGAAATGGCTGGTTGTGTGGCAGTTTGAGGAATGCTTTCATTTGAAGTACCTATGGACAAACAATTTAAAGACCTTCAACAAGAGGAATTGACACAATCATTTCAGTTCAATCACTGGTATTTTTGGTCTCTAATCAAAACCCCTGACATCAAGCAGGCATCAAGGAAGTGGTACAGTTAATGGTGTAGCATCATGTTTGGAACAGCAAGTGTGCGTACACTGCACAGTTTCAAGCTCATTCTTGAGCTCGAGTGCCCCCTCAGCAAGTTCTCTGGAGACACCAGGCTGTGTGGTGCAGCTGACACACTGGAGGGACGAGATGCCATCCAGAGGCACCTGGACAGGCTGGACAGGTGGGTCAATGCAAACCTGTTGAAGTTCAACAGAGTGAGTGCAAGGTCCTGTGGCTGGGTTGTGGCAAACCCAGGCACACCCTCAGGCTGGGCAGAGAAGTGACTCATACAAAGTCCCTGAGAACAAAGACTTGGGGGCCATGGTTGATGAAAAACTCAACATGAGCTGGCCAACGTGTTCACAGCCGACAGCCAAGCGTGCCCTGGGCTGCAGCCAAAGGGGTCTGGGCAGTAGGTTGAGGGAGGGGACCTTTCCCCTCTACCCTGCTCTTGTGAGACCCCACCTGGAGTGCTGTGTACAGTTCTGGTGTCCCCAATAGGAGAAGGACATGGAACTGTTGGAGCAAGTCCAGAGGAGGCTGTGAAGTTGATAAGAGGACTGGAGCACCTCCCCTCCAAAGAGAGGCTGAGAAAATTGGGGCTGGTCAGCCTGAAGAAGAGAAGGCTGCATGGAGAACTCACAGCAACCTTCCAGTATCAGAAGGGGGCCTACAGGGAAGCCAAAGAGGGATTCTTTGTCAGGAACTGTAGTGATGGGACAAAGAGCAGCGGGCACAAACTGAAAGAGGGGAAATCTGGGTTAGGTATTAGAAGAAATTCTTTAGTGTGAGGTACTGAGACACTGGAACAGGTCATCCAAGGAGGTTTTGGACCCCGGCAGTGTTCAAAGCCAGGTCAGTTAAAGCCTTGAACAAACTGGTCTAGTGGGAAGTGTCCCTGCCCATGGCAGGAGGAGTTGGAGTTAGATGATTTTTTAGGTCCATTCCAAGCCCTTAACATATGATTCTGAGAAAGAATTCCTGTACCAGACATAGGGTAGCCATGGCAATGACACTCTGCTTAGCCTAATTAACCCTGCTTAAGGCAAGCTATATGAGCCCAGACAGAGCTCTGTATAATACAGTTGTAGTATTTGTGGTACCTAAGGAAATTCTACTGCTTCTGTACTCATATATACACATTGCCAAGACTGCATTAAATCAAATCCAAGAGCAATCTGACACTCCCTTTTTCACTCAAAAATTAATTTTATCACTTCTCAGGCTTAGCTTATCTAGTGACAAATATGAAGTCATCACAGAGCATCAAATAAAGAATTTATATTATATACATCCTTTTGAAAAATGCTCCATATGACAAAGCTCTATCTCATCAATTGCCTACCTCAAACCCATAAGCGCACATAGGGAGATGCTCCAGGATGAGAAAAAATACACTGAGGAAATTTTTCATTAACAACTATCAGGTGATTAACATTTTGATTAATCAAAATATAAGAATGAACAACTTCTGATATGCTTCCAAATCCAAAAACCAGTCACGCCATTTAAGCTCCATTTAGTGCTCATGGACAAACTAACTCACACTGATGCACCTGTGACACGATAAAAACCAGAGAGAAGTAAGACTAAACCATGCCACATGTCAAGAGTGAATGAGAGATTTCATTTTGAAAGCTAACCAGTCGCTCCCCTTTTCCATCTATTTCTGACTTGCTCCTTGTACACTAAAGCACCATCAAAAAAGAAGAGTAGCTGATTCTAAGAAAACATTTTCACCAGATGCTTTTATTCTTTGACTTAGGAGTGAAAAATTTAAATTTTTAAGTAAAGTGTACTTTTTCTTGCAGAAAACAGAGGATAAAGTCAGCACATGCAGTGAGAATATCCGAACAGACATCAGTAAGGAACAGGTGTTTCTGCTTACATCTGAGTCTTTCGCATTCCTAGAATCAAATTCATGAAGCACAAGGAGCGGGAACATGGGAGGACAGACTACATACAGACAGTACAGAACCACCTTGAGTTTAACTACAAAATGAATTAAAAATAAATATAAAAATTGTTCTTCCAGCTTTAGATAATTTTTTCTTCATTTAGCTAACCAAACTACAGACCTACATTAGGTCATTGGAACACTATCGCTATTGTGCATAGCAAATATAAATCTCTAAGAATTAAAGAATTAAATGTCACAGCAAATATTTCTCTGATTTTTTGAATCCTTAAGAAATTATTGAACTATGTGTATGAAGAAGAACACATTACAGCATGTGTTATGCAAAGTCTAGAAGACTCAAGCTGGAAGAAAAACTGCCTTATAAACATTTCCAAAAATTCAATAGAAACAATATGCTACGCCATTTTCCTTACCCCCTGAGCTTTCACTGGAATTTATTTGTGGCACAGTGACTTCAGAAGCCTGTGTGTTGGTCACAGATGCTGCTGTTACAGCTGGCGCAGGACTGCTTCTGCTAAAAAGAGAAAAATCATGAAATGCTGAAGACATTAGTAAAGCTATGGTGTTACATGATCTGCCTTTCATCACATCATGTGTTACCAGTAACCACAGCTAGTATTTTACCTACGTTACAGAGCAGAACTTATGCCAGTAAAAAGGTAAAAGTGAGCCTTGGCAATCTACTACCAAACACAAGCAATGGAAGCTCTTTCAAATATTGAATTTAAATCACTCAATGACAGTTTTGAGACCAGAAAAAGGCTATATTTAAAAGACAGGCAAAAATTCAGGCAGTGTCCACCCATATAATGAGCATGGGAAAACACAACAACTATTTACTGAAGGATGAAACAAAACCAGTGTAGAAGAATCAGAATAAAAAGTTTGGTTTTAATTTACACACACTGTTACAATGATAATTTCAGTCTAAAATCATCCCAAACAAAGGCCTGGAGCTTCAAGTGACCAATCACAAAAATGATCCCTTTTCCATCATCAAGAAACTGGGAAGCAGTGTGTGTCTAAAATCAGCCAAAGGCAATTTCCACTTCACTTGTGACATCCTAGGTAAGACAGATTTATTTCAGTAGCACAGATAGTGGTATCAACTACTGTTCACTGTTTACCAAGGAAGACTAACTGAAAGAACTTCTGTCAAAAGGACCAAATTAAGTATTTCATCCCACACAACATCCTATAATAGATGACTAATACTGCTGGTCTGTAGGAGATTGATAACTTCTATGTGTATCAAAGAGACAAACATGGGACCCTGGAAAGAAGAGAGTACACTCACTTACTGCGGTAAACTGGAGTTAAGGTATGAAAAGACTTAGTACAGAAAGTTAGTATTAAGATAACTTTAATATGTACACCTTGAAACTAGGGGAAATTATGGTCCTAAGCTTAATTTGCATAGGTATCATCAGTAACAGCAGGAGCACTACTTATTTCCCAGACAGAAAATCTAAACTTCTCTATTGTCTCACACTTGGAGCCAAAACTCACAAAATACTTCCTCACCCTCACAACACTGCTCACTACTTCTCACAACCTCCTACTGCAGGCCCCAAGTTCTTCTATCATCATTTTCTTCTAAGCATTTTTACCCAAATTTATAATTCTTCATCAAGTTCAGCACCATTGCTCCCTATCCCCCAAATTTTGCTATAGTGCTCAAACTGCAATAAGAGTGTTTACAATCTCCATCCAATTTAGAACATTCCCACGGTGGTAATCACATGTGTGCAGTATTTGCCATGTGTTTAACACAAGTAATTCAGGAAGAGAACAGCAACAAGCCTGAAAGTCTTCATTACCCCTGAGAACTTCCAGAACTGTTCAACGGACTTGTCTTCATAGCACTGGTAGGCGAAGGCACAGACGTGCTGTTATCACTGTCCATAGACAAGTCTAGGCTGCTGTCATTCAGAGCTGTCAACCTGATCCCTTCTGTTGAATGCTGCAAGCCACAAGGCAAAGGAAAATTCTGTTAGTCTAATTAAAAGTTTAAAAAGCAACAGAAATTTAAGTTAGTTAAAAATGCAAACTTAAATGGACAGTTTTCAAATCCTTTTACATGTAAATAATCCACTATCCTCTCACTACAAGCATTGACATTTTCATGTTCACAACTCTGGTACAGATTTGTCTGAATCAATCACATTCAAAAAGAAACTGTTACTGTATTTAATTATTATATTTTTCAGCTTTATTTCAAATTTCTTTGGTTTTGTGGACTTCAAAATACTTTCATTAACTTTAAAGTAAGTGATGTACATCAAAACAAACTGATGTACATAAAAAGAATTTTTTGTAAATTTTTTAAGAATTTAAAGAGGATTTGAATTTAGTCCATGGAGAAGAAAAACCCTTTTCTGACATAGTACTACTACTTTAAGTGACACATTACTTAATAATTACATTGTTTTCTGAAACAGATCTACACTTGGTGTCAATAAAGACTTCCTAGTCCTTAAAACAGCATTCAATATAAAACAGCTATAGAAATGAAGCATGTTATTCAGCTATACTTAAACAGAATATGTAGCAGTGGTTTAGCTATTGAAAAATCCAAGCAAACATGTATTGCTCTCAGATCAAGCTAATACAAAGCAGTAGAGATTTTGAAATATACTGAACTGTTCAATTCAAACTTTCACCCCTTCTTACTGACTCAACTGAAATTTAACAATAATCCAACACAGCATCTTAATTAAAAACTAATGCTACCATTCTCATATGGCCACAGGTAAACTACCCAGCTAGACAACATACTATCCACATTGCTGATGCTCTGAGAAATGTAGTATTATATTCAGTGCACCTAATAATACTGCTACACTCAAATGAGATCATTTGCAGGTAAAATTAGGATATCAAAATGTGATTTTAATTCTTTGATTAGTAAACCTAAACATCTAAGTAAATGTAAATTAGTAAACCAAAAAATCAAAAATTTGAGAGCAATAGTATTTTTATTGCTCTCATATATTTCAGAAGTTTACCTTTTTCTTTTTCTGAAGCACATGATTAGGTAGCAGTTGGTGAAGTTGCTTACGCTTCACATGCCTTGCAGCAATCTTCATATCCATCTCAAACATCTTGCTGTTTATTGCTTGCCTATAAACTACAATTAGAATAACAGTAAGACATACTGAAGCATTTTGTAAAGTCCACTTACTTGCCCAGGCAGAAACCATTTGCATTTCAGAGCACTTATTACCCTCAAGAACAAGAATAATGTTTCCTTGTTCTGGAGGAAGAAAAGGAAACTGCCTAGCATGCCAGCACTGATAGTACAAACACAAACATTAGTTTGGAAACAGGTGACCTGTTTTTCAAGAAAAATGTCTTGCAAGCACACAGTTCTCTGTATTTCCAATAAGTTTTAACCAGAAGAGCTCAGAAGCAAACTCTTTTATTTCATCTCAAAGAGATTAAAGATAAAAATAAAATTTTCTCATAAGAATTACAGCACTTAGATAAAATAATTTTCTTTGCAGGTGATTTTATTTATGCAGCTCCTGCAACAAATGGGTTTTAATTCAGGAGTTAAGTGCTCATTTGCCATCTAATGTATTAAAATTACTCTGGCAACTCACACATCACTACATTTTTATACAGAAGTAACTTATGTTTAGATTTTTTCTGTTTTCTTGGGCTTTTTTGTTGCTCTGGTTTTTGGGGGTTTTTTTTGTTTTTGTTTTTGGTTTTTTTTAATTTTGTATGGTCATTTTGGTGGTTTTGTTTGGTTGGTATTTGTTTCTTTTAATTTTGTCTAGTATGACAAGTTATTTCTCTTCACCTCAGAACATGTGCTTCTGGTAAGTCACCATGGTAAGCACTAGTACAAGAACTGCACTGGAACCCAGAATGCTGGGCTCAAGTAAAGCCAGGTAAAAATGAAAAGCTTCTTCTTCCACACTGACTGTCTCCACAACATTGAGCAAAAGCTGGGGCAGATGTATGAATACAAAACGGTTCCGTAGCTCTTAAATACAAAAAATTCAAGCGGTATCTCCCTGATTCACTGTCTATTCTACAAACATTAAGGAACCTCACTGAATAGGCTGTGAACAGGTAATTAAAAAGGTGTTAAGAGAGAGGCACACAAAGACCTGAATGAATACTGAGTATTAAAGCAAGTACTGCACTACTTCTTGGTATTGAAGAAGCTCATAAAGCCTCTCTGTAAAAAACTACAGTGGTAATAGCTAAGGTACAGGCATGCTCAGTGGAACCAGACATTGTTAAAGCATTCCATATTTCTGACATTAGGTCTTATCAAAGTTTCCATACAACAAAAACCTGGATCACTCTTCATGTCTCTCTTCCTCCCCTTGCTCCCACTAAAAAACAAGCTATTCTTTAATTCCATACTGGAAAATAGTTAGTTACTTCTGATAAAATCTTAGGATCTATTCCAAAAGACAGGGAAAAGAAGTCTTTAGGCTGGATTAAAAACAATGAAGACAGACCCACACTAATTTCAGATTACCAAAAAAAACCCACAACACACAAACTTAAATTGTTTACTAGACTGTTACTTCTGGAAGCATATTCACAAACCCTCTGCATCACAGTTTGTAAGGATCTTGATTAAATGCTACTCCACTTATAAGTGCACCTATTTAGACAAACTTCAGGAATACAGTGCAAATAAATCACATAAAAAATTGTAAGTGCAAATTTTAGTATTTTCATACTAAAAATCTCACACCAGTATATTACTGAAATATCTGTTTACAAGCAATGAAAGACCTGAGAAACTAACTTCTCAATTCCTTCACTCCTTCAAAGCGGCAGCCAAGGTATTATCTTTTCTACGTTCTCAGAAATTAGAATGATGTTCCTACAGTTGCTATTATTCGCCTTCATCACTAATAATTACAATAAATATTTCAACTCTCAAGAAAGAGATGCCCCTCTGCAGCTATATATGACAATAAACAACTTTGAAATCTTGGTATGATTTATAAATATGCCTACATATTTATTGCAATCACAGGTGTGAGGTGGAAGGGGGACGAAGGTGTTCAATTCCCTTGCTTCCTCAGACTGGGTCTTAGAAATTCAGAGACCATGGCTGCATAAGGTAACACTTGAACCTACTCCTTTAGCTCTGTAAACACAGAATACTTGAGCCTCAACTGTTGTTTGTTTAAAAAAAAAAAAAAAACACAAAAACCCCAACCTGTAAATTTATTAGCTAAATCTGTCTAAGCTACTGTTCCTGACACTCTGGTGTCACACTCCCCAGCTGCTACCAATTCTTTGCTTACAAAATTTCCTATGTGTGTACTAAGTTATTTTAGTGAATCAAAATGTAAACATCAGGAAATCAAAAAGCTCTCTTCCCCCGAGTGTCAGACATGAAAGTAAAGATTACTGAATCAATTATCTAGTATGAAACATCATGGAATAAAAGACATTTTTGTTAATCCACTGATAAATTTAGTTTCACCAAGTAACAAAAATATTTAAACCCTGCTCACGTTTTTGAGGTTAAGCTTGCTAGCTTGTGTATGATAACTAATTCATCTGTTTAATAAAGATTACAAAATAGTGTACCACACTTTTAGTGAGATCTGCAAGATGTATGGATAATTTTTATCACTTTTAAACGAGAACAAACTGAAAGTGATTAGTCTAAATCCTAACTAGACTTAGGAACATTTAAACTCATTGAAAGTGTGTTTCATGAAATAAAACCTTCAACTCCTCAGCCGAAACCCTCTGTGTAGATACAATTCTACTATTGCTATGAGCATTATGAATAAAGATTAAATTTTGAGCAAAGTCAGTAACTTCAAAAAGTTTGTTAATATCAGAACACCTAGAAAGCAAAACTCACCTGTGTCTGTAAAAGACTGAATGTCGTAGGTAAGATCAACACTTAAATTTTCTGAGTTTTCAGTTTTCTTAAACACCAACCCAATCACCCACATTGTACGGTATTCCTCCCTGGAAAAATTTATAAAAAACAGTCATGTAATACTGACAGAATTAAACAGCTTAATAAGTTATTTGCTGCAATAGACAACAGTTGTACTTTCTAGCTCTAGTAGCAATAGATAACTGGACATAGAAACGCAAAACTCAAGTTGTCTAACAATATTTCTTTTTCATTCACAAATATGTCATTAAACACTACACACCTACCCCCAGCAAATGAACTTAGATCATCAGTAGATTACTCCATTCAACTGTGTTCCCATATAGATACTCTCATGTAGCTCCTAGCATGAGAATAACCAGATCTCAACTAGACATAGCAACTATAAAGGCACTGAAAGTAATTAGAACCTATTACCCAATAAAGCAACTTCCATTTTGCAACTTAAACGTGTCTTCAATGCTCAAATCTCTCAGCTGTAACTGACCACAAACCGCAGGTTTCAGTTAAAACCCTCCCTTTGACAGCTGCCCTTTACATGGAATGGTGAAAGAATGAATGTCCTTTGTATATCCTGTAAAGATAACCTTTGCTGGAAGTATTCCCTGAATCAAGTCCTCTGAAATAAGAGCTAATTGGAGCCTCTGATTATGCAGGCAGTTGTAGCTATATCCACTCATTAAACTGGTGCTGAGGAGGTGCTGCCTGCTTTCATCCAGTTTTACTAGGAACACATGTGTAACAATTATATAACCTCTTAAAAAAAAGTAGCCCCATACTGTACTTGAAGCAGTTTGTGTGGAAAAGGCCCTGTGCAAGAGTAACAAGGCTTTTCACATATCCAAGTAAAGACAAATTCCTCCCCCACTCTCACACTTCACACAAAAATATGATTCCAAACAAATTAATTACAATGCTATCTTGAAAAAAGTCTTAAAAGAATTTTCCACCCACACACACCTGCAACTGCTGTTTTGAGTGGAGGAGGGAGTAAAAAAAACCATTTTAAATCCTCAACAATCTGAAGCACTTAATACTATCTCCACTGTTTCCACAACCTGACAAATTCTAACCACAGCCATTATGATTTCAATGATCTTCATCCCAATTGCTAAATTTTATAACATTAAATGAACTCAGTTACTCAAGAGCTCTTGTACAGTGCCTGATGTTCTCCCACATTGTCAGTGCTTCCTCACAATTAAAACAGCATCAACTAAGTAGTAGTAACTTATACAGGTTGGCGGGAAATTATGCAATTAATACAGTTATTAACAAAAATAATTTCCCCTTATTTTCTGATTTAGAGACATTCTTATACACAATTAAAGAGTACCTAATTTAAATAACACTTATTTTAAATATTACTTAAGAAGAGCTGAGCATCATTGGTTTGCCTTTAGGTGCTGTCATTAAAAATTAATCCTTTTAAGATTCTATAAAAATGTCAGTTTATTTATTAATGAAATTGTGTTTTAGTTAAGTTAGTTTCTCCCTACTAAATGAAGAAAATAGGTTTGCTTACTTGTCAGGATTCTCCTTGGGTGCTGGGAATGACTGTGGATTCACATGTGCCAGTGTAATGAATTCGTTCTTCTCCAGGTTTCCAACTAGAATACGGATTTTTGATTCCACCAAGCCCACCCTGTATAAATGTCATTTATTAGCAAGATCTCATTAACAGGAAATAATAGAAGTATCCAACATCACATATCAGGATAAAATCCTCAACATTCTCCTTATACTAATACTTGAGACCACTAATGAATTAGTGCACGTCAGATTAATTCAGATCAATAATTTCAGTTAAGGCATTACAAAAGCTGACAAGGGAAGCTTAAGAATGCCCTGCAGCTCTCTCTGCAGCCTGATTTCACAAATGGAATTAAATACAAGACATTACACATAGAGTAAAAGGCAGTTAGAAAGGACAACCACATATTTATCCAATATTCTTTTGGCTTCAGATCACAAATTTTAGAGGTAAGGAAATTCCCAATACTTGCCAATCTTAGAATTTCACTAATAAAAGAGCAGAAACATGGGAAAGGGGAATTGGGGAATTTTTGTTTTGAGAAACAGCATTTCACGTGACTGAAAACATACCTCCTCACACTGCTTATTAAAAAAAGTGCACAAGGCATTTGTAAAGTAAATCTGAGACTCCTGTTAAGGAAAAATTCAAGCAACAGCCTTCACTCCCCAGTTTTTTATTTTTACTGGGGTTTTTTTCAGCCTCTACAGTCTTCATCCATTTAATTTTGAAACACTGACGCTCCACTTTCATTCATTAAGATGACACCTGATACACTAGATACTCCCTTGTCCAAGGTTGACTGGGGGCGGGGAAGGGAGGTTCTGCTTTTGCTTTTGGGGGGGGTTGGGGTGGAGTTTTTTTTGTTTAAATCTCAAGGATTACTCACCATTCTAGTCGCTGCTTTTCTGTCGGTGCACTTGCTAGGAGTACAATATAATGCCTTTGGAGATAAAGACAATATGCTATTCTATACATATTTCTAAAACTAGACATTCAAACCTTAATATTAAAACTTTGCAGTAAACTCTACATTGTAAAATATAGATTATTCACTTAAGTATATACCTTACATGAAATTAAGCTTTGTTAGGTAGAAAAAGGGGCTATGTCACAAGTGTATGACTAACAGACTTCAAAATATTTTGGAGTTTAGGGCCATTGGCAATTCCACTGTAATGCCTTAAATAAAAGGTTAGGAATGTAGCACTAGTTGAAATATTTTAACACCTGATGAGATCAGAGATTAAACTATACATATCAAGAGAAAAATTGGTCACAACTACCTTTACATGTCTGCTGTCCTAGTTGCAACATTATTTCTGAATAGTGAGAAGAGTGGTTAGCACAAATGCATTTGCTCAAAATCCAAAGTAACACTTTGAGATGTGGTTTAAAAATTTCTATCTGCATTTTGGAATTCTCTGAAGGCACTTATCTGAAATTTCATAAGGAATGCTTCCTCTGATGATAATTCTTAAACTCTGAATTATTTTCCAGGATATTCAGTGTATAACCACTTTAAGCAGATTTCAAAGAGACAGTACACAAAACAAGAACAGTATTTTAAACAAAGAAATCCAAGGACAGCAGAATGGGAAAAGATAACTTTTAGCTTGAGTTCCTAATGAGGGCACTGAGGCAATCTCACATGCTTACAGGCAGGTTTTTCAGAAGCTCAGCTGGGAAGTTTTAAACATCCTAAGTCATCCAGTGCTGCACTACTCTATACAGATATGGCATATTTAGGTACCTTCAATCAAGATTTAAAGAACAGAAGTAACACAAGAGACCAGTCCCTAGGCTATAGCTCACGGAGAGGAAAGCAAGGTCAATGACACTGGAAAACGATGCTACAGAGTTCTCTGGTACCACAGGCCTTCAAATCACAACAGCAAATCCAAATCAACAGATCAAATTAGCAGCTACATGTTTCTCTACTTATTTTAAGGTGGCAAGAGCCAAAATCCTGCTACATGCTACAATCCTCTGATTTCAGTCAGGGGATGTCAATGAAACAAGGGAACTGCAAGGGAGAAATTTGGAGAAACATCTTCCCTGCTCTGAACAACACAGAGATAAAATAACCTTTTCATTTTGCATTATGGCAGTATTAACTGCTTCACAGGAAAATGTTATGGAAAAAGATAATAAGAGACCTGGAATTCTGTATAATTACTAATGTTGGTTTATTCTAAGGAACACTACACTTTCATAAATATTCCTACACCACACACATCGCACACCTGCAGAATGTTTCATTCAGTAGACATGAAAATGTTTAAGCTTTTTGCTATTTTTAACCACATCTGAATCAAAAAAGACAAAATTCAAACCTGCAAATATTTGAAGAAATCGGTTTCCCAGTTACTTACTAAAAGCATCCCTGTGAAACAAACTTCTGAAGAACAACATAAAAAGAAAGTAATTTGGCTATGTCTAAAAGCCTCAACTAGCTGGTAAATACTGAGAAAAAAACCCTAAGCCTTATTTATGAAAAAAATAAGTGACTGCTAACTATTTTTCCCCAGGTAGTGTTTGCTGAAAAAGACCCAATTTCTTCTCACCTACCAGCTGTTAGTGCTGAGAGGGAATTATTTTCTAGAAATTTCCTTCTACCATTTTCAATACAATTAAATAATTTGTATTAAAAATGAAGATACCCTTAGTTTTAAGAGTCCAAGGTCTCACTGCTAAATTTTGCTAAGAGAAGGTTTTCTTTATCAGTGCCTCATTCATAGTTTTATCACAAAGCATATGTGTAATTCAGAAGTGTCTATCACTTCATTATACAGAAAAAATGGTCTTAGCTTAAGCTTCTGCCTCTCAATGGCGTCACTTAGAATCTGGGTATTATTCTAAAGTGCAACAGTCTGGGGTTTTGTTTGTTTGGGGGCTGGGATGTTTCCTCACTGTCTTCCATTCATAATTATAAATTCATAAAAATAATCTGATGTAGATAGTATAGAATTATAATACATCATTAACACACCTTTCTAAAAAATTAACCAAATTAGAGTCATATTACTTTCTGGAGGAAAAGAAAAAACAAAAGAACCCCAAAAAAAACAAAAAATACCAACTGAAAACACCTGAACATGTAATTTCAATTTTTCTTTATTACTTGTCTGGGAATTACACTTTTATTCAGTATTTTACAGTCCTATGAAGCCGAGAATTTAGGCGACCTTTTTAGAAGGTATATTCTTCTTATTTAGCAGAATTCTCTTAACAACATAGAAAGAATATGCTAGAGCTCATTAAATGAGTGCTACTTCTCTCAAAATCCTGCTCTCTTGGTCTTAAGCTATAAGGATTTCACTCTCATGCAACACTTCAAACTCATATCCATTTGAAATTCTTGTCATTTCCCTATAAAACACCTTATCTACACGTTCTTTGTTGTTGCCTTTCCCTTCTAAAAATTTAAATCTACGTGAAGGGCAGACAATGCATGTTGCAATTCCCTAACTCCAAGTAACTGCTGACATTTAAAAAGTAAGAAAAAAGTAAGTAACAAAAAGCAGATTTCTGCTTTCCTGATTTCTAATCTGCTCCTACTAAAGTAGCCTATAAATTTCCTTGGTTTATTTTAAACACAAACAGTAAGTCAAAAGTGCTTATGAAGAACAGATATTCAGCAACTAATTGCCATTGAGAGTGACAGATTACTGAAGTTATTCTTTCAGAGATTAAAAGAAATGTTTGTCTCAGAGCAAAGATCAGATGGTCTCTTATCTGGCAGAGCATTTTACACACTGCTATGAATTTCAGCAGAACATGACAAGGCATCTACAATTTAAACAGGAGTGTGAAGAGGGAAAAAAATTCCAAATATCTTTCAGATGGAGAACTGACCAAGAGATGTGACTTTACTGGATACAGATACAGACTGCATACAATTATTTACTTTGTAAAGACTACTAACCAAAATTATAAAATCAACCTAAGGGAAAACAGAGAAAATCCTGGGTAATTTAAATTAAAGCAGACTCCATAATACCATGCCATACTTAAAAAAAAAAAGCAAAGATATCTTGCGCAAAACAGAAAACCTGGATAGATAATGTTGAGCAAAAGAAGATTTTATTGCAACACCTGGTAAAATGGCTTATGCTGGTGCACATAAAAACCTGTATTAAAATGGAGATTATTTCAAATGACAATAAAAGCTTCCTATTTTTTTTTCTGCTTTTGAAAGAAACTAAGAAAATGTTCGGGGGAACTTATGAACAACCTCTTGAACAGAAACTGATTTGTCTGCAGACCATTTTTTACTTCAAAAAATAATATAATTTAACAGTGTTTTTAAAATGTTTTAAATCTTAAGCTCCAAGGAACAACATAAAAGCCATCCAAATGTTTTAAAGCTTTTATCATGCAAAAGGTATAGAAACAAAACACAGACACGTTATGAAGGTCATCAGTCTCTTTTAATGGGGGAACTGTATATTTCAATCTTGTTTAGATTAGTACAAAACCAACCAACCACTCAACATAAACAAGTGTAAAATATATTTGATCTTGATTCAAGAAAAATGGCTCTCCAATTTCAACTGAGGGCAAAGAAGATGTAGTCCATATTTTAATAATCCATATTTATTATAAAAATACAACTTTCAGCAAGTCCGTATACATTTAACAAGCTTCTGCCCCACAAGTATATTACTAGAAACCCTAAAAGTGTGAAGTGTGAATTTCAGTATTTCCCTCAGAGACATTACAAAATTAGAAAAACTAAGTGTGAGTTAATATAAGATCCAAGAGCCTTAAACTTTAATGAAAAAAATCTATTAATAACTAGTACAACTGGTAGTTAGTCAACACAATTGCAAAAATATCTTTTATTATCAGAGTAAACTACTGACTATATTGACAGAAGAAAACACAAGTTTTGAGTACTTATTCATCTTAAGTACTGACCTTCAGAATAAGTTAACATATTTTTTCTTGGAAAGGCTCATTGTTAGAATGCTTACTGACAGGACTAAAGAATATTTCTATTAGTCAAACCTAGAGTTAACTGGTGACATTCTAAATATCTGCTCAGGAACTAACTGGTTTCTCAAATACAGGTTTAGGACACAAAATGTACCTGAGGAGATTATATACTTTCCAAGAGAAAGGACAGTAGTGTATTCCCTCTCCCACACTAGAAACAAATCCTAACAAAACACTTTTTGGGCATCTAATGTATGTATATTTATGATCCTGTGCTACAGAACATTATGAGGTAGTTCAACTGATAAACTTTAAATATTCTGCCATGCCATAAAATACATACTTGTACTTCTGAAAGAAGTTGGGAGCTTCAAAAAGTTTGGACCACTCTGCCTTACTCAGCAAAATTTCATCTGTGATAGCAAGACCTAAATTATAAAAAAAAAAAATTTAAACTTTTTTTTAAAAATACAGTTTAGTATCCAGAGTAAAGACAGTTTGTTAACTAAGCAAAATCCACTAAGAATTACTTCCTCCCTTTAAATTCACAGCAATTTATCAACAAGATTTATAATTCAGTCATACTTTCATTGGTCATTAGTTAAACAAACCATATTATTTAAAAAACTCAATTTGTGTAGAAACGTATATTAATTGATCTGACTGATTATTTCCCATATTTTTGCTCAGTGGTGTAACACAGCTCCATTTTGGTTTTTTTGCATATGCCACACAAACTACTCATTTTAAAGACAACATATCTTTCTCTTACAATATTTCCCTTAGATCACCCCTTGTGCAAGGCATTTTACAAGGCAAAGAAAGAGTGAGTCATTAAGATACTGCTCTGAGAAAGCTAGCTGTAGTTGCTCCCTGCATCAAATCTACTTCTTGCTTTGATAACATCTCCCTTATTTGCTATAATTATTCATTACTTGGACAAATCCAGAGGACTCATCTTCAAGAGAGTCTAGTGACTTATATTAGGCCTAGATACAGGCACCAAGTGGAACTATTGCTAATCCTTCATGTAACAATCTAAGCCATTAAAATTAAGTTATTATACAATTAGTTCTTATTTTCAAAGCACCCTCTTTCATTACCCTCAGTTTCTAAGAGTGAAGGACAGACCTGCAGAAGGATCTACTAAGTTTGCACTGTTAAGTTTAACAGGCCAAGTTCAACCTCCCTCAAAACAGTCTCACAATAAGCTTTTTAACATCCACCCACCTCCCCCTTTCAAAGCATACCCACAATAAAACTATTTTAAATCCATCTGAGAACATCTATATAGAGAGCATAAGGTAATACTTACCTTGTTTAAATTCCTCAACCATGACCATCCGTGTGGAAACGGACACATTGTACGTAGAGTTCTGCTGTGGGTATGCTGGTGTAATTATAGGCATAAGATGGTACCTATCACTGGGGTTTACCTACATATAACAACAGCCAATCAGTTTTCTTCAAGCATACACATCAGTTAACAAATTTGGATTTCTCCCTTTACTACAACCAAGTCTTAAGTTCTAAGAGACCTTCGTTTGCAGAGCAAGAGTACAGAGAAAGTTTAGAAAACAAGAAAAATGCTTTCACAAAGGACATCTTTCTGAACAACAGTGATGTGGGAGGGCTGTAACCTGTCAGCACATCAAGTTGCAGGCATTTCCAAATCCAGAAATGCCAACCAAACAGAACAATTTCCCTCTTCAATAGGAATTAGTTTGTGATCACATGAAACCAAGGACACCTCATCACCACATGACCACCTTCTGCAGAATGACTGTCTTCGGACCTTGTGAAAGATATTTTACACTTTATTTCTGTAACACTACTGAAAATTAAGAGCCATTTTAAGAAAAGAGGCTCTATGGAACCTGACAGAAGCATCACTTGCATTAACGTACTTTTATTTAACAGCAGACAGGGTAACAAAAAAAGAAAGGACACAACATACACACCAAAGTACATTCAAATATTATTAGGGTAACAATCTTGTAGAAGAAGGTAAACAAAAGATAAACCCCTGCTATTACCTTAGCCCACCTTGATTAGTTACTACAACAGTTGCCATCACACACTGACCTCAAACTTCCTGTTTCAGGAATAACAGACTCAAGAACATGTTTTCAACTGCTTCACATATTTAAATGTGAACTATTGTCAATCAGAAAAAAAAGATTTGAAGTACAGAAGGGAATACAACTCAACCTCTGATGCTTACTCTATTCTCCAAAATAAAGATTAGCTGAATACTATGATTGACAAAACAGCATTGAGCACACTCATACTATGTCCTACTGAAAGCTCACAATGGGAGCCATGTATCTGCTGCAAGCTGTTTGTTTCACTGACTGCCTGAAGGACAAACATGTCCAATATCCTTAATGTAAGTGCTACAAAGATGGAGATCAAGTATTATAAACAATACACAAAACAACTAAATAGACTTCAAGTTATTATCTTCTTTGGTGCAAGATGAAAAGACACTTTACCACAACTAAACAGAACCAAGCCTATCTTGCTGTAACTTGCATTGAATTCAAGGTACATGCAAAAGTAACAGGCTTTAAGTAATAAGCAAACTATTTTAAGATTAGGTATTTTCAAAAAATGCATCACTTTAAGACATATAACTATTTCTGCTGAATTTTTATTATGATCACTTATAGCAAAAATTGGGAGAAAAAGTACATTGTTTAGCAAGTGTGCTTCAAGCAGTCAATTCAGAAAATTAGGGTAACTATACTCAGGAGAATAAGAGGTTACCTATGAAGATATAACACCACAACATTAAGTTCAATAAACCCACAATGAAGTTCACCTAGAATTTTTTAAGCAACCGAATTTATTGTACAGTGTGACTTAGAGGGGAAAAAATAACACACTAACCCTTGGGTCCCATACAGGCAAATTAAGATTGCATTCTTCTGGCTGTTTCAATAGCACTGGATTTGGCCATTCCCTGTTCAAAAAGATTGTAGCACTGAATAAGACTACTGGATACAACCATGTATGATACACAAACAACACTTTTGAATGTGATCCATCTTAAATCTTCTCTCAAAATAAAGCACCATTTCCTCACGACTAGGCTGGTCTAACTGGGGCTGTTTAAATAAGCTGTATTGCTGAACTACAACACAACTGCAATTAGCTCCTCCAAGGCATCAGAACAAGGCATTTTCTGTAGTCCTGAAGGTTTATAACCACTGGTTTAGATAACTAGTTAAAACTCCTCTATATTCTTCCTGAAATATATTCATCAAAGATAAATTCCTCTGTGAAGAGTGACATTGAGTCCATCTTTAAGCCAGCTGTTTCATGGACAAACTACAGAACAAACAGCCAGCACAGTTACAGGCATATAGCATCATTACAAACCATATGTATTAAAAGAACATTATAATCAAGAGAGAAAGAAACCTTTTTAATTAAACACTAAAAAGTAACACTTGCTCTCCAACTCATCTTACCCCATGAATAAAAATTATCTTCCTATAAAGAGCAGAAGTCAGTTAATCTCTTGGAATTTGTACATTATGCTCCTATGCTATGCATGTACAAACTGGAGAGAATTCCAAGAAACACATTAAACAGAGATTGCAACCAATTCCCCTCTATTACCGTGGTGTGGCAAAATATTACTACATACCTCAAGGAGGCTATAAAGCCTATGAATACAAGACAGTGAAAGTGTGCAAATTATCTTCCCATTAAGAAGAAAAGACACTATACTTGGAGGAAAGCAACATCTTGGTGATTCTTAAAGTCTGTCAGTGTCTCATGAAGAATTCAGGTATGCAAATATGGACTTTCAAGAAAAACAGTACTCATCTAATCTGCAAATTTCATTTTTGTCCCATTTGTTCTAAATTTACTTGGAATGTTCCCATCAGTTATTCAAAGCATGTTTCTGAGCTAACTAGTTCAAGAGTATAAGATGGCATGTAATTCTGAAACACCTACCACTTAACAGTGGTAAAAGATTAAAAACCCACATTTTTGCCATTGGTTCTCTTAAATTGCATTTAAGCTATGTGCCTAAACCAGATACCGGCATACCTCCTTTATCCATTATCCCAGTACCTGAATGTTAAAAGACTTGAATTTTTGGGGTATAAGCTATTATTTTGTACTATAAAAACATTTTATCTGAAGAGTATAGTTGAATTACAACAACTACATGAGAAAATTTTAATTAAGAACTGGGTGGCTTTGGTTTGGATGCTTTAAAAACGAGACATGTTGGATGATTTACTGAAAAACTAATCTGACAATTTCTGGTGGCAGAAACAATGCTTCTAACCTAATTTGGTAACAGCTGAAAATGGTACCATAAAAACAGGACTAAAATTTAGTGTCTACAAACAATTTTATTTTAGTTTAATCTAAATTAAAAACAAACCAAAAAAAAAAAAAACCAAAAAAAACATACCATTTAGAAAATACCAAGAAAAATTTATGTACAAGAGTTGATGCTATTGCATTTGGATAAAGCTGGCAAGTTCTTGCTACTAGCATAGCCCAGGACACACCGCCAAGGAAACCTAGTATATTGGAATAGATGTTGTGGCCTGTGGATCGAGAAGAGAAAGACAAAAGCAGAAACATGTCAGTAACCAGAAGAGGTAGTGGAGACTTGACAAATTTTGGAATACAACTGCTTACGTTTTGCCCACAATTTGATAGCTCTCAGTGTTAACCTGAAGTTGTCAATGTTTGGTACTAGATGCAGAATTTCATCGGTTACCCGGCAACCTGCAAAAGAAAAAAGAATTCATTACAGTTGCTGTTTCCAAAGTTTTTTGCTTGCTTATCCTCCCCCACTGTCAACACTACCAAACTTTTTAGACAAGCATGCTGGAAACTCCCTTCCTATTCTGATCAATTTTGGTTTGGATTATAAAGCTTCACATATTTTCATGTGCCTCTTTTCACTTTTAGTGTTTTATGGCAAACACTCAGGCAGCCAATTCATGAGTGCATAACCACAGATTTGGACTGCTACTTGATTTTTTTTGCTATTAATGAACTATATAAGCTGTTGAAGGAACAAACAAGTTCTGCTGTTATATGAACAGATGAAGTGTATCATGGAATGTGCATGCATAAGTCTTCATGGTATAAGTCCTCATGAACCTACAGAAAACCTGCCAGCCAGAGGTCAAAGTTTTGAATTTTGAAGACCAGGCTACAAAGAATAGTTTTTACTAATAGTTTTTACTAATAGTTTTTACTAATAGTTTTTACTAATAGTTTTTACTAATAGTTTTTACTAATAGTTTTTACTAATAGTTTTTACTATTACTAGCTCTACTACTAGTTTTATGGCATATTTTAAGACTGTAACATTATAGATGGCAATATTAACTGCTTGATTTTAGGGGCCTTATAATACAGAAGAAGTAGTACTTCATTGTTACTAAGTAGTTGCAGACAGCTGTTTGGAAGAAAATAGTATTATCTAAGACTACTTTTAAAGTAAGAGGCAACTACAAATTCTAGAGATTGCACAAGATGTGAATTTCACAAAACAGCTAAGTGGACGTGATGATGTCAAATAATGAATTTTTAATTTGTAACAACAATCAGAGCTCCTCATGCAAACATGCTCCTCTTCCTCCTCAAGCTCTGGCCAGGCTGAAACCCCTACCATCCTGTACATAAATAACCATTTTTTAAGTGAAAGTATTATAGAGAATTAAGGGTTACACAATGAACTGATCTCAAACTGACAACATTTTGATATCTCAAATTTATCACTGAACCAATTTAATGTATATTTATGCAAACACAAGTTAAAAAAAACAAACACATCTTTATAAAAACAAGTAATGCTTCACACAAAAGTCTTGCAAGTCCCATTAATTTCTAGAACCATATACCAACCAAACAAGAGAAAAAAATCATAAACAGTCTGGCCAAAAAGCAACAATCCTTCTCTCCAGAAAAGTATACAAAACTGGCAAGAACTTTATTTCCAGCTATGAAGTTGCTGTATTTTCAGTCAAATCCACAAGTACTGTATCAAAGAACCTAGGATAGTTATTTAAAGATTAGACTAGCTGATATACAAATCAGTACATACATACCATTAAGACTTCGTATGCATCTAATGTCTAAATTTTTAAGTAGGCTGTCGTCTCGTAGATCTAAGTCCTCAGGAATAGTTTGCAGTGCTAATCTTGCAAACAAAATATCAATCTTAAGAACAAAAAAAGAGCAAGACATTAGAGAATCCTAGAGAAGAAAGAACAGTTTTCTAAGTAATTTTCATCAAGTCTACTAATAGTAGTCTTGCTAGTACAAAGAATCTCTTTAAAAAATACAAATTAACATCCTTCACAGACAACACTTTCATATGCTTAATCTATCTTACAACTCCTTTTCCAAGAGGATAAAATACCTATTTAGATTAATATACAACCAGCACACACACAAAAACTATGCTGACTGCCAGTGTAAATAAAATCACCTGAGAACAAGCATCACTCCTAGGTCCAGAATACAAAATCCCACCAACATCAGAACACGCCATGAAAACATAAATCCTCGTTTTAGCTGAAATATTCTCAAATATTCTAGAGAAGAATTCCAGAGAAGACTGAGGGGAGTCCTCATTGCATCCCCTCATGAGGATGTTGAACATGACAAGGGGGCAGGTACAGATCTCTTCACTCTCATAACCAGTTACAGGACTCAAGGAAACAGCATAATGCTGAGTCAGAGGAGGCTTAGATTACATATCAGGGAAAGCTTTTTCACCCAGAGGGTGGCTGGGAGCTCAAACAGGCTCCCCAGGTCAGTGATCACAGCCCCAAGCCTGACAGAGTTCAAGAAGCATTTAGAAAACCCTCTCAGGCTCAGGGGGTGACTCTTGGGATGTCCTACATAGGGCCAGGAGTTGGACTTCAATGATCCTGACAGGTTCCTTCCAACCCAACATATTCTATGAGTCCATGAAAATTACCACGGTAATAAGAAAGAGTAGGATACCTTTCCCATCTGCTGTAAAGCACATGTGTAACTATGTGACTCATTATATAAGACCAGTATCTGTGAAGAGTCTACATACCTGATTACAGAAAAGTTTTGAAAATTCAGCAAAATGCTTAGCAAGCATATACATTTTGAAATTACGTGCAATTTTTTGCTATTACTTCTGCAATACTTAAACATAAGTTTTTCTAGGCCAAGAACATCTAAAACACTATTCAGCACTGAGTTATTTTACACTGCCCTGCACACAAGGATACTGCAAAGTGCAGAAGTCAGTTTGCCTTTTCATCAGTTGATGAGAATATCAAGTGCCTATCAGCAGACTGTCTGCAAGGCAACAAAGGCACTTCACCAAATGAGGCTTTTAACCAAAGTGCTATCACTTGACCTACAAGGCAATGAAACACTGAGTACTACTGCATCAAGAACTAAACTGGTTTAGTTACATTAAAATTATTTCACATAAAGTGAAGCTGAAGACACCTTAAAGACTTTTTGTAGGTACTTTAAACTTTGCATCCATCCGTTTTAAACTATGAAGCCCTTCTCTGAAGGAAAGTATTTCCAAACTATTCAGTGCATTTTGTATTTAGAAGTCCTTAATAGCTGATCTTATCAACAATCTGTATTACACACAGAAGTTCCTACTTGAGTCAAAAGTACTACTTCTCAGTGTAAAACAAGTTCAAAATTAACTTCAGCTTGAAATTCTGCTCTGATCTCTAGAAGGTCTAGCACCTCTAAAAGATTCAAAGCTCATTGACATTTATTTTCAAATAAAGAAATTAACAGTGTGTCTTATGTACCTGGGGGACAGGTACTGGCAATCAAATACAAAGTACTCTACAGGAAAAAAATTAAAATTTATTTTAAACAAGAACATAAAATTGGCATGTAAAAACTTATTTTCAGAATTTTTTTTTAAGTTTTAATTACAGGATCACCACAAAACTGAAGTCCTTTTGTTCAGTTATACCCTCTGGCATGTTTTGCCTGGGTTAGCAAAAGGAAAATGAAATTAAAATCTTTTGATACTGACATAGCTGGGCACAACTACAACTATCAGAAACTTGCCCAACAACACTGGTATATACAAAGAGTGTACTTATGCTGTAAGAAAAAGTACTCTAATGCACTGTCAGCAACGTAAGTTAAGTCTCAGTAATAAACCCAAGCCCATCAAAGCCCATCATAAATTACTAAATTGGAACAAGATATTACTTCTTTTAGAGGAAAGAGTCCTTTTCTTTTTCCCCTATTTGGTCTTGTACTTCAAATTTCTTTTTTTAAAAAGGAGAGACAAATCCAGCTTGAATGACTAGAGGGAAAAAACCCCAATGTACAAAAACCAAACTGACCAGAGGACAGCTATGGCAAGTTTCAACATCTAGAATGTATACCTAAGCTATGTAAACAGCAAACAGATTATCCAGAAAAATGTTCCTTCATACCCAACTGCATATGGACAGTATAAAATGGCTAACAGATACAAACTCACAGACTGGGAGAGAAGAAATTGCCAATCTTGTGTACAATACTACACCATATCATTTGCCAGAAAAATAGCATGGTAATTCTTTCCCCTCTGTAAACTAACCTCCTTGTACCCACCAGTTACTGGTTGAGATCATCCAACTACAAGTCTCATTAACTGTGTGTATAAACAGGTTGTATGTTTTTGTCTTGTCACCAAGAGATAATAGTTTGACTGTGTAACAGTCTGACAAGAATAAACAGAGTATCTTTTGAAATCACCATGCCTGTTTCCTTAGTAAAAATCAACTCAGCAAGTTCAGTACTCCAAGATCCATCAGGCTGCAGCCACCAAAACCATTGCTCAGGTCACGTGTTTACAGATATGTCAAGAGATCAGGACAAAAGGAATACCTTCAGCAGCAAACTTTTGATAACTACTTAAAGACATCAACTTTCTATAATGTAGGATAATGAAGCAAATCTTCCATGTTTGGACAGTTAATCATTAGCATTGAAAAAAAATTCTGAAGCTATATTATTTAGAAATATAAATTTATTACATGTTAAGCCTAAATAATGCCTATACAGGTCAGTAAACTAATCAGTACAAGTGGGTAGCAGAGCCAAAAAGAAAAGAAGAACAGGGAGATATTCTGCACACAGCTTTAAGTCCATCAAGAAAAACTTATTTCAGTCTTAAATCTCCACTTGAAATTACACAACTGAGGACTGTTGACAAAATCTTAGGCATGAACGTAGGAAAGTCACTTTAATAGCATTCATATTACTGAATAATGACTTAATAAGATCTTAAAAACTTTGTTTTAACCACGTTCTACCAAGACAAATTAAAATAGGATCTTTACCTCTATTCCATCAAAACAAAGTTTAATAACTGGGACAAAAGCTTCTTCAACAGCCTGGGGGGGAAAAGAAGGTGCATTTTATTTTCAGTATACAGAACATTTATAAACAATAGCTACCAGGTCTAGACAATCATAACGAAATGTTATTTATACCAATGCTTTTCTTCTTTCACGTTGATTTTTGACAGCAATGTCTTTCTCCACCACTGAGAACTTATGCAGTAAGCACTACCTACTATGTGCTGCAGCTGTCTAGATAATAATGATCCAAACTTGTACCAACCAGTTCTGATGGTGTTACCTCAAGGTTCAACCCTTTTCTCCCTACACAGAAGACATGATCTTTTACTCTTCACAAATATCTCTTAAGTATTCCAAGACCAAGCTATGGGGAATTCTTGCTCTAAAAGGCCTATTATTTCTGCTTCTACAGTTGGTAAAGAAATGAGGAGAGGACTGTATAACTAGGAAACCTGACATCACCTAAAGCAGTACCAGTCTCCAATGGTCAAGCACATTTTGAAAATGTGTTTTGATGAACAATATCACAACGCAACTTCACATCTCTTCTGGAATCAGCTACAAGTACCATTTTCTTGAACTGAGCATCTGAACTAAATGCAGATCTGCAGCACATGGTTTTAGTAAAAGCAATGAACACTGCCTACCTCTAAACAAGAAATACTCTGAACTGTTGGAGGATAAACTTCCAAAAGTATTTCAGTTCTTAGAGACAACACTATTGTCTGTGCTCAAACCTTAGTTAGGTTATCTTAATGATACTGGTTGGCAGGATGGATTGACCCTAAGCAAAAATCAAATATAAAACATCTCATACTCACTACAGCAACCACTAAGAAAGTTTATGCTCCTCTAAAGATGGACATGTACAAACTTCAAATACTAGCTGGAATGATCTAAAAGTATTATGACTCCCTGACATAAAGGTTATTTGCATCACTACAGTGCTACACTGAATACCATACATACCTTTCTGCAAAATCAACTGCATTACCTGGAGTTAAGAGTTTACAGTAAAGGTGAATGGAAACCTGAAAATCTGAATCCTCTCAAATACAGAATGTCAATTTAAATATTACTGAATGTGTTCAAATAAGGTGTTGAAAACAGTTGTTTCAGTGCATAGTGTGTTACCACTAGATGTTTGCATTACCCTGGTAGTTACCAACTACAGGGTGCATAGATTAGAAAAATGCTGCAGAATCAGATGCATTTATTTTATGAAAGCAGGACTAAACCAAAGACTTGCCAGCAGCTATCTTCATCTAAAAAAATAAAAAACTGGAGCAGAGAAGATTTGCTCTGAGCCAATATCAAGACTAAAGCTCCCACCAGCTGACTCAGGGAGGTGTGTCACTGAGGTATAACAGAAACAAAATACTGGATTAGTATGGTCTTCCACTGCTATAAGGGAAACCTTCATCTTTAGAAGCTAAAAATCATGCACAAGCATTTAGTACAAAACACACTAAAAATATAGCTTCCCTTTTCAAATGCACGGTTGACAGCCAATATAAAAAGTTTAGTTAATATCAACCACCATTACTGTTTATGAAAGCATGAAGTTATAAAAAAGCAGCATAAAACCTTCATTAAAACTAAACAAGCTTTGCTGTGAACCCTGCCAAACTAACATTTATATTTGTGTCTGCCTGCTTCTAGAGAATAAGCAGAAATTTTGCCATACTAACATACATGCTAAGAGAACATTACATTGAAATTTTTAAGTGTATCTACTAAGTGAGACCAGAGAAAATTCAGAAGAACCTCTATTTATTTCAACTCTTATGATAGGCTTTGCTGCAGGTTAAGAAAAAATCTTGAAGTCTTAAAAGTAAAGTTATATTTACTAATTTAATGCAACATCTTTCACTACAGAATTCTCCTAATCCTCAGGTCAGCAAGCTGTACCAGGTGTTTCACATACCCTCAGATCTTTCACTTCTTCTTGCTGTTTTAACTTTTCATAAAACGATGTGAAAAAATCACTTCTTTCGACATGTCTTGGTGCAACACACAGGGCATCAATATCAGCACCTGAAATTGTTAATTAGCAGAAGTGCATTAGTCAATACTTCACATGCATAGAATGCCAGCAATAGATATATTTTTATTAATAATTAAGCAGTAAAATTTAGTTTCATCATGTGGAATGGTGGTTTTTTGAAATACTAAGTCAAACCAAATGAAAAATAATTCATGGCCATTAAACATACAGAACACATACATACACTCTTGCTTCAATTGTGGAACATGTGCAATTTTCTAAGAACAAAACATGAAATTATAAGTATACAACTTCCTCTGTCATTAAGTAATTTTCAACTTTGTTTCTCAATTCATGCTGAAAACATAATATAGGAATATAATTCTTTTCTTTAGAATGAAGACTAGAGATGGTTAACCAAAAAAATTAAGAAATCTAACACCACCTCAAAATACAGCAAGATCAGTCATTAGCTCAAAGACATGGATTTTTATCACAAAAGGGAAATTACCTTTTGTATGAACCCCTAATCTATACGATCCAAATGTAAAAATTTTTCCTCCAACGTTTTCTATCACCGATTGCGGAAGATTCTAAATGGAGAAAAAAAAAAAAGGTTATTTTACCTTAACAACTTAAAACAACACAAGCCATTTATTTTCAAACAAGAGGGAAAATATTGCACAAAAATTATGCTGCTGAACTACTGAAATAATCTCAGTATTCACAGAAAAGACTGAGATACTTTTGCCACTTGGATCATTTATAACATCTCAACTACGTTACACATTTCCACCTCCAACCTGGTAATTGTTGCACCAATTTTACACTTCAGGTGCAACAGCTTTATGATGTTACAGAGATCAAACATTTTGCTTACCACTCAGGCATTTTAGACAGACACAGAAATAGATGATGGATTCCAATTTAGAGCAACTCAAAACACACCCTACTCTATCAGTGTTCATTACATTACTTTCAGAGACACTTGTACCACAGCCTTAGAATAAAAATTTGGGGTTAGGAAAGGCATTTATTTTATGCCTAAATTGTTTAGGTACATCTACTAAAATTCCTAGTCTTTAAAAAACTGTTGAATCCACAGTACTGTGGGCAAAGAGGGCTATCCTTTCATAACAGGATGCAATGCTAGAACCTGAAATCCTACAAGAATGTTTGTTCACACAGCAGAAGACAAAATAAAGCCATACTTCTATTTTCAATGTACATGATATTAACTTAAGCAGCCTTCAATCTTACATGGGTCATGATATTCTCACTATTTTGTTTTCAAGGACCAAGACACACATAGCAGGACTGTCCCTGCTCATAATCTTGTTCATATATAAATTCTCATTGCATAAGGAAAGTGTACAGAAAACATACAATCCCAAATACACACAAAGCAAAATAGCTTAAAAAAATCAGGTCTTTCCTCTTAAAAATAAAAACAAAACACTACAATCACACAAATCTATAACCAGTCAATATGTGTGAGAACACTGATTGCTATAACCTGGCAAAAACAGTATCAGCATTATCAGTGTACAAAAGTAACATTACAGGAACAACATTAAAGAAAAAGACCACACACAACAAAGATGCAGTAAGTTCATTTTAAGATTAAGCACTGTTTCACAAAGGCAAATACTCTAAGCCTGTGATTAGTACAGTACTATATGCAGGAATTTTGAGAAAAAGACAAGTTACATCTATCAGTTCCTTTCTTTGACAAGGTTCTACTACTATGAAGGGGCAATGCTGCTTGTAAACAAAAGAAACTACACAAGGATGGTATCTCTTTTGATTCCCCAAATCTGAGGTTCATTCCATTTAGTATAGGAACGTGTTTTAGAGTAATCTCCCTACAGCCCTCTTGAAAACACAATATTGGCAGCCTCACGTAAAGTACACCCATACCTTGCTTTCACTGATTTCTCGGATCCATTCCTTTACCAAGTTATTTAATTTTCCCAAAATTAGAATCCTATTAATAAAACAGCAGAATGACAGGTTACAAACTTAGACAAAACTAGTAGAATTTTATATCATTATAATATTATCATCATAACACGGTAAGTCAACTTGAGTAACATTACAGTTCTAATTAGAGATCTTGCTATATATACATATATACTGAAAGAGTTACTCCCACAACATTCTCACTATTTTTCAACCCTTAGAAACACTCAAGAGATTTAAGTTCCAAAAAAATGAAAGCATGCAAGGCATACACACATGAATTCAACTCATTTGCAAAATAAAATGGTAATTTGTATAACTCATACATCTAAAAGAACAGTGACAAGCAGTATTGAGAGGGGGGAAAAATCCTCAAAAAGCTTAATAAGGAAAAAAAAGTATAAAGTCCATTACAATGAAATAGTGATGAAGGGGAAAAAATGCAAACCAGCCTCTTAAATTTTGAGGCCATTGTAATTCCTCTCTGTGTTTTGAGGTATTACTCTTAATTGTGAAGCAAAGTGAAAATTTTCTAGGATAGAAATCCATTTTAATTTAGGTGAAATGTACATTTTTGAGCTGAGTCTGTGGTTAGAAACCGTAGTTATTTAGCCAGACTGCAAGGCCCAAGCTCAGTGAAGTTACTTCAGCGAAGGACAGAGATAAAGGGGGGAGACAGAAGATGATAGAGACAGGGACTGCTGTAAGGGCAAGTCAGCCTGACCTTGGAATTCTTTCTGATAAAAAGGAACTAGTGGTAGAAGTCATACAAAACCCATAAAAATGAACATGTATGAACCTATTGTGAAACTGTATGCATATGTACTTGGGAGGGGATAAAAGGAGACCTGAGGTTCTCAGAGGTAGGCATGCCTTTTAAGGAGAGCATTCTCCGCTTGCGTCCAGCGCTGTAATAAACATACCGAGCTTTACAACTTCTATAAAGTTGTGAGGTTTCTTCTTTTCTCCACAAAACAATTGAGAAAAATTGAGCTTACAATTCCACTAGGCGTTTAAGAAAGCATTTGAAAGAACACACACACACTTGGTGTTCAACAGTCACACATGAACCTCATGACAGGACAGCAAACAGTGTTCACTCACCTGCGCTGCAGCTCCTCTTCCTCTTCAAACACGCCATAAGGTTTTAGGGTTTCGATTAATTTCTGGGTAAGCATGCAGTCAAACTCCTTGGGGGCAGCTAAACTGATGGGTGAGGTAATGCCATAATGCTTCTGTAGTTGCTGTGTTTGTGATCCCTGGGTTGTAACGGGACTAATAAAGGCAATTGGATAAAGTTACTGACAGAAACAAAACCAAAGAAATTTATTTTTTCTAATCAGAGTAGACAAGAGATACATACTAAGAAGAAAAAAAAGTTAAGCCTAGTGTGAGCATTTTCAGCCCAAATCACTCTGTTCAGTCAGTCCTGCTAAGGACACCAATAGAATTACCTTTCACCTTCTTTTAATATGCATTCATTTTTTTCCCCCCATATTTTTTTTTTCATTCTACTAGGGCAAAACCTGTTTGGGCTCCTTCACTTTCATAAAGCCTAAAGTAAAGAGAACTCCTATGTCAAGAAGTCAAGCTGACAGCAAAAGTGAAAGACCCACTCTTGGCAGGCATAACATTCCTTGATTATACTGCTCCAGTACCAGCCCTGCATGTTAACACCTATTATATCCTATTTCTATCATACAAAATGAGAAATATTTTCACAAGGCTAGCTACCTATTACATGTGGAAGAACTAAATCAGTACTTTAATTTTACTTCATTATTTGTCATAGTCATCTCAAGATTTCATTCCTCATTTCCATAAGGGCTATTAAAAAAACCCCTAAATTAAAAATTGGCAAGAATACACAAAACATGATATAGTTTTCCAGAAGTTGAATCCATTTAATAACAATTTCAAGTACTATAATTTGTTTGCAATCAAGAATTTAGTCACAATGCAAGCTTAAGCACATCTGTCCCTTTGCTCATCAGCAAAAAAAAAAAAAAAAAAAAAAAAAAAAAAAAAAAAAAAAAAAAGCACATCAGGAAAAACATTAAAAAGTGCACATTTAAAAAAATTAACCATCAAGTAATCGTGGAGACTAGGGCAATGTCTGGGAAAATTATTTTCTACTTTTATCCTTTAGCTGATAAAAAAATCTGGTAGGAGTTGAATAAATCATATACATCCTAGGACTTTGGGTGTCAATGAAAACATTTTTCTTTAAAAAGATCTGTTCAGATGAATTACATAGAACAGTAATTCAAATTAAGGACAAAGGAAGCCCCTAAAACTTTTTGCTCCTTTTAAAACTTTCTTCTCTTAAAAAAAAAAAAAAAAAAAACTTTAGGAATGTCAACACAAGTAGTAGGTTCAGCCACTTTACTGCCTCTATAAAAAGCAGCCAGAAAACAAAAAGTGTCAATGTATAAACATCCTTTGAATATTTTAACTTATACTACAACGCAAGTTGTTTGAACTACATTTTCTCTCCTACTGCCAACTGTTATTTTGAAATAAAAAAATACATGCTTTTTAATTTAAGATTTTTCAGTTTACTTTTGCAGATTTTTTAAAGCAGTAATATAAAACAATCAATAATTCAGCTTTATGTAAAAATTTCCTAATGGTCTAACTCTAATTTTCACCCATTCATAGCAAGAAACTGAATCCAATTCAGCAGATGAGCCTTCACTAAAAGGGCTGGCAAAACAACAGCCTGAGAGATGCTGTTACTAGATTTCAAAAAAGACACAATGTCACTCAAAACCAGATTCTGCTGAGCTAACTTCTGAAGCCACCAATGCTGACAGAGGCCTCTATATTCCCCCTACTTGTAAGGGCTATGATTCATAAATTCAAGAACTAACAACTAAACATAATCCTTTACATTGTCTATAAAACACAGTGCATAACCCCCAGGCAAACATCAGCTCTCTTCCCCCGTGTGGTTTACCCCCAGCCCTGGCAGTGCCATGTGCAGCTCTGCCTCCCAAACCCTCACTGCAGTGTTCCAGCGTTCCTGCAGCCCCTACAGGCCCACCAGAGCACGGCCACAGGGCACGAACCGCTCTGAAACTGCTCACTAAAACAACAGCCTCAAACAGCCAATGACATCCATCACCAGATAAACATCTCTGGGAACTGCTACATAAAGCCAGCTACGGTTCTTACATTTACTTCTATAATAATGGAATAACGATGCTACCAACAGCACCGGACCTCCCCAACACAAGTGTTCCAGCTATTTTTGAGCACTGAGGAGTTAGTAAGTACCCTCGCACTGGGTTAGTGTGTAACAATTCTCAGCACAGACGCCTTCAAGACCTTACAGCTGCAGAAGACAGTTAACATATATTAACATTGAAGAAAACATAGGTAATTTCCAGATAAAAACATTTAAATTGAAGCTCTGCTGTTTACACCTGCTAAGTTAACTCTAGTTTAAGGTTTCTGTCGCACAACAAAGAATATGAAAAAAATTCCTTTGGAAAATTCAAGAAAAAATGGTATGGCAAGAAAGTTTGTTAAACTTAATGAAGGACAGAATAAAGTAACTTATTCTGTCCATGTATTCACTTAAAAGGCAGCATGAAAGTTCATATAAACAAACAAGTCAAGGTATATCCTCTCCCTGCCTCCTACCTTCCATGGAGATCATACTCACACTCCAATACCTTCCCTTAGTCACACATGGGCTTATGGACATTCCACTTTTTACTTGTGACACATCCAGAGAAGACGTGTCATTTAAGCTACCAATTTTATTCAAAGAGAAAGGTGAAAAGTCAGGGAAGTATCAGTGCTGACCTGCTACCCAAACGGATTAGGGATTAGCCTTGCTGGGAAGTCAATACCTTGATGGTAAATCACTTCTGCTCACTAAAGTTACACATTAACAACACGCAGAGTATTAAACAACAACTGAAGTTCCATCTCAGCTACTCACTCTTGACAACAGCAGAATTGGCAGATCATCTGGGTCTGACACAACTGAAAGCATGTCTAGGGCCTGTTGAGTTGTGGGATTTTTTGTTTTGGGTTTTTGTGTTTGTTATTTGGTTTTTAATAAAAAAGGAAAACCAAACCAAAATAACAAAATAAACAAACCAACCAACCAAAAAAAAAAAGCTAAGCATTTCTTTTTAAGATCACGAAGAAAATTAAGATACAGTTTGGGGCTTTTGGGTTTGTTTCTTGTCAACCACATATAAACATGAAGATCATCCTATCATTCTGAGATGACCATGAGCTATCTCTCAATCACACAAATACAAAATAAAGTTACAGAAAATTATATAGAGTTAAACTCAACATGCTATTGTTGCAGCTCTGGTTTAATCTGAATTTTTGAAGAACTTATACTAACAATTTACCATGTGCAAGCTGGGCAACAGCTACAGTGGATTTATTCTACAGCATTATGATTCAGTATTTCAGATTCAAATATTAATTTAATCAGCAAGAAACATACATGTCTTTCTTCCCCATATAAGAATACAGACACAATCTAGTCTGTGTTAAGCTGAAGGCAGTGCAGCCAAACTTTTTCCTCAGAACTTCAAGTTTTGGTAAGCAGTATCTTTTTATATTGTTACCAGTGACTACCAAACTAAAAGAATACTCCTTAGATATATGGTCACTGCTAAAACCCATTTTAAACAGAATGCAGAAGTGGAAGAAAAAAACCCGAATAAAGCTTGTAAGAAGCTTTACAGTTTCCAGAGCAAACACCTCTAACTCCTTTATATGGAAGTGACTAAATGTTGTTCTAAGGCAGAGGAGGATTTACAGTGCGTCTTTTGAAGATCAGGTGATAGCCTGAACACATCCATTTAAACTGAACACAGCACTAATACAGCTATACCTACATAACACTGTCCCATATATAACCAAGACTTTGATAATAATTGCAAGTTCTGTACTATTGTTTGCTTTTAGAACACTAGAACCTTTCTCCATCCTCAGAAAAATCAGCAATCCTGTCTTGAACTTTTTCAGATGTGCTCTGTATTTAAACCAACTTCTACTCCCACTAGAAAACCTGTCTTTCTAAACACTTGTTCTTCTTCTCTCCCTGTATTCCACATCCCTTCTAATAGTACTATTTTTAGTGCTATTTGTGTTGAGATTTTACATTTATCAAAAACAAAACACAGTTGCTGTCAGCACCACACTATCTAAATATTATGCTCCTGAAATTTGGGAAACATCACAAAAATAAAAGACAATACAAACAACTGAAATATTAAAAATACATAGCCTAATACTGAAAAAAAACATAACAATTTAAATCCCCCCAAGTTTCAAACTCATCCAGATACTAAGACAAAGTACACAACTTAAGGATTCTCAATGATTATCTTCACTTCTCTATTTGCCTCTACTGATTAGCTCAGCAAAATGTACTCCTTTTTATTTGCTGATGAAGACACCCAAGTCAGATTCCTGGAACAATACTGGTCATCACACCATCTGGTTAACCAGCTGGAGCTAAATCATGGAGCTCAAGCTCCACTGTGTCCAGATTCAGACAAACTCTGCTGAGGAGTTTTGCTTCATTTTAAATTTCCTTCAGCAATGAGTGACTGGCAATTCAGAGTGAAGATTCCAACTTAATGCTTACATCATCACTCCACACGAAGTTTCAAAAATCTAGGCAGGAAACACCAATGAAGTCTGTGCAGATCAGTTACTGGGAATATGTGTTTCAAATGGTTAAGACAATACAGCTGTCCCCCCAAATAAAAGTTTCAATATCTAGCAGAATATTAGTGGACCATTCAGGCCATGAATTATGTCCTCAACTGTCAGTATGAGGTGTTCAAAACAAACACTGGCTTGAACACAGGCATTGGAGCAATTGCAGGTAACAGGGGTACAGAAGAGGCTCACCTATGGCAGAAGCTCATTCACAGACATTCTGCCAACCTTGGACACTCTCCTGAGCTCTCTGGCTCTTCTGTTCACACAGAAGAACAACAAAGGCAGCATGAGCAAACAAAAATCCAATCCACAACCTATCTCACTAACACAGCTGAAGGAGAAGTTTCTCAAGTTTAAAGAAAAGAAAGGGCTAATGAACTGCACAGGCAGCAGTTGAACCAAAAACTAATTTTTATGGCTATATGGGAGACAAAAAAACTCAAGAGCAATTTAAGAAATTCAGTAAGGCTGAATCAAAAGATAACAGGGACTATAAACTAAGAACTAGGAATCTCACAAAGCATTTCACTGTTAAGAGATTAATTTGTCTCAGTGGTGAAATCTGCTCAGCCCAAAATAACTGGGTTTCCCAGTTCTGTGCAGTACCTTTACACTAACAGGTATAATCTCAGTCCTTTTTTAGAGTGATACTGGAAGACTGAAAGCTACTGCAAAACCATATATCCTTGCATCTAATCCTCAGCACACATTTTTGTATTAATTGCTTCTCAGTTAAGCTATCACTTTATGTTATAGCAACTATTCCTCTAAAGTCAGTCCACTGCTCTCCACAGTTAAGAATAATTTAATTCCTTTACTAACAGTCTATAAAATTCTCAACTCCCTCTGCCCAGAAACACTTACTTATCCATTCCCAGTCAGCACAAGGCATTTTAAATACAATGCTGTATTTCCAGCATGTAAACTGACAGACTCTAAGGAAAAGTGAAGAAAACAATGACTTTGCCTATGTCTACAGCAAAGTCCAGTGAAAGAGAAAATGAGAAGTCTTACTTCAAAAGTGAGAATCAGCTTGACTGTCCACTGGAAAGAATAACTCTTAATGACAATCCAAAACTCTAATATAGAAGTTAGCAATACTAATAATACTTAAAATTTATAGATCTTATGGCACTTTTAAAATGTTCATGTATATGCCTCAAAGCACTTTTCCACTTCTGGTAACAGAATAAAACAAAACATTTCCAAAGTGTTTTGCCATGAATTCAGCACACACAGACATTCAGCACCTTACCAAGAAACAGATTCATGTTGTCTCTGTTTGGAGGGTTAGAAAGCCCCAGGTTACATGAAAAGAGCAAATCATCACTCTCATAAACACAGCTCCACCTTCACTGAGTCAGAAGCCTTTCTGTATAAGCCCCAGATCCAACCAAAACACATGAACAGCTTAGTGAATTCATCCTTCCCTGGTATCTTATGTTTCAGATAATGCACAGGACCATTCCATACCTAACCATGCACTCAAATCTATCTTTATGACAGGGGAAATGGTCATCCTTGTTTCTAATCAGCTTTTCTGTAAAGACTTCTTCCTTATACAGCTCCTAGCACTCCCCACATGAGAATTCTAACAAAAAGTCATTAAAGTTTCTAAAATAAATTTTAATATTTAAAAAAATACTGAAGGCTTCTGTAAATGCCAGATATCAGCATCAGCAGTCTTACTATTGATGTACCACGTACAGGGAGAATTTGATTGGTTTTCTACTTTTGTTAATAAGTGCAATATGAACATTGCTGAACTCTGGAGAACCCGGAACTCCAAGTCATAAATGACAACCTCTGGTTGTATAAGAAATAAGATTTGACAAGGCCTGTCAATTGTAAACACCAGGGCTGAAAACGCATTTTGAACAACATATTGAAAAGTCAGGCAAAAAAAAAAAAAAAAAAAAAAAAAAAAAGAACATTTTGTCACCATGAAAGTTTGGCAGTAACATAGGGTTATTCTACTTTCACTCAACAAGATTATCGTCCAGAAGACAGAATCAACTGTCTGGAAAGAATTACAGAGGAAAAATCTTCCCAAGCTGCCTCTTTCTCTTCTCTAAAGTCAGAAGCTTCACTTCACAAACTCAAGAATTAGCATTACCAGCATTTCTACTTAGTGGCATTATAATACTCACTTTAAAGTCTTGACTGGATGACACCAAGTCAACAATGTCAAACATACAAATGACAGAACAAATGCATAAACTGAAAAAGGCCCATTTTTGCTAACTACAATAAATCTCCTGTACTAGTTAAGTTGCCAAATAATGTTTACACTGAAAATAGAAATAACTTGGTGCCACTGTAACTATGTACTGTTATTTAAGTGCTTCTAGTTAAAGTATCGTAGACACCTATATCTAGAGAAATTATCAAATCATTCCAAAATTTTCAAAATTGAAGATGGCTGTTATTACAACACATAAAAGTAGTCCAAACTTTTATATGTTGTTACTAAGCCTTTGGAATTTATGTAGTCACAACACAATAAGCTAAGAATGAAAGCAAGTGGAATAAATACCCTCCCACTTTCCTGAGGCTGAAAAGCCTAACCAACTTCAAAAGCTGACTTCTGGTAACTTTTCATTGCCATAATTAACATGTGCAAAACTCACCTATAAAGACACTGGCGCTTCGTTATACAACCATTAGAACCTACTCAGCATAACCATTTTCCTTCCTGCATTCACCCACTGGTTCCTTCCCTGCCATAAACCCTCTCAGATAAGTTTCTATCATGTCATCCACCCCATGACTAACTTTCAGACTGAATTAACAAGCACAACACACAACCCTGGCTATTCGCCACTTAAAAGTTGATATATTTTTAACCACAGTGAATAATCCCAAATTGTAACAGTGAGAGAAAGAGCGTGGAATCACAAACTCTTTAAATTTCTCCTTCAACGAAAAAAAAAACCCACCACACAAACAAAAAACCAAATAAACAGACCAACCGAGCAAAATACATAAACATGTCTTATTCTGAAAAGTCACTTGATAACCTACACATCACTGTTTCCCTCGATCTCTATAGCGTAATAAAATACTAAGATTGTGAACTTCAGAACTGAGGAGCTTTAAGTTTTGTCGTCTCAATCAGAATTCGTAAAAACGTCAGCGATGAGGGACGGGGGAAAAAAAAAAAAAGGCAGCGAAAAAAAAAGCCAGCGGTAAAAGAAACAAATCAGCGAACAAACTGGGCTGAATAAGGTCACACTTGGTTATTCCCGACTGCCAGCAGGGTCACAGCACGGCCCGGGCAGCGCACAGGCGCCGCGGCTGCCGGCGGCGGGCGGGAGGGACGCGCGGGCCCGTCCGCCGGCCGGGGGCGCTGCCCGGAGCCGCCGGGAGCGGGGGGTTCCAAGGGCAGCACGCCGGGCTCGGGGAGCCCCCCGGAACCAGCGGCCCGGGGTCTCCTGCCCGGAACGGGGATAAACTGCCCGCGTGGTCACAGCGGGAGAGACCTCACGGGGCTGGGGGAAAGCGCTTCACCCTTAGCGGCCGGGGCGAGCGAGGGACAAACACGCGGGTCTCGCCCCTCCGTGCGCCCTGAGCCAGCAGCGGCGAGCGGAGGCCGCCGCACGCGTTCCCCCCGCCCCGTACGTTGCCGCTGCGAGATCGCAAAAGCGGCGACAACAAGGCAAAAGCCGTGTCGCTATCAGCTCCGGGGCTCGCACGGTGGGGGGCGAGAAAGCGTGGAGCTCCGGCGGCGCGGGCAGCAGCGCCAGGGCCGCACACTGCGGCAGCGGAAGCGCCCGGGCCGAGGGGACCGCGCGGGGGAAGGGCCCGGGCATGTGGGGAGCGCCGGGCCCGGGCCGGCACAACGCGAGCCCCGAGCGCGCCCCGCGAGCTCCCGGACTTACAACGGCATCGTCTCTCCGGCCCCTCCTCCTCCTCCTCCGCCGCCGCCGCCACCACCGCCGCCGCGTCGTCCCCTTCTTCCTCCTCTTCTTCCTCCTCACCCACCGCTGCCGCCTGAGGACCGGTCACTCGTCCCGCGAAGCGGCGGGAGCCGCGACCATGGCACGGGCCGGGGCCAGGCCCCGGGAGCGGAGGGAGCGGCTGTGCCGGGCCCGGCCGCCGCCGCCGCTTCACTCGCCTCTTCCCCTCCGGCCTTCTAACATGGCGCCCGGACGCTACCACAGCAACGTCCCGGGGCGGGGGGGCCCTGACGCAGCGCTGCGAACACCCCCGCACGGCGCGCACGCTCGCCCGGCCGCGCGTGCGCAGAAGGAGGCGGGGGCCGCGGGGCACGCTGGGGAGTGTAGTCGCGGTGGCGCCGGCGGCGGCGCCGGCCGAGGTTTGAAAACAAAGCGCCAACGGCCGCGGGGCGGCGCGTGCGCGGGGCCGGGCGGGACGGGGGCGGACGGGACGGGACCGGCTCGGCTCGGCTCGGCTCGGCACCGCAGAGTCTCGGAGAGCCGGCCCGGCGCTCTGGGCTCGGAAGGGGCTCGTTCAAAGGCAGCCCCGTGCGTGGCTTGGGCTGCCCCCGTCGGGCTCACTGAGCATTCGTGCCCTGCGCAAAGCAAAGCGAACGGATTGTAAGAGTTGTTCTTGAAACATCTGCCTGGAGTAGCCTGCATAAACTTTCAGAATATTATACAAAAGTCACACTCTTTATAGATTAGTTCAAAACTTTATTGTTAGAAAAGTCAGTGCATTACAGTAACTCTAGCGAAAACCTTGTTTACCCTCTCTTTTTAAGTATCATCTTTATTCTGAAAAATAGCACTTTCAAACTAAAAAAAGTGTCAAAAGCTACCGATTATTTTATCTTCAACTGCTTCACAGGACAAATGGTGACTTTGGCTGAAAGCATATAGGACGTATAGATCACAAAAATATGTGTTTCTTTAGAGTAGGAGATATTGGTTCTGAATTCTATTCCCAACTTGTCTAACTATGAAAACAGATGAAATAAGATACTCTACAAAAACACGAATATATCTGAATAAAAACATCAGGCATTAACACATCTAAAATTCTGATACTCAAAGACAATATAAATGTCAAATGTTTCTATATCACTATTCTTTCAGCTCTTCCACTTTTCCCCCCTCCCTTTGCACAAAGGGTCCTTGCCTTCTGTTTTGACAAAATCCTGTATTTGTTTTACACTAAGTATGCAATCCCTTCGATCTCAGTCAGCACAGATATGGTTCCTGTGACAGCTGGATGAAGTCAGCAAAACTGAGAAGGACAGCCATGTGCTGGAAACTCTTCAAGAATCTCTAAAAAATATCTATCTAGTGTTGAATGCTGAAGATCATTAAATGAGTTCTACAGCCATGGGTTTGATACCAAAGTAAAGCACAGGTTTTATGACATACCTGTGTTGGTAACCTGTTTACCAGTCAATCTTCAGAGAAGCACAAGAAGACTGTATTGTGTGAATTTTTGCCTCTTGGTAACTAGGAGGGGAAATAAGAGAGTTTGCTGCTTCTATTTATTTCCTTTTTCAGTAGAAATACTTTTTTTTTAATAAAAGTTTTTCTCGGGCTAGCTGCCTACATTCACTAAGGATTAGGAAAATAATATATGGATGTGTAAATGTATCAATCAATACATACAGCAAATGGAATGTTGTAGAAGAGGATTAAAAATCCAGTACAAAATAGTAATAAAGTATGATAAATAAAAATGAAGATTGCATAGTAAGCCTAAACAAAAATAACATGAGAAACTAAGTCTTTTTTTATCTAAAATGTATTAGGAATTTTCTCCCTTTTTGTTTCACAATTCCTGTTGCAGCTAGGATTTAACGTTTATTCCAGTCGATATCAGGACTGTTCTTGAAGAGATATTCTGCCTGTAAACAGAAGAGTTTCAAAACTACAATTATTTTCACATCTCCAACTTCAAAATATATGCAAAATAACAAAGATATAGTGGATAACATTGCTTTAAACAACACTGCAGAACGTATTAAATGTAGCTTATGGCAGAAAATGTCTCTATGTGAGAGAAAACTTTCCCCCAAAGACTATCCAAAATACCACCGACCTCACTCACACTCTTCATAGCAGTCACTGTTTCTAGCGTGGGCAAGAGAAGGAAGTGAGCCATTTATGACAGTTTTCTCACTCCAAGGAAAGGTCTAGGGAGTACCCTAGAACCTGATTTCTAGACCCACTGATCCTGATCTTTAAAAGCTATTCAGTTATTAGGGAAGATCTACAGGTAGCTATCACTCACCAGCAGGCAAAAAGAAAACATTCCTTAGTGCCTGAAGTTGAATTGTAACACAACTGCCTTCATTTCAATCTTTTGCTTGATTTATAAAATCCTCTGTTTCAGCTTGTAAACAGCTTGGTCAGGACGTGTAGGCAGAACAGCAGCACAGCAATAACGTTACACCACCTGGATTCCTGTCTGAATGCAATGACCTGACCCTGCTTGCAGCCTGAAGTTGAGCTGGATACTGTCCTGAGGTCATTTGCAACTGGAATTAGTCTGTGAATGTCCTACAGGATTTTTTCCTTTATTTATGTGTGTATTGTGAAGGGAATTACCAAAGAGCTTGCATTTATCATTATGACAACGTGTTCAGTTGTGCCAGGGGGTGGGGGTAGCGGGGGGAGAGTGATGTCCTGCTTTCTGAAGAGTTAAAAATTTAAAATCATTTGAAAGTAAGCATAAGTAGCTAGAATCTTTAGGCTGCAGGTTGAACTTTATCTGAACCATATGGTTTTTAAGTCAAAGATGGATTACAGTGAAACCTGGCACTAACAATCTGAACATTAATAATAGAATAGACAAAGATGCAGCTTAAACATTACTTAAAAATTAATAGCTGGGGTAGACAGCCCACAGGTCATGGTATATGAACCGTAACAACCACATGATTGTAACAACCAGGACCAACCAAAAGCCCACTGAAACCGACCTAACAGGGTGTGGACGTGACCCTTTAGCAAACCCTTGGTAACAGAGAGCAAACCAATGAAGGGCAACCAGACCTCAGAGCCTCATAGAGCTCTTGGTCCCATGAGGGATGTCCTGTGAGGGATGGGAAGTCTGGATTGTAACGATGTAATTGCTCAGGGATTTCTTTGTTTGTGGACCCTCTTTTGAGGCACCTAACTCCAGCTATCAGATATCATAACAGGTTCATTGGCACAAATCAGTCTAGTGGAAATGAAAGCCTAATGTAAAACAGTTCTTTAACTTGTAGTCCTCTATGGCACAGCAGAATTGTCAGGGTACATAGGATGTGCAAAGTGCACATACTAAGGGGAAACAGATTCTGGTAGTGATTTTTGTCCTATTACTGTTTAACTACACTGGATCCTCCCCTTGATACACAGTATCAGCTGATCCCATGAGGAGTAGTTCCTGGGTTTTAATTTTCACTATAACTGCTGGTCACTAGAACTGCAGATTCTAATCACTAGTTAGTTACTGTCCTGCAAGTGGGGAGGAAATTTAAGTCCTTTCATTAATAGAGATTATTTGGGTCTATATGAGTATTCAAAAATATTTAAGAAATAAAACATAATCACCTTACCAGAAAATTGACTGGGTCATCGGGCCTGATCCTACAACATTCATTTATGCCTTGCATAAGTGTTGGCATGACATGTTTCATTAAATAGTTTCGTAGTGGAATAGACTGGGCCTCCAATAACTCTCGTTCCTGTTTTTTCACTTCCTCCTGCTGTTTAATCTACAATTAATAAAGAAAAAATATGTTTATAAAATCCATCAAATAACATTTGGCTAAATAATAGTGCTGGTCTAGAGGGGAAAAATAGTTTTAGAAGCTGTGGACAGAACTTTAAAGAACAAGCTGACAGTAATAATTATTAACTGTTTATTATATTTAGAGCACACAACACACTGAGGGTACAGAATTGAACATAATAAGGACTGACATAATCTCTTTACTAAAATGATTTTATTTTTTTCTTTAACACCTAAAAGGAGGTTTAGTCTCAAGTCTTCCAGTGGTCCTGTTTCCATAAGGTATTTGGCAAAACAGTTGAAATACACTGTAGCACTTCAAAAATTAGTACTATTGCAAAACACAGGTGGTTTCTTGAGGCTTATTTTAACTGGAGGGAAGGAGAATATTTTTACTCAGTAGAGAGCCCTGGCTCTCTAATTTTTTAATTTGTTAATTGTGTTGAGTTTGTTTCTCTTTGGTTCCCTTTATTTGTTTTATTCGTATTTCATTAATGTTTTTGAGGGGCTTGAGAGTCAAATAAACTAAACTAGTCACTAAAACCACAGTGAAATACATCTGTTTCAACCAGCTAAATTTATTTCTGAATTCAGGTTAAATCAAATAATATTTTTACACTCAAAAAGTAAGAGGGATGAGGGAATATAACTGCTGCAAGCTTTTCTTCCTTCCATTCAATAGCACTTAGTAGCATGCATACTTGCAGCAGCTTTAGCCAGGAGATTTCTGCAACTCATTTTCATTGTCCTCTCTTCACTCATTTTATTCATCAGTAGCCTGAGTCATATAGAGATACAGCAAACAGATGATACTCTGAAGACTGCTTTTCTATACTCGAGGCATAACACAAAAGCAATATTCAGATAAAACAGATACACCAATTTTTACCTTATTCACACAATTCAGGAGTGCTATTGAATAAATCTTGCAAGTGGTCTTTGGCCACTACTCAGAGACAGCAGCTAATTTACAGCGTCAAGGGCAAATGAACAGTTGCTTAGATCTGATCATAACCTTAAACACACGTTTTATCTAACCCTACTTCAGCTTTGATTAATGCAGTTTGCACTTTTAAAGGTAGATGGCTTGGATTGAATCTAGCTAAATTGTGTTAGCTATTCTTAAGAACTTCACAGGGTACAAAATGCTGTTTAATGCTGAATGAAGCTGTAAACAATCAGATGTTAGAAAACCCTTATATATGAGCCAACATCAGAGGAATGTAAATTTTTCTTTAATTGTCAGTAATTTCAGCATATTATTACCCAATAGATGTGTATAGGCATTGAAATATAAGAAAAGGACTTCTCCTAGGAAGGATTAGTTTGTTTTTAAATAACTCTAGAAGAAGACAATAGACTTGCCTTCTGGTGAAACGGCCTGACTTTGGGTGTGAACAGGAACATTCTTACAGTACCAATTTCAGGTCATTTAACGAAACTGTCCTTGGGTGTGGAAAGTTAAATAAGGAAAAAGCATCACGAGCATGTCTTCTGGGGTCAGCTAGCCTATATACCAAGTACTTATTAGATTATTAGCAAACAAAAACCATCCTTCAGACTGCATCAGGTAGTCCTTACCAAACCGAGTACTCAGCTCTTACACACGTTCTTGCAGGCTCAGAAACCTTTCTGCAGTGTAGGCTGGAAGATTGGGTCAGTGTTGAGCTAAAAATCTAGTTTGATAATTAAGACTTAGTCAGGTGCTTAGAAGTAAACTGATCAAATGCAAAAGTCCTGTTCGACTTGGTAAGGAAAGTCTCCGCTGATTGTAGTAGATATTTATAAATGGTAAAATAGAAGAGCTACAGCACAGCAGCAACAAGAGTACTATAAAAGTGTTTTAAAGACATGCTGATACCAAAATGCACAAAAATGCTATGTCTGTAATAAAAAAAGCATATTATGTAAGATGGGCTTTGAAATGCACTGTGGAGATAGCCTAACCCAAACCTAAATTAGGATACAAGGAACAAGAGAATTTATGCTACATTTCCCAAGTGTATTTACATAACAGATTACTTGAAGTCATCTAAAACACATAAATAATAATGTTTTCAAAAAAAAAAAAATTATTAACCTACCCACTCTTCCCATCTCTCCTTTCTTTCTTCCCTTTCCTTATCTTCTTTACGCTCTTGTTCAGCTTTTTCTTTAGCTTCTTTGGCAAGCTGTTCCTCAGCTGCCTGGCGTTGCAAAACCTCCTTTTCTTCATCTGTCAAACCATAATTCCGAGGTTCTCCAACTTCCTTGATGATCTTTGATACAGCAAGTCTGTTTTCAAAATCTTCATATACAGCTACATCTTTTAAATAATACAAGAGAGAACCATTTCAAGGTTTTGTCAACTATCCTCAAGTATTATGCAAGGCCTAAAAATATATTGTGTTCATGTTATTTGAATTTTAAAGTAAAAGATGTTGTTTTCAATCGCTTATAAATATCAACTTTTTGTTACATAGAATGAAGTTTTCTAAATCTGATTTTCTTTACCAGTTTCATCTGAAATACTTTGCCTTTTAAGCTGATGTAAGGAAGAAACATACTAAAATAAATTTTACAACGATTGTTTAACCATTGAAGCTTGCCCAGGTTTTGAACCCAAAAAAGAGGTCAACTACCATATCTGAGAGATGTTCCTGGCACCAATCTTATGTCAACTTCTCCAGATGCACAAAACCATCAGTTTTCTCCTTTTCTCCTCCCTGAATGCTACACAATAGGTTGTTAGGATGTGGCACAAACTCCGATGGTTTCACTCATACAGATTTACAAATACACAGACCTTTCTCCAGTCAATATCTTACTGTGTTATATTTACAAAACAAATTTGTAGCTTCATGTAGGAACACAAGGACTGAACAAGACCTTCTCTTTCATTTATTCCTTCTCTACTTCTAATTGCTGGAAGTTACTTGCACAATAAACTTGACAAGAAAAAAGAAAAAATACAGAAGATTGAAGACTTTCTCCAGGGCTCCCTAGTTTCTGTATGCATTCAGTGTGTGGAGGCAGAAACAGTACAGGAATGTACATGGAAAAGAGGAAAAGTGGTTGTTTGAAGGGAGAGAATACTGAGGTAAAGTATTTGTTCAGGGGCAGGAAATGGAAGGTGTAAAAGCACAGAAGTGGGTAAGGAGACATGCAGATGGAGGGGAAAAGAAGAATCATAATACAGAATTTAGATGAAAAATCAGTCGCCCCAGCTCCACAGCTCTTTAGGAAGCTTTTTTCACAGTTCTTTCTAATCACCAATTCAGGCAAATCAGACTCTCAAATACTAATACCATTTTTCCAAGAGTTAAATTGTTTGTGATTTGGACCTCAAATCCAAAGTCTGAGCATGAATTGAGGAGGAAACTAACATAATTCTATGTGATAAAGCTTATTTTACAGCTTCTTCTTCCAAAAATCAGGAATTGCTTTCCTGAAGTATTCCGAATTAAAGCAATACATTTGCTATAGCAAGCAGCCCATCATTCCGACAATTTTAGCTGCACCTGGACATACAAATTACAATGAAAATCACTTTTCTTGTCATTTAAAGTATTGCTAAGAATGGTTTCAATGTTGAATTTGAGGTCTCAAAGACTGCATTTTTTTCTTGGATGGCCACAGAAGGGTACAATGTTCATTTTACAGCAATCAGAATTAGCTACATTTATCCTAAAAAACTAATTCAATTTAAATGAGAAATGAAGTTTGCACTGATGCTAGCTGAGAAGAAAGATCACTGGAGAAGGAGTTCACAAATTAATGTCTTTAAAGGGATTGCTGTTGTAACTTTAACATGCCTTTTTGTATAAGATTTAACATGCCTGTCAACATTCCCAGTTTGCAAATGAGAAAAATGAGACACAAGACAACCAACTTGCAGGCTTCATATAGTGAGTCATCAAAGCAAAGTTGAGTTTCCAGAATCTTGAAGCCCACTCCTTTGTACTAATCATATTTCAGACTCAGAAAAAATAATAATCATAAAAATTATACATAAAACCATGTTACAATTTTTTTTAATTTAAGGTGGAAAAAAACATTCATTATTTTGAAACAACATTTAACAAATCACAGGCACAATTTTTAACAACTTCTTTGGAATATAACTGAGCAAGCAGTTGGGTCTCTGCTAAAATCCATTGCTACTTAATTCTGTGCATCTGAAAATCCAGCTGGAACATCGACTAGAATGGAGGGGTTAATGGCTGAGTTATCTTTGTGATCTGTTCCTACCATTTTACAGCAGAAGCAACACACCTGCATGCCTCCATGGGTAACAACCAGGAATGTGAACATGGGTAAGGAGACACTTCTGAGACAAACAGGACATAAAGATGATGCTCATTTGAACAGGAAAACCAATGCTATACGCCCAACATGAAAACCATCTGGATTGTCACGGTTGTGATACTGCAATAACTAAAATCAGTAGGCAAGTGAGTTTCTGTATTTGGAATGGGTTACAGTTGAAGAATAATCTTGAGGCATAATTCTTTGACAGCGCCTCTACTTGCATATCTGGAAGTGTATAAGCTAGGAATATGACCAGTTGGTGACACCAGACCTTAATATTTACCATTTCATACATTTACTTGTAGAATTTCCTCAATTCTAAAATAATTACACTAACTCACTATTTTCTCCCACTACTACACTTCCTAACAACGCTTATATCTTATTATTTTCAAAATAATCTCCATGACTGACAATAAACAAAAATCTTGGAAAATCACTTGTGGCTAGGGGGTTGGACAATTAACTTTTCATAATTCATCTCAAATAGACATTGCAAGTATCAGCAGTTTGATTTTAGCTGCAGAGGTCTCGCCCCTCTTTGTTTCCTTTCCTCCTCTCCCCCCTAAAACCCACCTTTTCTTTAGAATGCTGTCACTCTGATCTCACTGGCATGAATAATCAGATTATAGCTAAGATTTCCCAGTGATCACAATTTTCTAGATAGTATGTAGGGAAGACAAATTTTCTCTCATACAGGTATAGTGCAAAACAGATTCAGTCTCAGGCTTCCACTTTTGATTTCTAGTAATTTTCTTAAATGCTTCTTAATTTACAGATTACCCACATGTTGTCATGGGGTTGCAAAATGTGGAAAACGTAAATTTTTTTTTTAAAGAAATTATGTACTTTGATGTTTCATCTTTGCATACTTTCAAGCTTGATCAACAAGAAGGAAGGTTTAACCCATGAAACTGCTCTAAATGATGTCCAGGTGTTACAAAAACAAATTACTTGTTCCTTGAATTACCTTGTTAAGGTGTAGGCCTGAACAAGACTCAATGATCTCAGACCAATGAGCCATTAACAAACTGGGGAAGAAGCATGTACCACTGATAGTGGACACAAAGAGTGCAACGTTTGCAGGCCATAAGGGCATTTGGCAGAACGCCCAAGGAAGAAAGGAATAAAGCCAACTGAGAAATTGTGCTGAAATCAGCTCCAGCTGGGTGAAAGTTAATGCCAGCAGTGAGGAAATCACAACCACCAACATATTCAAGGACCACCAACACAAAAAACCCACTGACCCAAAAGAAGAGTAACACTGAGCATAGGAAGCAAGAGAATAATTACCCAATAGAAGAATACTAATTAATAAGAGAACTATGTAATATTTAGCCAATAAACACTAATCCCTTTGTTTGGTAAAATGTATAAATAGTCAAAAGTTTTGACAGTAGTGTTGGAAAAGAAATGAAATTTAGCAAAATATTTAATTATAGTGAGTTGTGTGTGAACTGGTTTGTTAAAAAGTAGTTTTGTAGCCGTTGAAAGTGTGTTGGGTTTTGTGTGTAACCTAGCAGGTAGTCTTAGGGATTTAATAAATAATTAAACTAGTGCAGGAAAGTAAGAATGCTAACCTGTCTGGAGGCAGCAGACAATGCTCTTAGAATAAGATAAGCAGAGGATTAATGATCTTGTTTGTGAACCAAGGAATGTATCACAAGGAGTCTGTGACCAGGCAAGGGGAACGGGGAACTGTTTCTTGGAGACTTTGTTGTGAATCGCATGTATAAGAGGGAAGCACCCATACGTGAATTTGGGGGCTCGGGTTTTTGGGACGTGAGTCCCCCAGCATCCCGGGCCCTTAATAAAGCACCCACAAAATTTATCCGAGTTTTGTGTCATTTATCAATCGGGCAACAGTAGGAGCATTTGATTTGTGCACTACCACCCAGCACAGAGGTTAGCACAACTCTGAAATCAACAATCAATGCCTCTCTTCAGGGTGTAATTATTAGTTTTTTGCCCACCAGGTAACAAATCCAATTTTTGAGGACAACAATAGCATCAGTGGATAAATCTAAAGAAAAAAAAAATATATAAGGAACCATGATGTATATGTCCATGAAAATGTACTCTTACACATATGTGAAAGGATGCCAGTACAGAGATCTGTAAACTAAGTCACAAAATTATTCTAATAATTAAAATTACAAAAATGAACAACTAACAATGCAAATTTTACAAACAGGTTAACAGTAAAAGAATATTTTTGCAGGTATATAATTATGTGCTTGTTGTATATGTATTCTGCAATGTTAATAAAAATATTATTTATATATGGATACTTACTATTTGATTTTTGCAAGTGTTACATTTATAAGAACAAAAATTTTTTATTCATGTTATATCTACTAATTTTATTATTCCTTACCAACAAACTGAGGATGTATTTCAAGTTCATCAAAATAGTTGAGAACTGTCACATCATCAGCATTTATCTTGCGGAAGTGTTTCAGAGCTTCCAGGAACTGCTCCTCAGTATATTGAGTTCCAGCAACTTCACTCTCTGAAAGTTGTATTATTCTGTTTATAAGGAATTCATCAGATGCCATCAAAGAAAAAATAAATTCTGTGAAGAAGAACATATTGTTTGAATATATACAAAATTTCCAAAGGAATCAAGCAAAAACAGCAGGATAAAGCAATTTCTACATAGATTAAATTCACTCTATTTTAATTCTCAGCATAACCAATGCATTACATTTTTATTCCATTAAGCTGCTGTAATCACAACAAGACAGCCACTACTGTTGTTATCAGCCAACAGTTGGTGGCATTTTCACAAAAAAACCACAAACAAACAAACAAACAAACAAACAACCCAGAAACTGAACCAAACCCTTCCTTTTAATTAAGAAAAACTTCTTCAACAAAAAGGTGGCCAAGCATTGGAATAGGCTGTTGGAGAAGTTGAGATGACTTGAGTCACCATCCCTAGAGGTATTTGAGAGATGTGACACTTAAGGACATGGTTTAGTGGTGGACTTGGAAGTGCAAGATTTAGGGTTTGACTTGATGCTCTTAGTGGTCTTTTCCAACCTAAATGATTCTATGATTAATTATTCACTTTTAAATATGAGGGCAGCAGCATTACATGACATAGATTTTTTTTAAGTTAAATTAAACAGGGACAGATGGAGTAATATTTTAGACTTCTTGTTGGTGGCAGCAATTTTTCATCAGTTTATTTAATTAGAAAATTAAACTACTCAGTTTATTTATAACAAAATCTATTGAACTTACCAGGTATGATTATTTGATTAAATTTAGGCATTTTGCCTGCTGCTTGTTCCTCTTCTTCTTCTCCTTCTTCCTCTTCCACTAAAACAAAAGTAAGAAATAATTGACATTTTCATTTGAAGCAACAATATCACTTTATTTGCTAAAAATGTGCCAAGTAAAACACAGGTTTGCCAATATCCAAATTTTAATAACAATTGGAAATTAATTTAACCTTGACACCAGTTTAGAGAATTCAGTAAGTAATTCATGTTGCCAGGCACCCCAGAATTGTACCTTGGGACACTAGTAGTTGTTTGCCTATACCACAGATGTATCTACATGCACATACAATTTTTAAACCTGTCCAATTTTAAAACTGCTGTCTTATCTTTGGCCTCTCCTCCTGCCCAATAAATTATTCTGCAAAAAATAGAGACAAGGCTCAGAACAATGAGTAGAAATATTTTACAACTCTGTTAAAATGGTTTTTGCTACTAAGGGTCTGCTTTTATGAATAGTCAGTAAAACTGCCTGTAAAGTACCAGCTGAGCATGACCATTTGCAGAACAGCATACTAAGCTGAACAAGACTATTCTTCTGTACCTTCAAACCTCAGTTATAATTTAAACATGAAGATGATTCTTGGTCTTAATGTATAGACAGTGCTTGCTCACAATTTGAAATGTGTGTATCTACAATAGCTTACCTAATAAATACACTGTAATTTGGCTCACAAAATATGTACTGGTGCACTGGCTGGATCCCCTCATTCAGTAGCCCTTAAACATTATGAAGAAATTCTTCTACAGAGCTTGCTTAATTGGAGCTGGACAAGAGAGCATCCTCCATGCTTGTGCACTTACTTTTTACATTACCAGGAAAGATAGTCTAAAAATTATCTTGTGCATAAATTAAATAAGGTTCATTACAGTCTTTCTTACATTCTAATAATCACACATCACAAAACTTAGTTTTGTATCTTGCACTGCAGTCTTTACAGTGCTGATGCACTCAAGTAGTATGGCTCTGAGAACAACAATGATAATGACAACATCAGCAGCAATAAAAACAAAAGCAGCAACAAAACCAAATCAAGCAGTACACACCTCTAAAAAGCTCCATTGCCTCTTCATAGGTCTCTGGGAATCCATCTAAAACATATCCCTGATTCCTACAAGGCATGGACATGAGCTTGTCCTTCATAATTTTAAGGATATACTCATCACCTAGTTTCCCTAAGACAAAGAAGGTTAATAGGTGCATAGTTTATAGAAACGAGATCTGAAATTATTTTACTAACATTTAATACATTTTAATACATTTTCCTTCTACTTAGACCCCAAAAAGTTAAATATTTTGAGTTACTATTTGTATATTATGCATTGTCAGCAATCTATGGAATATTAAAATGTAGATATAAAATAAAATTACCTTTGTGTTTATAAGGATATAAACATTAGTCCTTAATGATCTAAACATGAAGTTAGTTTTGTTTTGAATGCTACAATCAGATTTTTATAGAGGCAGTAAAGAAATACTTAGAGAAAAAAAGTCATGAGAAAGCAATAATTTTCTATTTTCATTTTACAGTAAGACTTAAAGATAGTCTTCCAAAAAAGACATGAGGTAGGTTTTACAAGTTTCATTTTCAGACAGGTTGTGATATGAATTAGTTTATTTACCTGTCCTACGTTGCCGAGAAAATACGTAGGAGGAAAGTCAAGTTTGACCTGAAATTTTGTCCTTTTGGTTCTTACTTTATTTCGCTTTGACTATTAAAAGTCTAAGATATTTATAAACCATTCTAATCATAAAAGTATGTAACTATTTTTAAAGACATTGTTATTTTAAACAACACATCAAATCATGCAGAAGAGATGCTGCCATAGGTCTCATTACTGATGTTTCCAGGTGTGTGAGAAGTTCATTTCTTTGCAGATACACAAGATCTAAATCAGCTAAACCCTTAGCAACAGATCACATTTTTATGGGGGATCACTTTATATCACATGGAAAACGTTAAACACTAAGACCAAAACTACATGGCATTATTAATATACAAATGGTAACTAATATTTTTCAGCAAGGAACCTTTTTTCAATCTTTTACAAATTCTTTCCATGCTTCAATAAGCAGTATTTACTTTTTAATGATGTATGAGGTTCTTAATAACCCCCACAATTTCATATTAGCGTGCACTTGTTTTTACTAAACTACTTTTATTATTGCAAGTTTGACAAAGGTATATTTCACCAGCTTTTTACTTTATGTTATAGAAATGTTATACTCTCTGCTCTGAGAAGAAAACATGACATTATTAAAAAATTCTGAAGTAGAAAAAGGAAAGTGCTATGATTAAAGAGGCACCAAAATATTTTTTAAATATGTCAGTTTTAATATAGAAGGTGTATTGTTGGATTGGGTTTGTGTGGACAGGTTTTGTTAGCCAGGGGACTTACAGAGGTGACTTCTCTGAGAAGCTGGTAGAAGCTTCCCCCATATATGACAGAGCCAATGCCAGATGGCTCCAAGATGGATCTTCTGCTGAACAAATTTAAGCCAATCAGGGATGGTAGTAATGCCTCTGTGACCAAATATCTATGTAGGGAAAAAGTCATTGTGCAGAAATAAAAAGTGGCCAGGGAAGACAGAAGTGAGAATCTGTGAGAGAAACCTGTCTGCAGACACCCAGGTCAGTGCAGAACTAGGGGAGGAGGTGCTGCAGGTGCCAAAGCAAAGATCCACCTGCAGACTGTGGTACAGCCCAGGGTGAGCAGGCTGTCATCATGCAGCCCATGGAGGTCCAGGGGAGAGCTGGGATCCACCTACAGCCCATGGAGAGGCCCACTCAGAGCAGGTGGATGTCTAAGGAGTCTGTGAACCCATGGGAAGCCCACAATGGAGCAGGCTCCTGTCAGGACCTGCACACCCATGGAGAGAGGAGCCCACTCTAGAGCAGGCTTGGTGCCTGGACTTGGGATCATGTGGGGGACCCGAGCTGGAGCAGCCTGAAGGACTGCATCCTGTGGAAGGACCCACAATGGAGCAGCCTGTGCCTGAAGGGCTGCATCCTGTGGAAGGGAGCCTCAATGGACCAGGCTGTGCCTGAAGGGCTGCATCCTGTGGAAGGGAGCCTCAATGGAGCAGTTCATAAAAAGCTGTAGTCCATGGGAAGGGCTCATGCTGGAGAACTTTGTGGACGACTGTCTGCTGTGTGAGGGACCCCAAACTGGAGCAGGGAAAAGACTCCTCTCCCTGAGGAGGAATCAGCAGCAGAAACAACATGTGATGAACAGGCCATAACCCCTATTCTCTGTCTCCATGTGCTGCTGGTGGCAGGAAGCAGAGAATCATGAATAAAGTTAAATTCTGGAGAGAAGAGAGGGGTGGGTTCTCTGATTTTGACTGGCAATACATTTAAGTAATTTCCCCAAGTTAGGTCTGTTTTGCCCATGACAGTACTCTGTGATCTCTCCCTTCTTTATCTCAACTCATAAACACTTCATTGTATTTCCTCTCTCTTGTCCAGTTGATTCTTGATTTTAATAGGAACTAAAATTCTAGAACACAAATTTATTTCTTAATTTCCATTTGCATAGGGTTGCACTAGCCTACCTGAATCCCATCATCATACTTTGTATTTCCTACCTTTATTCTGCTGCATGTTTTCTTTTATTGCATCTAATAATTCCTTTGCTTCTTCTATATTTTCACCCTCTTCCTCCTCCTCCTCCTCTACAAGCTTTTCTCCTTCTCCTTCTCCTTCTCTTTCTCCTTCTCCTTCTCCTTCTACTTCACTTTCCACCCTGACAGGTTCTTTAGCCACAATTTGCTCCTGATGACAAGAACAGAAATATGCGTTGGCTCAGAAATTCTGTAACCAAATTTACTTTACACACAGATGTAATAAAAGAAAAAAATAAATAATTCCTTTCATGTGTGTTCATGAACAGTGAGATACTGAGCAACTTCCATTCTCTAAAAAGATTTCAGTGCAAATGCCAGAGATGATCAATATGTTGAAAGATAGATATTTCCATTCTCAAATAATGGATTATAAGTAAATTTTAAATGCTGCCACACATCTTAAAATCTGAGAAATTAAAATAACAGGAATATTAGAAAACAGCAACAGACCAGATCTGCAATTTTTTCAGAAATGGCATCATTTGTGCTAACATAATGGAGTTTGTAGTGCTTGCAGAGCTCCTTAGCAATGGTAGATTTGCCAGAGCCGGGAGGACCATGAATGTAAACTTTGAGAGGCTGGAAAAAAGGATAAAGACATGACATTATTCAAACAGCACATATGCTTCTATGTAAAAGCAGCAATATTTTTAATATGACTAATAGGAAATAGCAATTGTGCTTAAAACTAAAAGGATATTTTTGTCTTATTTATTTATTTCTTGTTGAATATCTCCACTATCACCCACAGGTCTCAAGTAACATAGTTACTTGGATGATGAAATTTACTGTTGGAGAAAAAGCATGCTTCTATTTAGTAGACTTACAGACCAATTTGTTGTGGCTAGTTAATGTTTGAATAATCCAAAGAGATGAAACACAATCCCACAGATAGGATGCAGCGAATTTTGGAATGTCTCTATTTTCCAATTGAGATAGAGTTGCTGTCATCAAAATTATTATTTTGACCTCAAAAATTCCAGATCCATCACAATCTTAAGTAATGTCTCATTTCAGCCTACCTAGCCTGAGGATGCGTAAGCACAATTAGGATCCCAGTATGCACTTTTTAAATATGTTATGCAATAAACTCATAATCATACCTAATTGTGTATCTTAATTTAGTAAATCTGACAGTACAGACTCTGCAATAGAGTAGTGACAGAGACAGTCTAGCTAGCCTTACTTCTCCTTGCTACCTGGTATGTACTGTTTTTTTAGTTAGATGGATTTGTTCTGCGATGCAATAGTTTAACCCAAACACAGATCTGATCATTCTTTCAGAGCTATGAAGGGACTTTCAGTAAATAACTTTTAACAATAGCATCTTTATCTTTTTTACATGCCCTGAACTCTTATTCAAAGTTTGAACCAGATATAGACATGCTAAACAGCTTTATTGATACTTGGATGTAAACAGACATTTTTCTGCACCTTTCAGTAACCTATACATCTGAATACAGAAGTTCTAAATATCAAGATAAATAACATAGGAAATAATGAAGTTGCACAGTAAATTACACTACAGAGCAGGGTAAAATGAAGGCTATATTGCATTGGAATATCCACACTCACTGAATATATAAAGGGCACAAAATACTCACCTAACTATTGACTATTATAAAAAAAAAAATAAAAGATACACTTATTATATTCCTGAGGCAAAATATACCAAGAGTACCATATACTGCATAAAGAAACTAGCTTCAGAATAGCAGCTTTCCATCATTAAGCTAATGTGTATTTACAGAATTTCAGTTTTAGGCATAAAGGAAATAAAACTCAGTCTTCTTTTTTTTTCTTTTGCCTCTTATTTAAAGAGGCAAAAAAAGAGCCTTTTATTTAAATCTTCAATTTAATTTTAAGTTTTTATGTTCGCTTATTTTGCATCTATATCCATCTTCTATGTATTTTTACTTAATTAATTTAATACTTGTGTTTATATAACCATTTTTATTGGGAATAAAGAGAGAAGAGCAGTTTAAAATACTATACCAAAGCATTACCAGTAATCCTCGAGCTTGCTTGTATTCCAAGACAACTTGAGCAATGTTATCTATCAGTCCTGTCTCAGCAAACCAGTTAATGTTGAAATTCTCTTTCAAATAAAGAGATTCCATTCGCAGGTTCACAAACAACATATCCAGTTGCATTTGCTGGAGGAACAAAGCTACATTTATGTACAGACTTAGGCTATGCATGTTAAAAGAACAGCTGGAGCAAGAGACTAGAATGGATGGGGAGAATAGAAAGAATAAAAGCATTGGGAAAGAAGGTTTACATACAAAACAGAACAGATATTTAAGCTTTTTAAAAATATTAATTTTTAATGTAAGAGTGTATTTGAGTGTTCTCAAATTAGAACATGCAACACTAAACAATTTTCTGTGCAATGAAAAGTTTTCATGTAACTGCAAGGAATCCCCACTTTTGTAAATTTATCAAGTGCCATCTTAAAATTTTCTTTAACATTTTCTTTATTTCTGCTATGAACAGTTTCTTCCAGATAAATAGATGAATACAACATAATTTATATATTCTGTGTTCATCAGCCTTAGTAGCACTGCATTATTAACCTTTTTTTAAATTTTTATCATTTTAGAGCCCTCCCATATGCTAAGGGGAACAGTGATATCAGAGCTTCAGTGTTTTATTTTTTAAATGAGGCTGTAACTCTTCAAAATTCTGTGTTTTATGATGGCTAGATTTTATTTATTTATTTTCCAAATTTAAACTCACTTTAAATATTTTTAGGCATATTTTGGGGCTAATTTTTTCTGCTCAAATAAAGAAAAAAGAAATTATATATTTCATTGTATCATACTTTTAAGTTTAAATACTTTCCTGAAGAAGTAAAAGAAAGCAAATTACTGACTGTTAGCTCTTTGCTCAGGAATGCATTTTCTTTAGGAACCTTCTCAATTTTTCCTGGTCCAATATTTTTACTGATACACTGTCAGAAAAACAAACAAATAAACAAATAAAGCAAAGGCCACATAAGAACCACTTAAGAAATCAGATTCGTAGGAAAAAAAATGAACAGAATTTCTGTGGATAAAAGATGTGCTGTAAATTTTATGTTACGCTGTGCCTGGAAAATCAGGATACTGATTTGAAATAGATGTAAGAACAATACATTTGTGCCTTGAAAATCAGGATACTGATTGAAATAGATCTAAGAATAATATATTAACTTTAATGTTTTAGTATTGAATAGCTTTTCATTGCTAAGTAACACTTCTTCCTTACTACCTGCAATTAAAAAAAAATCAAAACACCAAAACAAAAACAAGCAAACAAACAAACAAAAAAACCCACAGAAAACTTTATAATGCTGTTAAATATATGAATAAATTCCTAGTGCTTCATATGTATTTGGAAATATTTATTTTCCCAGCACTTTTACTTCAGGTTCCTTCAGGTTCTTCATTAACAATTGGGAAGGGTTTTCAGATCAATGCTACTGATAACTCTCCGCATATCATTTGCATTTCATCATTAGACAGAAATTGTTAGTTACTCCTATGGACGTTTAGAATAGATTTAAATCACACTAAATTCCATAAAATCTGTGCAGAGCATTTGTGTAGACTATTGTCAGAGACTGAAATACTACACTTTATGACTTAAACATTTTCATGAAGGACTTTTGCCTATTGCAGCAAAAACTGTTTTACAAAGGCTGCGAAGACCACCACACCCTGAATGGGGCTCTGGCTGAGGCCCCGGACTGCTCGCTGATGAAGGTAAGATAAAGTAACAATTTAGGAATGCATTCACAGAGCACAAGCCTAACACCTTCTGAGGAGTGACCCAGCCCAGGGCTATCAGCGGCCAGGCTGCTCACAGACCCTCTCACCTAAAGGTGTGGGAAGGAGGAGAGTTTTTGGGGGTGTAGCGCAAAAGCCTCTGGTGAGAGGCAGTGACCGCCCTTCCTCCACTGTGCACACCGTTCAGCTGACGGGCCCTTCACTCCGAGAAAAGCTTATCCACAGCAGAAGGGGTGTCATGGCCCATCAAAGGCCCCCCAAAGGGGTCCCCAGACCTTGCACCAGAGCACTGCAGCATGATGCAACAGATCCGCAGTGTTGCAAGGGACAGTGTCAAACTGGCCCCTGCAAGGGGGACACGTGGGCATTCCCATCTGCCCAAAGCCTGCATTAACCTGATGGATTCTACAGGCTTCTGTGTGGTGGCCCTCACCACCAGAGGAAGTCCAGATGGACGGGAGCAACGGGACGTCATTGGGACCTTTGGATGGGTGATATGCTTCCACCTAGCTCCTTCCCTTCCCTTCCCTTCCCTTCCCTTCCCTTCCCTTCCCTTCCCTTCCCTTCCCTTCCCTTCCCTTCCCTTCCCTTCCCTTCCCTTCCCTTCCCTTCCCTTCCCTTCCCTTCCCTTCCCTTCCCTTCCCTTCCCTTCCCTTCCCTTCCCTTCCCTTCCCTTCCCTTCCCTTCCCTTCCCTTCCCTTCCTCTTTGCCTCTTTTACTATAAAATAAAATATATCAAATTTTTGGCACCAACATCTAACCTCATTTGCTTTTAATCATGTTTTTGGGATATATTTTGAACCTTCAAACCTCCCAAACCTTTCCATTTTTTACACAGAGACTTAGTTTTCTTTGCTCTTCTGGGTTTAAACTGGACCGTAACAACATCAGATCAAATAATCCAGCATTCTGGCTTCAATGATGTCACTTAGTGGACACCCAGCGAAGATAAGCATGGAAAAGGCATATGTGATACCCGTTCCAAACTCTCTTCTAATCTTCAGCTATTTTCAACTAGAACTCTCAAGGTGTTTCTTTCCCATGCACCTTTCCAGTCTTCCCCGGGCTGGTACAGCTCCCTGCCAAGAGAAGCCTCTGTAGCACCCTCTCCACTGGCAACTTCCCGTCCCCAAGAGCTGTCCACTTACCCCTGTCCTCTATTTGACATTTCTAAACACCCTCATACTTATGAAAGGACACCAACTACTCTCCTTGGGATGCCTCCCTGGACCAAGGCACAGGTTTCATCTTCTAGTGAGCTCCCTGTTTCATTAAATTCTCTTTGATACAACAGCAACAACAACAACAAAAGGGCTTTATGTAACATTTGCTCAATCTACATGAGCAAGTGTCCTATGAGCTGACTCTCACTATCACAGTGTACTGTTTAGCAGTGTCATTCAGACTACTTCTAGATTTAATTTCAAAACTCTTGGAAAAACAAGATATCTTCCACAATGTGAAGGGAAACACATGGTAAAGACTCGGTATCTAATCACAGTTCTGTGAATCTCATAACAATTCTCCATAACTTTCGTAGGTAAAAATTTTATTAAAGTTAATGATAATAATGCAAAAATTAGTTCTGCAAGATCAAGTAAACTACTTCATTTAAAGGACACAAGTCTTAGAGGATTTCAAAGTAATATTTCATGTAATTTACTACTCAGGATAATTCAGGAAGACCTAGGAATGTTTACTTCAGTAAAACACATAGCTTTAAAGCCTTACATAGATATACTAAAAAACAACAACAACAAAAAAGAAATTAAAATATCATGCTTTTATCAACTCTCTTACCTTTATTAATTCTCGAAGCGTGTGCATCGAGGCATCTACTCCAAGTACATACTGAAAGGCTGGCTTGAGTTCTGCTACATTTTGCAACACTCTGAAACATAGCAAGTACAGCCCGAGCTGGAACTTGGAGAAGCATCCAGGGCTCTCCTTGTTAAAGGCAGTTCATGAAACAGCACCAAGAGTCTGAAAATTCTTGCAGAACATTTCAGAGCATGATATTTTCACACATATTTCACTTAATAAAGAAGCACAGCTACACATTTTATTTGGAAGGAAGTTAAAAGAATAAAAAGCTATATCTGTGCAAGATGTTGTCTTAGTCTGCTGTTGAGTCCACAATCCATTTCCAGTTCTGTGCAGTTAACTGGAATCACACTGTGGACTGAGCATGACTCGTCATTTATTAAAAGCAAAGCACCAGTGCAACAGTCAGATAAGGATTCCAGAAAGCACATCTGCTTCTAGAGAAACTGAAGGCTCTCTATGACTCAGTTAAAAGGGCCCAAAAGTGACCTTAAACCAATGCACCCCATTTAAAAGCCTCAGTACTCTCTAGTGGATTTGTCATCTAGCTAGGTATCAATTTATTGCTCAGAGAATTTTTTTCCCCTTACATTGCTAAATCACGAACATGAATGGTTGGAATAATATTCTTGCCATCTCCAAAAACAGGTATTGCAGGAGTCTCACCAAGCCAACACATCTGAAAATCAGAGAATAAAGTGATAAAAAAAGGGGTTATTTTTAACTAGAGCTAAAAAAGGAACATTTGATTACAAGGCAAATCTGTATGTTCAAGATTTAAAGTTCAGTTTATTGAATAATTAATAGAACTGCAGTAAAGGAGACATTCTTGAGCAGTACTGATTGCCAAACTACTAAAAGCAAAAGGGTTTTTTTAAAGACCATTCTTTAATCTTGGCAAATATTACTTTTTATCACTCTAAGAAAAAAAAAAAAAAATAGACTGTTGAATAGAAAGACATTTCCCTGGATTCCATTTACATGACAGACATGTTCTCACTGGAAAGTACATATGGAGATACTGTACAAAAACTAGAGAAATATCTAAGAAAAAATAGAGCCAAAAAAAGGAAAAACACTTCCACTGTAGTTAAAATGTTTCAAAAGGATCAAATAAACAGTTCTGCTCATTAAAGCATTGAATTTATGATGCCAAGGCTGCTAAAAATTAATTCAATTCCAGTGCAGTTTGCCCCAAGAAATTAAATGATCCTTCAAATGTAGTTGGATGTCTACCTTAAAAAAGTAGTGAAAGAGTCCTTCCTCAGCTCCGTATTGATGTCCTGAGGCAACAACATAAGTTGAAAACTTTTTTTTGTTCTGTAAAGTGAAATCAGCAAAAAGTTTTAATTAAAATCTGGGACTGCAATTGGGATACAAGTTTACACTGACTCTTGAATACATGTACACTAAATACACAAAGTGTGCAAACTGTATCACTTCCAAGTTGTAACTACATCAATTGTTGCATATCCTGTAGCTTCCTGAGTCATATTATTATTACTTCCTTCAAGAAAAGCTGTCTACAGCTGTCTTCAAAAAAAAAGTCTACATTTGAACAAAGATTATAAGACTAAAATAAAATTAAGAGGTAAAATTTGGAAGTTATGTAAATCAATTGAATGAACAGGATAACTCATGCTTCTACTTCCTATTTTTAAGAAAAAATAACTCTGAAATTCATTACAACTATTTTTTTCAATGCATTTTATTTGCATTTGTCTGTCTAAAGGAGCAGAAATGCTGGATTAATGATTTTACAATTTCTTTACTTTCATTTTGATACACCATTACAAAAAAAAAATCTTTGAACTATTTAAATGGTTTGCTAACCACACATCATGATTAACCCACAAATTTTTGGCTGATCTGTGTAGTGTCATAAAATTGCCTATCTGTTACTGTTTGTATCAATGGTGAGGATGGTTATATGAAAATAAAAGATTTTTAAATCATCGTAAAGGAAAAAAGTTTTCAAATAATTTTTTTAATTGGTCACTTTAAAAATTTTTAAGAAGAAACAAAATTATTAAATAATTCTCATATTGTAAATATGCTAGGCATTATACATCTTCATCATAAAATGAAAAGAACCTGCCTTTATCACAGTGGGAATATATGTGCAGATTTGGGATCTATAATTTTTTTTTGGGGGGGGGAAGAATGGACCTTTTGTTGGCATCTTTATAATATTTTAGAAACAGAAAAATAAGGCAGGCCTTAGCCAATCTTTGATTATATAAGCAAAGCACCATGTAACTCAATGACAAGTTGCAAAGTCAGTGTGTTGTACCTATTTGGCTTTATCTATACACTTAGAAAGTGAAACTTTGTCATAAAAACTACTTCAACTAAACTGAATTCAACAGCTTAGTTGAATTAATTAGTTAACAGTTATTAATCACGAGAAACACTAAAATTAGAAGACATTACAGGTAGCAGAAGAGCTTCCACGCTGTAAAGACAGCTGCCTTTTTCAAACACTGCTAGGGCCACAGGAGGACTTTGCCATGGGACGAGCACAGAAGGGAGCTACAGCAGAATGTCTCTAACTCCAGGCACGGCAGGGGCTGATCTGGCTAGTATGTCCTGGTTAACACATCTGGACAAAAACTCCCACTGTGGCCAACAGCGTCATGAAGCAGCTGTTCATATGTGTACCAGTGGTCAAACAAAGATCACCCCTAGTTATGGGTCAGATGGCAACCAGCAACCATCACTGAACCCCCTGAATACACCTGTGTGGATACCTGGAACCTGGACTGTAAGGTAAACCACCAGCAACTTGAGATAAGGTGAAGGTGGTGTTATCCCAGACAATGCATTACAAAACATTATAAAGCTTACATTAACAAAGCTTGGGGAGAAGAATGATAATGCTGATAATGATCACAAAATGCAGAATTTACAGGCCATAAGGAAAGCCAGCTCAGCAAGTGTGCTGAAATCAGCTTCAACTGGATAAAATAGTAATTCTGGCAGGGGTGGTCATGACCACCAAATTATGGCCTTCCCACTCAAGAAACCCATCAACTCAAAAGAAGAGAAAGACTGATCTTGGGACTAATTACCATTAGAAATGAGGGAATAATTTAACCAGTAGGTTAAGAGAACTCTGTGGCCAATGAACATTAATTCCTTTTTTTTGCTAAAATGTATGAAAAGGAAAAGTTTTGAACTATCTTGGGACCCCCATCACTGAGAAGCCCAGTATGAAGAAGGATCAACATGATGCCACGGGATCCTTTGGTGGTGACTATCTTCTGCTTGATCTCTGTCCTCTGTTTTCTATTTCTTTCTATCTCTCTACCTCATATTCAGTGTTAAGTAAAATCTGTATAATTGACTTCAGTTTGTGGTCTCATTTGCATCTTTATTTGGGAAGAGGTATCTCTTACTACTCGGATCTTAACACACACTGAGTTTGCTTGGGTGATTCCATGACAGATAGTGTTTGCACCTAAGTGCAGCAGCTCCCAGGGCTGCTTTGGGCAGGCTGCAGACCTGTCCCAGAAGATACATAGTAATTTCTGTCTCCTAGCAGGAAAAACCTGCCTCTTCTGAATGCACAGGAGGTGCTACTTCTCATTTCCCTTAAAAGGAATGTAACACAGGGTTTCCTTCCATGTACCTTGTACTAGCTCCTGCCTTGCGTGAAGACAAACCCTAGTTTTGCACTGAGTGCTGTATTTCACTGAAATGCATACCTCTAGAACAGGTTCAATTCCTCTAACAATAGTTACTCAGCGTCACAAGCCACCCATTGAGGAGGTACTACTTGACGTTACTTGGCTATAGGTAATTTTAAACACAGGGCAGTGTTTAGGCATGTTGCTGTTCCTCGCGGCACGTTTAGTCCCGGGTAAGGAATGTCACGTTCCCGTGCTGTTCATTAAAGCCACTAGGTGTCACTTTCTAGCTGGGATCCTCAGCTCCGGGCTGTGTTTTTTTTTGGCTTGTTTGCTTGCTTCTTAAAAATTGCTTGAAGTGAGAAACAGGTCTAAATGGATTCGGGAACTGCGATGTCACTGAGAACAGAGATGCGGGATGAAGAGCTTTTCTGCCTTTGGCAGGCAGATATTTCTCCAAGGATTCTGAATTTGGCAGGACCCCAGAGATTGCAACTTCTGAGAAAAGTGACACAACCTGATTGCCCTGAATGCCACAAAGATAAAGGTAAAATATTGCTAGTGATAAAAAACAAAGATTCTAAAACTCTCAAACTGTTACTGAATTTTAATGAAAAAATAGGTGAGAGGTACACTAATGCAGAGAGGTGAAATCTTGCTTTAAGAAACAACTTCCAATAAATTGCACTCTGAACAGGCAATAAGGCTTAGAAAACCTTCTATTCTTGGTGCAAGAGCTTTTTTACACGGCTGGCTGATGAATTCTAGTGTCTGAGGTCTTTGCAGGGAATGATAACACTGTAATTTCTTTCCCTGATGGCATATTTCCTAGATAACACAGAATTTAGGAATGAGTGAAGACTGTAATCCAGAAGTCTTCAGCCATCACAGAAAGCCAAAGCTGATTCCATGGGAAGAACAGATGCTTTGGAGCCATCCTGCTCCAAAGTGCTGACAGAAACCATCCAGGGGCAGTGATACCCATTGGTGCTGCCACTGGAGTTCTGGAGCAAAGGGGCTCCTTTTGAAAGGGTTACAGCAGGTAGTATTGAAAATATTCAAGCTGCTTTATCATGTACTGCTACATATCTGTCTTCTCAACAGATGTTCAGCCTGGCAAACACTTAGCAGCTAATTATATAAATACTTTTGGTATGCAGTGACTCAGTGCTTTGGACTAGTCAGAAAAATTGCCAATAATTCATCTGGGTATCAAGTGGTGGCAGAAGTTAACACAAGGTTGATGGATGTTGTTTAAAATTTTCATGTTTTTAACACTGCAGGTGTGAAACTCATCCCATGGTCTTACAAGTCCATGTTAGCATAGTAAGAGAAAAACGAATTCATCACTGCTTTTTCAAGCTAGAAACCAAATTTTTACTTGTATTCTGTACTATTAGATCCACAGTAGAACAGAATATAATTTCTAGTGCTATTTTCTCAGCAGGACATAAGACATCAAATATATGCTCAAACTAGAGAAAAGTTTTTTCACAATAAACTCTGTTATTAGCTGGATAAATTTCTGAAATGGACATTGAATTATATTGCTTATGGGAGACTCCTAACACAGAAAAAGAATGACCAAATGGCACCTTCATCATCAGTGTATTTTGTTGTCTTTGAACCTCCTCACTACTCCGCCACTAATGACAACAGCTTCCATTTTCCTGAATTGCAAGCTGAGCCACTATTGGTATTTATTTAATAATAGTTCTTAAATAAAAATAGAGGCATAGTCTGTTCTCCAGTAAGATTAATGGCCCAATCAGACCAAAGCAAGCAAAGCTGAAGGAGGGGATTTAAAAATATGTAAAGTGATAACATATTGTAGCTATTCTGCGTCAGCTTTATGGCCATGATTTTAGAGTAAATTATAGGGTGGAACAAAAGTCAACAAGGCCTCTGCTCCAAGAGCACAAACTATCCAGGACATGATAGGTGTGGCCAGAACATCTAAGGATTTAAATGAGTCGTAGCACTAACATAGCTTGCTGATATTTAAAGATGCTGCTTTTCTTTAGAGCAGTACTAGTATCTCATTCCTCTACAATCTTTCTTCCTTAAATCTTTCCATACAGACTCCAGCTTTAATTGTCTCTGGTACAACCAAAGAAACAGTATTTTTTTAAGATGAGCATGATTTACTCCCTACCTAAGAAAAAAACAAAAACATTAAGATTTATATTGTGCATATGCTTAGGTTTCAAAGGACATTAGAGTATTCTCCATGCTACTATATTTTATTAATAATTTGTATCATCCATATTTATAAGGACAATATTATATTCTTAAAACTCATTCAAATGGTTTATAAATTCCATTAATATGATAAAGCTCTAAATAAGAAGGCAAACCAGCTTATTTTTATAAAAAAGTTCTATACATACAGTTTTCCCGAGTTTTGCAATGTGTTTTTCAGCATTTAGGTGATCCACAAAGCCAGGATGAGACCTTCTCTTGCGAAAGTCTTCTTCAATAAAAGGAGCTTCAGGATTTTCCTATGAAGAAAAAAAACGTTATTGATATACATTTCCTAAAACAGAACAAATTTTAAAGGTCTAGTTAAAGGTCTAGTTAAAGGAAGTTTTTAAGAAGCATTTTAAAATCTGTTTTAACTTTGTCTTCATTTGAAAACCATCAAGGTTCTGAATTTGATGCTTGAGGTTCAGCATTTTGAAAATGCCATTAGTTCAATTTCAAATTTCACAGTAAAAGATTTTTAACTTCTTTTTATATTTCTAAAAACATTACTTTTTATTATATATAGCAGTACACAAGGTTGAAAAACTTTATTTCTGTAACAATGAATTTGAGAATTGCAATAGCATACTACAAAGCACCCAACATGGCTCCTGAAAATACTTTACATATATTGATATAAAGATGTATCCATTTTAATTATGTATTTCATTACATATGCAATGAATATGGGATTTTTTTAATGACTGAAAGCCAGAGCATATTGTGGTTAGCATTTGTCCTGCCTCTTGACTAAGGAACTCCTTATGTCTTTCTGTATCATTATAGCCCAATGCCTCAACTTTTGTGAAAGAGAATTTCATCTAGCAATTTTGGCAGTGAGTAATGGGTAAGGGTGAAAGAATCCTAAAACCCACTCGCTTTACCAGCTATCATTGAAGTACACACCCAAAATATATTGTATAATTTAATGTAATGAATATTTTCCATTAAATGGCAACATCTGTTGAAAAAATATTAATGTTTTGATATTACTTACATCGTCAAAGGGTTTGGTATTTGCCCAGGTCATTATTGTTGAAATGAGGATGAATAACTTTTGTTTTGCAAAAGTCTCTATTTCCTTATGTAGGGCTGTTAAATGAAAGCAAGAATTTTATTTTAAACTGTATTATTCAAACTGTAGTTTTGCTTCTATATAAAGGTCCTGGATAGACACTCATACCAATGTGCTATGTGATGTCTTTTTAAGCAAATGCTCTTTGAGTTAATATAAAATAAAGATAAAAAATCATGAAAGAAAACAAATAGAGAAAGAAAGAAAAAGCTACCGAAGAAAGAAAAGCAAGCAAACAAAGTTTATTTTAATATAAAACAATAAAATTAATTTTTTTTAATGCAAATTATTCTGTTGTCTGAATGTTCATATTATAAAGAAGAAAGCATAATTTAGTTTAGCTGTCATATAAAGAATCATATTGCACTCTCACCATGAAAGGATTCCAGCTGCCTATTAGAAGAATTTGGGTGTAACAAGAAGGAGAAAGTTTTCAAAAGACTGCTAGCAATATTTTTTATTGGACTTTAAAGAAAAATAAAATAATTATATAAAATATTGAAACATTCTTTGAATATCACAGGAGCAAATTTTCTACCCACCTCCCAATGCAAAGAGATGGGATGATGGTTGACAGTTATTTGGGGAAATTGCTGCCTACAAAGATGTGCCATTTAAAGAGTTGGACCATTCCATGTCAGCTTCTCTCCCTTCTGAATGTGACAGTGCATTCCATAGCTCCTTGCTATTTATCCAAATAATTTGTGCAGCATTTCTCCATCAAGAAACCCAATTTTATATTAAAGTGAACCCATGATAATTTCATTACACATTGATGGCTACATACAAACCAAATTTCTGTTCAGGTAAAGCTATACTAACCAGAAGCAGCCCATGTTGCTTCCTCAATTTGGCTTATATCCTCAGTGATATTATATAAAACAATTTCACACTCAAGCAAGTGGCTTAAGAGTTCTTCTCGAGAAGAGACCTGAGGGAAAAACAGTCAGATTCTGTCATTAGAGAAAAAAAAAAAATCCTCTTCTAGTTAAATATCTGGATAGAATGTGGTTTTCTAACACTAGGATGTTGGAATTATTCATAAGATCATTACCAAACTTTTATCTGTCACATACAAGAAAGCTGATAAAATGGAAATTAAATGCTGAAATTTCTAATTTAGAGTATATGTTAACATAGATAAAAAATAGAGACTTTTAATGGTATTTTAGGATCCATATTTTTAGTGCATTTGTGAGTATTGAAAATATCTATTACTTACCCAGGTGTTTTAAACAACTATCCATTGGCAGAATAGAGAATACATAAAAAATGTCACTTTCCTTGCAAGATAGCATCCTGTAATTTTTATTGACTTCAGATTATCTGTATTACTTGAGCAAATCCAGCAAACACTTTGGACAAAAGCAGTTAAAACTTAACACCACCATCCATAATTTCCTGATTGAACAGTTCAGCTGCATAGATATCTGAATCAAAATTTTCAAATGTTGGAAGAGATTCTTCAATAAGAAGAATAATAACCAGTTTATAACAAGCAGTTTGAGACAGAGGCAATTTCTAGTTTCAGAAAACTAAATCAAGCAATGAGCAATCACATCCACAAGAGCAAGCCTCCTCTAGTTAATTAAACTCTGGACATACACATTTTTATACAAAAATGGAGGTATTCAGAACAACTAGCTGCTAGTGAAAGCTGTGATTTCAGTGAACAGTTAAGAAGGATACTAACTTTGAGTCCAGCATCACTACCTTCAAAATGGTGATAAAAGACAAAAAGAAGATGAGAGACCCTTGAAGTGTAAGCTTAGAGAAAAAAAGAAAGCAGATGTGTGGATCGATAAGATAGATTTTTTTACAAAAATTTATGAAGAGGACATCATCTATTTTCTGTCTGAGTTCCTTCCTTTTATATTTGCTGTGTCAGACCTAGAAGTGAGGAAGCCAGAGCACATGCAGGAAGCAGAAGGAGTAAAGCAGATATATACAGGTTCCAGCAGGAACAAAATTTCTTTAGCATAGGTCATTTTACATGACCTGTGATATTTCTAATGTTGTCTAAGGGCAATCTGAAATCAGACTCATACTTACTGCATACGTTTCCTTTGCAAACTGTAGATCAGCACTCTCTGGATTAGAAAGAGTACCCACTATTTCGTAGGTTTCCCCTGCGCTCGTGGGATCAACAGGGGGTTCATTATCTTCTCCCTCCTCTTCATCTTCTGCGCTTTCAAGCGTCGCCCCAACAACGGCAGTGGATAAATACTGCAATATACAAGACACATATTTTGTATACAAATACCTATTGAGCCCTACGCAGCTTGTCGTAATCTCCAGAAGGCACCAGCACCGTCTGACCAGCCCTGCTCCTGTTGTTGGTAACGCTCTTCAGAAACAGCTTCCCATTGAGGGGAAATGCTCAGGCGCGGCTCAGGCTCAGCTGGGGTGTGCCGGCTCCCCGTGAGTCCCACGCCTCACAGCCGAGAGTGCCGGCGAGTCCCGGGACGCCTCCGCTCCGCCGCGGCTCCTCTCGGGCAGGGGGTGCTCACAGGGAACTTGGTTATCGCCCTCCACAGCGATCAGCTGCTGCCTGAACTCCCCCCACCGGCTTTATCCCCACCTCCTGTCCTAACTTTTTATTTTTACTCTTTAGTTTTACTCCATCTTATCCCTTTAGCTGCTCCGTTGCCTCTCCTCAGCAGCTATCTCAGCTGACCCTCCTGTCCGCCCGGCCGAGCTCCCCGGGCACCAGCCGCGGCTCCCCCGCGGGCGGAGCTGCCTGAGGCAGTACGAAGCCGCGGCCGGGAGCAGCTGCGGACCGTCCCCGCGGTCACCTTGCCGATGCTGCGGCCGCAGTAGGAGTCGAGGTGGTTGAGGAAGATGCGGCGGCCCCGCGGCGCCTCCTCCTCCATGGCCCAGCCCGGGACGCGGCCCGTTGCCGCGCGACCGCCGGCGGCCGCACTTCCCCCCGCCGCCGCTGGGGGCGCGCCGCCCCGGCACGGCGGTCGCGCGCTGCGCGCAGGCGCCGTGGGCACCCGGCCCGGGGCAGTCGCGGCCCCTCAGGCTGGGACTTTTGGCGGAGCGGCACAACGTGTGTGCGGTACCGCCGAGACAAAAATAGATGTTTATTGTGTTATCCGCCGGCCTTTCCGACAGCAGGCGGGCTGTGGGGCTGCCTAGGCGATTCACAGACTAACAGCTGCACCAGCAGCACTTATTCAGCGCTCCGGACAAGGGAAACAACTGGCAGCCGAAGGAGACCTGAAATTGTCCCTCCTCAGTGCTGCAGGATCCATAGGGGCAGCAACGCCGCGGGACAGGCATGGGAGAGCATTTTGCTCATCGTCAGTAACCCAGAAGGAGTGGAATGACATTGCTGTCTCACTTTTGGGTTAACACTGTGTTATACTACAAATGTAATACAGTTAAAGAAATAGCACAAGTTTCTTCTGTTAACACCTACAAAATAGCTGTTCTGAAAGTATGCTTATAATAAGCACATAAAATGAAGGCTTAGAGACCTCTAAAACAAAAAAAAAACCAAACAAGCAAACCCCAAAATTTAGTAATGAAACATTAGTTTGGCATTTTCCCACTTGGATTTCTAACACTCCAAGTCCTTTACAATCACCTACCATACCTTACCTTGCCATTTCATGACAAATTTTCAGCTGATACAAGTTTGCAACCAGTTTTCCAAATAATCCACAGCTAATTCAGATTCGTCTAAGGGCATCATGATTTCAGTTGTTCACTTCCAACTTTACAATAGCTCCACCCCCCACAAGAAAACTTCAACACACCAGTCCATTTATTTAATTCTTTAGTCATTGAAATTGAACAAGTAAATCAGTTGCAAGGAAAAATATTCAAATATAAATTTGCTGAAGTACATTCTCCTCATAGAGGACTAACCACGTGCCACAGACCTGTGTGCAAAAGAGAGCCTATGAACAATTTTTGGAGCATGGAAGCATACCCTAGGGCAGTGGACTAGTTTCAGAAATTTCAACCCAAAAAGATAATAACCATGAAATGGAGCTCTTGAAAACAGAAGCACTAATTACAGTTGTCCTGTCATAGTTGCACATTGCTAACTCAAAGCCATTACAAAAGCTCTGGTAGGCTTGCCTGATCCGTATGACTAACCATAGCAGGTATAAGCCAACATAGCTCTACTGAAGCCACTGGAATCTGTGAGAACCAATAAATCTCTAAATGTGGCTCCAAAAAAGCAACTGCATGTACTTGTCACAAAATCATAGAAGAATAATGGGAGGATGGTTTAAATAAAGACACATAAATACAGGAATAATAGAAGATTACAAAAAAGTGTGAATGTCATAGAACATCAGTTCAACTGTACAAGCATTTCCACCCAACTCTAATTCTTAAAAAGTCCACTATTCAGTACATACTTGAAAAGTTATAGCAGAACAATAGATTTATAAAGAGAGTTGTACCAGTTTTTAAGTAGAAAATACAAGTTATATCTTCCAGCTTGCATTAGTCTTAGCAAATTTCAATACAGCCTTTGGTTTCAAACCAATACAAGGCAAATAACATTACAGTGCTTACTTTAGTATTCATTAGGAGAGGACACTGTACAATTGAGGGAGAAAACGTGAAAACTGGGAGTACCAAAGTACTCTATTATAGAAAGTAAAGCAAAAATACTCTTGAGTATATCCTGTACATCATGTAAATACACATTCAAAATAGTAAACAGGCCTTCCAAGCCTCTCAAACAGTTGCAGTACATATTTATAGCATAGATAACATAATTTTTAGGAAATGTGTAGCCCATTATTTCTGTGCTTAATCATTTATGTTTCAGACAATACATTCATATATAAGAAGTTCATCTTGTGTATTATTTGGAGCTTGCTGATTGCCATAGACAAGTACAGATCAATTAATGCTGAGCCTTGCTTTTAACTCAGATACTGCCACTATATAAGCAATGCTCAACTGTTGAAGAACTATCTTTCAAGCTACAAAGCTGACAACTTTCAGATTTACGTATAGCAAATCAAGCAGGAATTCCTTGCAGAAGTTTTCCAGTAATTTTTTCATTAATTGGGTAGAGCAAGTAGTTACCTTCTGTTTTAAAAAGAAGGCATGAAAATTTTCAGTAAGCACACACACAAAGAATTACTACTTATATCTATAACATTCAGTCTCTATTTTTTTTAGTTTTGAATACTAAGACTTGGAAAAGAGACCAAGGTTTTTGAACATTGTATGGAGCAACTTACATGCTCAATTACAACAGAAAGTAAAATTAAGAATTTTTTCTGCTATTTATCAAAGTGGCTTTTAATAACATTGATATATATGCAAAACCATGGTAGCAAAATGTTATATAATATACTTGTTATAACATATAAATGTTATATAATAATGTAGTAACATGAAGTAGACTTTAATCCAAGAAATGAGGCTTAAGATGTTTGTAAGGAAGATCTCAGTGCTTCATAGTAGGAATTCCTTCTGGCACTAAATCTTCCTTCTGTCTGGGTAAGTCATGACTGACTTTCTTTCTTCAAAGCTTCTAGTCTTTGTAGTAATGCATTTCCAAACACCTCTCGATATGCAGGGCTGAGAGAGTCCAACAAGGAGTAGACAGTTTCATGATATGGAGTTTGCAGTCTATCATCAGTCTGATCAAAATCATAAGCTACTACCTGCAACAAAGAATTGGGTGGTTAAATTTCTGTGGTGATGATCACCTTGGTACATGTAGCACAACACTTAACCTGTGAGAACAAAAAACACTGAATTTAAATCACAGTCTCTTCTTTCTACTGTGGAGCTTACTGGTTAGACAGTATTTAAGACAATTTCAAATACCTTTTGTCCAAATCTCAGAATGTTAGTAAAATACATTGTTTGTAAAGAAGTCTCACATCTACATGTCTGTATAAAAATTAAAAATGGTGCAAAAAAAAAAAAATTGTATAGATGTTGCATTACTGACTTTGGGTACCTGAGAAACCCAAAGATTGACATACCTGTAACAAATTACTTATTCTGGCTTCGCCATTTTGTGTCTTAAGTAAATTCCTGTTTTTTTATTTATTATTTATTTATTAACTTCTCTTCTAGCTTTGTTGCAAGTAACTAGCTAAAGTTCCCTCTTCTAGAAGAAAACATGTAGATCAGGCTTTCATAAAAGTACAAGAGGAATATGTGTGGTTGTCAGTAAAGTATTTTTCTAGGCACCTTTTGAATATGGTCATTGTTCAAAACAAAGAAGTTTAAGAAATTACAAAAATTGGCTTACCCTAAGTCCCGCTTCAGTGAGCTCCAGACAGTATCTGTTCCTTTCCCTGGTTTCCACATTGATGTATGCCACATCCTCTGCACAGGGAAGGGTTTTTGACACAAACATGTTACTGACAGCAAACAAAACATCATTTACAACAGCTTCGGCTTCTAGTCTCATATCTTTCACGTCTGTTCCTTCGAAGTCTCTATAATCAGAATCTTCTTCAAACCCTGTATTATTGGCCAACTCCATAGGATTGCAATCAGTCTCCATCCTGCATATAAAAACATTTATTTTAGACTTATTATACCACTGCACTCAATAGATAATAACACTATAAAACACATGTTATATTTTAAACAGATGTATATATATTTTAAACATTGTTCAAAAAGGAAACTATGAGACTCAGTGACTTCCATAACTCATGAAATGAAAACCTAGAGAACTCAAACACAAGACATTCAGAACAAGTGCTGAAGAAGATTACATGAACATTTAGAAGTGGTATCAGTATCACCGAGGCTAGTTTTTCTCAGGCAAGTTAACTTGTATTCTGTGGTATAGGACTCTTAAGATTCAGCGGTCATTAATTCTGCCGTTTGCTGATGCAGAATGTAGGAGGAAGACAAGTCATGACTGGAAGAAGCGAAATCAATAGCTGCAGAAAAAACCCCCCTACTGTTGGTGCATATAAGGAAGACTCAGAAAAATCTATGAACGAAATGGGTTATCAGAGACCTTAGGAACTAAAGGCAGCTGTTTGTTACAGTCACTAAAGAATAAAGCTCCTGTTCATCTTTTGCGCACAACTGCCGATACATTCCAGAGACACAGGCTGCTGCTCTTTGCCAGCCACTGGTCCCAAAGGGGGCAGCCCCCGCGGGGTCACCGCCGCCCGCGGCTCCGGCAGTGGCCCCGCAGGTACCGGTGTGCCCAGGAGGGCTCAGCCAACACCTGAGGAACCCGCGGGTACCAGGAGGCCTCAGCCGACACCTGTGGAACCTGCTGGAGGCAGCAGGGACAGAGAGCCCCTCGTTCGGGACGCTGCCCGAGAGCTCCGGTAGCTGAGCACGGCTGTCGGGAGTTAATGGGGGCTGCAGTCACCGATCCGCAACGTGCGGCACATTCACCCCACGGGATCCGCCGCTTCCTGCCAAATCCCACCGCCGACACACAAACAAATTCAAAAGACGCTGAAAGCAACAGGGGAGCGGGATACCGAGCTGCGCAGCCTCCTGCTCCCAGGGACCGCACCCCCGCCCCGCCCCGGAGCGCACCTACCAGCGCCGATGGGCGGCCGAGGCCCCGCCGCCCGACCCCGCACGGCTCCAGACGCGCCCGCCGCCCTGCCCCTCCCCGCTCGCTCAGCGCACAGCGCCCGCCGCGCTGCTTCGCGGGCCGCTCCCCGGAGAGGCGGCCCCAGCGCCACCGGCTGCACGACGCCTTCCGGGCGCGCCGCACCGCCTCTCCCGCGGCCGCTTCCGCCCCCGCCTGCTCCGCGCGGCGACGCCACTTCCCGCACGTCACGGTGCCGGTGGTCGGCGGGGGGCGCCGGGAGGAAGGGGACGAGCAGCCGCGATCGGCCTGGCCGCCCTCGCCAGCGGCGCGGAGCTGACGGGGAGGGGCTGCCCTCCCGCCGGACCCCGGCCCTTCCCCGCGCAGCGTGGCTGCGGCGGCCCCTCCGCGCCCGAGAAGATGGCGGCGGTGTCCGAGTGAGGATGGAGCTGCCTGTCAGCGCCTCTTCGCCCTAGGGCGGGCAGTGCCGCCCCGCCGGGGCCTGAGGGGCGGCGGCGGTGCCGCCCGGTAGTGCGGAGCCCCCGCCGTAGCCCGCGCCGAGGGGCGAGGCTTGGCCTGGCGGCCCCACTCAGCTGCTTCGCGCCTCCGCTCTCCGCCGCCCCGTCCCGCCGCCCGGCCTCGCGGCCCCCGGCGTGCAGCCGCCATGCCGTGGCCTTTCTCGGAGTCCATCAAGAAGAGAGCCTGCAGGTACCTGCTGCAGAGGTACCTGGGCCACTTCTTGCAGGAGAAGCTCAGCCTGGAGCAGCTCAGCCTGGATCTCTACCAGGGCACCGGCTCCTTGACGCAGGTCCCTCTGGATAAGTGGGTAAGAGATGCTGGCGCTTCACCCCCTCGGCTCCTGCGGCGTCTGAAGGACCAGCTGATTCTCTGCCCCCGACTGCCACCCACTTCATTCTCAATACCCAGCCTCTTCTATGTAAAAAGTTATAACCATAATTAGCTTGTAATCCAGGGAACTGTTGTCTGATATGATAGCACTAAAGAAAAAAAAGTCTCGGCATTTGTTACAGATACATTTTTCTAGCCACACTTCGATTGTGTAATTTTTAGTTATGAGAAAAGAAACAAAAACTGAAAGAAGGCAATAGCTGCTAATATTTCAGGGAGAACGAGCTAGTGTACCCCAAACTTCTAGAAATCACTGTCGTTAATGAGTATGTTTACTGACTGCTAGAGATGGTGAGAACAAAGTAATCCCTGTGGTATCTATGCTTTGTCTTTGTCTTGGAGACGTGTTGATTCTTAATGATAGTGTTATGCTGAGCTTAGTCTGTGTAGTTCTCTAAAGATTGTCCCCTCGTCCTGTAGTGGTGAAAGTACTTGTTGACAAGAAGAAAGCTGATTTTAGCTGGAGTTTGCTCAGCAGGTGGCCTGTCACACTCCAGTCCTGGCATGCTTTTCTATACGTGTGTGTCTCTACACAGATATTTATATTTCCAGCCTACTCTAGAGACATACCTTTGGATTACTGTGTTTGTAATATTTTGTAAAGGTTCTTGGTTTAATTTCCAACATTACTGCATTCTACGTGTCAGTCGAGTGTGTCTTGGGGAGATTAAGTGCTGCAGTGAATCGGTCACTGACTTCCAGGGTAGTGTAGATGATGAGCTTGGTCCTTTGCTTTAATGTTTTCCAAACCACATTTTTATTACAGTATGTACTGGTATTAGGCCATGCAGGGTACATTTTAAAATACTTGTGAATATATGATGTTTTCAGGTAATGGTTTTTAATGTTGTTAGTGTGACAATATGTTCAAAAGTGGTAGGGGACAGACGCTTACAGAAGTGCTCAATGTTACCAATGTTTGAGTGTGGACTTTCTTTTGTTGTTTGCTTGTTTGCTTCCTTCTTTTCTTTTCTGGCCGTGTCTGCAGCTTGTTTTCTGTGGCAGGCTTGCAGTGAGGCTTTAATTGAATTATTATGCCCTCTAGTGGGTATCGAGCTCTCTTGGCGAGTCAAAGGGATATTATTTAAAATGTAAAATACTTAGTAACAAAGCAGTTACGGGTCGGTACTAAGTGAAGTGTGCATAACGTATACACAGTGATTAAATGAATATACTGTAATGCTTAGGTGATCTTCCCCATTTGTGGATCAGCATTTTTCGGTTCCACTTGTAAACAATTACATGTTTGAGGCTCTCTGCACGTGACTCTCATGTATGACAGATTGCAAAAGCAGATGTCACGGAAGTACTACAGCTCTTTTTTCCCCCTAGTCATTGTAACCTTGTTCTCAATGAATCACCAGGATGACTGTATTTTTACATGGCATCCATTTTTGCAGACACTTCTGTTCATCCCAGCACTGTAGATACTTTAGCCAACATGGTGTTTATTTGTACAGATGTGTAGGAATTCATTGGGCTATTAATGGAATGCCTATGCCTTTTGGGGTGTGGGCTGTTCAGAAGTATCAAAATGGAATGGATGATGTTTGTGGTTGAATTTTAGTATACATTAAATACTACTTTTGTGGAGTGTTGGTCAATAATGTGGAAACACGTCCTGATATGAAGGCTGTGCTTCAGTTATAAAATTTCACTTGGAATGCTATGATTACTTCCTTCTAGGAACAGCTGGCCTATTTATGAAGCAATTTAGCTCAAGAGTGCTTCAGTTTCTTTCGCTTTTAGATAGTAAATGTCTATTTTAAAATAGTAAACAGTATGCTAAAATACACTTACTTTTTATGTGCATGGGTAGCAAAAAGACATCTCAGTCAGATTTGTTCAAAATATGGTGGCTAGCTTACTTCCTGCTATAGTAAATTATTTGTAAATTCATTCAAGTAATTGAAATCAACATATGGTATTTTTAAATACGGTTTTCATTTCTAATAATTATTTTTGCCTTATCTTATGCTATTGCCACATGTATAATTCTTAAATATAGGTTAAATATGTTTGAGCTTTTATATTATTTATTTTATAAAATTTTAATATCACTGAATTTTAGTTGATTATTTGATTCCTAAATAATTTCATAATAGGACTGTTCAGGTTCTGTTTCTTTAAAGTTTGTTATTTTCTGCTGCCTGAGTGGACTTTGGAACAGAAACTAGAAAAGCTGAACATGCAAGGCAAACAAAATTCTAAAGGCAAGGTTATTGAGAGCAACAAGTTAATGTGATGGGAAAGTTGCATCTGGAGATATAAGAATAAAGAAATTATCTTTTCAGAAATTTACATTTTTAAAATTATTCTAAATAATTGGAATATAGTTTTAAATACCATTAAAATGGCAAAGAACTTTTAAATCCTTATTTTTTTCAAAACTTATGATGTTGAATTTAAGCATTTTCTTAGGTAAAATCAGTAGCCTTGTTCAAAACTCAGCAAGGTCAAAACCACACTTTCTCTTGCCAGTTAAAGATTGTCCTATTATTGCAACCACTGTCTTTAGTAGGGTCTTGTTTACATTAGAAAGTTGCACTCTCTGGATTTGATATGTGAATAAGATTGGGATTTGCTTCATTAAAGCCTAACTACTTCTTGTCTAAGAACTTAAGTTTTAACTATATTTTAAAATCAAACCACAGGCAGGAACTCACTTTTTTATTAGCCTAAGTGTGAAGAATATGTTTAATGTGAATGGATGTAATGAAACCTTTATAGAGCAATAGGAGAGTCTTCTGAGGATTGTGGAAAACTTGAAAATCCTAAATTACTGTGTTAGAGCGACTTGAATGTAGCAGTGTTTAAATGCCACTATAAAAATATGATGTAGAAATGGCAAGTATGTTACACAGCAAGAGGGGATTGTTTGGGTCCACTGTCACATTGAAAATGGACTTTACATTGCAATTACATGCTATGAAATACTCCTGTCATAGAAACAAAGTACTTTTGGTGCTTTTACTGTCAGCCTGTTTTCAGTTTTCTTCAAGTACTGCCAAAAAAAGAACAGATTAACTTTTGTTATTATTCTGATATTTATTAGAGGTTTTTTTTTTTGTATAGTACAAAAATACAGATTATACAGCCATCACAGAGCAATTCTGAAAGCTAGGTAGTATGGAATTGAAATAGTTGAAAGTGTCTATTTTTTTGTCTGAGTATAACTAATTTTCTAGTAGTGTCAAAGTGTTTTTATTTGTTACATGCAAAATTGCGGATGTGATTAAAAAATTAATGATTTTTAATTTTTATTTTATTTTTTTCTAGTGTCTTAATGAGATCCTGGAGTCTGCTGATGCACCTCTGGAAGTCACAGATGGATTTATCCAATCAATTTCTTTATCTGTCCCGTGGGGGTCGTTGCTGCAGGATAACTGTGCATTAGAAGTGAAAGGATTAGAGATGGTCTTCAGGCCAAGACCAAGGCTTGGTAGGCTTATTTTTTTGATTTTAGGAAAGGAGATTCTTTACAGTTTTTTCAGAGTAAAAAGTCTACCCTTTCTTTAGTCAATTCTTGGTCCTATTTAAATTGTCATTTAGCTTCCATACATTAATGATTGAGAGTTATAAAAAAAGAAACTCTCAGGTGTTTGTCAGTTGGTTGTCAACTCAATTAGTTGTTGCTCTATTAAATAATTTTAAATGCTTATAATTTTCCTGCTGTTGTATGTCTTCCAAGCTGTTTCAGACCTATAGAAATGGAAGTGTGGGCAGGAGTTTTTGCAGTTTTTGGGGTGTTTGTGCAGTTCTGTGAGGCAGTGTTAGTAGCTGGCTGTTGAGTGGCAGCAGGACAAACATCATGGTGTAAGACTGGGGGGGTAGGGAGGTTCTATCTTTGTCTACTTCAGGCTAAAGGATGCATCTGTTCATATGTTTAGAGAACAAAAAATGCAATTTAATTGCCATTGCAATGTGAAATAATGACTTCTGAGTACTCTAAATACATACTAACTTTGATTATAATGCTGAGGGTTGTCCGAGTTCTTCCAGCTTGTCTGTATCCACATGCTTGTTACTGATCGGGTTTAGATTGTCCAGGTGATAAATTTTTACTGGTCATCAAGCTTCCACAAATTCTGTGCAACACATAGTTCATTTTTAGTTGTGAAAATTGTTTGAATGTCTGAAGGATTTCAATTTGGTTTCCTTCATGTAGTGTAGAGAAGGTGGAAGAAAACATTTTTTAAACATAAGAAGAAGAAAAAAAAATATGTAAAACCTATTTTTTATCTTTTGCTAGTTACCTTAAATGAATTACTTGCTTACATGTACTCTACATTTAATCTGTAGTTGTTTAATTGGAATTAAGTTTTGAGCTGTGTTACTTTCTGATGTAAGATTATTGCTTTGAAGGAATGGTAGTGTTAGGAAGAAACCTTTATTTCTTCACCTGCATCAGTTAGTTCTCTGTGATATACAGTGCTTTATAATAAACCAGACAGTGTAGCAAAAACCCCATGGTGCTGGTTTTGTCACGCATCCATAGCCATGTGGAGGTTTCCAGACCTGAATGCTTAACTGAAATGTTTTGCCTGTTTAACACAGCTTGTATTTGAGCTAGTTTTATTTGTGTCTGCCTGTACTAGAATGTGATAGTTGAATTTGATTTGCTTTTCTAATCCATAGTTTTATAGTATTTGCTCACAATGGCCTTGGCATTAGCTGGTAGGAATGCTTTGTCAATTAAATTAATCTGGCTGATGAAAAACTTGTTCAGCCTAATACATGCTGTGGTCTTGGATTTTATTATGTCTTATTTACTATGTCAGGTCTATGTTAGGCATTTAAAACATGTTTTAATGTGCTAAGATAATATTTTAAACTTTGCTAGTGTTTTTCCATGCAGGATATGTTTCAAGAGGAATAAGAAATTTTGAAATAATTCTTAAAAATTTGACTTCATTTTGCCACTTATGCCTAGAAAAACATACCAATATAGTAAAAGAATGCTAGAAATTATTTAATTGCTTAAATTAAACCACTGCTGAAAATTGATTACACTGTTGATTACCTGATTTCTTGTTTATACTGAGTTTTCAAATACCGGAATCTTACCAGTGCAGTCTAACAGATTACATGAATTTTAAAGTCTTAAAGTCTATAATGAGAGATTATAACTAGATTTGTTTTTAAGTATAACTTCTTACTAAGCTGTTGAAACTTTTCTGGATGTGCCAAATATATTGGTGTGTTTTGTCTTTATAGTTTCATGAAGTCCATGTTTAATTTATTAAGACTTACTTTACTCCACAGCATCTGGATCTGAGCCTATGTATTGGTCAAGTTTTATGACCAGTAGTATGCAGCTTGCAAAAGAGTGTCTTAGCCAAAAATTGACAGATGAACAAGGAGAAGGGTCCCAACCTTTTGAAGGACTTGAGAAATTTGCAGAAACTATTGAAACAGGTATGAATCAATTATTGAGATTTGAATTAACATCTGAGATTTAATTGGTTTATGTTGTGTGTCAGTTTTACAAAATGGCATCTCAGCTGCCATAACTTACATGACTGATTTTCACTTGTTAGCATTGCTTGTAAAATCTAAAGAGGAATGTTGGACAAATAATCTTGATTTTGAAGTGGGGGAAAAAGCCCCATTTACTTCCTAAAGTATTTGTATATTTCCCTCAGTGGACAGATTGAACTCTGTCTCAGGGCAAGTTTGGTGTTTTCTTTCATCAGAATAAATCCAGCTTAATCCATGCTTGAGGGATTGATGACATGTCTTAGTTTTGGAGATGGCTGTGTAATTCATCAATTGCTAATAGTGATATTGTTGAAAGAGAAATGGAAAAAGTTTCTTCAGCTGTGTTTGTGCAAAGCTGACCTGTTATGTTGTATGACTCTCCATAATCACACCATGTTGATAGAAGTACTTCAGAAAGTTTTTTTTTGTTGGAGGTGGTTTTCCTAAGTGCACAAAACTAAGGGCTTATGACCACATTATGTGGTGGAGAACTTTGTGCAGAAATGTCTGAGTTAAGGGAAATGTTTTGAGTCCCATCTGGAGATGGAATTCCTCAGCCCAGGCAGCATGCTGCTGCTGCAATGCTTAATAGTTCACATATGGTGCACAATGAAGATGTTACTTCCCTTGAGGATCATCCACACTGAGCTACAGGAAAACTTGGTTTGAACTGTCAGTTGCTGAAATGTCTGAGCCTTAGAGAGCAGTTGTATGCTGTGGATTTACATATTGGTCATTTAATAGGAGTTTATATTGTCTCTTGAAGTCTTGTTGCCTTATTAAACTCAATTGGTAATTTCCACGGAAATAAATATTGAGAACTTAAAATCAAAGACCATTTAATATGGTTACCAAAGTAATCATTCAGTAACTTGACATAATAGTCTACATTGTAATTTTTTGTTTTGTCTTTTAAGTTCTAAGAAGAGTGAAAGTTACCTTTTTGGATACTGTGTTACGAATAGAACATGTGCCAGAAAACTCTAAAAGTGGAACTGCACTTGAAATCAGAGTTGAAAGGTAATTTTTTTTTAATATGTGGATTTTTTTTCCTAAGGGACTTCTTGCCATTTCCTGTAACATACATTTTACTCATACACACAATTCTTAGTATATGGTTAGACCCTTGCTCTCGAGCACCTCTTTTATAATTCTAGTGAGAATTGTCTTCATTCAGATTCCACTTAGCATGTTTGTGCTAAAATTATTTAACCATCAAATTAGAAGAATTCTTTTTTTCCCTTTACACATTTTCATCAACTTCTACAGTTAATGAATAACATTTCTCAGACATTCAACAGCCAGTGTATGTTGTTGGCTGGTCAGGCCACGTGCACAGTTAGAAAGGGAACTGACCCCTTTGAGTAAGACACTTTAAATCTTTTTAGAAAAAAATATACAGTCCTGAAAAAAAATCCCAAAACCCTGAAAGAATTTAGGTTCTATGTGAGCTTTCAAAAGAGCCCATGTGAATTCTGTAATTACTTTGAACATGAATACTGTATGTGTTCTCAATATAGATTATTTTCAACCTATGGGAGAGTGTAGTCATACTTTCTTGCAAAGTATTGAGATTAGCATCAAATAAAACTGATGCTTACCAAGGAATGCTAATGAGATACATTTAGTTTTAAGCATTTATAAGCTTCAGATTAGTGTGTTCTCTGGGGTATCTTCACATTTCTGGTGGTGTCCCATAGAAAAGTTAAGATTTCCACCCATTCCCAGAGAGTATTGGGGTTTCATTTCGTGACAGTGGACAGCACTGTAAAAGTGTGAAGAGAGAGACCATGTACAAACTGAAAGGTTAAAAGGCACAAGGAGAAGTAACAATTTTCATGCACCCACTGTCTTAATTTCCTTTCTTTTGCCTCCCAGAACTATGTACTGTGATGAAACTGCAGATGAGTGCTCTGGAATTAATGTTCATCAGCCCACAGCTTTTGCTCACAAATTACTGCAGCTCTCAGGTGTCTCTTTCTTCTGGGATGAGTTTCCTGCATCAGCAAAGTCCTCCCCAGTGTGTTCAGCTACTCAGCTGGTAAAAATAAACACATTATATAAGGATATAAAGTGATGAAAGAATATATTGTTACACTATTAGATTAATTCTGAAGGATACAGGAGTTGAATTTGTACTTAAATCTATATTTGGGAAGTTTTATAATCAGTTCCTGTTGATTTTCAGGAGAGGCAAGGAAATGGACTTTAGTAGAGTCCATTTCTGGAGTAGAAATGGAGGAAATTAGAAATTTGAGTAGAAATTAAGATGTATTGTACTAGAATCTGGTTGCAACTTTAAGAACTAGAAATTCAAGATCCCTGCAATTCACTATTCTGTGGAAACTTCCTTTTCTTTCAAAGGCCTGATGCTTCACATTCTATGTGCCTTGTTTTTTCAGTTATCAGTACATGTTTGTAAAGCCTTTGTCAAATTTATCATTTCTAAAGTGATTTTTTGTGTGATAAGCGTATTTGAAATGCTTGTGTTTTGTGTTTTTTCCTAAGAAATGGGATACATTCTTATTCCTTTATCTGTAACTTTTTAAGGCAACTGAACCAAAGCTTTCACCTAGCTGGAATCCAAAAATCATTTATGAGCCACATCCACAACTAACAAGAAACTTGCCAGAAATTACTCCTTCTGACCCTGTACAGATCTGTAAGCTGATTGGTAGAATGGAGTTAAGCCTAACATTAAAACAAAATGAAGTACTTCCTGGAGCTAAGGTTAGCCATGTTTTCCTGGTGTTTAACTAAATGAGTAGTTTTGTATTTCTTTTTTTTTTCTAGTACATATGAAAAAGGTGTAATATTCTCAGGGGAACAGAATTGCCGTCGTTTTCATGTTGATTCTTTATGTTCTAACCTAATAAATATGAGTAAAAAAGACCTCTTCATGGTGGTCAGATGAGTCAGGACACACTGAAATCTCTTAAATGAGAATTCCTGTATGTTAGAGAGAGACTCTATTTAAGTGTTTAAAAACCAAATAGACATGGTAGTGAGTATATAAGTAAAGCTGTGTAATATATTCTCCTTCTCTCCAGTTTTTAAATTGGCTGTTGACCTGTTTTGTATAGGCTACCATATTTTATAGAAAGCATAAAGTTTCTACTGCTGTAGAGAAGGATCTTTTTAATGTCCAGCAATTTCTAGTCAATCTTTAACTGTTCTTATTTATTTAGTTAAGAGTCCTTGAAAAATAAGATAACATTTCCTTGGTGTGAAATAGAGAAATGCTTCCAATTTTAAAAGTATTAATATACAAAACAGAAGACCTTTATTGTTTTAAGGTCTATTTCAAAAGGTGCTTACTTGAATATCTCATAATTAATAAGTAAAACTAACTTTATTTTTTATTGCTTTGGGAATTATTAAAGAAAAAAATAGAAGATTAATGAATTATTGAATTTTTTTTCTGTTGAGATTGTGTATTTATTTTAAGCTGATAGTCAGTGACACATCTGCGTTTATCCTGCCAAGCTACAGGTTGGAAGAAACACAAAATTATGTTTCTAGTTGTTTTATAGAAGATACTGGTGTAATGACTGTATTCTTTCCACCATAAAAATCTATTATCCAAATAACTGATTCAACTAATGTAAATAAAAATTCCTTCAGGTTCCTTGACTGCGTTTTTTCCTTTTCTTTTTAGTTGGATGTAGATGGACAAATAGATTCTGTGCATCTGTTTCTGTCACCAAGGCAGGTTCATCTTCTATTGGACATGGTAGCAGCTATTGCTGGACCAGGCAAGTATTACAAGGAACAAAAAAAAAAATTTTTGCAAGATAAAAATGTTTCTTCAGTTGAAAAAAAATTGTGTTGGTACATTATTATGAGTTTTTATCTGATATTAGTAAAATGCTTTGTAGCTGCTGTGAGTTAGGACTATGATTAATTTTTTGTCTTTAATTGCAAATTGTACATCTAATAATGAAACAAACCAGCAAACAAGGGTTGACACATGACTATATAATAATACAAGAAATGAGAAAGTTCTAGGTGGAGAAAACCAGGAGACTGAACAAATTCTGATTCTTGCAGCTTCTGTTTCACAAGAGGAATTTAGCTTCTCTATCCTGTGTTTTAGTGTCAGGCACAGAAAATATAGAACAGGCTGTAATTGAGTTTGTCTGCATTTGTGAAGAACTAAAAGCAGTGTTTCAATTACTGCAGTAGAAGTATGAGAGTGTTTTGGTTTGTTGCCCTCATCTATTTTATGTAGCAACACTTGTTGGGGTAAATAATCTTTTTGAAAGATAAGTCATATCCTGGGTGGGTGGTTAATATTCTTCTGATACTGATCTACTTGTTTTATTGGATGTGCTCATTGTTTTTGGACAACTGGAGAAGTATTACATACAGTTTCCCATGTGTGTCATCTTCAAACCTGAAACTTTATTTTTTATAATAATTTTTATATTTATTAATATAACTTAATTCCTTAATAGAAAACCATTAAGAAGTTGTGGCCTTAGTCCCTAAAGCTGACTAAGAGAAATATACGCATCTTATATGCCATCACACTGCATATATAACCTTGAAATGTTTTCATCAGATATGCACTTAATAAATGCTGGGAGAGAGTAATCTGTTCTGAACAAATAAAACCTTCAAACCAACAAAATGCACAAATACCCACATCTGATATATAACTACACATGCAAATATATACCAATGATTCATTTTCAGGTTAATTTTTGAATTTTATTAGGGATACAGGAAATTACAGTAGGATTTTTATCCTTTTTTTTGAATTCAGAGAGTCTGAGCAGGATAGAATTGTCCAACAAAGATAGGAAGAACCGGCCAATGCAGCAGGAGGACGAGTACCGCATTCAGATGGAGCTGAAACGTTATTTGAGGAAAGAGTCTTTGTCTGCAGGAGCATCATCTGAACAAAGCTTCTATGAGACAGAGAGTGCCAGAACGCCTTCTAGTCGTGGCAAGTATAAAAGATGATGCAAAATAGCAAATAACCTGGTGTTAAGATTGTTTAAATTGGTTGTTCATCTTTTAATCTTACCAATTTGTGTATTAAAATAAGTTTGACTTGAAGTAATTATATGGCATTAATGGTAAAGTTCAGTAAAAAATTAACTAGTTTAGGTATCAGGCTGGACTTGATTCAGTATTTCCTTAAAATGGTTCAGTTTATGTTAATGTGAAGTATGCTAAAAACACATACAGCATGACATCTTTTCAAATGCGTGGTTGAGGAAATTACATCTAGAGTAATAGTTGTGTTTATCTCATTTTATGTGAATACTTTTTTGCTTATTATTTTAAATGTGAAATACTTTGATTTGTCAAAAGGAGAATGTATCAATTTATAGAAGTTATATCAACTTGAATATGAAAATGAGGTATTTAACTGTTCTGATATTCATGTGGTTTTTTTGTAGTTTGATTTTTATTTAATCTCACTCCATTGACACTACTAGTCTCATGTCAAGAAAACTTGGGACTTTTGTAAATTATATATTTAGCTGGTTATTCTGTCTAGCAGTTAGATTTCTAGACTCAAAAATACATTTCTGTTAGAAATAAAGGGTTTTTTAAAATTAGTAAATAACTATTAATTATCTGTGATTCTCTACTAGAGGAAGAAGTTTTCTTCTCAATGGCTGAAATGGACATGTCCCACAGCCTTTCCTCCCTTCCACCTCTTGGAGATCCTCCAACCATGGATCTAGACTTGTCTTTAACCAGTACATACACAACTACACCAGCAGGATCTCCACTGAGCACTACAGTGGTATAGTATTAACTGCATTTGGAATCTTTTAGAAATTAACACTTCTGCCTGAAACTGTTGCATAATTGCTACATTCTTTACAATGTCAGGAGCTGTTGCAAAATTCTAGAACAATTGAAATGTTTAGAGCTGATAGTATTCCTTTTATGCAATGGAAATGGTATTGGAATTATTCACATTTTATTTGGCTAAACCAGGAAATGTGTTTTCAAATGCCTTGACGCTTATATAGAATGCTTCATGATTTATTTTCTTTTTAATTACTGCATGTGTACTACCTGGTTTTCTTTTAAAATAGACTACACAGGCAATGTTGTATGAAATTGTAGTATTAAATTTTTCCTCAAACAACATAAAAACTATGCTGTTCTTATCACTATCTTTCCCAAATCTGTTGTGTACCTAATGTTTTCTGTAATGAAAAGCATGGAGAGTAGTTGTAGAACTAGAAAAATATATGCTCATGAGGAGTGCAACTTTAGCCTTAAAAACCTGTGGAATTAAAAAGCATATCTTGAAATACAGCATACCTGCATTGATAAGTTGAGCACTAATTCTCCATGAAATGGCATGCTGTTGATTGTTTATGCATGTTGGAGTGTTTTGGTAATTTACCTCATTATCTATGTTTGATTTAATGTCTAACAACTCTGCAAATTTAAGGTCATATATATTTTTTGTTTTAGCTGCAACCAACTTGGGGTGATTTTCTTGATCGTAACAAACAAGAATTACAGCCTCCAAGAGGTTCCTCACTAACAGCCAATATGGTTCACCAGACATCCATAAGAAGGACATGTAAGTAACAACAGATAGATAGTTTTGCCTAGATAATTATGAAAATGAATTGTTGTGCAGCAACTTGGTAAAAAGAAATGAAAATCAAAAGTAAGATGATTTTATAAATGTGTTATTGCTGAAAAATTACGTGAACTTAATTTTGTATTTCAGCTATTCCATCCAGATCTGTTTCTGTGGATGAATCCAGACCTGAGCTACTTTTTAGACTGGCAGTTGGAACTTTCTCAGTGTCTGTACTTCATATTGACCCTTTACCCCCACCTGAAAGTTCACTGAACCTTAACCCATTGACACCAATGGCTCGGGATTTCTTTGCCCGAATAGAAAAGATTGAGCCAGTTAAGTTTTCAACAGAAGATTTTCTGTCCTTCCGAGAAGTATTTGCAGAAGCTTGTTCTCATGATCACCTTAGGTATAACTTTGCTTATTAATAAATATAAGTAACAAAAATATATTTTAAGTAAATTTGAATAAAGTAAGTTTATTACCATAGGAATTGTGTCACTTAATATTTTAATTGCATTAGTCTTCTTTATTATTTTCAAAATAGTCTTGAATTTTGACATCTGTTGTCCAAGACATCTTTTTAAAAAAAGTTGAAACAGAAAAAGAAAGGAGAATAAACATTAAAATCACCTAACTTTTTAATAGATTAATTAAATTAGGTACAGTTTCTATGACAGAAGCCTAGAGAGTCAAGAACAATTAAGTAAATATCTTTAGAAATAGCTGTGTTTTACAGAACTATTGTTATTCCAATGTAGTGATTGCTGCTTTAAGGAGCTTAGGGTTTTACTTAGTGCAAAATATGATATCAGTAGGGATAAAGCCTAAGTGAGAACAAGATAATAAAGTCAGGCAACAGTCTCTTTTTTTGCAGAAATTTTTACCATCCCAGTACAGTGTATGAAGTAAAATATTTAAGGGTATATATATATATTTTCTTACCTTATGTATGTAATTTAGACTTTGTGAGACATTTGACTTCTTCATTGTCTAAGGATGTTAGTTTTATATGAACTGCACCTCAGGATAGATGCCTAAAATGTTCTTTACAAATTTCTCTATGCTGACCGTTGTTGATTATATAACATGAGCTTCATTGTTTTTGTTGCTAAATCTGTTACAATTAGATATTTTCATGTATTTGGAGAAATTATGTTGTTTTAATGATTTAAAAATGATTGTAGTGATCCTTTTTGCCTACTTGAGTTTTGACTTTTCATAATTGTTATTGATTTATGCTACTTTTAATAATTATTAATTTTAATAATCCAGGTTTATAGGTACTGGCATCAAAGTGTCTTATGAGCAAAGACAAAGAACTGCCTCGCGAAGTTTTAGTACTGACTTATCCATTGGTGAGATGGAATTCCTGGAATGCCTTTTTTCTACTGACTCTCATTCCATGCAGCCTCACTATACAGAGGTATGTTAAAAATAAAGAGTTCCATAAAAAAGAAATGTTAATTGTATAACTGAGAATGGTAGATCTTAAAAAGGTTGTAATTAAAATGTCTCTTAATGTTTTTTTTAGTTTTTTAAATATGTTACTGTTTTAAGGTTAAAATTTACATTTTAATTCTGAGCTCAAATAGTGAACCAACTTCTGTCATACCTGACAGGAACAGCACCAAGTAGCCAAACTTTGTTAGTTACTTCTTAGATATGCTTAATGTGATTTAGGTATTAGCTTTTGGAAAACATTTACTCTAAGTAATGGAGTTGAGCAATGCAAAGGTTTCTTGTGGCAGTGATTATTCTTCCAGCCCTTTAGTGGTCAGAGATACAGTAAAGTAGCTGAATATGTGGATTGAGTAAACAGTTGAGCTGGGGCCCTGTTCACTGACTTCAGTGTGGGGTTACCTGTCTGTTCTAGCTAAAATGTCATAATGTGGCAACTCATTCTTATTTATTAAACATTTTTAACTTTTTCTTCCTGAAGCTGCTGACATTTCATTCTGAAGAAAGAAATGATTCTCATTCTATGCCATGCCTTCAGCTGCATTATAAGCATTTAGATAATAGAGGACCTCAGGTAAGGTGGGAGATGTAAATGACTAAGTTTCTGTACAATAACCTTTGTCTAATTTGGTTCATTTGAACAGAAACTTGACTGTAAAACAGAATTCTTAACTGCTACTTATTATAATTTGTTTCACTGTATTGTGTTGAAGATTTTAGTGCTTTTTCTCTTTTCTTTTCAGGGTAGTCAAGGGAGACTCAGCTCTGTTCCACAGAAAGCAGAGTTACAAATAAAGTTAAGTCCAGTGTTTTGTGAGCTGGATATTAGTATTGTAGACAGGTTAAATTCCTTACTTCAACCCCAGAAACTAACTACAGTGGAGATGATGGCATCTCACATGTATGCTTCTTACAATAAGCACATAAGTCTGGTAAGTTTAAAGTGAAGTTGATTAATCAACTTGCTGGGTTTTTTTGCAGGAGGAAGTCAGGGTGACAGTAAGCCTAAGACTGCTAGTTCTGATTGATTGTGGTGGCTGAAGTGCTTTTTTTTTTTGGTGTGAAAGGTTTTTTTTGTTTGGTAGGTTGACTGGAGTTTGTTTGGTTTTTCTCAACTTCTGACACAGATGCATTTTGCATTCAGTGATTGTGTGCTTGAAAACAGACCAAAAGACAGTGGTAGATGCTTCACAAATTGCCTAAGTCCTCAGATTCCTGAAGCAAGGAGAACTGGGCAAAAAAGAATAATCTTGACTGACTTCTCATCCCTAATCTGTCCCATCATGCTCTCCAGCAGCTGATATAAAGTGTTGCTAACAATTCCACCTCTATGTTAAAATCTTTAATTGCCACAATCAGCCCAGTTGTCTCTGTGGTGTATTACCTGCTTTTGGGGTAGGTGACAGAGAGAATGGGGGGCATATGCATTGCATTCTAGTGTTCTGGGACCAACAGAAAGAAAATGAAGCTTATTTGCCTTGGTTTGGGTTATCACAATAGCATTAAAACTTAAGGATTTTTCTTAAAATACTTGAGGAATGATTACCTGCATTTAACGGATTTTCTACACAGCAACAAAAATCTTCATGTAATTTTATTGCTGCATTTACTGATTATGGAAAAATCAGCTTTCAAAATGATTTAAGAGACTCCTAAAATTTTAAAACATCAATTATTTCTGTAAATATAATTGTCTTGCAAGTTTGATTCCTTTCAATGATCAGCAAAAGGGCGAGGGTATGAAGGACCTGAAAGGGACAGGAGCTGGGCACCCTGACTTCTTGCAAGGGACAAATACACATGATAGTAATTCCTACTTTTTCAACAGTAGCAGTTTTTAAACAAGTGTCTAAGACATGGTATTTCTGAACTGCAGCTGAATATTGTTTGGTACTTTCACTATCTAATTTTGGAGGAAAAATAATTGCAAAAATAGCAGGTTCTTTTAAAGATTGCTAATCTCTGCAAAAACTTGACTTCTAAGTAGAATCTTCATGATACCTATAATAGAAAAATATCCTAATAATAAGCGCAGTTGGTCTTGATGTGTTTTTTCTGTGATACACAAATAATATTTTTTGTTTTCAGATATTACATCATCAACAGCTTTCCCCATAGTCACTTTTAATGCTATTTTCTCTAATTCAAAGGGTTTTTTATTCACTCTGGTTTGTGTTTTGTTTTTTGTTGTTTGGTTCTTTTAGCATAAAGCCTTTGCTGAAGTTTTTCTGGATGATTCACATACTCCTGCAAACTGTAGAGTTTCAGTTCAAGTCACTGCCCCAGCATTAAAACTCTCTGTTCGCTTCCCAATCCCTGATCTACGGTCAGATCAGGAAAGAGGACCATGGTTCAAGAAATCACTTCAGAAGGAGATTCTTCATCTTGAATTTACAGATTTGGAATTTAAAACTGAATTTGTAGGAGGGTCAACTCCAGAACAAGTTAAATTAGAGCTTACCTTTAAAGAGCTAACTGGTAAGAATGTTAATATTCAGAAGTCCTTTTTTATTTTTCTAGGTACTGTGTAGTGAGAGAGAGGTCCTCTCATATGGAGTAACCCAGGGAGTGTCTTTCCACCTGAATTTTGGAGTAGATATGATATCTCTACTGTAATTTTGTGTTCTGTACTAAATACCAATGTAAGTCCAAACAATACTACTTTGAGGAGAGGCTGTGTGTCCAGTTTGGGGCTCCTCAGTAAAAGAAAGACAAGGAGCTCCTGCAGAGGGTCCAATGGAGACCTCAAAGCTAATGAGGGGTCTGGAGCATCTTTAATATGAGACGCTGCAGGAGCTGGGCCAGATCAGTCTGGAGAAGACTGAGAGGGAAATCTCATAATTATGTGAATATCTCAAAGACAGGTGTCAAGAGGATGGTGCCAGACTCTTCAGTGGTGCCCAGAGACAGGACAAGGAGCAATGGCCATAAACTGAAACACAAGAAGTTTCACATTAACATGAGGAAGGACTTCTGTACATTGAGGGTGGCTGAGCACTGGAACAGGTGCCCAGGGAGGTCATGGAGTCTCCCAGACCCACCTTGGACACACTCCTGTGTAACCTGCCCTAGGTGACCCTGCCTTGGCAGAGGGGTTGCTCTAGATAAATCCAGAGGTCCTTTTCAACCCTAAAAGTGCTGTGATGCCAGGACTGATTCCCTAAATAACTGTCATGGAAAAACTTTAATAATTTTATGCCTCTAGTATCTTTCAAAGTAATAAATCTGTGAGACTGATTTATATTGGCAATCTTCTCTGCTGTCTCATTTTGTGTACTTAATCAAGGCTATGACAAAGTAGTGATGCTATAAATGTAAATGCTGGTATCTATGCATTAGAAGTGTCTGATTTTCCAACTACTGCTAGCTAAAAATAATGTGAAATAATTTTTGTTTCTAAAAATTAATGTTAATTTTTTGGAAGAAGAGATGACAAAATTTGCCTAAGTAGCTTAGTAAGTAGCATTGGCTAGTTATGCTTGTTTGACTCCAACTTGAGGAGTGAGTGGCTGACCTGAAGTTAGCACTTGTCATTCATCTGTTAATTTCTAAAAAATTTCTTTCTATTCAGGTTCGTTTGAAGAAGATAATGCAGAAACACCAGTAAAATTTTTTCAGGTGTCAGGTGGCACAGATGGAGATATAACATCATCATCAGACAATTTTGACTGGCCTCGGTAAAATAAATTTTCATGTTTTTAATGTGCATTGATTAAGTTTTTATGAAGAACAGTTGTTTTTCTAATTTTCATCCAGAATGCATGTAACTATTAAAAAGACTCCAAGAATTTATAAAAAACCATGGAACTTCTACATTTATAATAATGCAATGTGGTTTTTATAGTACAACTTCTGTATGGACTTGAGTAAATTTCACTGAAAGTTAGATAAATGATTAGAGACTTGAAACTTTTTCCCATATTTTTTTTTACTTTACCTTTTCTCCTGCATTCATGACTGAATACCAAACCACCCATCCTAGTTAAATTTTGCCTCAAAATAATATAAGACATAAGAATAGTAAGAGTAATTACATTATGACTGAATTATTACAGCTTATATCACATGCGAGGCAATACAGTGCTTCAGACTTACTGAAAACAAGAACCTGACAGCTGAAGCATGTAATAAGATATTTAAAGAGGCAGTTTTAGATTTGCTACAGAATTTGCTGTGTACATTGTTTGCCACAAAATTCAGTGGCTTTCTGACAGTAAGTTTATGGGGACATTTTTTCTTTTATAATGGCACAAATAAAATTTTCTATAACAGTGTTTACATGTATAAAGCTACACCATACAGTAGAGAATTTTTAATAGCTGTTAATGTTCTAGTGAAACAAGTTTTATTTTGAGAGAGTGCTAGATTTTTGTTAGATCACCTAATGGAGTTGAAAAAAGCAGACACTTAAGGTTTTCTTTCACCTGATGGTACCACATCCCTTTGTGTGTGTAAGTTAGTTTTTTTCTTAGTAGTATTGATTTGGGTAATAAAATATGTTATTATCTAATAAAAAAGTCCCTGGAATTTTTAGTTATTTAGTTTATGTGTATTTAAAGGCAAGCCAGTAGAACTAGTGGACATGTGACAGAGCATAAATATAAACATTTTAAGCATCTCTAATTGCTTATTCTGCTTAACTTCTCCAATGTCAGGATTGTATTGAAAATAAACCCTCTGGCTGTGCACTCTATTCTGGAAAGGATAGCAGCTGAGGAGGAAGAAGGTGATAATAACTTTCAAGAGGAAGAAGAAGGAGGGTCTCATTCTTTGAAGGATGTCTGTGATATTAGAAGACCAGAGCCTTCTCCATTTTCTTCTCGTAGAGTCATGTTTGAAAATGAAGAGGTACTACAACATTTTGTTATTGCTTTGTGCTTATGATAGAGAAAATGAATACTGTCTCACTACTTTACATGCAACTTCTGGCTTCCACTTTTGGTTTTGTTTTGGGGTTTTTTTGGTTTTTTTGGTTTTTTTTTTTTTTTAGTGGTGTGTTTTTTTCTTTAACTTAATTATTTTCTTTTTTCTTTCAGATGGTGATGCCAGGAGATATAGTTGAAATGACTGAGTTTCAGGATAAAACAATTAGCAATTCTCATTATGTACTGGAACTCACGTTACCAAACATTCACTTAACACTACCAAACAAAAGCTTTTATGAAAAACTGTACAACAGGCAAGTATAATTGTTTTGCTTGGTTATCATGACCTGTACTCTCTGTTCTGTCTCACTTTTGATAAAAGCAATTGTCTAAGCAGGTATAGCAGGAACTCATTTGTACAGCTTATTTAAAAACACAAAGTGCTATATAAATATTTTTCCAAGTTAACATGACACCATTGTGTCATGCACCTGATCAGTGCTATGGCAGCTGACTGCTAAGAAGTGTTTGGCAGATTTTGTGAACAAAGGGTGAAGCTAAATAGACTTTGGCTCTCAGTGAACACTTTGTTCAGATCTCTGTGCAGTGTTTCATTTTGCTCTAATCTTTCTGGTTTCTTCTTTAAACAGATTATTACACTTCAGAAACTTGCACTCAATTTTACTCTTCCCATCTAAAAATCTAGAGCTTGCAAGACAGTTAGAAAAAAAAAAAACCTAATCCAGTTTTGTAAGGCTCACAAAGGTTTATGAAAATGTAGAGAAAGCAAGCCAAATTTATAGATGGGTATTCGTTTATATCTGTTAGTTTGCTGTCTGAAAACCAGCAAAATACTACTAGATTGTTACTGTGCTGTGCAGATATGCGAGAGAGATTGTGATCTATTTTAGTCTCTGATAGACATTACTTCCAGTATTTTCACTTCCAAAGTGACAAAGCAGAACCTTCCATTGAATATTTTGTTGTAATACTTATCTACTGAATGTCTTTACCCTGACAGACACACTCACTTGAAATCAAAAGAATGAATGGTTCGGGCAACTTAGTTGAAAATTGATGTGATCAAAATAGGGGTTTCTCAACTCTCCCTCCCACCTACTGAGCAAATATATACCCACTTATAGAGTCTTTTGTGTCACCATCACATGTTAGACTTTGATGTGTGCATACCATAATGACAGAAGAGAAGTTACTTCCATTTTTTTATTGCTTTTACTAATGAATATATTATTGTTTTGTGCTCGTGAACTTTATTTTCTCTGTTTATGGAATCTGGAATCTGTTATATAAGGTCTGCAAAGGAATTATGCTTGACTGACTTAATAGAAAATGGGAATATAGTCATATATTTTGTGTAATGATAATGTATTTCTTCCTAGGATCAGCAATGATTTATTGTTGTGGGAACCCACAGCTCCATCTCCTGTAGAAACATTTGAAAACCTTTCTTATGGTGTTGGACTATCTGTGGCCAGCCAACTCATCAACACTTTCAGTAAAGACAGCTTCAGTCAATTTAAATCTGCAGTTCATTATGGTAATACACTTAATAAATCATCTAGAACTATAGTGCTTTAGAAGTGTAATTGGCTGAAGTGATTAAGATGTTAGTGGAAAGATTTTGTAAACTTATGGGAAAGCATAAACCAAGAAATAACGATAAGGTAGATTACTGTTTAATTGGGTAAAATAAGTGTGAAATTGAATTGCATTGCCAGTGGAGAAACAGTGGCCTAGAGAATGAGTTGTACTTCATTTTGTCTATTAGATGATGAAAGTGGATCTGAGGAAGAAACACTACAGTATTATTCCACTGTTGATCCAAACTATCGTTCACGCAGAAGGAAAAAGCTTGACTCACAGAATAAGAACTCACAGAGTTTTCTGTCTGTTCTGCTAAATGTGACACATGGATTAGTGTCAATATTCACAGATGTAAAGGTAAGGCGCTGGGGCTGGAACAAGTTTTTTGTTGTTTTGACCATGGGTGGCCCCTTCATGCTGTAGGTACCTATCTGAAAGGAGGTAGTGTTTTTAACAGTAACTATAACCTTTATACTACTCTAACTAGGCAGTAATGCAACACAATATTTTGCAAATTCTGTGTACTTTGCTTCATGTGAGAATAACTGAAATGCAAGCAGGAAAACATGTATTGGTAGCAACTGTTGTGTTAGTTTAGACTGCCTAAATGCAGCAAACTGTCAGCAAACAATAATTTTATCATTTCTCTTCTTCCTTCAGCAGGATGATGGAAATACACTGGAAGGAAAATATGGTGAATTTTGGTTTGAGTTCAACGGTGGTTCCCTTTTCAGTGTGACTAAATATGAAGGTTTTGAGGACAGACACTATGTTTGTCTCCATTCTAGCAGCCTCAATTTATATCATCAAGGTAGGGATGGGATTGAGGTGGCTTTGGGGCTAAATTTGAAATTAACTAAGCTTGAAGCTTTTTAGGAAAAGGCTGTATTTTTTTCTCTTTTCTCTCATAGTGTGTCATTTGGTACAATGAATATAATTTATTGCTAATGTTTCTAAATGCTACAGTAATGCAACTTCATTATAATTGTATTTAGTTAAAATTTAGCTCCAACTTTCCAGACCACTGCTGGTATTTACAGATACTGTGATCCTTTGGCAAATTAGCTGTACAGCCTATTCTTTACTATGAAAATGCACTCTTCCTACATGTTACTGGTTGTTTAATTGAAAAAAGTACAGGTTACCAGTGTCTGCTGTGTTTTTCCTCAGTAGCTAGTTGTCATCCACAGGTGAAGAATTTTGGCTGTGCAGTTTGTCGATGTCTGGTAGCCCCCATGTAGTTAAACATTTCAAGGTGTCCCCCTCAGATGCCTGGGAATCAGTGGTGGTCATGCTTCAGTGCAAGGCATAGTTGTTATGTGTTGAGACATTAGCCTGGCACTAGCTCATAAAATGGAGACACATGTTCTTCATGTAACCTGTAGGAGATTTCTGTCCTTTATTTCAACTTTGCTATTTTGTTGGGCAAATAAACTCAGTTCCTAATAGACACATTGAAGATGCTAGCTAGAGCTGTGGTTTTAAATATTGGATCACCCATAACCCTCCCTTCACAGTTCTCAGTTGTGCATGACTAACTTTGGTAATTAAAATAATTTTGTAGGCATGAAGCATAAAAAGGATTTTCCTTCACACTTCATCAGTGACAGCTTTGGTAATTCATTCCAAAATGTCTTTGCAGGTTTGGTAGATGGAGTTGTCCCTTCCTCTGAAGTACAACTGCCCAGCACAATACGTCCCCATTGGTTAGAGCCTACTATTTGTTTTTCTGAAGAGGATGGTCTTAGTAGGACTACTTCAGATGGTGTAGGAGTGGATAGTCCCAGTATGCTGACTGTTGCAGTCAAAATCCAATCAGATAAAATAGAGAGCAATACAAAGGTTTGTGTCATTTGTACTTTTATAAGTTGACTTATCTCAGTTATATGGAAGCATCTAGACATGGAGTTAGAAGGGTTACAGATGAAGAAGCCATATAGTTCTCAGACATTAATTTTCAAATTACAATGTTCTCTTATAATCTTTGTGTGGATTATAAAATTTAAGCAGCAGCTTAATTTACTAATTCTTCCAATGCTTCACTTTGCTGATCATGCTATTTTTTTATGGAATGCATTTTTTGAATAGTTGACATTTTTTGTTTTTGTTGAGTTTCTGTTGTCAAAATAGGCAAGAACAACTATAGAATAACACTGCAGTTAACTAGCAGTGTCATCTAATAGGCAGCCTTTGCTTACCTATTTGGAATGGGACTGTTAAATGACAGTAGCATTCATTAGTGTGGCTGAAAGAGGACCTCTTAGCTGGCATAGTGGTGACAAACAGGTTGGTTGAGTTATCTTAAGAAAGATTCTGCAGACCAGCAAAATGTTGTGGGTGTTCAGTTGTCTCACATGTGAACTACTTTAAGTTGATGCTCCTGGTACTCCTATTTCTGCTGAATCCCAGAGTGAATGTGCAGGCAGCCTTCCTTCCTACCACCACCACAAAACTGCCATTTCTGCAGTGTCCTGTTGCCAAAAGTATGATACTGTGTTATCCAGGGTTTCTGTATTGGAAGGCAGGGTTTTTCTAGACACCAGGAGATTGTTGGGTGCAGAAGGGTAACACAGTTTCATAATCTAGATGTGAAATAGTTACATGTTTCATGTAAGCCAAGTCATGCAACTTTGTTGTGCAGGAATTTCTGGTGGCTGTTGGACTGCGAGGAGCCACCCTTCAGCACCGTGTGTTGCCTTCAGGCTTAAGCTGGCATGAACAGGTCAGGCTGCTACTGTTTTCTTGATTACATCTTCAATTTCAGTCTCATTGCCTTAACTATCAAACTAAATCTTGATTGAAAATCTTGATGTTAGGCTGTGCTTTATTATCATACTCTGCTCATGAAAGTGTTGTTCTTTTTTTCCTGTTTCTCTTTGAGACCATTGACAGATGATAATCTTACTTTTAAATGATTTCTTGTCTATTCACTTGGTACTGTTCCTCCCATCATCCTAACTTTCTGTCCATTACATGTGAGGGAGGTCTTGGCAGGGTTTACTTCATTCTGTTGGGGTTTGGGTTTTGGGTTTTGTTTAAAATTCAGATAAAAAAAATCTCAGTCGTGCAATACTATTCAAGTACTTAAATAATCCTTAAGTTAAACATATCCTCAAAAGAAGCAAACTTGCAGTTCTGAAAGCATTTCTGATTTTTTCCTTTCTGCTCACTTTATCCCTCAAGTCTCATTTCTCAGTTGTATATTTCCTGTTTTGTATTGCTGAAAAAGCAGTACTGGAGGACTTTAGGGAGGCAGTGAGCAGCAGTTTACACAAACACTTCTGAATGAGAAGGGTTGTTGTCATAGATGTGGATGCAGAGGTAGAGCAGAGCAGAAAGGGCTGGAGCCCCTTGATCTGTGTGTGTGCACAAGGCAAAACACACCATTAGCACAGGAGCAGTGTCATTGCCTGTCCCTGCCCCATACTGGATTACAGACAGCAACCCTTGACACTCAGTCTGCTCCTGTTCATCCTCCAGTCTGTATAATATACTGATTTTTACATGCATTGTTACTGTGTAACTTTGTGGAGCTGAACTTGGAGCTTTGGACTCTGCTGTGCCCTTATTTTCTCCTCAGTATAATATTCCCATGGTTTGTGTAGCCTGCTTTACACCATGTTGCTTCTTTGCTCTGTGAAATTTTTCTCAAGTAACATTTCCAAGTGCATCACAGGCAATCTTTTTTGAAGGGGGAGGGATCAAATAAAAATTGTCCAAAAAGGTAGTTAAATTAAAAATCAAAAGACTAGCAGTGATGGTATACCCCAGGCCTGGAATATTTTAAGAACTTCTATAGTGTAACATATTCAAGAGGGAACTATGACAGATGTTACAGAGGAGGATAGAAGCTATTTTTATGTGGCAGTACATGAAAAAGCTGTTTATACAATGAAGGTGCACGTGGTTATGAGTGTATTTCCCATATCCAACCCTTAAGAAAGACTTGAAGGAAGATACCTTGAGCAATGTAGAATTAACTAAAAGTTAACTTTTCAGAGAGAGCAAGGAAAATACAAACACTGTAATAACAGCTACAAAGAGGGCTGAATAAGACTGTATTTGGGCAGTGTCTTAAAAATGCATTGTGAAGCTTTGTTACAAGGAGCCACTTGAGTGTATGTGGATTGGTCTTTTCCATACCTTTGAAGCTGCAGTTTTTATGGGGTTTTTTTGTGTTGTTTACATTCTGTGCTTCTCTCTAATAAGATATTGAGTAAGCATCTTTAAATATCTGAGGCTGTTCACACCTTTTCCTTCTACTAATCTAACATTTTATTGTCATACCTGTTAGAGATTTTCCTTTTTGCTCTTTTGTGATGTGCAGTTGTTTGTTAATTTAACAGATATTGAAGTATGAATATTTTTTGTGATTTTTAGATTTTATATTTTTTGAATATTTCTGATGAGCCTGTTCTGGGATATAGTCCTCCAGCTACAGTTACAACTTTTCATGTGCATCTGTGGAGTTGTGCTCTTGATTACAGGTAAGTAAAATGTAAGTGTGTCACTTGACACTGCAGCTGTATACTTACTCTTTAGGAATGTTCAAATTTGCATACTATAAATAATAGTTATTTAGGCACTTTTGGAAAAAATACTTAACAGACATCCTTTAACTAGAAGGAATTTAAAGTAGGATATGACTTACCTAGGTCTGGGAAGATGGAGTTAGGTAATCTGTCAGGCTTTGAGTGAACTTCAAATAGGTACAGAACACTAATTTGTTTTTCCAATTTGTTATTAGGCCCTTGTTTTTGCCAGTCAGATCTCTCCTTACTGTTGAAACCTTCAGCATTTCCAGTAGTGTTGCAGTAGATAAATCCTCTTCTACTCTCAGGTATGATTTAAATTATTATGAATCATGTAAACTCCTGTAAAACTTGTAATGCCTGTCTGCTTTTTTGACCTCGGAAGCTTTCATGTTGTATAAATGATCACACTGGTTTCCGGCTTTTGAAATACACTTTGCTCACATGTAATTCTTCTGTTTTATTAGGTTAAAGAATTTTGTTTATATATACTTTTTAGTTGGATTGCTTCCTTTAAAAACAAGCAATTCTGCATTTTTAATAAGATTGCAATGTCCTGAAATGAAGTTATGTCTATTTTATGGATTAGTAAGACCTTAAAATTTCTTATAATTTGTTACTTGGCAACAGTATTTTAAGTAATTGAATATTTAATGACTAATGAAAGTATCTGTAACTTCTAATAATTTTCTTGCAACTTCAGTTGAATATTCATTCTGTTTTACCTGTTCTGTTGTGAAATATGCACCAAGTTGATTATTTTTATTGATAAAACCTTTTAAGTGATCTTTGAAACAAATGTTCTGTTAACTTTATTTAGAGAAAAAAGACAGAAATAAGTGTTAAGGCTTAAGACCTTATTTCTTATTCTAGGTAGGATCAAGTATATAAATTGAAACCTAAAAAATATGTAATTAGCAATGGGGAAAATATCTTACAGTGGTTAATTGTCAATAGATTTGAAAATTATGGAAGGCTAAAGTGAAGAGTGTGAATTTAGGATATGCTTGGTATATTTGTGTTTTTAAATATTTTTTATATACTAATTTCTTTTGGCTTACTAATTGCACAGCATTTCTCTAAGCATTTTAATTTCACCTTGTTTTTGTCTCAGGATAATTTTAGATGAAGCTGCTTTGCATTTGTCTGATAAGTGCAACACTGTCATGGTGAACCTCCATAGAGGTAAGGAAGTTTTAGATGTGACTAATCAATTACAGAGCCTAAAGAAACAAAATTACAGGCATATTCAGCATATATAAAGGTTATTTAAGAAGAGGACTGAGAAGATAAGAAGCAGCAAGTAGACCATGAGAGAATAGTGCAATCTTGATAAAAATCTGAGTGCTCTGGTTTGGATTTGTGAATCCAGAAGTCAGAGAAGAGCACCTTGCAATTCCTCTGGTATCATGTTACAATTTATTAATGGGTATTTGCAAAAGCCTATGTTTAAAAATCTGGAGTTTCACAGAAAGAAATTTTTGTAGAAAAGAGACCTCATGAGATATAAAAGGTTGAACTTGAAAGGTGCTATATGGCAGAGAGTTGTAGGTTCTGAAAAGAATCATACCAGCTGCATTGCCCTCATTGAAATAATAAGAACCTTTAAGGACTGAGGAAATTGAATCAATATTTACTAAATGAGTTGGAGAAATAATGAAACCTCGGGCCCACAAACGTGTATTTAGCTTAGGTAAGAGATCTCTAGTAGGGGGCACAGTAAAGGTTTGCCTGTTTTGTTTAAATAACAAAAGAGGACAAATAAGTTATTCATGGCACTGAAAGATTAGTACAGTATGAACATGTGTTCTCTCTCACTTCAGCTAAAAACTGATAGAATGTTTAGTCATTCAGCTTCTGTGTGCCTTGGTTTCTCTAACTCACACAGATGGGATGAAGGTAAATATCTTAAAACATTACACTGCACACAGATGTGGTAGTGGGAGTGATACACTGGACTGAAAAGGTTCAAGTTCTTCATTTGAGTGGATGAAACTTGAACTCTGAAAGTAATCCTCATAAAAGAAGGAAATGCAGAGATATGAAAGGCTTTGATTCCTTTACAGCTCATGCTAGTTGTAATGGGTTTAGAACTGTACATATATAGGGTTTTGCTATTTTCTTAGTAATATTTAAAATTATCATATTTCAGATTATGTTCGTGTTATGGATATGGGACTGCTGGAACTAACTATTACAACAGTAAAATCTGATTCTGAGGGAGAAAGAGTAAGTATTTAATCACTAACAAAATAAAATGTAAAATCTTCATGAGAGATTGTGATTTGAAAATTAGTTTATTGTACTTAAAATCAAAGAAGATTTTCCAGTTTACTTGTATTTTTTAACTCATTTTTTGACTAGTTAAGTAAAATAATTGAAAAATAGCTGTGTATATGTCATTTTTATGGAACTTCAGGATAATTTGAAGTTTATTGTTGTTTTTTCATTGTTGCTATCTAGACTAAACCTCGTTTTGAGCTGCACTGTTCCAGTGATGTAATCCATATCCGTACCTGCTCTGATTCGTGTGCTGCACTAATGAATCTCATCCAATATATTGCAAGTTATGGTGATTTACATCCACCTGCTAAGACAGAGGTTAAACGTGGAGTTAGCAAGCCAAAAATGAAGGTATTAGAATGGCAAAATGATAGCAGCTTAACTTTCTGATTCTTGGTAATATATTTTATTTTAATCCCTCTTCTATTTACAAATAATATGAGATTTTTGCAAAGAAATTGTATCAAATTGTACCAATTGTATCTAATTTAAAATATATTTCAGAGTTAAAATAGTATTTTTTTCCTGCTTTGGTCACTAAATATTTCAAAACACTATGCTGTTTACCTCTTGTACTTTATTCTTATCTAAAGAAGAAAATTCCAGGACATACATGAGCTGTCCAGGTACTCTGACCTAAATACCCTGAACCATAATGTTCTAACCTACTTTATGAATGAATCACCCAGCTTGGTGTTTCAGATCACTTGAGTATTTAACAAGTTAATGTGTTTTTTCTCACAGTTTAAGAGCTGTGAAGCAAGCTGTTCTAACAAAATCTTTTTTGACATTTGTTGTTTTTGAGCTGTAGCTATGTTCCTCTCCTACAGGTAGAGACCTTTAGCCAACCATCTTCCCACGGACCAGGCCTTGCTGAGTCAGAGCAGCAGATTTTACGGGATTTGATGAGTGATGCCATGGAGGAAATTGAGACTCAACAGACTGCTTCTGCCATCAAGCAAGAGTCTAATGGTGAGAATCCCCTGAAGGCATACCCCTGCATATAAAGTACAACTTTTCTGGAAGGAAAGTGGGATTGAAAGCTTTGTGTATGTAGAGATGCTGCAATAAGAATGGGAGCAGGTACTTAGGATGTCTGAAGTCTTCAAACTATGGAACAGATTCTTGCTTTTAATAATAGTAATGCAGAAGTACTTTGAGATTCTAGTCAAAAATATACATTACTGAGCTACTGAAAGCAGCAGGGAAAAAATCTGTCTCTGGGACTCTCTCAAGACCCCAAATTCTGTAGGAGTATAAGTTAGTGTGCAGGAATAAAGACCTCTCTTCTGGATGTGAGAGAGGTCCAGGAAGAAGATACAGTTTCAAGGCACAGGAAGAACTTTTTAGCTATAAAGAATTTTTTCAATTAGCAGATAAAATCAACTACCTTTTTCTATCACAGGATTATGGCTTCTGTATCATGGCTGGAGTGTAATTCAGTTTTAAATTTGATAAGGATTTTGTACTGCAAGTAGATATCCATTACTATTTCCGTGATCTCTGTTCATTTTTTCTGTGGTAGAGGGTGAGCAGTCTCTGTGGTACTGAAAGGTTTTGATTCTGTGGTCTTACTACCAGAATAAGAAACTTGAGAATTGTATATTATTTATAGTATGAATTGATTCAAGATATAATGAGCAAATTTCCTTGATATAATTGAAGTAGCAAACATGAGTTTACCTAATTTTCATATTTCGTAAGGATTTTTCCACTGAAACATGTTTTTTCTCCACTCTCCTTCAACTCCCAGGTGTTTTAGATGACAAATCTCAAACTCAGGAGCCATCTTGCTCAGATCTCTTCCTGTTTCCAGATGAAAGTGGAAATGTCTCACAAGAGCCAAGTCCCACTTATGCTTCATTTACTCATCACCTGATAAGTGAGGCCATGGGAGATGTACCAGCAGAAAGTGATGATTTCTGCATTCTTTTTGCACCTAAAGTTGCTGTTGCTGTAAGATCCTTTGAAAATTACTAAAAAAAATCCATATATAAACTGAATTAGAGAAAAGCTTATGTAAAGCCTGGGTAAATAAGATATCATAGATTTCTGTGATTGCTTAGTGATGCTTTTCTGTTTGGAGGGAATTCATGCATTGTTGCTTTTAGGAATGAGAGCAAGTATTTTCAAATAGATATGATTTTTCTGTATCTCAGCACTGTGTAATTGTTCTCTCATCTGGGTGTTACATTAAACATTGGCAGTTTTCCTACATCTTAGTCATGTTTAATCATTGTCATATCAACTTAAAATAATGGCATAATTACAAAAAAAATAATGGCATAATTACAAAAAAAAAAGTGTTAAGCAAAAACCAGCATTTATCAAAACAGCAGCTTTGCACATCTTCTAATCTTTTGTTCGTTTCTCTTAATCTAAGCTCTCAATGTTTCTAAGGATCTAAAATTCTTGCCAAACCTCAGACATAAATTTTTGTGTCACTTTATACCAATGTCTGTCCTCTGCATGTTGTCTGGTGGTATTCTTCCTAATAGACAGAAGCAGTTCTTTGGTCCCTGATTAGAAGCTGCATTTTCCCAGTTATAGTTGAGCTTGTTTGTTTCCAGAAGTGCTAATAGGGTGGCCTGGGCTCTTCTGTGGTTTTCTGCTTGCTTTCAACTAGTACTTAGTTTTGTTTATAGTTTGGGTGGGGAAGTCTTTTGTTTTGGTTTGGGGTTTTTTATTGCTGTTTTTAACTACTTCACAGGTTCTACTTTTTTCATATGCTTTTTTCTGTAGTTTGTAAGAAACATTTCTAAACTGATCATGTGTTGTATAAGCTTTAGAAGAAAATACAGAAAATTTTCCTTTTCATAGGAAGGAATTGGACATCTCAATAAAGATGATCTCACCTTCTCAATGCTATATGTTTTGGTTTTTTTTTAATTAGGAAAAAGAGGAAGAGCCAGTTATAAAAATAATGGTTGATGATGCAATTATCATAAAGGAAAATCATTTCAGTCAACCTATTAAAAAAACGGATACAAGCAAAGCTCCGCTTCATTTTCCTGTTCCTCTGGTACGCTATGTTGTAAAGGAAATATCTCTTATTTGGCATCTTTATGGTGGAAGGGATTTTGGGGCTGCACCACCAACCTCTCCAGCTAAAAGTTTCATGTAAGTGTTTCATCTAATTATGTGGATTAGAAAATTCAGAAATACTTTCTTTTCTTTTGATATGGAGGAATCTTCTTGTTCAATCACCAGTCTCCCTTGCTTGCTTCTTGGCTCCCTTCTCACAAGGAATCAATCATAGAATGATTTGGGTTGGGAGGGATCTTAAAGATCATCCTGATTCTCACTCAGTTCCACTCCACAGAGTGTATTTTTCCTGTGTCTTAACCTGGACAAGCTTGGTTTGATTTTGCTGATTTTTAGAGGGGGGTGGAGGGATGGATTTTGTTTTAGGGTAATATTGGTAGTCAAATTTTCCTAAAGAGATCAAGACTTAAGGAGCATAAGTGTAAGATTTACAGGATATCATGTGAGCTAGAGAATAAAATTATTACAGCCAAAACTAAGGAAATGTTTTATGAATGTTAATTTGATATTGGCATACATGCACCTGGCATTCTGCTTAGATGTATTTTACTTGAACAAAAAGAAATTACTTGCTTAACAGTAATGTAATTTCAGTTTTTTGTAATATAATTAAAATAGTAAGAACTTACATCTAGTGTATTTAGTTTTAGATTAACAGTGAGATAACTTTAATATGCAAAAGTATTTTTCCTTTTAATTTCCCCAGAAGTCCCCACAGTTCTCCTTCTCATACACCAACAAGGCATGGACGGAATACAGCATGTGGAGGAAGAGGAAGAAACCCAGACTTCCTAATGGAAATACAATTAAGCAAGGTGAGTAACAGAAACAGCTTGAGCCATGACTGTCTGTGTGGATATCTTTACATGTTATACTCCTTTGATAACACCTTTCCATTAGAGTTCAGTTATATTTCTTTCAACAGTATCTACATCTAAGCAATTACTTTGCTGGTGATGAATGTAGAATTTGTTCAACAAATTAGTATTAGCATAATATTTTTTCTGAATAAGCTTGTTTCTAAAGATGGAGGATATCCATCACAATGTTCTTAAAAGCTTTTGTTTATTATAACCCAGTTTTGCAACTGCTGTTCTGTGTTACTCTCTTTAGTTCCGTTCTGAATAGGTATCCATGTTATGAAATTAGGTGTTCTAACAAAATAAGCAAGACATAGATATTTTGAGAATATTCAGTGTATCAATTTGATAATTGGGTATGAAATAACATCTACTTGTATCAGAGTATTGTTTCTGTGTTTCCCCTAACATATTTAGCATCCTTCAGGCTTAAGTATCTTAGCTGTTTTTAGGCTGTGCTTAGCTCTAACATAGGAACTAGATGCTTTTTTCTGGTGCTGTGAATAATATTGGCAAGGAGTTAAACATATGTCATGTTAAAGAGATCAATAACAGAATCTTTTTACAATAAGATGTTTTCAAACGTTTCCATAAACATGAAAGGCATTACATAAAAATAAAGGCCTTTTTATAGTCTATGTCCATTTCTGTGACCTAAAATTCATCCCATTAACACCTCAAGCTTGCCAGAAATATGTAATGCTTAGGGTAGCATTTTCTAGAAAAAACATGACATTGCAATAAACAAAAGGAGAAAGGGAAGCATTTAATATTCCACCCTGAAAACTTCATATGTAGAATGATAGCTGTCTCTCAATTTGCAGATATTTAATGAGAGTTGGTGTTAACACTGAAGCAGTATAAAGATTTTTTCCACTACTTGCACCCCTAACTTAGTACACGGCTGGGCAGTAACGTTTAAAGCAATGAAGGAGAATGAAAGGAGTCACAGACGGTGGTGCCTTGGGGCTCGGCGCGGGGCCGGCAGGGGCCGCTGCCGCTCTCTGCGTTCGCTGCCGGCCGCGGTGCGCGGGCTCTGGGGAGCAGGGGGTGATGGTCTGTGCCTCACCACAGCTGGACGTGAGAGCTGCATAACTTAGAATTGAAGAAAAATGCTGAATTAGCTTTATATGGAGTCACTTGAGAAGTCAGTTGGTTGGGAAAAAACATTTTTTTTCTTAAGCAAGAGGGTGCAAGATTCAAGAACTGGAAGTTTGTCTGGTACAGGCTTCACCATGAAGTAAGAAATATGTCAGGATTGAGAGGAAATAGCTGAGTCAATTTAAAAAATAGTGGAATTCATTCCCTATCTTATGGCAGTAAGATTTCCTTATCAAAGGGTCAGTACTCTTTGTTTTGCCTTGAATTTGCATGCTAAAATGCAAATAATTATGCAACTAGAAGTTGGAAGATTTCTACTGCTAGATATGTAAAAACCTGAATAGAGCTTTATAAGTTCTTATATGTGGTATACTTCCCTGATTTTTGTTTATTTTTTAAAGAACTATTCTGTTGTTAAATGGTGTTTTTCAATGAAGCTGATTATGCTGGTTTTCTTTTCAAAAGGTGAAATTCCAGCATGAGGTATATCCTCCAGAAGGTGAATCCTGTCTGTTGGAGCAGCCAGTGTCACGACAAGTTTTTATTGTTCAAGACCTGGAGATCAGAGATCGCTTAGCTACATCACAAATGAATAAATTCCTCTATCTCTACTGCAGTAAGGAGATGCCCAGAAAAGCACATTCAAACATGGTATAGCTATGAAATGTTAATTTCTTACAATTAGAGTGAGAATTCTCATTGTGGGGGCTATGTGCACTTCTTAATCTTGCAGAAGCAGAAACATGAGCTCATGCAACATTGAAGCAATATAATTTGTTGATAGTTATTTGCTTGACTCTTTGTAGATATTAAGGCTAATTCAAAAGTCAGTTTGAATGTCAGCATGTCAGGTATTAATGGGTTTGAGATTGTTAGTTTAAAAAACGAGATGTGCAGGACTACTTTGGTAGCTTTCACAATTTCACATGCAGATTTGTACTTTTATGGTAACCAGTAGTCTTACTGGTTTTATACAGGATTTAGTAATTTTTTGGGGGGGATTTCTTTTAACTTTATTTTTTTATAACATTCATAGGAAATTTTTATTCAATAAATTGCTAAGTGGAATCATACTACTAAATACAGAGATTTAGCAGTAAATGTTTTTCCTAGCTGGTGTTCTGAGATTTAATAATTGTGAATGTTAGTACTTTTATTTATCTTGTTGGTTTTTTTCAGTTAACAGTTAAAGCTTTACATGTCCGTCCAGAGTCTGGTAGATCCCCACAGGAATGTTGTTTACGTGTTTCACTAATGCCTCTTCGCCTCAATATTGACCAGGTTGGTTGTGCCAGGGCAAAAAATAAAACCATTTTTTCTTTATTGAATGATACCTGGGGTTTCTTTTAAGCAGATACTTTTAGCCATCGTGCATATTTTACATTTTACATTTTCTTGGTGTGATACCTTTTTTATTTAATCTTTGGATCTCTGTTGTTTCATTTATATCCATGCTAGAACTTGCCTTCTGCTCCAGCTATTACAAAGACAAATTTTTTTATTTATTTAAAAACCAAGAATATCTTAGCCCAAACTATTTTCTCAGTAAGTTTTCCTCCTGGAACTTCTGATAATCTCAAAGGGTTTGGAGTCACAACTTTTAAAAATAACTACTTAATCTTGAATGATCTGGTTTTGTTTGTTTATGAAGTGACTTCATTGTCTTTAATTAAATAAGATTAATCATTATTCCTGAAGTGGTTCACGTCATGTTGGTCAAGGGCACTTGACACATGAGAAATGCTTCTGTAACCTGAAGGCTTTGTCTTGCTGTCAACTGCAGTGGCAGGAAGAGCAGAAATTGTTTTACTTTCTTTAGCAGGGCTTTGTGCAAGGTATTTTTGATATAGTCAAGAAACACTGGGGTTTTTCTGAAGCAGTAAGAGCTCTATATGTTTGTGCTGACAAATGTGTAGTTATTACTCTTTGTCGAAGCATTTCTTCCTTAATTTGTCATCTTCAGAGAGCTACGTGGGGTTTGGATTTTTAGGAACATAATTAGGATTTCCATACCTTTTCTTTCTTTCAACACACATTAGAGACCGGGTTTTCATTTCACTCTTAGCAAAACTGAGCTCTGTCTAATGTGCAGTAATTTTGTCTAGGAAACAATGGCCTGGAAATGCTGCCATCTAGGGAGGAAATATGTTCCTTCTTGGTTACTTTTTAAGTGTTTTATGTTTTGTACCATAAACAAAATTCACCTTTACCACTTCTATGAAATTAACAACAGCTTTTTTGGAAGCACAGGGCAGCATGCAGTTATTAGAAATACTTGTTATTACTGCTTAGGCTGTCAGTCTTATCAGCTGGAAGTCAAAATGGAAAAGAAAGTCCAGTTGTCATCAATGATAGGATGAATGAAGCACCAGTGTAATGCATCTGTCTGAAAAAAAAGCTGGGATGTAATAGCTTTGTGGCATTATTAAGACATGAATACCATAGATATCAATAACTTTCAATGAAGCAGTGAGGAACCCTGATTTGTAATGATTTGGTTGACTTTGACAGTACTAGAGAGGAATATAATCTATATTTAAATACCTTCTGCTGCAAATCAGAGAAAAGTTTATAACTGAGTTCTGGAACTCAGTTCTGGAACAGTCTCCAAAGTGAGAGTAGAAATGGTGAAAATAATCCTGAATTTTTAAGGCCAAGCTAGATATATGGAACAGGGTGCAGTGGCTAAGAGGGACTTCCTGGTTTCTGTCCTAGATTTTGTTGTGGTTTATACATATGTTAAAGGATCAAAAAGAAATAAAAGGTTTGTTTTATGTCTGCATAGAAATAGAGCTGGAATTGTAGATAATGTTTGTAGAGAATTAGGTCTTTGTATTTATTTTAATCTGATTCTATTTTACTTTTTGCCATTAGGATGCCTTGTTTTTCCTGAAGGACTTTTTCACTAGCCTTTCTACAGAAGTAGAACTCTTGGTTACTCCAGATCCTGAAGGTATATTTCTGAAAAAAATCTAACACAAAAGTGCTGCTTCTTTGTCCTTTAATTTGGGTACATGTCTATAAATTCACATGTGAATCTTGTGTGTATAAAAACTTGTGTTGGGGTTTAAGCACTAACATTAATGACTGATTTTTTTAGAACTCAGGAGCCTTTGGTATTTAAGCTTTTTATATTAGAAATATGAACAAAGGTGTTCAACACCTGCAATCTTAATTTTATAAAAGGAGGTTGAACCAAAATTAGAGCATATTTAATAAGAGCTTCTGGAAAAATTGAGGGCTGCATATGCTATTGGGAGTTATTATTAGATAAAACTAATACATTGTCCTGCTCATTTATAAAATTGAATTCTGTGTTAGACAACTTCAAGCTATTAGACAAACATAATACTCTATGCAAGGGTATTAAATTAAACATTAAATAATGTTTATATGCTGTTGAAGCAGTACTTCTTATCAATTACATTATCTGATGCAAAAGCAGTATATATTGAAAGGCACATTTCCACTCTGAAGTGTATTTGGATATTTCTTAGCAGCTATACTTTCTTTACCTATTTCTGTTGGGGTGTCATGCTGAAATGCACAGGTGATGAGGCACTCTGCAGTACTGCCATTAGAACCAGATACATTATTTATGCTGATGCACTAACCTCAACTTCAGCTGCATGTAATAGCTTCTATCAAAAACTGAGAGAATCTAAAAATTGCCCTGCTAATTCCTACTAATAAGCATTAGAACTTACTAAGGATGCAGTAACTGTGTAAATACAATCTCTGTGTAATCACTGTGAAAAATATGAGTCACTTTCCTGTGTTTAACTTCTTTTTTTAGTTAAAAAGTCTCCTGGTGCTGAAGTTACATGTAGTTTGCCCAGGCATGTCAGCAGCCTTAAGGAACCAAGTCCAGTCATTTCTTTTGCATCACCCAAGCAAGCAAATGAAAATGGCAGCATTGATTCCATGGATGTGGTTAATGGAGAGGATGATCAGTTCTCACAAGAAACAACATCATACAGTGATCAGCCAGTATTTTTCAGGTAAACTTTTGTTACAAAAAGTTTTAGGAAAGGATGGTGATAAACTATTCTAGACCTTCAGGCAAAGTGCATTTTTTTGTTCATTGGCTGCTTGTAGAAAGAAAATATATTTGTTTCTATCACTGGAAGGTCACCAATGTTTTATTAACTTTTGCACACTGCTTTGCACAAGGAAGTAAAAATTAAGTCTCTGCCCCATAGAGAACCAGTAATGAGTTGTTTTACAAATGCATAAAAAGAGCAGTGTTTGTACTCTTATGTCTAACTAAAAATTATCTAATATGACCAAAAATGAGTGTATATAAGGGAAGAGGATATAAGGATATAATGGAAGAGAGGTATGAAATTAAGATATCACATGAGAAACTCTAATGTAGCCCTGACTGGGAAGTGACTATCAAAACTGTAGTTTGTTATGAGAAGTTTTTTCATGTGCATTCAGATCATAAGTGCCTCTAACAAAAGATGTGTGCTGTGGTAAGCAGTGCAGAGTTAAATTTTAATAGCATGGCTGTGGTTCTGTTTCACCACATACATTTCATACATTACCAACAGAATATTTTGTCAAGTTCCACTTGCCCACAGAACCATCATTTTGTGGGTGTTTGCTTGGTATTTTTTTTTTTTAATAATCACTTCCAGGATTAGTAGCACATTTGCAAGACTTTAAAATTTATTACAAATGCTAACCTGAAATAGATATAAATAAACGAAGAAAAGCTGAATTTGCCACTGTATTTTGTAAATTTATTCTGAAGTATTAGCACAGTAAAAAAAGGATTTATGGTTTACAGAAAATGGTTATGATATCCTATTCCAGGAGAACGGGAAACCATGAGTTTCTTTGCAGAAGGATAATTTCATTTCCTTTTCATGTTTCTCACTATAATATTTCCTTTCTATGTTCCAGAGAATTTCGCTTTACATCAGAAGTTCCAATACGGCTTGATTACCATGGGAAGCACGTATCAATGGATCAGGTTTGTGTATAATGCTGATACTATAGAACAAACATTTGATGCTGTTTGTTTCGCTCTCCCCTCCCTGCTCCATTAATGGGAATATCTTTGTGCTCCCTAATCATTAATGATGCAATTGTGACAAATAGAAAACCCTTTATTTCCCCTTAATTTTAGTAAAGCTTAACCTCATTTCACTCTTAATTTGAAAACTAGGGGTGGATCCCAAATTATAATTAATCCAGGACAGAACTTGAATGTCACATTTGTGAGCTCCATGATTGGCTTGAAATCATAGTGTAGAGCTGCAGTGCCCCTCAAAGTATGATACCACTGTCTGATGCCAGAATCATGCATTTATTTTATTTTTTCCTCATTGATGCCAGAACAAAATACTGTTGTTTATTCTCCTTGTTTCCTTTCCTTGCAGTCTAGTAACACAGGGGTCTCAGTGGCAGTGGCAGAATCTATTACAGATGAAAAAAATGCCCATGGTTCTTGTTAAAATATGCATTCTTCATTACACTTAGTTTAGAAACCAACATCAAAAAATCCTATTTGCACAACAAGACTTGTACTTTATCATGGCAAATCAGTAAGAAAATATGGAAAGCAGCAACTTCTTGAATTTGCCCAGATATCAGAAATGAAACATGAAATATGGTAGCTTCAGAATGCCTGGAACACGCTAAAGCCAGAACTATGTTTGCATAATTTATTTTATCTCATTATTTCTGAAGAAGCCCTCTTGTATCCAGTTTTTTTTTTGAGTAGCAGGTTAAGCCAAGTTTCTTTTTTGCAAGTTTCCATGTATATTTGGGAGACTGGGAGAGAATATTTAGACAGGATACTTGTAAGTAAGAGTTGAGATGATGAAATTATTTCTCACAGGTTGTATGGGTTGAGTAAATGTATGTGATAACAAAATATTTCACTTACAGGGAACATTAGCTGGGATTCTTATTGGGCTTGCTCAGTTGAACTGTTCAGAATTAAAGCTGAAGAGGCTTTGTTATAGACATGGGTAAGTTTCTCAAAATGTATATCAATACTGCTATTGTAGATTTGCAAATGTAAAGCAAATTTTGCCTTACGGTGCCCTTCTAAAATCAGGGATACTTCTTGATTCTAGGTGTTTTTCAAATGTATATAATTCAATAAATTCTGAGTCAGAACAGAATTTAATATATGTGCTATTCTTGGTGATAAACTCTTCATTTTAGTTTCATGTTCACTTCCTATGGAACTGTATGTGATTATGCAGTTTTGATTTTGCTTTATAAAGCATATACAATTGAAATACTTGGCTTAGCCAACAGCAACAAAAGACATTTGAAGAAGCTTTCCTTTTGTTTAAATGACATCTTTTATGTCAGTGACTAATGAATGCATTTATCTTACTAGGAATTGTTTGTTTAAAAAAGTTAATAATTGTATTTACTTTAGTTTATTAGGTGTGGATAAATTATTCTCCTATGCCATCAGTGAATGGCTTAATGATATAAAGAAAAACCAGCTACCAGGAATTTTGGGAGGAGTAGGGCCTATGCATTCACTTGTGCAGTTAGGTAAGTTAATTCTTACTTTTGTTCAGCTACACTTGAATGTATTTGTTTCTTTAAAAACCAAACAACACCTCTCCCCTCTCAAAAAACCAACACAAACCATGTTGACTCTTGTTTTCACTTCCTTTCAAGGCATTCTGCATATGTAAGAGAGCTGTCTGACTTTGGTGTTGTGTCCTCATTTTCAGTGCAAGGTCTGAAAGACCTGGTGTGGCTGCCCATAGAGCAGTACCGCAAGGACGGTCGGATTGTGAGAGGCTTTCAAAGAGGAGCAGCTTCTTTTGGTACTTCCACTGCCATGGCTGCACTGGAACTGACAAACAGAATGGTTCAGACTATACAGGTAGAGTGTATGACTCCTGAAGTTAGATGTAAAATGGGAGGTGTGTCTAGTAAATGCTCTGTATTAAGCTAATGTCTTAATGCTGTAGATTTAAGCTAGGGAGCATCTATTAAAAAAGAAAAGCAGGTGTATAAATAGGAGAGCAGAGACTGGGCAAAGTTTGCAGCAGTCTGTGAGGTGAGAACTATGACATCAAATGCAATGGTTAGAAATACTGCTGAACACCCAAGCTGCTGCTTGTTTCTTAATGTCTTTAATGCATTGCAATGTACAGTTTCATATGAAAATGTTCAGTTTCACTAAAAAAAATCACTCATGCTGAGAAGGATGAGTTCTTTGTTGCATGTGTGTTATCCACTAGTAGATTCTTATCTTTTTATAAAACATCAACTTCTCTGTGCTTATTTTTGAAAAAACAAGCCCACAAAACCAGCCAAAAAAAAGAACCCCAAACCCAAATCAATACTATTTCTGTAGATCTACACAAAGGCTATAAAACTTCCTGGATTTAATACTAAGGGAATCTTGGATTAAAGTGTTAATAAATTTATGTTTCTTAATATAAAAAATACAAAAATACAACGAAAGTACACTTTTACCACCTAATCTTGCAAAAATAATATATGTGCCTTAGGTTGAACATATATAGTCAGAAAACCAGTGCTGTTAATCACAAGTGGGATTACATGTATGTGTTTGTAAGAAATACCATTGATCAAATGTTCAGTTTCTATCTTGAGCATTTTATGCAGTTTAGAGGATGCTTTTGAAGAGACAACAATTAGGAGGGGAAAAAACCCCACCCAAACCTAAAACCCCACCCAAACCTACAACATTCATTCCTTCATTATGGAATTAATGTATAGTTATAGCTGCACATTCCAGAAGTTCTTGTACAAACTGTAATCTGATGCAAATGAATATTATTTATGGAATAAGAATTCTTTTATTTCAGTGACATCACCCTATTAGTAGTTAAAATTTGTGATCAGGTGCTATAACACTTATGTGTTTTGCATTTGCTCCTGATGTGCAGGCAGCTGCAGAAACTGCTTATGACATGGTATCACCAGGGCCAACCTTCATTGAAGCAAAAAAGATCAAACGGTTCCCTCGCCATCGCTTGGCTCCTCAGCCCGTCGACCTGCGGGAGGGGGTAGCCAAAGCCTACAGTGTTGTGAAAGAGGTGAGTGCAGAACCAATTGTTGGGAACCAAAGTTAAGAATATTTCCTAAAATGGCATTATAAAATAACAGGTGTGAGTTTAGGCTGACCAAATGGAGAAGGAGATTTCAGCTTTGAACTAGACTGTCTTCATCAATTATCTTAAACCAACAGAAATCTTGAATGGAAAAAGGAAGAAACCTAAGATGCTAGGCAGATGAGTGCGAATAGGACTTGAGTGATGGCTTACAATTATTCTGAGCCATGTAAACTTGATTTCCTGTGCTGTGTCATCCAACCTTCCCTTCTCTTTCTGCTCAACCACCTTTGCAATTACTGTTAATTCTGAGGGAAGTAGAGTTTAAGCATAACGCAAGATTTGAAAGAAGTGAAACCTTTCTCTATTATGACAGGATTTTATAAATTAGAATGCTGACCTGTTTTTATTATATTTTGTGTTATACTTTGTTTGTTGCACCTTATGTAGTGTCTATGAAGTAAGGTGTCAGCTGAGTTTCCGGAGGATTTTGTCATTTTTTCAGTAGTTCACAGTACCCCAAACCTTCTACCCTTATGCACAAGATGTGCCACCATATGAAATGAAATATTTACATCTGTTATTTTAAGCCTCATTAGAAGAACTAAATCATATTTATATCACTATTGCTTTATTTTACAGTTATAATACTAATCACCAAGAAAAAGAATGCTGAGCAGTTTAAAACTTTCCTTAAAACTAGGAGAGGTTGCTTTTCTTGTTTAGTGTAACTAATTTCCTTTATTTTTTTAAAGGGGATTACGGACACAGCCCAAACCATTTATGAGACTGCTGCTCGTGAGCATGAGAACAGAGGAGTCACTGGAGCAGTGGGAGGAGTCCTCCGCCAAATCCCACCAACCGTGGTGAAACCTTTCATTGTTGCAACAGAGGCCACTTCCAATGTCCTGGGTGGAATGAGAAACCAGATCAGGCCAGATGTGCGTCAAGAAGAATCTCAGAAGTGGCGCCTTGGGGAGGATTGAGATTTGTAAATCTGGCTCAGCAGGCAGGTAGCAAGGCTGGAAATGCAGAAGAATGTCCCGTTGGCAGCTTTAGATGGAGCTCACTTTGTTTTGTCATGCTCATCTCAGGAACAAATGAGGTTTTCCAGCTGTTACTAGCAAAACATCCAACCAAAAATATTTATGAAGTGAAAAGCGAATTGGTACGTGCTTGTACTGTGTGTTACCAATACATTTGGTAGATAGTGCCAAACATAGTGAAGCATGCGCTGCCAACTCAGAGACATGCTTGCTCTGCTCCATTTACCATATTTTTCTTGGTAGATTTGACATCTGAAGCAGTAGCCTGTATGGTGAAGCTAAGTGGACTTTAAAGAGGTTTCCTGAATATAGTCAAAGAACTGCCTTCAATAAAGGGCTCTGCAGATGCTCTTCACTGACTAAAGGATAAAAGCTTTCGTTGTGGACATGAGACATGAGGCTGTCTAGTATGGAAGCAGATAAGATAATACTGTTTAATGGTCATAAGCATCGCTTTTAGCGTGGCACTTAAGCAAGGACAAGCTTGATAACCATTCAGAGTTTAGATTCAGTGTCAATACACCTACGAACAGAATTTGTTCCTAAATATTAAATACCTACTTTTGTGGGTTTTTGAAGAACCTGAATGTTGCAGAAATGTTCTGTTGTGTTGCACTTTAAAGGATATGGCCTGTATATTGTGCTTTTTTATAGTGTGAATAAAATGTAATGTGCATTATCCTTTATGTGGTTTAGAAGCTTACACAAATTATTGAAAAGAGCATCATTTGATGATGATCCTACAGAAAAGTGTCTTAAATTTATTTAAACTCATTATATGTAAAAACTTTTTTTGTCTACTGTTACACTAATTACAATGCTAAAAATACCTACTGTTCAGGAAAACAGTTAATTCTAATTGTCACCAACAGTTCTTTGTAAGAATGAAAAATCATAAGTAAAATCAAATTATTTCATAATTTCATAGTTAGAAGACTATACAGACTTTATTTTAGTAATCTGCTTTTATTTAAAGTTCATATTGTTGCAAGTTGCTGCTCTCACAAAGTATTCTTAATTTAGATTGTGTGTCATCAGTTATTTGATAGTGAGTATTTGGGGTCCTTTAACTGAAACTGGGGACCGGTGAGAGGTTTTAAAAAAAGGACAGCAAAGCTTCTAAAATCCAAGTGGTACTGACATTATTTACCAGTTAGTAGGTGACATGTGTCTCCACAGAGCTTTACTAAGCACCTGACATTGCACCATTTTGGGGCAGTTGAAAGTCTTGGTGATAGATGTGCAATAATGAACTTTTTTTTGTCTTGTATTAGCGAAAACTGGAGAATAAAGAGTAAAGACTCTTTTGGATAGAAGAGTATTAATTTTGAATTTCAGTAGATGAAACTTCAAATGACTAGCCATTATGTAAATTTGCTATAGTTCTGTGCTAGTCATAAGTGGAAACCCTGCCCATATGCCGTGTGTAAAATCCCCACTGAAAGGGGGACATCAGATGCTGTTGATCAGACTTCAGTCTCAAAGGGTGATGAGGAAGTATTTTCATTCTTTGTTCAGTTAACCTGCCTCTAGCAGAAACTTTGCTGATGGGCCTTAAGGGACAAGCAGGAGTACATGAAGGAAAAAAAATTGCTGTTTGTTCATGCTGATACTATACTAGGTATTCCTGAACACCAAAGAATCTGGTTGGACAGTAAGTGATTTGAAAACGTCCCCTCTGTTAGGAAGACTTCTGCAGTCTGCTCTATTTTTCATAAAACAAAGCTCCAGGTGAAAACAAATTTCTGTGTAGGGTGACAGGTGATATTCTGAAGTTGTGTTTCAATTCACTGGAATCATTGAAGTTGTGGTGCACTGAAAACCTGGTTATTTCAGCTAAATTACTTGCTGCAAGCAGGAGGAGATGCTTTTGAGAGGAAAAATACCTGCAGATTTAATAACCTAAAATATTTTCTGATGTTAAAATACTTGCTGTAGTGCATACTTCTGTTCAGTAATTAGAGAGCTTTGCTTTAAGGAGCGCTCAAAGCATGAGCATTTTGCACAGGAATGAGTTCCATGTTTGCAATGTGGCACCTCCTGAATGCCTTCTCAAGAAATGGTGGTGAATCAATGCAAGTAAGTAGCAATGCACCTTTTTCATTGGGAATTAGTATACTAGTAATTAGCTAGTACTAGTAAATAGCTAATCCAGTTCATCCACTTAATTAGCATAAATCTACATATTTTCTGCCTTTCAGACACTGCTGAAAAGAAGTAGCATTTCAGTGTTTTTTTTCTTTTTCAATTCTGTCAAGATCTAATTGTACTGCAAGGTAACTAGAATATATTTTTATATGAGGGCATGATGTCAAGGTGAAACATTTTTATAGTGTGTCTCTCATTGTCAGCAATACAGATTGTACAAATTTATTAAACTTCACTTTTCACTATGTAAACCCTCTCATTTGCTGCTTGCACTTTATTGAGGCTTTTCAGTGAAATTGATTCTAAATTTTTTTTTCAACATTTTATTTTGGAAATGGTTTTCTAGTTCTAGTTTTTGGTATACATTCTGCATTTTTGCAGTGTTTGAAATGTTTAAAAAAACCTTAAAAATCACAGAATTTACCAAACTAGTCTTTACACTAAGACTAGTGCGAAGATTGTGTCTTGTAGGGCTCAGCTTGTGTTTTAAATCAAAAAGTATCATGTATGAGAAGGGATTCATCAAATGCTCTGTTCAATACTGTAAGAGTTTTCAAGTACTTAAAAAAAATACACAAAGTGAGATTTGACTCCGGACATATTCCCTGGAAATGGAAGCTTATGGATAACATTACTGTATTTTCCATTAGCACAAGGAGATTGTAAAGAATATTCTTGTACTTGAATTTTCCATTGAAATCAGTTGCTATAGATATGGGCAATTTCATATTTGTAGAGGCTTTAAACTGGCGTAGACAACGCTTTAATTCTCTCCAAACACTCTGACACTACTACTGCTATTCCTGTTACTTAGCTCAGCACCATCCTAATAGAACTGTCATCCTGGGTTTTATTAAATATCCAGGTGTTTCAAATAATACATGGATGAGTGGCCTGGAAGTACCTGAAAAACAGCCATCTTTTGTAAAATAAATAAACCATTCTTGCTAAGAATCTTAGCAGTGACTGAGAGGAGCAAATCATCACATCAATGCAAAGGCAACTTCCATTTTTTTCCACCCTCTCTTCTAAATCCTGCAGGTTTTTAGCAGTGCAGCGTGCCCTATGTGTACTTGCCTACTGAACAGCATTGTCAGTGACTTCACTAGATAATCCCCTGTGAGTTCATCTGTGCTTAAGGGACTGTGTCTGCTTCTATTTGCTCACTAAGTGGTTGATTGTGAACATCCATTGCTTGCTTTCAGTTACTGTTCCTTAATTGAGTTGCCAAGAAAGGTTTCTTAATAAACCAAAAAGCTATTCAATGGTAATGAACAAGACACTCTTACCAACATGAAAATCTACACCTGCAAATGTGATGCTGGTTTTTCTTTGAATATTGAAATGTATGCATTTTGTAAAACAATGAAATCCAAGAACTTGTTTAGAGTAGATGAATACATCCAAGTCTTTTAAGTACCCTAAATGCCCCTGCAGGATAAGTCAGAAAATGTGTGGGTATGTATGTCAGTTTGGATCCTCGTGTGCACAGTTCTTCAGTCTCCAGGCCTCATGATTTACGCTTCTGACAACTGTTTTAAGTTGCTCTACATGCTGAATCTTGTTTACAATTAAATATTAGATACTTACAAGTCAAATACATAAATACAAATCATGCATTTGTACTGGATTTCTTAACTGTAAGGTAGCTCAGAGAGAAACACGGCAATTTGTGTATATGTTTGTGTATATTTTTTACATTTTTGCACTTATGGTAGGTTTGTGGTATTGTTTGTATATAGTTTGCTAGTGTAAAGGATATAATCTCATGAAATAGAAACCACTGTTGAAGGGAATTGACTATTTCAACTTGAGTTATTTTGCTTAAAGTTCTTGTCCCCTCAGTATGTCCTTGAGAATTATTTTTAACCATGATTTGTATGGCACCAAAAGTATATATTTTAGCAAATTAAAATGCTGAAAGGCCTGAGTGCAAATAGGTTGTCTGTTAAATACATTTAATGGAAAATTCCCCCCCAAATTTGTAACAATGCAAAAATAAATATCTTAATTTGTTCCTTGAGTTGGTGTTCTCTACCTGTGAATATAACTGACACAGAAAACAGTCTCTCAAAATACCAGAATTAACTGTAAAGCTAAGAGTTGTACCTAAAAAACAAATTTCACTGACTCAAAAAAAAGAGTTTTACAATTACATGGAGGTCAAAAGGTAGGAAATTAATTAAGCTGGCCAATATAACCTGAAGCCACTTCTGTTTTACATCAACAACGCTCTCTTTACCTGAGCGATCAAATTTTGTCTCCCCCATAGGACTGTTGCTGCATTTGGTTATTAGGAATGTATTTTTTATCTCTTTATTTACTGGAGGCTTTTAAAGCTTCATCAGCTTCCAACCTCTGTGAAGAATGCTAAATAATTCCCTTCAGGATTCTTCTGTCATGCCCACTTCATGTGTGTTTAGTTACAAGCATCTGAAAAGAGATCTTAGAATTCTGAGTACTGGGCAATATTGAATTCTGGTGCCAGTGCCAGATCCCTGAAAAAGATGGAAATGATTTTCTGCTGTTTTTTGTAATGATGTGATAATTTGGGGGTGAGGGGTGGTCACTGAATAAGGCTGGATCACTGTTCTGGCAAACAGCAACCCTTCATTTAAGAGGGGAGCTGACTCCCACCTGTGTATCTTCTCTTCCCCCAAGCCTTTTTTGTTTAACAAGGCCTCATGGTGGATTAAAGGAAAGTATCTGAGTTCTTTATCTCTTTGCAATACTGGGGAATACCAGGGATAATCCTGATGTCTCCAGCTTAGCCCCCAAACGAGCAGAGGAAACTAATGATACTCCAGCTACCTGAGAATTTATGGAAAGCCACCAGGAAGTCATACCAACCCAGAACAACATGAGCTGGTATCCTTGATCTCTATTCCTGGTTGAGGATGACCCAGGCTCAAGAGTTCTTTTATTTTCCCATTAGTAAATTTTGTTAGCAACATTCAAAATGTGATATTAAATAGTGAGGTATTTTCTGCCAATTAGTATTTCTAGGAAATAGTATTTTAAACTGTCTCTGTTAACAGAGATTATAAAAGTAATAAAGCTCTTCCATGACGGATAACAGGTTTCAGAGCTATTTCATCCTGAAACAGAGAGATTAGATGAAAGCAGAATTTAGTGAAGGGCAACAGTTGAATATTCATGGCCTCACAGACAAGTAAACAGTTCAATTTCTTAGGTCTTTCTCATGAGGATTTGGGAGGTATCTGTAGTGTAGGTCTGTTTTCAGGCTCTTATTTGTGTATCTAATTACTTGCTTATCTGTTGTTTTCTTTCTTGTTAAGAGTATGAGTGTTAAAATTTGGCTCTTGAAGATTGAGGAAGGAAGCCTCCAAGGAGGAAAAGAGATGTGAAACCATTAGAGCAGAAGGAAGGTTACTTCAGTTTTGGAGATAAGGCACAGGACTCAGTAAGATGGATCTTGGTCCACTGTAGCTCATGAGCGCAAAGATAAAATAAGTAGGAGCTGTTTCCACTGAAACCTTTAACTTGCACCTTTAGACTTCAACACTTGGTTGTTATTTGGTACTGAAGATTTGTTGGTGGCCCCAACAACTCCACGAATCTCCCAGGATGACTTTTTTCCCTTCTTCTCCCTGATGAGTTTGAAAATGCTTCCTACTGTGTGTGTAGAACAGTCTCAGGGAGACTCAGGTTGTGAGTTTGAGGATGTTTGACAGTTCTGCACTGTCATTGCAACACTGGCAGTCCTTGGCCAAATGGCAGGAGCAGGCACAGTGAGCTGAACCCCAGAAGGTGAAATAGCACAGGGTGTGCTCTGAGAGTGCTGATGAGACCACAGCATGGGTATGTCTTTGCTATGCTGAGTATTGTACAGATCTGGATTCACTGCAGCTGATGGAAAGATAGCAGAGAGACCTGCAGTGATCGGTAAAGACATATGCATAACACTTGGTACTGTGGATGGCAATAGTGCTCAGTTTTATAAGCAGGTTATTTATATCAATTTAAGTTTTTAAGTTATAATTCCTGGTATTATTTATCTCTTTAGTAATATTTAACAGATCTGAAACATTTCCTGGAATTATTTGATAAAATAAAATGTTTCACCTTCTTTATGGCTGGTCTCTGTGTACTCAGTGCCAGAACTGTCTTTTAGAGCCCTAAAAGTACCTATTTTAAAATATGTCTTTATTTTAGACCCAAGGCTTCCATTGTTGCTCAGGTTCCATTTTCTCTTGGCCTTTCAATTACTTTGTTCTAATAGTGTTTGCTCCTTTTCTTCTTTTCTGTGTCCTTTCTATCTCTGAGTGCTTATTTTCCTCAGAACAGGTCACAGGGCAAATGCAACATATGTAAATGAGGGGGAGCAGTTACATCAGTTCCATTAGAGGAAAACTCTTACTTGATAACTGAATTTTGTTTGCACCAGCCAAAAGTTCTGTCCCAGGTCATGGCTTTTTGTTTTTGCTGCTGTTCTATCCTAAGAATTTTAACTTTTTGGCAAGAAGGCCCTTTTTCCTTTTCTCAACCAGAGGTGAAGCCCCTCCAGGTAAACTTGCTAATACAATGGGGTTTGACAATTCATTCAAGAAGAAAAATTACCTCTGAGTTTGAGAAGATCCATTGACGTGGGGTTGTAAACTGGGCTCCGTCCCTTCACCGTATCTCCCAGGCACTGCAGCAATGACAGGAGGCAATTACAAGGGAGCATGTCCCACTGCATTAACCATTAATGCCTCTGCATCGTTGCCCTGAGCCTCTCGTACAATTTAATGTGAAGATCCACACTGACGTTAAGAGAGGAGGTTTTCAGATGCAATTTCCATCATAACCATCCTGCCTTGTTGTCCTCGACCTGAATTTTTACTGATGCTGCTTCCTATTAAGCATGAAGCCCCAAGAATAGTTTCAACAGATATTTGTGAAGATGCAAAAAAGCAAGGAAGGTTGATGAATAAAGTTGAGCAGTGTTTTTATTTCTGCCAACCCTGAGATTTGCTGGTAAGTGTTCTTGTGTTTGAATTTCTTGATCAATCCAGCTACTCCAGGGGCAATCACTTGAATTTAAGCTTGCCATGCAGACAGGATAAAGAGACAATAGATTTTTCAGAGTAACATTGAATATCTGAAAAATGTTTGGGGTTTGTTTGTTTTTTTTCCCTCTCTACACATTTTAGGGGTAGATATACAAACACATTCACTGGAGTCTTCTTTGTTTTGCCAAGTAACACTCTCGATACTTGTTGCTTTTGCAAAACTCATCTCTGCAGCAAAGTTAATGTAGAGAAAGGACAGTGAGGTGAGGTAGGAAAACAGAGCCTTTCTGAGCTTGCCCTGTGTTTTAGAGAACCTCCCCTGAGTGCTCTGCAGCGCACTGGGGCAGGGCCATCAGGTGCAGGGAGTGACAGGCACACAGCTTTCTCCTTCCTTCTGTAGCATGCTGATACCACCCCCTTTCTTTTCCCAAGGAGTTTCTGTTTCAGCCAGTTTGTGGTGCGTGTCAGGAAAAGTCTTAACTGTCAGAGAACACTAAGCAAAACCAGCTTCTCAGTATACCTTGTTTTTACTGCAAAATCCAAATTGTTTTGTCCTATTTTTGTTTAAAAATATATATAAATATGGCTTGATCTCTCATTGCACAAGTAAATAAATGTGATGCTGGGACTCTGATTTTACACCAGTGTCCATGGAGGCAGGTGTGAGCTGCTCCTACCTTTTCCTGTGTTTTCAGCTGCTGAAAAATCTTTTAGAAACCCATAGCAAAACTGAAAAACTGAAACTCTGTCCCTACTTATTTTTAGCAAGGCTAAAGTGAGAACTTGAGGAGAACTGAAAGAGAAGACTCCTTCAAATTCTTTACTGCTTGAAAATTGAAGGACCAGCTTAGAGTAAGGCAAAGAACTGGGAGCTTTTTGACAGAGTTTAGTTAGTCTCCAGGGTAACTTCCACATGACTGAGTCTGCTTTGCTAAAAGCTGTTTCCTTCTTCACATCACTTTTCTGTTTAAGACCAAGTCCACTCTGTTAGGTTCCAAGCAGCAAGAATTTACATTCCTCCGACATGCAAAGATTGTTTCCATAAATAACAGCTGTCTCTATGGTGCAAAAAAAAAAAAAAAAAAAAAAAAAAAAGAGGAAATGTAGTTTCAGACTAGTTCTCGTTTATTCTTGTTTACATAAAATCAGCAAATAATGTTGTCTTTTATAAATCAAACTTCATCCCATGTATCTATTGTGGAACAGAAACTACTTGTGTAGAGGACAACACATGAGCTCTAGTCACTCAGGACACAAAGTGCTGGATAATTACCACTGAGATCTATGGTTGATGCTAAGTTCAATTTTAGGTGTGTTATATGTACCTGTAGCTGGGAGAATTTACATCCCTATATGGATTGTAATTGTGATTATGATGATAATATTCCAGGAAGTCAAGATATATGTGAAAGAGCAATAGACATTGCAGTTTATGCCATGACAAAGGAAACGTTTTATAAGGTTTACCAATAATTTCTCCAAATTTTCTCAGTCTCAGAGGGGACATTTTTAGTTGTTCATAATGAAATGCTGAAGTTATGACTTCAGCATAAACTGATCATAGTGACAGAAAATACTAACAAGGAAGTGGCTGCTACAGAAGAAAATGAGTGTCTTAGTCATAGTCATTCACAGAGACCAGGGAAAGTCACAGCAAATTAAGTAGTGCTGTCTCCCAAACCATTCACAACTAAGTGATGTATCTTAATATAACCAAAGCTGCATTAATTACTGACAATAAATTAACTCCTCTTTCAACAGAGGAAAATTACTAAAGGCTTATTTAAAAAATATGTATATATCTACACGACTTCTCACTGAACAGTGAAAATTGCTTTGTATTGCAATGTTAAAAGTAGTTAAATGCATTGTTTAGAATGAAGAGACTCTGAAAACCGCAGTAAGAATATTTGAGAACTGAAATTTCTATTACAGTCAAATAACTTGAATCATGATGGTGCAGTGCCACATTAACTTTGGGAGATGTGACTCTCTCCAATAACAGAACACACCATCATGATGCAGTTTAGTGGCCTGACTCACACTCACATGCTGTGGTGCTGCTAAAAAGTTTGTGTGCTGTTTGGACAGTTCAGGACATGGTTTCCCTTGCTGAATAAATTTTCCACCAGAGGACACTCAGTCAAAGGGGGAAGATGGTGAGTGAGAGAAATATGAGGAAATACAGGAAAAATATTTCTCCTGCTCGCCAGCTGTTGGTCTAGTCAAAGAACCACCTTGTTTTGTGGCCTTGATGTCAGAGTTGAGTTCTGCACTGAAGTGCCTACCCTGAAAATGTTGTCATTACAGTACAAGGGTTCTATTGCCATTACATTGCAAGGGTTCCATATTGCCTGAGTTTCACACCCCCTTGATGAAGGCAGGGCTCCTCCAGGCACTGACTCCTCCTTGTCCTCACAGCAGCCAGCTGACTCCAATGCCCTCAGCCAAGCCATCCACTCTTTTATAACACTCTTCTGAATGGCTACAGCTGGGGCCTGTTAACACCAGGCTGCTCCCAATCTGTAATAATTAACTCAGCTGCAACTCTTTAGGGAGTACTCTTACATTCTATACCACCTTCATTTACCCATACTATATCCCCCTACATGAAAAGACAATATTACAGCAAGTGTATGCTTTCTCTGGATACTTTTCAGTTCTTAATTTGAAAAGATCTTTCACTTTTACCCAGCAACTGAGGAATAGGAGGTTGTTTTACAAATGTGATATTTTTGTTGAGATGCTATTCTACTAGAAATAAGTTTTATTGTCCACATCTATAATTGGGAAAAACATGTTGATAATGATGCATAGAAATACCTTGAATTGATGATAAAACAGTTATTTCCAGAAAAATACCATCTCTAAGGAGGCAGAAGCCATGATTTTACCTGAGAAAAAGAACAAGTTACATCTATGTAATTTCTATGACATTGGACTGTATTTTTTTTTCATGCATTACATTTAGGTCACAGAGTGGCTAAGGCTGTCCTTCACCCTTCTTTCCAGTGGTAACTCCATCCATGTCCTGCTTTGCCTCCTGAGCTGTGCCTGGATACCTGGTTTTGTGTTTACATGCATTAGAATTGGAACTGGATAATTAATGGGTTTTAATCTGGATCACTTTCCTGATTCAGTTCATCACAAATCTACAGATCCCTCTGTTCTGGCCCAGCTAAAGGAGAAGGAACAAATGAGTGGAGAAAAAGTTCATCTGGGGTAGGATAAACCAACAGAGTTCTTGAAAAAATATATGGGAAACTGTGGCCTCAGCAAAGATCAGTTATCTTTATGTCTTAATTTGCTCTCTGGGAGAAATTAAAGAGAATTTACCAACTTGTAAGCAGACTGCCTATGAGCACTTGGATCTGTTGTTATTTGTCATAGCAGGATATGACTTTTTACTGCTTTTGGTAATTGAGCCTGACACTTGTTTATCAAACCCATTCTCTTTGTTAACCAAAGCACAATTAAAAAATCACTTTTCCTCCTTTTCTTCTCTTTTTATGAAATGTAAAGCTCACATTATCTTGCTGTTCTCTGATTGGGAGGTTCACTAGTCAACACTTACATGCATGTATTTATTTGTAATAAATAATGTGAATTGGCCTTGATAAAGATCTTGCATGATATGATCTCTTTTTTTGTATTTCTTTTGCTACATTAATTTAGTAGAAAAAGCCTTAATATTTAGCATCTTGCAACAATGCCTTTTATCTGCCGGCATCTCCATTTGTGCTGGGATAAATAATACTCTGTTATCTTGGTGAGATGACACCAATGCAGTTTTTATGCCAATTGTGATAGTAGTCTTATTGGTCAAAATCTCAGATTCTGCCAGTAGCTCAGAGGGTAGTGTGGAGACTGGTAAAGACTCATTAATATTAAAATATGCAACTTGCTTTGTGTACACTGCAGGTAACTTAAACAGTGCATTTTATATGCTATTATTTTTTCTATGTGGTTAAACCCCTAAACATTTAATTGTCCACAAAACCTGACTGTGAGTAATCTTGTCTAATGTTTAGGTTTAGCAGAACAGTGAAACAGAAGCCAGTCAAAGTTAGTAATACATGTAAGTGGTTTTCGTAATAAAGGAAAATGTCCTTAAGTGTTTGCTTGAAAACAGATTTCAGTTTCTATACAAATAACTGAAATTCACAGCAGTGTGTGGAGTGTGACACATTGAAGGTCATGTTTAAAGCAATGGATGGTTCATACTCTCAGATATCTGATTTTATGAAGTGGCACTTTTGGATCTTCACCAAAATTCAGCTAAACAGATTATTTTCTTGAATGTGTTATTAAATCCCTTCAGATTTTCACTGACAGCATGGTAAAGTGCTAGAGAACTACTTAGTTGCAGTGGCTGTAGCTGGAATTAAACACCTTGAATTCCAGTTCTTCTGGAGAAGCAGTAATTCATTTCTACCAGGAGGGGCTGCTCAGCAACTGTTCCTGGATTGCAAAATGAATACCAGAAAAAAAGCCTAGCTGGGCTCCAGATCTGTGTATGTCAGATGTTCACACATGGGGCTCACAGATGTGCCTCCCAAATCTCAGGCAGCTCGTAGGAAAGGTTCCTTATCTCTGTGTGTGCCTGTGCATACTCTCATCAAGCCTCCTATAATGCTCTGAAACTTCTGTCATAGGGTGGAGTCTTTCACTCAATAATAGCAATGGCTCTGATTTGGGTCTCCATGCCTCTGTGCCTCAGCTGTCATTAATCTAAATAATAACAAAGCTCAATAATTAGCTAATATTTTGAAGTATCATTATTATAATAAATAAAATCGTATTTTTAAAACCCCTTTTCATACCATTATGGCTTTTCTTATTACACTAACTGAGTAATTTACAGTTTTGGCAGAGAAGAGGAAGTGAAAATTCAAAACACTGCAATACTTCCAAAAAAATCCCACGCTGTTTTTACTTCACATTGCCCTACCCATGTACCAGAGCTAATCTTACTCTTGAAACACTGAAGGAAAAGCTGCCTTAGGCATCCATAACAGTGGTCTTTGAAATGTTGTCAGACTTCTTGGCTTTCTTAGATTTGTTCACAAAGTCTGCTCCGATATTTTTGGTTGTGCTCCAAAGCAACCTGAGCCTCCTCCTCTGCCAGCCTGGACCAGCCAAGCTCCCTGCATGGCCCCTTGCCCTTCAAAGCTGTTGCTCATGACTGCAGCCAGCTCCTGGCAAGGCAGGCACATTTCCTCAGCATCCAGGAGCAGATGTCCTCACGAATGGGTGAGGTTATGCATCATCTCTGTCTGAGAACTTCTTTGGTAAAGGATTGCTAGCTGTGCTCTTCAAGACAGAATACTTTCGTTATTCTTGCACAATTGTCTTGGATGGTGGCTTCTTGTCTTTGATGTCTGGCCCTGGGCAGCCATGGTGATTCCCTGTGATGTGTCTGGTCAGCTGGAGTGAGGCAGGCACCCTCTGGAGATGGATGGAGACTGGGAAAGCTGTGCCTCTGCAGGCCACGGGTGTCTGGTCTCTAATCAAGGATGGGGCAAGTGGAAGAGAGTGGTGGTGAACTTTTGTGGGAGAGCCATGCAGGAAGGAATTTAGGTGACTTTTGGCACCTGCTGAACACAGCCTGAGTCACCTGGTGACCTGTGTTCTCCCTTGTGGCACAGAGAGGCGCAGGAGCTCTCTCCACTTTGCCCTACCCTGCTGCAGCTGTACCCAACACAAGCCACTCCTCACTCACACTTGCCTCTGCTACATTCTTGGAGGGCTCTCGGGTCTGTGGGCCTGTCCTGGGGCCATAGGTCCCACAGGGGGGACCCTTCCTCAAGTGTCAGTGACAGGAGCCCGTGGGGAGTGTCTGTGCCTCTGGAGCAGGGGACAGGAGGGATCCCTCTGTGAGCAGACTGGTCCAGAGGCAATGATGACAGCCACCTTTGAGGATTATTCTCTTGCCAAAGCTGCAGACAAGATTTGTGGCTGAGCAGGGTTTTGGTTCTTGCTTGACAGAGCCAGAGGTGATAAAGCATTAAAAAAGGGTGGTTGTAACCAAAGCTCTTTGTACATGCAGGTTTAGTGGTTCCTGTTTGTCCACACACAGAGGAAGGAATTTGACCGGCCACTGGCCAACTTATGAACGTGCTCTTGAGAGGAGATGATTTTGATTTGCACTGTCAAAGCGTATAAGGTAGAGGAGTCTTGTCTGTCCACACGTCATGAGTTATAAAGAGACTGTTCTGTTCATTCATGCAGTGTCTTTAATGAATGCAAACTGGAACACAGTAGTGAAAAGAATTCTCTTTGTGTCACCAGGGATCTGGGCCTGACTGGCTTCAAAACTTCAGAGTAAAAAATGTGCATTACTCTGTGGCACAGAAAATGACGGAGCTTTAATCCTTTTTTTATTCCTTTTTTTTAGCGACAGTTCCACTTATGTTTGGATTGTGTTATTTTGGGGTTTTTTGGGTCTCAGGGAACTTTTCTTTCCAGGACACCTTGCTTTTCATCTGGAAGAGTTCAGTTTACTGCCCTCCATGATCACTCCCACTTGAGTCAAGATTAAGCACAAAATACAGAAGTCTAAGCTTCAATTTTTTTTTCTCAGATGTTTCTCACAGAAAACCAATGCTTTTGTTTTGAGCTCACACTTTGTAAGTGTGATAAAGATGACCATCTTCACCTTTCCAAGACCTCTCTTATTACCCTGAAGCTGCCAAAGTGAGGTGAAGGTTGTGTGTAGATGACAGGCTTTTTTACAGCTCCAAATGGTGCCTTAAACTCCAAGCCGCCTGTAAAAGCTTCCAGCTCTCTTTAAATGGGTGTCTAATGCTCAGTTACAATCCACCCAAGAGACTGGGTCAGTGCTCAGTTCAGGGTTTGCAATCCATACGATGTTGTGTGGATGTGAAAATCAGACTGGATGCCGGTCCAGAAACATCTCCTGAGCACACCTGATTCGCATGAAAACCAGTCAAATAACTACCATCACCCTCCACCTCACAGAGATGTGCTCTCCACAGGCTGTTCCACACCATGCAAACTCACATTTAGTGCCCATTTGCAGTTCTGAGTGTTGCACAGATTATTTTAGAATCCTTTGTATGTATTTGCATACCCATTTACATAAGGAGGACTTGTTGGCAAGAGTGAAAATGGAAGGGAAATGCAGTCATTAGTGTTCTGATAATGTTTCATGGTGTTTGATTCCAGAGCTCCTGCTTCACAGTTTATTTGCCCATTCATGTAGACACTGGCAATTCTGAGTTCATAATTCTGAGTTCCCTTTTCTCATCAGACATGCTCTGGAATGATTCTGGGGCAGTTCAGGCAGGACAGAGAAGTCTCTACTGCTGTTCTTCCATAGGAGACACGGCAGCTGAGGGCTTGGGGAGCTGGTCAGTGAGTTCTGCATGGTGTTAGAAACCATCAGTGCCCAGCTCTGTGTTGCCAAGAACTGCTTCCCTGAGTGCTTCTTTTTGAGTCAAGACTGCATGGCAAAGCAATAAATGTATTTTTAAAAACTGCATTGGAATGTTTGAGAGTAACTAAGCAACACAGGTAATATACATTGTAAATGTAGTACACAAAAGGACAAGGCAGCAAGAGTTCTTCCACTAACACCTAAGCTACACGATTGAGTCTCTGTCCTCACAGAGGTGTAAACCAGACTGGCCTTGCTGCAGACAAAGGATCTGTGCTGTTGGAGACTCCTCCTCTAGCCTTCAAGTTTTCCATGCTCCCACATGGCACTGCCTTTAGTTAGAGAGGAGTCTGCAAGGGATCATCCCTTGGAGGAGGCAGTGAAGGGGCAGCAGTGCTTTGGAAGCAGTGTTTTTGCAAGACTTCACTGTTGCCTGGGGAACCTGTGTTTCTGCCAAAAGAACTTTAAAAGTGCCATGGCACTCTGCCCCAGGGTCTTCTAGAGCTGAGCAAGGGTGCAAACCACATTCCAGTAAAGTGATTTAAGCAAGCTGTTTGCCATCACATTAGGTCTGTTCCAGTATTCTTAAATTGGCTGTGCATTAGTTACAGCTGAGAGGAAAAAGGCAAACAAGAATAAAGCAATTGTATTGATGAGAAACCAGACCATCCACTGGGATAATTTGACCTTTAGGTTCATTACATCAATGTACATTCACCACTGTCACTGATATTGCTTTGTTGATTAACTCTAAGGTCTTTAAACTTCTGCTCCCAAAAATCCTATCAGAATTGGTCACTCTTGTTAGTGAGCTCACAGAGTCACACAACCCTTGGAAGAGCCTAACTTTTGGGTGGATATCTTGGTCCTAAATTCTGCTGGGAGCCTCAGGACAGGAGTTTCTAACCCTGCAGGAGATCAGGAGCCTGCAGACTGGGGCATTGTTCAGAGCCTACAGAAAGGGCTCTTCTTCCTGCCAGCTCTTGGGTTAGGTGTGGCACAGGTTCATTGCAGCCATGATATTTTCTGAAAAATCCTTTCCTTAGGATTTTTTCTTCTGAGAAGCAGAGAGGCCTCAGGAACAAAATGCAGACAGTGATTATCTGCTGCAGTGGAATGCAACAGGTGGATCTGTGATTGGTCTCATGAGGTTGTTTCTAGTTAATGGCCAATCCCAGTCAGCTGGCTCGGACTGTCTCAGTCAGTCACAAGCCTTTGTTATAATTCTTTTTCTATTCTTAGCTAGCCTTCTGATGAAATCCTTTCTTCTGTTCTTTTAGTATAGTTTTAATATAATATATATCATAAAATAGTAAATTAAGCCTTCTGAAACATGGAGTCAACATTCTCGTCTCTTCCCTCATCCTAAGACCCTGTGAACACTGTCACAGTTCATGTCTTCTCCTTCAGCTAAGACAGACTGGAAACCTAAACTAGGTGATCTCAGGAGGTCCCTTCCAACATAAATGATTCTGTGACTTCATAATGTGAACTTTAGTCCTAGGTACACATTTCTTGTAAGCAATCTGTCTATGGTTACGGTAAAGCAGGATGACGAAATCTCAGGAGATCACTAACATTACATTTGGCAGTGTTTTTTCTTCATCTTTAATCTGTGAACAGGGAGAAAATACTCTAAAATATTTAAACTAAACAATTTAAAGGATTTACTTAATACAAAACATGCACTTTGCAAAAGTAATGCAAAACAATTTAGGTTACCATGAAATTCTGCATAAGTATCCTTAGGAGCTTCTTTGGGCTTCTTTAGTGGTTTGGAGGCCTTCCAATCTCTCTTTCTTGGCAAGAGAATTTCTGACTGTGTTTCTGCAGGAAGGGCATTAACTGTTACCTACTGCCCTGTGACCTGAGCACATATCCTTAGAAGTTTTCAATCCCCAGCTCCTCTCTCATGTGTGCTCATTCACACAGTCTTTCTGCTTCCTTCTGTCCCATTTCTTACGACTCAGGTGCACATCTCGTGTAAGAGACAAGGTTTCCACTGTGGTACACTGATGTGGTCCCTGAAGCAGCTCAAACATGGTTGATGAATGACATGTACTCCTCTTTTCTGAGGAGCTGACAACATTGTCACTGCACCCCTGGGAAGGCAATAGTATCCTCATTTACTTGGCATCCACTCAAGTCATCTCACACCAGTTATTTGAATTTCAGGGCCATGTGGCACAAGAATTTACTGGCATAGAGCAGCTGCATTGGTGGAAAGAAATGGCCAGCCTTAGGATCTCCTAAAATTCCCAGGTCTTAGGAGGTTGTTCACAGACAGTATGTGATAGGTCGGTCTCTCATGCCTTTGAAAAGAGCAGGGGTGGTTCAGTGAGTACCTGTTCAGTGAGCACACCTTGCTGTGAATCAAAAGCTTCTGTTTTCTATTTAATTTTTGTGTTTTAACAGAGCTCTACTCTCCATTTGCAGTCCTAAGTAATAATGCCAGAAATTTCTCAGGCCTGACTACTGGGTGAAGTCCCTCAGAACAATCACATCTGCCCCAAACAGATGATAATTAGAAAGGGATTTGTAACAGCTGAGAAGAAGACAAGTAGGAGTTTTCATCTAATCTTAAAGAAAAATATGAATGTTGTACTTCCCCAACATACCTATACCCATCCCCAACAGCTGCCTCTGCACTATAACCCACCTTCAGGAAAGCTTCTTTACCTTGTCCTCCAATCCTCCTTTGAGGCAAATAAGAGATGGGTGAGCAAGCAGGCCAGGGGACCTCTAAGACCAGGACTATCTAACACAGCAGGGGACACTGGGGGCTGCCTGATGCTCCAGTGTTTTCCTCTAACACAGGCATCAATGTGAGCAAAGCAATTTAAGGGTTGGAATGGATCAGGGAGATCCAGCTTCATCTGACTGCTCCTGAATCACATTTCTGGTCCCTCCACTGCTGTTTAAGTACAATTCCCCTTCATTTTTCTTTCAGGTGTATTAACTCTAATGGTGTGTTCCATATATAATCTGTTGGTGATTTCACTGCTGAAAAAGGCAGTGAACCATAGGCCATGGTTCCAGCAGCATGGACATAGCTGGGGACCTGGCTTGCCCTGTGGCATTGTCATGTCTTATACTGGTGGCACCTAATCTAAGCTGTCAGAGCTGCTGCAGTGACAGCCTGTGTGTTCTGTGATTGATGTGAAGGTGTGCAGAAGAATTGGGATTGAACAAGGAGGCCGTGTCAGCATTGCAGCACCCTTTAATTTAGTCACACAGGCTGTGCTGGGCAGTGCTGGTGTTTGGGAGCACTGGGCAGGAGTGAGAGGCACATCACAGCTCACAGACCTTTCCAATAAGAGCATTCCCATTGTGCTTTCTGGCTTGTCAGTTCACATAGGGCAAAGATGGATATGGATCAATGCTCCTTGCACAGAGTTCTGCAGCAGTGTCTAGGCTGCAACACAAGAGACCTGCTGTGATGGCTTTGGGGATTCTGTCTATGTGTCATAAAATGCAGTTGTAAATTTGTATAAGTTACAACTGCAATTTTAAAAGGTTGAGAGAAATTAGGCATTCATGAACTCTATATTGCTTTACCAATCATATTCACCAGGAGATTTTTTTTTTCCTCTGAGAAGGCCATCTTATGGGGTGGTCTGAATTCTAGATGAGATTGCAATGAAAATATTGTGTTCAAATGTGGACGGAGCACTGTAAATATCATTAGTCTTCCAGAGACACACTTGGCAGGCAGCACAGTAAGCTGCATGGAGCAGCAAGCAGAATGTGCAACATGGCTTTTCCCTGAGACTAAGAGATGCATTTCACCAAAAGCCCCTAATACCTGTCAATATTTCAACAGCTCAGGCTAACAGCTGCTGGTAAAACTGTGCTGAAGGTCCTTTAGGACACTGCACTGTGTGTGCAGCTTGCACTGTTTATGCTGGTCTGCTGGGAAGGTCTCCTCCAGCTTGGTAAGTGCTGCTGCAAAAAACAGACTTAAACTCTGAATTGATTTCCATGTATGCAGACTGAGTGGAGATGTGGAAATTGCTTCTAAGAGGTTGGGTGGGAGAAACCCAGATAGGTTCCAGCAGGAGCATCCAGCTGAACCACAGAGGCAGAACAGTTTTAGGGGCTACTACTAATCCAGCAAAGCAAAAGAGACACCTTTTCTTCTTTCCCATGTTCACAAATTCCTTCCCCCACTTTCTCAGCATTTCTGTCACATGCCAATCAGAACAAAGTGACTTGACTATCTCTGTGGAAGGATTCTCCTTCAAAAGAGGCTCTTGCTTAGTGTTTCTAGAAGTATCCTGGCTGATGGAAGAGAAAGGTGCTTTGGATGGCTGTCCACACTGAAAATCAGCATGTGAAACAGCCAGCAGCAAGATTAAAGAGTTAATCATTCTTCAGTATGCTGCAATATATACCATCTACTGCATAATTCCAAACAATGAGCATTTGAAACACATAAAGCACGTTTATTCTCTAGATATTTGGTAAGGAAAAAAGTGGCTGTATTTTTCAAACAAAAATGCTTGTCTAGAAACGGTTCACCACTTCTAATCAAACCCATCTATCTTCATATAACTCAGTGTCAGACAGTAATTACATTCAGTTATGTTAGCAGACACTAAAAACAAATTTGCTGAAAGGGAAATTTAGAGTATTTATTGTAGTGCATATGTGGAGGGAGGAAGAGCTAATGCCCTAGAATATTGTAAATGGTAAATTGATTGGTTTTAGACATGATGAATTAGAAAATATTTGTCTTACAGAGCACTGTAGCTTCTCCCCATTTTCCTGTAGAAGTAGAAATGGATTATTGAATACTAAAAGGTATTTTAGTCCTAGTTCCATATGTATACAAAAATAAAGAAATTATTCATAGCAAAATAATACAAATAACACTGACAAGACAAATGGCAGAAAGTAAATAACTACAAGAGCCTCCACTGTCTGCCCTACCTTCATTTACCTTCTCATGCTGTGAGACAATCTCTGTTCACATGACTAAATAATTATTGCCACACATCTATTTCCTGCTGTCACTCTCAGGGCCTAGGCTGACAAGAAGAGGCAAGTCCTCAAGTTTTCTGCCTCTTGCTGTTTATCCTTTAGCTTCTTTCAACAAGGAAACACAGGTGTAAACCCAGGATCAGATGCATTGTAGCCCATTTGCCTTCCCCCACACTCCTGCTCTCACAGTCAGGTTATGAGACATTTAACTTTCCCTTCCATGACACACACATTTTTTTTCCAAACATTGAACTGTCTTGCTGTCCTTGCAATGAGTTTAGCACTAATATTCATTACTCTAATTTGGGCTAATAGCATCACAGCTGTTCAGTCTTTCTCCTCATACCTTGGGAGAACGTTCACACAACTGTATTTGTCTCAATTCAGAGAACTGAGTGATTCTTGATGTCTTGTCTACTCCTGAAAGGTGTACAGAAAACATCACTTCACACAGCAACAGCCTTGGACAAACAAAGGAATTTCCCTATTAGCATGTGTGAAAAAAAAATATATATTTTGGATATCTAGTAAGATACTGCTGCTGATTCCTAAAAGGAGGATGGCTTGGCTAGTCCATCACATGTGTCTCGTGCTGTTGGCTCCTGTCTCCCAGTTCTCTGCCCTCAGAGTAGTCCCTTACTCTGTCTCTGAGTTGCAGGGGCTTCCCTGCTCTGGGCCAGCCTGTTCTGGATACAATTAGTTCCGGGAGAGAGGCTGTGGGGCCCTGCTGGAGGACATCATCTGCCATTATCTACTGCCATTATCTACTGCCATTATAATCTACCATTATCTACTGATTTCCACTGGTAACCAGGGACTCCAGACAAGCCTCCCACAACACAAGTGGATATGATACTGCCCAGTGCATCAGAAAACATATTGAACTGAAAAGGGAAGTGTTTCACTAAAATCAGAACACAGGATAATTCTACTAATATTAGTCTGAGTAGTTAGGATTTGACAAAAAAGCAGTCAAATAATCCCATGCCTGAAGGAGTTGTATCAGTATTCCAAAAGTCTGGGACTGTATCCCAAAATAACTCCTCCAGACCCTTCACACCTCCTCTGGATAAACAGGATGGGTTGTGTAGAATGCCTGGAAGTGAAGCAGAGCAGGGGCAGGAAGAACAATGCATATCTAACATCACTCATCTAATTTTATTCTGTTGAAGCTGTGCCCTTACTTTACATGTTTTCTCCATGGACTACTCCTTTTGATGTGATCCACCAGTAGTGTTTTGTGCAGTTTCTCAGGGACACCAAATGCTATTTAGAGGACTTCTTTTGCTTTGGACAACATGCTTTGTACTTATAGGATGTTTGATTTTTGGCAGAGGATGAAAGATGGAATATGAAAAATCCTAACAAAGTTAATTTTATTCCTGCTGGTCCAAGTAAATTATCTCATAGTAAAACATATGAATATTTCTTTCATAGATAATATTTTATTAGCAAATACAAACCTATACCTTTACCTAGAACACAGGTAGGAACACAACAGTGATGCAGCCACCTCTGATGCAACAACCAGCAAGACAGGTATTGTGGGACAATTCTGGGCAAATGTTCTGCATTTGAAGTAAGTGCCATATACTCGCAGACAATTGGTGGAATACCTTTTATTGTCTTGATGAAGCACTTGGTAATCTCTGCTGTTATAGTATCTGATATCTGACAATGCCCTCAGGCACATGGTGTCATTCTTGGGGTGTCCTGCACAAGTCAGGGTTGGACTCCATGGTCCTGATGGGTCCCTTCCAACTCAGCCCATTGTATGGTTCTATGATCATATACCTATTTTATTTGGACGTGCCGCAAGAGATCAAGACATCTGTGAACTTTGGAAGCCTCATTATATTGGTGGTTACCTGACACATGTTGGTGGCAGTGATCCTGCTGCGTGTAGGGCAGATCACAGCAGCCTCAAACAGAAGTGCCCTTTCGGCTACACTGTGTGGTCTAAGGCTCATCTCTGGGGTGATTACTGGCACATTTAGGAGCAAACCAGGTGTGCACACAGAGCTTAAAGCAGCCTGCAAGGTGGTAATTAGAGCCCCATCTGGTGATTTAAAAAATGGCTACAGAACAGGGGAGAGCTGAAACTCTCTCTCAGAAACCACTCTTGTGCCTTTGCCACTGGAATACTTTTGACTACAATCCTGCTACTGAAAGCCAACCATCAAGGGCAGGGTTGGCTTTCAGTAATTATTTTGGTAATACAGCTGCTGCAGAAAGCCAAAGGGCTGAGTAGGTATAGCTGGCACCAGAGCTGGTGCACTGTGGTTTCAGGGAACTTAGATACTGGATGTACAATTGGTAGTTAGACCATGTCTTGCCTCCTTGGGCTACCAAGTGCATGTATTGGCCTAAGATAGATAACAAGTCTTGGTTTGAACAGGGCAACAGGGCCATGTGTGAAGGAAAATGTGTCTTTAATGCATCACTGAGCACCTGAATGTTGCTCTTGATCTGCAGTGACAATTTACCAAAGAATCGCCTTGAAGTTCAGGATGTGTGAGGTCTCAGTAGTCTGCACACCTGGGAGTTCTTTTTGAAAAGTAACACTTTTTCTTTTCTGGAACTGGCTTCTTTAAGTATTTTCCCATTAGCTTGAATTTGTTTCCCTTCCACCTTCATGATCATGAAGACAACACCAGGGCTGGCTGTAGGGATTCTAATACCATTGAGAAATGGAATGTTCCTCATGTTCCATATACCTGCAAGTCAGTTTGCTGCATTTGTGTTCTGCTATCATTAGCTCCCTGTTCTCTTAAATGGGCAATGACAACATTTCCATGATATCCTGACAGTGATGGCTTATCAGAGCATTTCTTTTCTCCCACACCATGGGAAGAAGAAAGTTTGCTGACAATTTTTGAACAGCTTTAAACTGTATTTAGCTGACTCAATGGTGCTTTGCAGCCCTTCACATCCAAAAGTCTGAGGCAAGGGAGGAGACAAAAAATTTTGGTTATTTTAGTAGATTACTATTTATCTGCAATAAATGTCTGCCTTAGAAGGATATCTGTAGAGTGTTAAGCCCCATCAGATGTACCATCATTCATTCTCTGACAACCACTTGCCACGTCAGAGACAGTCAATGTTCTGGCTGTGGGGGATTCGCCTTCTGAATTACTGGCATCCATGCTGGGGAGCTGGCATGCAACCAGCAGATAAGAGCTGAGCAATGCTGGCAGGAGGCCTTGCTCAGGGGCTCAGTGCTTCCTCTGATTCATGAGAGGCTGACTAAAGTTTTGCAGAACAGGCAGCCTCACCTTTACATTTTCTTGCATTTCTCATTTCTTGAAAATGTCTTAGCTGCTTTTTAATTTGTTAAATATAGTCTCTTACCTTTTTTAGTCTCTTACCTTTTTTATTTTTAAATTTGCTTATGTTTTTCAAATCTAAGCTTACCAAGTGTCTGACTTTATCATTGGAGGCTGAATTTTCTCATCATGAGATTCTCCTCATCACCCCCAATACCTTCTACAGTGTACTCCAGCAATTTTATCACATGAAAAATATTTTTACTAGAAACTTAATAGCTAAAGAGCATAGCAGAAAAAAATAGACAGACTATTGTTTATTATGTTAACTATAAGATGATGTAATTTCTTTGTCTCACAAAATTATGGTAACTTCATTAATGATCAACACTCAGGGTCACTATCTCAAGTTAAGAATAGCCCTTTGTCTGCTACAAATATGTACAGCTTTCTTCTACTGTGATGCACATTAAGTGAGGTTTTGGCCTCTAACCTGTTATTCACAGCACAGTTCAGTCACTCAGGTAAGGAATGCTTGAAGCATTAATTATTTCTACTTATCCTCCTTCCAGTGATGAAGAGCATTTCTTACTCCATGATACTTCAGAGCATACATACATTTATCCATACACCAAAAATGGGACAATTTAAAAAGTTTTTTCAGGATTTGGACCTTGCAGTTTATCTGTTGAGTTAGTCTTGTGTGATGGATGTGAGATTTATTCCAGCTCTTCCTGTGGGAAATGGTGGTGGCTGGTTTCATTTCTAGTGCGTGCCTGGAGATTTTCTCTGCAGGAGCTGAAAGCCAAATGTGAACTTTTCTATGTGTGAATTACTTCCCAGAGGAGAACATCTCTTCCAGTTGTAGCTGTATATTGGAGCAATAATGGAAAATAAGCCTCACTCCTGAAAGAAAATATCATTATCAGAGAGTGATGATTTTGTTGGAACAAACCTGAAGTGCACAATATTAAGATTGCAGCAGAGAGTTTTCTAGAGCAGTTGCTTCGTGTTTTCTTCCTAATGTTTGTCCTGTAGAATGCACTGCAACCAGCCACACATATGCATAAAACTAGGAAGTTTTGAATTCATGGATTCCTCATTCTGTGTCATGTAATTTAATAACTCTCCAAGAGCAGTGCTGGATATCACAAGGGACTCATTGAGTTGGTGGTAACAGCATGGCCAAAGTAGTTTGTGTGGACAAAGTTCTTCTGCCAGAAGTTGAGGAGCATTGCTAAAGCAGGCTTCCTCCTTCTTACTATTCACACAAGGTAGTGTGTTGTAGTTTTGGTTCCAGCAGACACCTAGACACTCTACTGACAGTGTGAGGGGGAGGAGAATCAGAAAAGAAAAGATAAAATTCATGGGTTGAGATAATAGCAGTGATAATTGAAGCAAAGTAAAATATAGTAATAAAAATGATAATAATAAAAAACAATAATAACAGTATTGAAAAGGGGAGAGGGAAAGAGAAATAAACCCAAGAAAAACAAATTATGCACAATAAGTTGCTCACAAGTCATTGACCAGTCTGTCCCCTGGCTGCAATCAATTTGACCTCAATATTATTTTTAAAGCTAAACACAATGCTGTGCCTGCTGCTAAGAAGAAAACTAACTCTATCCCAGCCAAAGTCAGGACAGATGCATTGCTGCCCATGGATTGAGCCTGAGAGGGAGATGGATTTGTTCAAGCCATGCTTACTAACCAAGCTGAAACTCAAGAATGGGCCTTGCTAACATTTTCTCTCACTCACCGTGATGGGTATTTGTGGTCCATTGTCCTCTGGAAAATTCAGATAGGACATGGCAATAGTGACCAAATGGGTCCATGGCCATTCTCCACCAGGGATAAACATACTATTTGCATAGCTTCCTGTGGTTTGGGGCTGAGAGAAGAGGGGGCACGTTCTTCATCTAGCTCAGTAGGCTGGGAAAGATACCCAGGATTTTACTCTGAGTCATGTGTGAGATAGAAGTCTTGGCAATAAACAGCAGCTACTGAAAACTCGAAGGAAAAAACAGCTAGAACACTTAAATAAACTGTCTAAATCAGATGGATTTCTTTTGCATGAGAGTTTCAAATTCCCTTCTGAAAAAGAAAAAACAAACCCAAGCCAAACTGCTCTTGCATGGTTCAGTCCCAGGATGTGTATTCCCATCTGTTCTTTTTCTCTTCATTTGTCTTCCTGACAGACCCAAAGTCCCACCCTGCTCTTCTGTGATGAAGATGTTTTGACAAATCCTTTCCAGTGACCAAAAAGTGTGTCTACTCTTTGTCAGGGGTCCTACTGTGCTACCTGGAAAGGGGATGTTTCTTCCTGCATTTTCGCTGATGACAATATTCTTCCTATCTTCTCTTATTTCACAATGTCTTCTAATCTTTTCAGTTGTGATCAAACATGATTATTAGACTAATTTCCTTCTAGAAAACCTTACTGAAATAAATTTTTCAGTTTAATTATATGTTGTCTCAAAGGTTTCTCAGTGTAAAATTCAAGGGAGCATGTGTGTTATCAATACCATTGATTTTATTTAATATGCAGGATGGATGATTTAATTTCTTGAGGATATTGTTTGATTTATGTAAGTGTCTTCCTCTCCTACATAAGGCAGGGTGACACAAGGCTAAATCAGAAGTGGATAAGTTGCAATGTTGGAAATTCAAAGCTTAGTCATAAGACCATAAGACCATATTATAACTCATACCCTGAAGGAGACCACACTGAAATTCCAGGGACAGTCTAAGGTCAAATATTTTCTGGCCCTTGGATGTTCAATTTGCTAAACTCAAATTTCTTTAACTTCTTTTAGTGTTTCCAATCCTGACAGAGTTTTCTAAAGGGAATACAATATTCCAAGTCCCATCCTGAGATATCTACTTCTTCTTCCCTTTTTTCACAATTTGCTCTGACCTCCTCACCACCAGGTCCCAACTCTGTCCCAGTTCATTGTCAAAGTCATTTCCCTTTCACATGCACATTGCTGTCCCCTGGTCCAGCCAGTCCCTGTCTCCTGCTCCCTCAATGTTCTCTTTGGTCACTGTGACCTCCCTGCTCGTCCCCACACTCTGGCATTGGGAAGATGCTGAGAGAGGTTTCTTGACTCCCAGTCTCCAATCAGATATTTCTCTGTTCTCCATTAAACTCCACCCATTTCCCCAGTATGATTTTGGTCCTGCCACGTTGGTGCAGCTTTTGTCCCTTGTTTCTGTGCTGTTGCTGGGAGTGCACCAAGAGCTCACTGGGACAATGAACAGTTTCTCTGGCACCCTCCACCCTTGACCCATGGGCAGTGAAGGGGGTCCTGTTGCTCTGTGACCAGGTCTACTGTGAAACCCTGGCACAGGCAGCTGCAGAGGGGTAAGCATCTCTGAGGATTTCACTGCTGAAAGCTGCAGTACATCTGACCTGTGAGCAAAGTGCTTTTTTCCATCCAAGATTCAACATTTTTACTTGATGTGGTATGATTTGACAGGGGTGACAAACAGCTTTCTTCCCAGGAAGATGATTCCTGGCAGGTTAGAAATCCATGTGCCTGTAGATCTCTGAAAATGCTAATGTCTTCACTTTAAGTGATCAATGTATTTTCTTCAATTTTCAGTTTTATAAATCAATCAGCTGGGTTTCATGGTGTTTTTGTTATTGTTGTTAAAGGTGAAGGTTCTCTGATATGAGAACTATCTGTATTTACAGGTAGAGCTTTTGATATTGAAATGGCTTGTCCAAATGTTTTGATGTTACATTTTTAAGCCCAGGCTGTATTATTCCTTGAGATGTGTTTCACTGAATCTTAGATGCCACTTCATTACACTAGTGCTAGGAGCCCTGTGTGATAAACTAAGACTGGGCATTAAGCAAAGCTTGAACAGATAATGAAAAGATAGTGCTTGTCCTAGAGAAATTAATAGTAAAACATAAATTCAATAGAGACAGATGAGAACAAGTTAAATTATACTTGCAAGCTCTTAAGGCGCAGCAAAGAAGCTTTTTAGTGATTCATATTTGACAATGTTTATCAGGAGTGTGAGAAGTTACATGAGAGAAGGTAAAAATGATGCTTATTCCAAAGCACAAGCCGTGGGCAGTGGAGTCTGGCAGTATTAGTGCTACAGAGCTGACATTTCAGTACTGGTTGAGAGGTGATCAGTGAAGAACCCTGAAAGGGCAAACAGGGAAATTTTATTTATTCACCACAAGAGAAGGAATCATTGGAGGGATACACACTCCCTTGTGCTGGGGCAGAACCAATTATGTTGACATTTTCCCCAAAAATTGCTGTCTAAACTGGGCTCCGAGGGTCCTGTTGCTGCTAGGCTGGGTTCTCTCCTGGGCAGCCTGTCACTGGCTTCACCAGGAGCTTTTTATTAATGCTTATCCTGAGATTTCCTTGCTGCAATTCAAGTTCATTCTCTATTTTCATGTACACCTGCAAGGCAGAAACAACCCAGCACTCCTGGGACAGGTTTGTTCAGATTTAACCCCAGCCAGCTGCCAAGCCCCATGCAGCCACTTGCCCAATCCCCCACCAAGGGATCTGGGAAAGAATCAAAAGGGTCAAAGCTGGAAAACTGATGTGTTGAGAGAAAGACAGTTTAACAGGGAAAACAAGAGCCACACAAATTAACAAAGCAAAATCAGCAATAAATTCACTGCTTCCCATGGGCAGGCAGGTGTTCAGCCACCTCCAGGAGAGCCCCATCACAAATAACAGATACTTGGAAAGACAAATGGCATCACTACAGATGTCCCCTCCTTCCTCCTCCTTTTGCTTCCTTCTTCCTCCCATTTTATATATTGACCATAATGTCATGTGGTCTGGAATATCCCTTTGGTCAGTTTGGGTCACCTATCCTCCTGGCTGCGTCTCCTTCCAATTTCCAGCCTTCTCTCCAGTGTGGCAGCCTGGAATGAAGAAAAGACCTTGTCTCTGTGTAAGCCCTGCTCAGCAATAACAAAAACATCTCTATATTATTAACCCTGTGTTCAGCACAAATCCAAAACACAGCTCCATACTGGCCACCGTGAAGAAAATTAATTCTACCCCAGCCCAAACCAGCACATTCCATCACTTATTCCGTACCACTTTCATCATGCCCAGGTCCCACTATTTGAAGCAACTTTATTAACCAGCACCACCCTTCTTCCCATCCTTTGACAAAATACACAGAAGTAATTTCTTTAGTCAATGGACCACCCCTAGAAAATACTCATAAAATGTGCACAAATGTTTACAAAACATCCTTTGAGTTCATTTGGTCCATGACTTCAGGCTCCATCTGCTCTGGTGGTGACTCAGTACAGGAATGGTGTTGTGTTTCTTGGAGTTACTGAGCACCCAAGCCAGCTCAGGTCTGGTCACTGATGCACTTAAACTTCTTCTTGTAAGGCCTCTCCTCCACTGATATGGGTTTCTGCTGTACTAATTCCTGTGACATGCATATCAAATCATGGTTTACAGCAATATCAAGGCACATCCATTACAATCTCCACTCTAGGCCCTTTTTGGGCCAGTTTATCTGATTTAACATTACAAGGAACTCCTCTTGTCCCTAGCCTGGCTGCAACAAGGGTTGCATCATTAATATAGTCTGGGTGGATGAGACAGACTGGTCAGAGAGCGAGAAAACCAGATAAGTTTCCCCAGAAACTGAGAGACTTTAGGGAGTTGAAGATAAACAATGATAGCTTATTATTATAAACAACTTGTGGGTGTTTTCCTACTCTCTGCTTTCTTGTTTTTCTCAGAGATTGTTCACAAGAAGGCTGTGTTGTTAATTAGCCAACCAGGTGAAATGTATTAACTGAATGACCAATCAAGTCCCCCTGGATTGGAACAACTTATTAAAAGGACCAGTCCAAAATAAATGGTGCATTATGCCAATCTGATTTCTGGTGAGTCTGTGCCATTTCTTACTCAATAGTGACAAGTTTACATCATCATCCTCCTCCATGGGCTGCAGGACACTCTGCTTCACCATGGGCTGGAAGAGAATCTCTGCTTTCCCTGCTCCAGCAGAGGTTCCCACCCACATGAGACAGTTCTCTTTGAACCTCTCCATGGTGGGCCCTACTCAAGGGCTGCAGTTTTTCATGAGCTGCTGCAGTGTGGGTCCCCCCATGAGGTCTCAGGTCCTGCCACAAAACCTACTCCAGCAGAGGAGCCCAAGGGTCACGCCACATTATCCTTCAGGCGTCCAGCCCGGAGTCCTCCAAGGGCTGCAGGTGAATCTCTGCTCCCTGAAGGGCTCATCCACATCCCTCCAACTCAAGGTCACAGTGCTCCCAGCCTGTCCAGTACAGCAGCCCAGGAACAGCAGCAGTGCCCTGGCCACTGCCAGCCCAGAGCATCACTGGGGCTCTCACCAGAGCCCTCCTGGGCACAGCTCAGCGAGGTGAGTGCAGCGCAGCACCTCAGCAAAAAGTGCCCGCTAACAAACACCAGACCCTAACACTCAGTCAGAAATGCACACATTTACAGGCATTCATGCTGGAGAGCAAAGCCATTGATTGGCAAGACTCTGTTAAGTGGTTTAAGGCGGTGTTTAAACTACAGATGTTTTTCCTGACAGTTGTGCATGTGTAAAAGAAGCAGTGCTTTCATGAAAGCCCTTGTCACTTGCTCATGGATGGAAACAGGAGGTTTTCCATTAAATTCAGATTTCATACTCATTTTCAATCTATTGTGTCATAGCCCAAATATGCCACCACACTCAAGAAGTGTTTTTCCCTTTATTTGTACATTGACTAACATGGACAAGTGTTAGTCAGATGAGACAAGATACTTTCCCTTTAAAGGTCCTCATCTGTAGTGAGAAAATGGAGCTTCTTTTTCTGCACCTTTTTCATTATTTCAGCCTTCCCCTCCTTTCCCTTCCCTTTCCCCAGAAAATATCTCTGCTTGGAAGTTTTTTGAATTAAAGATTCAGCTGGGGATGTATTAAATAGATGCAGCATTCAACAGTTTACAATAGATGGGAATTAGGAATTTGACTTCAGATGAGTCAGGGGACTTCACATGCTGTTGTTATTAATGGTGTTTAAGCCTGATATTTATTTTAAAAACATCTGTCACAGAAGCAGTGGAAGTAGTAAACCTGTGACAGATTCTTCCTCCCTGATCCCTTAATCCACCCTTAATTCTTAAACCATCATTGCAGGAAGACAGACTTGCAAGTCCTCACAAAGCTTCCACTGTTCAGATTCAAAAAGTTTGAAAGAACAATTAAAAATTAACACTAATCATATTGCAATGATGTTGAATAGACAGATTTCTATAATCAAATAAGAGGTTAATTACATATTCAAAATGGAATTACATATTAAAAATTACATATTCAAAATGGAAACACTAAAAAGAACGCCAGGAAATGAGGTGCTGTTGCACTGAGTACAGGACTGAATAGGCTTTACAGTGAGGAGTTAAATGAATTATTATACAAATGATGTGTCTGGATGCTCCCTTCTGCACCAAGATCCTCTGGCTGAACAGGCTGCACTGTCTTTTTCCATGTCTGTACTCATAATTTGATCTCAGTTGCTTTACATCTACTCTGCCACTGTGGCTGTGATGGAAAAAAATTTTTATTTTACTACAAGATTTTGTGTTCTGGTAGCAACAAGGATTTTTAATCACAGAACTATATATTTGCTCTTCCCCAAAGGAATAGGGGGAAAGAGACAAAACATAAAAATAAATATAAGAAAGAACAAGACTGTGAAGCAAAAAAGATGTTATGTAGTTTATTAATTCTGATTCATAAAACCATAAATATGTATTTAAGGATTTGCCTTAAAATAACACAGTATCAATGGTCATCATAGATACATTCACACATAAAAAATAAAAAGAATCTTTACAGTACTTTATGAGCAATTTTGTAACACTTTACTGGATCACCAAAAATCAGGCTTTGAGGAGGCTACTGCGTTACCTTGCTTTTTTTACAATTTATGTACACTTTCTTTGTGTTACATCCTCTTGTACAATAGTCATGCATTGCACATAAAGTGCAAAAAAATTATTAAAATTCTCTATATCTTACTGTAAAAATGCAAATCAGTGAAATTTTTTTTCAAAATAACCAATGTTATCCTATACCTGCTTAAATACATTCATCAGCCAAAGATTAAGCTCATATTTGCTCTGTAATAGCTGTTGTAATTTATGAATAGTGTTATAGGTGGTATAGCAGCTGTCATCACAGATACAATGCAGCAAAAAATTCAGCTGGCTTATGGCTTTCTGCAAAGAAACCAGGTTTCTGGTATTTTGTCAAAGAGTTTTTCCTTTAAGCCACTGTTAATAGGTAAGACAGGTTAGACAATTTGGTAAAAAATTCTGGCTTCACACATTTTGCATTTGGATGGATGACAAAGAACTACAAAAGCAAGCCTGAGGAAAAAATAAGCAATCAATCAAGTGATTTACTTTAATAGATGATTAGCTTGGTCTGTGAAGGCCAGATCAGAATGTTTCATATTAATTTTTAATGCCATTTGCAGTGGCATAAAATAAGTTATAATAATAAAATGAAGAGGAACTGAGAACCATTATGTTAAACTACTCTTGATTGGAAACATGTTGAAATTTGAAGACATTTCTTTGAAAGATATCCATCTCGAAGGAAATCCACAGGGAATAAACTGTGAAAAAACTTTTAAAGCCTTTTGCCTGAAGTATTTCCCAACAAAGACATAAATCACAGGGTTAATGCAGCTGTTGGTGATAGCCAGCATATAAGAAAACTGCTCCCCAAAGTTGATCAGTTCCCCCCAGAAGCAGCCTTTGATCACTTCTGTACGGTATAATATATCAAGGAATACAAAAAAATGGTGAGGAGTCCAGCAGAAAAGAAACATCAGTACCACAGTGAGGATCAGCCTGGTTGCCTTCGTGCCTCTGTGCCTCTTGCAACCCTTTGCTCTGATTGCTTTTCGCTCTTTTGCTGTTTTTTGTAGGGACCTAATGGTGGAGAAATTGAGGAAGATGATTGCTGTGGATGGCAGCAGAAACCCCACCACATTGCCCACCAGGTTTTCAGCCAATTCCCACGACGGGCTGGGGAAGTCCAAGGTGCAGGCTGAAATATTCCACTGGGGATAGTCTTTCACCGTCCGGAACATGAAAGCTGGGATGCTGAGAAGGATGCAAAAGAACCAGATGAGCAAGCAGATCCCTTTGGTCATGGATTTGCTCCATATCTCCCTGTGGTTCAAGGTGTGGACGAAGGTCAGGTAGCGATCCACGCTGACGGCCACGAGCAGGTAGATGCTGGTGTACATGTTCAGGGTGATGGAGGCGCTGATGCTGCGGCACAGGAAGCTGCCAAAGGGCCAGTTGAACTCATTGCTCATGTTCTCTGCCCAGAAAGGGAGGCACATGAGGAAGATAAGGTCAGCAACAGCAAGGTTCATCAGGTAGATTTCAGCTATCTTCAGGGGGCCCTTGTGCAGTGAATAGGTGAAGAGAACAAACATATTTCCAAGCATCCCAATGACGCAGACGGTGTTGATGTACTTGGGCCCTACATAGTACACGATGTCCCACCACTCATGCAAGTCTGGGCAAACAGTTGAGTTGCTCTGATGTTCACTCTGGTTTGAGGAGGTAATATTCACTAGAGGAGTTTCAGTCATTTTTTAAAAAATTCCAAAGTGAACAGGAGACGTCTTGGAAATGAGAGAAAATAACTGCAAAAAAGAAGAATAAAAGAGCAAAAGTTGCCTCTCATGAGTGATGTAACAAACATTCAACTGCTGCAAATTCTTTGTTAGTCCTTACTGATTGTTACAGGCTAGATCAATCCATATTTGATAAGTGCAGCTGTGGGAATGTTCCCAGTGTTAGCAAGGATAGAACTTCCTCTACATCCCATGAAGTTTCCTCTCCTTGCTCCCATTGTTTGAAGTGGCACAGAGGAAGGAAAGTGACAAATTAGTGTAAATATTTCTGTACATCTCCTCCAGACTGATGACAGACACAGATATGGGAGAATTCCATCTCCCTGAGAGTAGTGGAGACATGCTGGCGACACAAAGCCAGATTTCCATCCTTCCCCACCCTTTCTCTTACTCTTATTTACCATGTTACCATTATTGTTACTGTATTATATACTATATTATAGACATATGAATATATTATTATATTCTGCTATCCTGCTGAAGCAGGATCGTGCCTGTTTCCCTGAATTGGGAAAGCTGCTCACTCTCTGTATGTGCCACTTGCTGCCTGAACTTTGCATTCTTTTGTTCCTTCTCAGTTTCTCCCACCCTGAAGTTTGGATTCAAAACTGCTGTTAGATTAGGCAGCTTATTGCCTTCAAATGTCAGTGGCTGGAATAATAAAACAGAGACTTCTCCAAAACATTACACTGAAAATTATGCCTGGAGGAAAGACTTCTGCAGCTCTGAATTTACAGCCCCCTTCTCCAGGCAAAAATTTCAATTTAGTTTGGCTGTGCCAGGCTCCAAAGTGTTTAGCTCATCATAGCATTGGCAACACCTTTTTTTTTTTTTCTGGTAGCTGCATGTGAGATTGTGCAGGAGTAAGAACACGGGTAAAACCTTATCCTCCCATGAAAATCCACTGGACTTTCTGTCAGAGATCCACTGTCAGAGCTGCTCCCTGCTCCATTCTTCTGGTGCTGCCATGCTTGATGCCTGGATCCTGGTTTTTACAGGCATTTGGTCTCAGAACATTATGGTAGGCAAGTTATTGTTGAGCCTTTTCTGCTGTCTGACATTTCAGTATTTCATATGCAAGTGGAGCATATCAATCACAGAAAAGAATGTATTTGAAAAAATTAATATTTTGCAATCAGTCATTCTAAATGTTGACTTTCTGCTGTAGCTGTTTAACTCTGCCCTTTCAGCTTCCGTATTTTACACCTAGTAAACACCTAATGATGGCATTCCTGAAGACAGAATTTAGGACCATCTATCATCTCTTTCACATACATGTACAGCCTCAGTGATTGCTGAATACAAGCACCTTGCCGTGCTTATTTTGGGATGCCTCTAGGAATAAGTATTAATATTCCACATCAGGCTACCTGGTAGTAATGCACAGAACATTTTTCTTTGCTGCAGAATTCAGTGAGCAGCAAACTTGTGTCTGAGTTCATAAACTCACTCAAGCTGGCAGCCTTGATGGGGAACTGAGGTACAACTCAAGTGAGCACAGCTCCCTGGATTTCCCTCACAACAGTCTGAATGTTACCTAGTTCACAGACCTCTCACACAAACATAGATAACTTGAGAGGATCTAAAGGTAAAACACATATAGCAAATAAATGTCTGATTAGCATCAGAGAGGCTCTTTGTGAGACAGCAGAAATTGAATGTTGTTATAGCAGGAGGCTGGCTAAGGCATGAGAGAGCAATGGCAGAAAGTCTGCAAACTTTATCTTTCAAAAATAATGTAGATGAAAGATAACAGTCAAATCTAAACAGAATTATTTATTATACTAAATATAGAATAAAAAGAAATGCTTATTGTCCTTGTTTGCCCTTTTTCTGAGGACTTCTTTCTATCAGCTTATGCCAGCTACTCTGCACGCTTCAGACACGATCTCTCGGCTAGAGCCACAAATTCGTTCATGATGGGCTCAGCTAAAAACACCTGGAAGTTTTATCTTTCATTGCATCTTAGATTTTATTCACAGCTAAATCCAAATTCTTGTTCAGCTAGCAATAATACCTGAGAATTCTGTTGAGATTTTCATTGCAAAAATTTCTTCAGAGTCTACTAATCAGTGTCTGAGCACTACCACAAGCCACAAGCCTTTTATAAATTTAGAGTTCCTAATGTTCTCTTGACAGAAAATGTGCTTAATTTTCCATAATTTCTGTAAGTATTTAGAAGTAGTTAGCACTAATGGAAAATTAACCACATGAAAGGTTTTCAGTTTCTGTCCTTAACCTATTCCAGTCATCTTTTATACAAATAATGACATATTTTTCTTACTTTGAACTGATTTCTGATGAATTTCCATGCACAGCTCATCTATCACCCTTTTTACAATTAGTACTCATTAGCCAGTTAGAGCAATTAGGTAAAGTGGATCATGGCTTTACACATAAACTAATACTGACCTTCAGAATTACTTTTGTGGTGAAAAAGAAAGGGAGAGCCTTACTAGACTACACAGACCAGAAGCGAGAGCACAAAAGATCAGTTTTTAATATAAAATATAGACATTATTTAAATAAAGATAATACATTTAAAAAGATAGGCATACATACTCTTTGTCCTTCCTGGCAATCCAGGCAAAGTTTCAAATTCGGACACAGTTGATAAACAGCAGTACAGAGGTTACTGAGAGAATTCAAAGATGCATCCTGTAGCACAACTGAGTGACTGAGGGCTGTCCTGAGCGTTTTGCTGGCCATACACCATGTGTATGATGTTACATTTTGGAAGAAAGCCCCAGGATTTTTTTTTTATCTTTCCCAAACGTCAGCTGAAGAAATTTTCAAGACATGTGTAATATTTCATTCTCATTGTGAAATAATACAAGCCCTGCGTCGTGGCTCTTGTCATCCTTTGACCGCTAATTAAAGCTCTCAAATTGTCCTTGGCAATTAAAAGTTCCATTGTGTGAATGTCTGTAAAAATAAGAACTTAATTAACAGCTCTGAATTACAGCCTTCTCTGTACCAATGCACACAGGGAGGAATCAGAATCAGGATTTTGTTGTGTTGGGAGCTCCTTTCCCTGCTAGACATGAGGGCAGCCATGCCAAGGAGCTGGGGGTGAAGCAGCACAGAGAGGTGGGAATGAAACATGAACCTTGCTAAACCCCACTCTTTTTGAAAAGCACTGGTTTTTGCACCCCACTATAGGTGTCCAGGGCATTAATCTCTGTGAATGTCACTTCTCAGTAATATTCATGATGACTGCTGCATTTTCTCAGGCTTGTACCCAAATAAGCTTCTTATTTTCCTGATTACTTTCTGGGACCAAGTAGCCTGAGAGTGGTGGTTTATAAATTATTCTTATCTTTTTCATTCTGATTGTTCACTGATTAGAGCAATATTTTAAAAAGATAATATCTTGCATTTCAGATTTTACATGCAAATCAGTCTTAAGCATAGCCATGTAAACAATGTAGGTTTTCAATTAAAAACAATCCAAACGACAAAAAATGAGAAATTATCAAGGGACTGGAATGCTATTTACTTATAGGAAAATATTCTTCTCATTGGCTACTTAACCAACACATGCACCATATATCTCAATTCTTATTCAATTGTGTCCATTTTTGTTTGATAAGTAAGTTAAAATGAAAAGGCAGGGGAGGCTGAATGGTGATACCTTATTATGAACTTCCCTATAATGAAAAATGTTTTTATTCCAAATTTTTATTCACTAAAGCATAGTAAGATAGTTATGCAAGCAGTGCTAAAATTGATAAACAAAACATGCTCCAGTTAACACCATCACAATGGAGAAAACTCTAAGTGGCTCAAGATTTAATGTTGGTCTGTTTTTTAACATCTTGTAAAATTTTAATTTTGGCAAAGACTTGAAAACAACATGTAATTTGTGAATTACACATTATGTAAGGAATCCTAACAAATAACAGGAGGAAAATCTTGAAACAGCCCGTCTCACACTGACTCATAAAGGTAAGTGCAATATGACAGGAGATCTTCGTCACAGACTTTCCAAAGTCTCCACTTTGCTTACACTACTGCATTTCCGTATTTAAGTTATTTTTTCCATAATGAAGAACATTTGAGCAATAACAAGAAGTTTGTAATTTGTTGTTGCTTGGACATGAATCTCTAGGATCTGCCAAGTTCCACATTTACTCACAGACTGAATAAAAAACTGCATCTGTGTCTAAAATTTATATGAGAAATAACAAGTCTTACAAAACTTGTCGCATCAAAATGAGATCAAAATACTGGTTTTGCAAATCCAACTCCTCTTTGCAAATCTAGTTTCTTGTTTTCTGTTGTTTTTCATTGCCATATTTGGAACATTTTTCAGTAATGGAGAGAGATTCAAAATTAGAAGTCTATGCATTTAGTAGAAAAAGTGAATAGGCAATGCAGTAGCTCCAGCATTTAAAGATCTTAGAACAAGTCTACAGAAGAAGCTGTAACTTCAACTAGGAAGGGGATTTAATTTATTATGTCTTTACAACTTCATTCCTCCTTTCAAGCTATCGAAAGTATATAAAGATCTGGTAACGTTTCACAGTTTGCACAGATGTAATGGACCATGAATTGAAGGAATTTGAAGGGTTAGTTTAAAAATATCTATAAGAGTCAGTAGTTAAGGTTTTTTTTTACTGTAAAAAGCATATCTGTTTATTGGCACCTTCAGCTCAGGATGCTCACAGCAGTTTGGTTTATGTTTTAAGTTAGAATGATCTTCAGTCACACCATCTAGGCAGACTTTCCTGTAGAAAGTAAATATTTTTGGAGCTATGTAAGAGTTTACAAATGCTAACTGAGCCTCTCGGACCAGAATGATTAAACAAACATGTTGAACTTAGAGGTAAGACTCTCTGCTCAATTATCTTACACATTGCAAGGCAGACAAATGTCTAAAATCCCAAAGGCGTCCAGAGTTCTGGTTCTTGGTCCAACAGTTCAGCCATTAAAAATCTTCATTTTAAGATGATGGAGCCTTTAATGATTGGGACAAAATATATATTTGGATCAGTATGTTTTAATGATTTCATTTTTTTATTGAAATGTTTGGCAAATCAGCCTAATTATCTGCTATAACTGTTCATCTGTTCTGTAACAACAGAGAAAGTTTTTGACATGACCTTTTGAGGTAAAATTCTTTGTTCAGCTTTGTTGGATTTCTTCACATATACTATAAAGATGGCTAAGGAGAGCTTAAACTCTGGTGCAGCTATTTACAGAATATGCTATTTACAGAAAAGAATGATGCTGGACCACCACAGTGTGGTAATAACCAAGCCCTACTAACTGCAGTTCACAGAGCTTGAAACAGCCAAATATGAAGGAGCCAATATAGGTTGAATGGAATGGAAAGATGATTCAATGAATAAAGACTGCTTAGGGATTTGGGAGATCTGAACCAGGATCCCAACTCCTCCACAGAAACCCTGTCTAAAAAAGAGCAACTTCCTCCTGTCTGCAGCGAGCACCTGCGGCTTCTGTAACAACTCTTAAACACTTAATTTTTCAAGTGAAGACAATAATCCACGTGAAAAATGAGAGAGTGGAGAAATTAGAATAATTCCTGCCTGTAAATGCTGAAGGCCAGAAATATCATCTGGCTGTTGATATCCTTGCTATTCCTCTGGCCATGGTCCCCACCTCTGTCAGACTGAAAAGGAGTCAGCTCTCTGCATGCCAAAGTCTTGATAACAGCTGTGGCAGCCTCAGTAAAGAGAAGATAGGAGCAGAGGTAAGAGTGGGACAGGATAAAGAAGGATTAAAAGATATGACTACTGTTTGCCATCTTCAGCTCTGAAATTCTCTGGACAGAGTCTGACCTCATATTACAAAAATCATTCTCATATTTTGTCATGTTTCTGTAAGAACAGAACCGGGCCAAGTGTGACTGGAAAATATCAGTAGGTCAGATGCAGCTTGGATGTTACACTTATTTCTTGGGGTTTTTTCTTGCGTGTATAAATGTTGAATTCCACAAACGTGTCATCACACTGAAGAGTCAGGAAAATGGGAATGGAACAGTTGGTGAGCTGACACTGCCTGTGCTGTGATGTGCAGAAGCTGCTGCAGGGGCTTTCCATTGTTGCTCGTGGACCTTGAGCTATCAGCAGGCACAGAAAAGCTACCAGAAATATTTCAGAACCCTTAGATGCCTTAATTATGATTTAAACTTCCAAATGGACTGAGGGTGGTCAACAGCACTCAGAAATGGGCCCTGAAAAGAAAGATCTCCAAGCAGCTAAAATTCTGTTGTTTCAGCTCACTTTCCTTTGGTGTACGGGGAAGCCAAGTAAGCATCTGGAATATTTGAACTTCTGACAAATCATTCCTTAGTGACAGGATACAGGCTATAGAAGAGAATGCCAGGAAATATCATTTCTCAAAGTACTTTATTTTCTTTTGTACATGCTTACTGCATAGAAAAAAAATGGTGTTTATATATTTACATTATTTAAATTAATGTGATATTAACATAATAACATTTTTATATTTTTATGTTATTATTAACATAATAGTATTTTATATTTTACTTCTCAGTACCAAATACTCAAAAATAACTTCTGTTGCCTCAATAACCTCTGTGTAGAGTTCATTTTGTCTAAGGGTTGCATGAACAGCATGCTCATGGATGAGACAGTATGATAACACTGGATATAACAGAAAGCCTTGTAGTGTTTCATCATAGTTGTCCCCATTGCTTCAGACAAAGAAAGGATGAGCAATAGAAGTATTTATGCCATAGGATTATACTGGTTTATCAAAGAAAAACCATGGAAATTGCCTATAAATCATATACAGTGATCTAAATCCCTTAGTCTTTAAATCACATTTGCACACACATTTTGTGGTTTAGTTATTTGAAGGTTTAATACAAATTTTCCATTTTAAATGAACTTTATTTCTCCATTCAAGCTCACACAGATAAAGACCATGTAGCTGCCATCTGAGTTTACTCATGTCACCAAACTCCATCTCCCTTGGTAGCTTTAGAAGCTGTAGCCTTAAGTGCTTTGAAAAGAATGAAGACTGTTAGTTTCAGCATATCTTAGATCATCTTCCACTCAGTTTTGATCAAGGTTCCTAGAGGTTAAAGTGCATACAGACAATTCAGTACACTGTGAATCCCTTTATATGTATAATCAACTTAGCTCAAAAATACAGTCCAACTGGGGAAAAGCCATCTTGTATTAAAATCTCACAGATTAACTCTACAAAAAAAATGTAGGTATTAATAGAATCTGAATACTTGAATACTCTGAGCTTTCAAGACCACTGTTATCTTCAGTTAGATTTCTAATGTAGTTAGATGATGCTCTTCTTCATATTCTCAGTTTCTTCTGTTTGGGAGATTATACCAGTTGTGCTGAGATTTTATATATCCATTGAATTACATTAATTATGCTTTGTGAATACTAAAAACCTGAGTCTCTGAGCTGAAGTGTAAGCATGAATATAAATAGCATTCACTCACTCAAAATGAGTAGATGAATGCTTTCACTCCAAGGTAGAAAGGGTAAAGAATCTTCTTCTACGAAGAAAACTCAGCTAACTTCACGCAGCTGGATGCAGGCTCCCTTCCAATGCTGCTTTACCTTTTTTCAGCTACTTTTCATGCTTACTTGCTTGTGTAAATCTGTAACTAACTGAAGCAGCTGCAAAAAGGTACTTCTTGTCAATGAAAAAATCAGATTGTTTCAGATGACTGAAGAGAGAAGTTAAAAGCCCAAAAGATGGACACATCTAAAAATGCATCCTAAAGGATTCACTTAACAGAACTTACTGAAATGCAAGCCCCTCCCAGACCAAAACCCTTATCTAACACACTATTATGGGTACCATACATAGCTGGAGAATCCTGACAATTGCTTCTGTACTGGGGCTCTGTTTGGAGAATTGTATGTACACCTTAGAAAACATTCCAAGTGATGTATGTGCCAAGTATCATTCAGCCATGAAAATGTAAGAAAGCTACAAAATAGGATTCAATCATGAAAAACATCCAGTAGCATTAGAAGCAGGTCTCTTTATGGAATTTCCACTAAGATCAAACAACCCTTTTCTCTCATGTAATGAACACTACCACATGTTTATTCTGTGAGCCCATAGCAGATGGATATTAGTGGAGACTGACATGCTAGAAGGCTTTCTTCCTTTAAGGATTTCCTAAAATTATGCTATTGGGGTAATGACAAAACAGACTTTTTCCTTGGGTATTCGCTTGAGATGGAAGTTCTTAAAGTGTCCAGGGAGTTTTCCATCTGCACAGACTGTGATTTTCTGCACCTCTTTGTGAACAAGTCCTTGTAGAATTCCGCAGCCTTCTTCTGGAAGTTTTTCCCAACAATCACGTACAAGACTGGGTTCAGGCAGCTGTTGCTGTAGGAGCAGTATGTGGCTATCTGGGTCAGAATGTCATTGATGTCCTCCAGGCACTTGAGGGTGGGTGAGAAGTAACGGATTGTGTCGATGAATGTGCTGATCTGGAACGGAAGCCAGCAAATGATGAACAGCAGGAGCACAGCAAAGACCAGCATGGTGGCTCTCCTCTCTGTCTGGACTACCTTCATTTTTCGTAGCTCACTGCTTCGTAAGGCCTTGATGATTTGCACAGTGCAATAGGTAATTACACAGAATGGGATCACAAACCCCACAATATTCAGCAAGCTGTTGTTTGTGGGCTCCCAGAAGCTGGCTGGGTAGAGAAGAACACAGGCTGTGACGTTGTACTCTTTAAAATAATGCAAATTTCGAAACGCCATTGTAGGTGAACACATGAGCAGTGCACATGTCCAAATTACAAAGCAATTCCATTTGGCACAGACGGTTCGTCTCATCCGTCCAAGGGACATGGTTTTCACCAGGGCCAGGTAGCGGTCAATGCTCACTAGTGTCAGGAAATAGATGCTAGAATATAAGTTCATGTAACTCATAATGTTGATGGCTTTACATAAAAACTGGCCAAAAGGCCAATGAAAATTATTAGCAATATTAATGGCCCAGAAAGGTAAAGTACAGACCAACATGAGGTCAGCAAATGCCATGTTTGCTAGGTAAATTTCAGCCACTGTGCAGCTACTCTTGTGGAAACACAGGACGGTGAGCACAAAGGAGTTTTCTATTGATCCCAGAATAAATATAAACCAGAGAAATCCAGGCTGAAAATCCTGTAGCCATTTCCACACATCTGCACTAACACATTCATATTGATCTATCTGATGCACCCCTGAATTATTGTGGGAATACTCTGGACTGACTGTGAGCTCCTGGGTAGTCATGTTGTACAGCTGCGTAACATTTTCAGCTGTGATGGAAACCATTTCTGTGAAGAGAAAAATAGATGACATGAGATTGCTGGATCTAGCTCATTGCTGCAAAAAGACACAATAAGAAAAGCTGTCTTTTGCTTTTCCTAATGTCCTCAAGCACAGCTTTTGAACAGGCTTGCAGTTCCCTGGGCTGCTTCTCATAGACACTGGGTGTGCTGTAGAATGTTTTACAGACTGCAGTGCTATGGACTGCCTGGACCAATGTTAGGGAAGTAAAACAGAGGGGATATAGCAACAATAGGTATTGTTATGAATGGGTTAACTGAAGAGGATGTTTAGAAGATTTTATTCACTAGAACTGAGCTGCAGCAAGTCTTTGTTAATTCTTTGAGGATGTTCATCATTATTTTGTCTTATATTTTTATTGCACTAGCCATGGTCTCCTAAAGGACAGGTGTGCCTTGTGTCTCAGGTTGCTGTTTCTGTGTCACATCCTGCAACATTTGACACCCTCCCCTGCAAAGCAAGAATTGACTGGAATTCAGTGGTGTTTCCTCCCCAAAGAACACCATCTATTTTCCCAAATGTCATGACTGTACAATAAAGAGACATTCAGTTTGCAGCTCTAGCTTGCATTGAGAACACTGAGGGATCAGTGTTTGCCAGCAGTGTGCCTTTCTCAGCTTCTCACTGAAATTGTCTGTGTATTTCTGTCTCTGTGTTGCAGTCTCTTTCTGCAGCCAAGTCTCTGTAGAGATAAATGGTACAGCCTTCCTGAGGGAGCTGTTTTAAGAGGTGTGCAGTGGGTGGGCTGGCAGTCTGGTAGAGACAGTGGCCATCCTGTAAGCCAGGACCTGTCTGCAGTCAGCCAGCTTGGGTGCAAGAGTATGGTCTGAAAGCAGAATACTGTAAACATTCTACAGATCAGAACAGGGAGCTATTGGCAGGCAGAAATGTCAGATGTGTACCTTAATGTTACTAGAACCAAACAGAATTTGAGTGTGCAGCATCACTCACTACTGATAAAATGCTAACTGTGTTTTCCTGTTGTTGTGTTCTTGGATAACAAATGCTGAGATATTATTCAAATGCAAGATTGGCTTCCCAGATTTGTACATACAATTCTCTGGACTGAGTCACAGAAATACTGTTTGTCTTTTTAAGGTCTTTATAATAACCACTTTATATTATCATTTGACTGGAAGCTTTTAAAATGTACTTTTAATTAAGACATTTGTCCTATTCAACCAGTAACTTGGCAGTGAAAAGGGATGGATTTGCAATTCCTGAAAGGATGAGGATTCTCACTTGTTTTCTGGTTGCTGGAATTGTTGGCTGGTATTAGTGCTTAATATGCACACAGAAGTTTGGCTATTGGTTACAGAATTGATGAAAAATTATGGTCATATTTAGTGTACTTTGTGTTAATAAAACACTGTAGCACTTAAACATCTCAAAGCCCAGCTTGTGTGATGTGAGGGCTGTCGCCAACAAATTGCAAACAGAAGTTTCAAGTCTCCCTTTCTTTCTGTGCTGGCACTTCTCACTGTAAAAACACATAGGAAGTGAAATACTAATGGATGGGCAACAAGAGGTCATCTGTGAATAGAGAAGTTCTGTTGCCTGATGCAATTAACAGAAACTGTTTCTTCTGCTGGTAATAGGCTGTGAACCAGCAGAAAAAAATTTAGGTGCATTGTTTTACACTTTGAGGTTGGACGTATGCACAATAAGATGAACATTAGTAATTCAGAGAGTGGTCATAAAGGTCATGTTGGCTTTTTCTGGGATTTTCCCTCATTACATTAATTTACAGAATTTAATTTACAGCAGATAGCAGCTCCAAAACTGCACATTGATTTATCTGTAGTTTCTCTGCAATTAATCTCTTTCAGAATTTGATTTAAAAGGGAAAGACCTAGAATACTTTAAAATAAGTTACTTATACCATATTACTGTGGTCTAGGAACAGTGTGCAGGGCCTAGTTAGGATGTCACCAAGTCCATGACATGGGGCTTCTGGCAGCCTGCCTCCTTGGTCCTTAGCTCAAGTCCTTCCATAATGCATTGCTAGAAATAGGGGAGTGAACAAGGTAAAATGTGCTCATTATCAGTTTACAAACCTTAATGTTTAGGGTCAAAATTATGTGCTTGATGCTATTCTCTATCGCACAGGAGGCTCATTTAAAATATGTGATTGATGAATAAATTATGTTTGACATAGTCACAACTTACAGAAGGCAGTGATTTGCTGTTTTCTAGTCATATTTGGGTGAAAATAATTGTGATCCTTTCACACATTCTCTACAAATACTTTCTGTGCAATGCAAGACAAGCCTAATACCTCAGCAGGGGCTTGCAATAAGATTTCATGTGGCAGTCTTGGCTGAAATACTGCCCAGCTGAACTAAGCTATCATTACTGATTCTGAGGGACCCCTGTGGGGGCTAAATTTGAACCTGATGGAGTTCCCATCCTGTTGTGAGTTACCTCCTCCTTGGCAGTCTATAAAACCCACTGTCAGTCATGTTGTTCTGGAATATCTTTTTTAATAGCATTGGGAACAAAAGACAAGGTTTTGATGGAGGGTGGGAGGCAGTCATGGCCTGGAAGTGCTGGTGGTGACCAGCTCTGTGCCTCTGGCAGACACTGCCCCCACCAAGGCAGGAGGGCTTTGGAGTTGGCTTTGGGGCTTTGGGGTTGGCTCATGGGTGTTCTTTGGGTGTTCTTGGCAAGATCCTGCCAATGCTGCAAACCAGGAACCCTTGCAGAGGGACTGGGAAGAAGGGGTTGATCAGCTGTTGGATTCTCATTACAGGCAGGTGGAGAAGGACTCCAAAAAGGTGGTGGTGACCAGTGCCACAGCCTGAAACTGTGAGGCTGGGCAGTGACCAGGGCACCTTGGTGTCTCCTGCCAAACTCCTGGGATGTCCTGCTGTTCAAGGACTGACACACACATGCAGCACTGGAGGGAGACACCAGAAGACAGGCATGAGTTAATCAGCAAGCCAAGGAGAACAGCAGAGTGGTTAATCCTAGAATGTGGAGGGAAAATGTTACAGCAATACATGCTGGGGCTATGGGAGTTCCTGAAAGAAAAGGAGGGGAATATGTTGAATTGGAACAAAAAGTCCTCTAAAGATCAAGAGATATGAGCTAAGGAATGGAAGGATAGGGGAAAAAAGGTCAGAGCTCAGTTAATACTGCTGCTGGGTTAATGCAAGCTCTGGCACAGCTTTACTCCCCAGATGGGATATGCTGCTTCAGGTGAATGTTTTTCACCAGCTCTTTTGGGTCTGGATGAAGCCCTACAGCTCCTGAACTCATGACTCTGTTAGTATTGCCACTGGTGCTAATCTTTCCTTGTGTTATGCTAAACATTTCCATACAGTGAATGACTAATGTCTCATGATGGTCTTAGTCGTGTCTTATACAAGGACAAGTTCTGAAATGTGTAATGAGTTCAGGTTATTCCAATGTCACCTGCACTAATTACTCTGGGGGAGTAACAGAGAGACTTTGTAACATATTTTACAGCTGTTGTGACTTTGCTGATTACATGTTTTGCAGAAACAAGATGTGAAATTTGTAATTAGTATATGCTGAGATTGTCATAATATTAACCTTGCTAATTTAGTTCTCAAAGAGAAGAGGTGGAGCCTGAAACAGATAAATGTTGTTATGATGTTAACTGCTATAATGATGTTTGCTGGAACAAAAGAGAGAATATTAAAAAGCATAGGTACACAGTCCTGATGTTTTCCTACACAATCTAATTTGCAAGGACAAAGGATAAAGTGAGCTCAAGGCCTCACTAGTCTTTTCTGAATGAGGAATTTCTGTGATGGATGATCATACATGACGAAAGTTGCCTAGAAAGCAGCCTTATTTTCATTTTATTTCAGGGATTTCTTAGCAAGGCCATGTGAAGGATAGTATGACACTCAGACTGTAGCATCCCTAGCACAATTTTACAATTACTTGGCTTGCTTTAAGTGCTGTCAGTGGCCAGAAGTGTTTTCAGAGACATTCAGCTGGCTTGCCACACATCCATATAGCTCCATGTACAGCTGAGGGCCAATGGCACAGAGGAGAGGAAAAGCTGGGAGCAAAAATATGAGTTTGAGTGGATGCAAACTGCAAACTGAGAGGCACTGGCTGACTTCTGACATGGTGATATTTTAGAAGATATATTAGCTGCGGAAAGAAGTAGCAAGGGCTGCCCCAGCCTCTCCTCTGACTCTGTTTCTCTGCAGAGCCCAGCCTGCTTTGACATTTTCTATTTTTTGTGTGAGTTTGTCCTCCTGAACATCTCTGAGCCCAGCTTGGGCAGCCAAGTGTCCCTGGTGGTGCCTATTTGCCAGGCTGTCTTGCTTATTCATGGTAATATAAAAGCTACAGTCAATGTAACGCAGGAGCTGCTGGAGCCATGAGAGGGAAAAGGGCCTAACAGATCTGCTGCCACTGAAATGGGAAATAGCAGGAGCTCAAAAGCTGCTGTAGGTAAGGGAGGTTTTCTGCAAGGAAGCCTGGAAGTCCTGCTGACCCCATGCAGGTACCAGTGCTGCCCTCAGGAGCCTGGATGTAAACCTGACAGACTCAGCACCTTGTTACAGGCTGGAGTGATGTCCCCAACCTGCCTCATTTGTGACCAGCAGACAGGAATTTGCTGGCCAAGGAGAGAGAAGTTTAGTTTTAACAGCTTTGGAGGATTTGGTTCCTGGACAATGTCTATTTGTGAGGAAAAGGAGGTTTTTGTTTAGTAATGGATTATAACAAAACAATCTCTGTGCATAATTTCCCCTCCAACCATACTGACAGGTCTGGCAGGCCTGGAGCACGTGTGATGGGATGGCATAAGCACAGGCAGTGCTCAGCAAGAACCCAAAGGTGTGCTGGGAAATTGAGCTTCAGTAGTGGATTCTTACATTCAGAATTTAGTATCAACAAAAATACAGGAAACCCACCCTGTTTATAAATTCTATGCCTTCTCCATAAGGTTTATTTTGAAAGCTTCTATTTCAACCTGATCTTCTTGCAACCTTTACTCCTGGAAAAAATCTCCTTTGTCATCCATTCCCAGTTCACAGAGACTCTTGTTTCCACTTAATCCAAGCCCAGTGGGACGGCTCGTACCCCTCTTTGGCCTCAGAATGGGTTGGGTTTGTATCTTTACCTGGAAGGTAAAATTAAATCACTCTTGTAGCATCTCTGAAACATGTTCTGAAATATTCCCTGAATGTCCTTTTAATTCTGTCTTTCTGTGGAGGCATTAGTTATTTTGGAGAGGTAGAGGAAGTGTGGGAAACATTCCTAAAATGTTCAGCTTTTACAGATCCTGCAATATTAATTTTTAATTTCCAATCTTTGTATAATGAATCTCTAATGGGCTTTACTACATTTGGGGTTGTAGATCAGGGGACACTTTCTGTGGTAGTGTTAATTTAAGGTTTACTGCTTTTCATTTACTCTTCACTGGCTCTTTTACCTTATGGCTGCCCTTGCAGATCATGAAGCTTCATGTTGAACCAGATTCAGGAACTTGCCTGGGACAAAAATAACCTTGTAAAAGAAAAAATTCTTTTTAACACAAATCAGCTCCATAGTTTGCCAGAAAAAGGCAGCAAAGAAAATATACAGAGGAGCTACCTCTCACAAGTGTAATTTTTAGATATTATTTGTTGTGTAAGCCTGAAGCACACCATGGAAAGAAACTATTGCTCTGCAGTTACCATTAAAGGTATCTACAACAGCTATGTTGGGAAAAATGGGGGGAAAAAGTTGTTCTGTAAAAGTAGTTATTTCAATAATAATGAAACTAAGGTGAAAAGAGGCTACTAATTTTCCTCCCTGTGTGGGAGATGAAGTCACTCAATTCCAACAAAAGAAAGGTGTGGAAAGATCAGAAGTCTAATCAAGTGCAATGCATAAGATATTTTTTATATATAACTTTTATGCAAAGCACTTTGCTTAATATATTTTTTTCCCAGTGGAAATCTTGAATATTCTTACTTTAAATTTTCCAGAGATACAATTCCCTAAAAAAAGAATCCTGTACTTTTTAGCTTTAGAAATCTGGTATGTTATTTTTCGATGCTCTTTATACAACCCAGTCAATAACTTTGATTACTCTGACAAAAGATATTATCTCTGTGCAAAGTAGCTATAACTGAAATGGAGAAGAACAGCATGGCTGGACTGTGGTGAGAATTGGAAGGAGAAGAAAAATATGAACCATTTCAGAGAAGTAGTGTCCTGATCTCAGGACCTTTGTATAAGGGAAAGGGCCCATCTCATTATAAAGTTTTGATTTAGTTCAGATTTGGTGATGATGTTTGAGTTAGTCCATGTTTGACCTCTGAGTTGCTGCCATTAATATTTTAGAAATGTTTCAATTACTATGACCTCCAAAACATTGCAAATATCCCCAATGCTGGATTTTGCTGTTATTCTGAAAGAGCAGATTTATTACAAGAATTCTATTTAATCTGAAGTTAGGAATAATGCTTTCATCATTAGAGGCTGTTTCATGTCAAAACACAGAATCTGCAAGTATCTCCAGCCACTAAATCATTTAATTTCAGCCTTGTAATCCTCAGAAGTTTCAAAGACCCAACTGGAAAAGCCCAGAGTAGCATAGTTTGATTTTGTAACTGAGCCAGCTTTGAGGAAGAGATTGACCTTCCGACCCACATTATCCTAAATTCCTTGTGCCAATAAATGAAAATTCCAGTTGGATTAAGGTCAACAACAACAACAAAATCATAGAATCATAGAATGTCTTGGGTTGTAAGGGACCTTAAAGATCATCCAATTCCAACCCCCCTGCCATGGGCAGCTCTGATAACCTGTCATTCCCATTGCAATATTTATAAATGCCATGTGTTATTGTAATAAGTTAGCAGCAATTTTACTAAGATTACTTTATAAAATTGAGTGGATTCAGTGTCTCCTGTGAAAATTTCTCAGCTGGCTTGTTACAAGGCTACATGAGCACGCCAGTCAGTGGTGAGCCTAAGGACTACATAGAGCACTCTTGCCACAAAGGTTTAGTTGCACTTTTGTTGCAGGTGTTAACTCACAGGGCTGTTCCTTGGAGCTATGTAACTCCTCTGGTTTGGAAATCTTTCATGGATCCCAGCCTGTAGAAATACCCAGGAAAACATTGCTGTTGGTGATACACTGAGTGAGGACATTGCTTTTGCAGAGAAAGGCATAATTAAATTTAAAAGGGAAGGGTATAAGCAAATAAGTAATAGGAAATGCCAAATCCACCAAGCAGTGCTCTAGAGTTGTTGTGAAACATATCATAGCAAGGCACAGCTTGGATGAAGGAATCAGATATGAAGATAGACAATAAACCTGCTGCTAATGTTAGAGAGGGTTTATCAATAAAATAAAGGAGTTCTGCAACTGTGGGGCCATCAGGAACTGAAAATGTGACACATACAAAACATTTTCATGGTGATGTGCTCACATTAATTCCATTAAGTTAAAGTTAGACCTGAATATCTGGTTTAGCATTTAGTTTTCCCTTTTGTACATGATGGATTAGTAAACACAATAGAACTGCTCTGAAATAGAGCTTCTTATGCTTCTCAGCCACTTTTATAATTGTAGCTCATCAGCAGAGAAAGAAGTTTAATTCCAAAACTGCCTTTCACATCCTCCCAGTACACATTTCAATTCTGCTGTTCAAACAGCTTAGAAAGTTTAAGCTGTTCTGATTTACAGAGTTATTTTCTCCTCCATCTCTATCTTTCTCAAGACTGCATATGTCTATGAAGAAATGAAGAATATGAAGGTCTTAAATCTGAGTGTTAAACAAATATAAGCCAGTTTGTTCCTCTCTTTGTAGTCATTGGGCAGATGAAAGATCTACTTCGAAATCTCTATTCTGTTTAGCTTGGAATGAAAGCTGGAAATTGGGTGATTTACATGCCTGTGTACAAGGAGGCCACAAGCCTACTGAATAATGTTGGTTGAGATGTTTATCTTCATGAACCTATTTTCAGTTAGTATAGATACTTTAATAAATATTGAATCAGAATCTTCCATCTTTGGAAATATCATCAGTTTTGAGGTTTACAGTATCAATCTCACAACTCCTTCTCCCCCTCCTTGTGAATACTTGCTGCTCTTCTCTTTAATTCTTTGGGATTTGATCTTGGACCTGCCTTAGACTTACTGCAGCTCCACAGCCTGGTGTCCCTGAACCAAGAAAACTTTCTGACTCTAACAGCAAAGCACATAAATCTTACACAGCACAAGTCACAGCTGGATCTACACCTTCTCTGTGTGTATTGCAGTGTGTTTGCTCAAAATGTTTTGACAACTGATAAGGAAAATATTCAAGCAGGAAAAAACTGACCACAGGCTCACTTTGCAAGGTGGAAGGTTATTTTGGTTTGTTTCTTTTGGCACTTCCCATATGAGAACAGGTAAGGTTAACCATGAGTGCTCATTATCCAGAACTCAGCCAACAACTAGCATTTAGGTTAGCTTCAGGAGAGTGAGAAATCTAGGAGCTGCAGGAGGAGTGGGACTGCAAAAGCACTGCAGGAATGAAGAACAGTCATCCACATGAATTCATCCTTGAGAACATTTTCAAGGCAACCATGCATGGGGTAAGGTTCAGCCCATGTTCAGCTTAGGGCTAGGGGAGTGACAGTCTTCGTCTGCTTTTTCAGAGATAGGGTGAGCCCTGTCAGGCCCATGCATGTGTTTATCACCCTTCTGACACTGAGTCTTATCAGTTCTCTATATTTCCCCATGTATGTGATATTGGATCAGCCTACTTTTGCCTACTGCTGCCTTGAAATTTGTAGTTAGTATTTGCTTTCAGAAAGCTCTGAGCATACAACTGAGCTTAAGGTCTTCAGCCATGTCTGACTTGTGATCTTTTGGGTCTTGTTTACTTGATTTTCATATTTGGTCAAAATGATGTTTTGTATTTTCCATTGTTAGCTGGAAGGCCTCCTGCAAACAGGAGCTGTGATCAGATTGTGGTTTGCTGACATTTTTGAGATTTGCAGAGTTTATGTTTGACATTGGTTCTGTTGCTGAGAAGATGATGTGTGTATTAACATAATTTATTCTTGTTCTTTGCTGGTTCACTGCCTAGCTTGATAATATCTCCCCCAGCTGAACTTGTAAGCCAAACTGCACATTTGTACAGTGAGAGAAGCAGCCAAAGCAGTGCTTGGAGTGAAAGCAACATGCCTTGGCCCGAGGAACCTCACAGGGCTCCCTGCAGGGTGTCAGAAACTGCTGGGAAACCCTGTCTTGTCCTAACACCCCTGCACTCATGGTGTCTGACAAAGCTTGCACAAATTAGGTACAGTACGAAGACAAATGAGGGACTATAAACTTCCTGAGTTTTATATGTCATGTAGATTTACCAAGTCGGAAAACGCCAAAGTGGAGGTATCTACTCTCCTGAGCTCTGCAGGCACCCCTGCTGCAGACAAGGGATTGCTGTGCCCCATCACCACTACAAAATTAAGTGCTTAACACACTGGCATTGTGAGACCAAGTTAATATCCATTGCAGGAGTCTGATACCATGTGAAAGGGAGGTCTGATAGTATCAAACAGTACAATGTGCCTCTCAAATGGCAGACAATGCCCTGAGCCCAGTGAATAGCTAAGGTATCCAGGAATAAAGAAATGAAATGCTAGAGATCATATCAAGAGTAGGTTGTGCACTTAGATTATATTTCTTTCTTAAAGTGAAAATTTCCTGCTTTAGAAAGCAGTCTTTCCTGAAAACCAGATAGCTCAAACCTATTGCAAGAACCAGGCTAAAACCAGCTAAACTGGAAAAGAAAAAGGAGAATTTTCACCTGACTGACAGCTCCTGGGACATGGGCTGGAGGAGCTGAGCTGTTCCTAGTGTGGGGTCTCAAAACTGGTCTAGGGGTTCATCTAGTGTAGTTATAGTCTTGATCTCAGTTTGAAAGACAGGAGAGCACTGATGAACCATGCCAGTGACATAAACTTCTTGATATATTCACTACAGAGAACAAAAGGAATATCCTACAGAGAGAAGTGGACGATATTAATAAAGTCTCAGAGGTGGAATGGTAAGAGGAAAAGGCTGTAAGTCCTGAAGCATATCAGTTCACCAAGAATATTAGTTAGTGATGCTCTTCTATTTGCCTTGCTGTAGTGGAGGCACAGAAGAGCTGTTCATCAGTGCACAAACCTCCACCCAAGGCTCCCCCCATGATGTGCACGTGGATGTCCTTTAAGGCTTTTGCTCTTTGATGTATTACTCCCACCAGACCTCTTCAGCTCAGTTTAGCCACACCTTTTCCTTAGCAGTTGAAATACTGCTCTTTTCCCTGGGTGACAGCATTAGGTTCTCATGACCATGTAAAATGTGAGGGTCTAATGGCCTAATAGTATTTTTCAGTATTGGTTCCTCTGAGCATTAAATATTTAATGGAGAGATTTGCCTTTAATATAAACTGGCCCTGTGCCCTGAAAGCACTTTACTTCTAGCACCTTGAGGACATTTTGGCAGCCATTTAGGAAAAAAGAAGAGATTTGCTATCTTGAGTGCCTCCAGCCACTATAATATTTACACTGTTGTCATGTATTTGTGATAATGCAGCATTTCCTGCCTATTTTCACCTTGCTGTCACAGGTGTGGCCTTCGAGGAAAGCCCAAGTGGCTCCAACAGCAAAGAGCTCCCAAAGAAGCCTGCAGCATATGTGGCTGACTGGCTGCTGTCACAAAGTCTAATAATGATTTCTTTGACAACTACTGCTTTCCTCATTTCTTATCATACAGGTAACCGATGATTTCAGCCTGCTGTAATTAGCAAAAACATAAAAGACATTTTAACTTGTCACATTGTATCTGAGAACCACATTTGCAGTGACACAGCCATCCCTTCCAGCAGCTGGACATGTCTCAGTCACAGCTGCTGTCTCCATGGCTGAGCCACAAGCTGGTGGCTCTGTGCAAGCAGTGCAGTCCTCAGCACAGGAGGCACCACAGGCAGAACCTGCCCTCCCAGTGGATCAGGAACAATGCCTTGTGTTTCCTTAATGCCTTTCACCACAGGGATGTATGGATGGCTTCACTGAGTAATGGTGCAGCTTCCAAACAGCACTTCAGGCTCTGACAACAACAGAACAGGGTAGAAAATATCTAACTACAACTATGTAATGCTTAGGTGAAATTACAGCTTTAATTTTGAACAGGTAAAATTCAGAAGAGATGATATTTACCCAGTTTGTTCAGGTTAGCACCTCTAATTTATGGATTTCTGAAGGTGGTCCCAGTTTAATTTAGAACTTCTGACAACTGCTACACTAAACTATAAGCTCAGATTTCAGTCTCCTAAACAGGTTTTCTTGTGGATCATCACAGGGAATGGTCCCTAGCATCGCTGATTTGTGTCATGGAAGCAATATAAATGTGACATGATACTCATTGTCTAAATGACAGGTTGCATTATAAAAGAATTTTAGGGTTTTGTTTATTTATTTTAATTTTAATATTCTTTTAAAAATTAAAATCAGAGTATGGCAGTGCAAGCAATGGTGAGTTCCCTTCTCAAGGAGAAGCCTAGTCTGTAATGTGCTTCACTTCCTAAATGATTAACTTCAGAAAGCCATTTTGCCTTGTCCTTCCTAGGTCAAACACATCCTCCTACGCTGTTGTTTCTTGAGCAGCTGGGACAGTCATTTCATATTATTTTCGTGTATCTGCTCCTCACTTTGCCAGTACATTAAGTATTTGCAAAGGAAAAGAAGTCAGTTTTCAGATAGCCTATTTAGAAATCCCCATACTCTATATATTGTAGAGAAAAGCTCAAAACAATATGTACCTGATAGAAATGGAGTGCAATTCACACTGTAGTGAACTTCAAACTGTGTTGCAATTATTTTGAAAGTAACAGCAGATAAAAATTAGATATAATCCAAATGGAGCCTATTTTTCTACTGAAAACCCAGGGGAACTCTAATGACAACAGTTCTTTAATGGGAATACACCCTATCTCTATTAGAACTTAAGAGCTCAAATACATGCTGAGAGGGATTTGGTGATTGAACTGTACAAACATGAATATGGCTTTCAACACTGAGAGATCTAGAAGGTTCAGGACACTTCTCCAGCTAAGAAGTAGTATAATTTACAGTGCTGATTTACAAAAATCAGTGTCTGGATTACCATTTTAATTTTGCTTTTTTATGCTTTGCCAGTATTGAAATTAAATTGTGTATTAATTTATTATTATCCCTTTGTTAGCAACAGGAGATGACAGAGTCCTGCTGGAACCTGGTGCAGACAGTTTGTTTTACGCTCTGCATATGCAGGTTCTGAGCACTGGTGTTTACAAAGAAGATATGTCCTATCTGCTCTTTCCAGAATGTCAGACCCAACAAAAAAACACAGGGTAACAATTTAGTTAGAGAGACAGATTCCCTTAGTATATGCCACAACTCCTTCAAAGAACTATCGTATCCAAAGCTAACAAAAAGATAAAAGTTTAATGTCTTTGTCTTTGACACAGGCAGTGGGATCAAGTGTACCCTGTTTGTCAGTGACCCAAGCTGTGTGATGCAGGTGACTGACACACTGAAGGGAAGGGATGCATCCAGAGGGAAGGAATTCCACCCAGAGGGAAGGGATGCTTGAGAGGTGAGCCTACACAAAGTTCAGGAGGTTCAACAAGCCAAGTAGGGGCATCCCCTGATGTCAACACGAGCTGAGATGGAGAGCAGCCCTGCCAAGGAGGACTTCTGCTGGATGAGAGGTTGGACATGAGCCAGCAATGTTCACCTGCAGCCCAGAAAGCCAATTGTGCTCCAGCCTGCATCCAAAGCAGAGTGGCCAGCAGGGTCAGGGAGGGGGTTCTGCCCCTCTGCTCTGCTACAGTTGCTGGATCATGTTCTCTGGTACATTAAACTCACATATTACTACCCTGAGCTATGTAGGAGATACTTTTTAAGGTGTCAGAGTGATTTTTTGACTATCAAAATAGAAAATTTCTGAAGAAACTGATTCTTAAAGAAAGATTTTTCACGAAATATTCGGGTAATATAACAGAAAATGTTTTAAAGATGTCATTTTTGTCTTGAACAAAGGACAAGATGTACTGAGTGCTCACAGTTTAGCAGGTGACCCAGATCCACTCTTGCTCTCTCTGGCTAACTATGAGTTTAATATCTTTACAAAGTGGAGTAGTTCCAAAAAAGAAAAAAAACCCAGAGAGTGCAAGAGCACAATTCACTACAGTTTATCCTTCAGGCACTTGCTTAAGAAGGAAGACGCTTCTTTCAAAATCCCTTATCAGTGCTCCCCATTGCCCGGCAGATTTACTCTCTGCGTGCGCATTTCTTCTGTGGTTTGTTTTCTTGCTTTTGTTAAAAATGTAAAGACCCTTCACCAATTTCTCTCTGGAAAGGAATGTTGTCTTCTGACCAACTTTGTTAATTTTGAAAAATAGCCTGATTTAAGTCAACCACGTCACCATTGCCCTTGTGACCCATGCACTGCAGAGAGAGCTCTGTGGAATTGTCACAGCAGTTTTGGGCAGCAGGTGGTGAAGGCTCAGGGCAGGATGTCAGGGCAGGAACAATCGAGGGGAAATGAGGGAGTGTGAGCTCTGGAAGGGAGCACAACCCTGCTAAAGGGAGCAAAGGAGAAGCGCTGTGTTGGGAAGGAAGTGTCGGAAGTGTCGGAAGTGTCGGAAGTGTCGGAAGGAAGTGTCGGAAGGAAGTGTCGGAAGGAAGTGTCGGAAGGAAGGAAGGAAGGAAGGAAGGAAGGAAGGAAGGAAGGAAGGAAGGAAGGAAGGAAGGAAGGAAGGAAGGAAGGAAGGAAGGAAGGAAGGAAGGAAGGAAGGAAGGAAGGAAGGAAGGAAGGAAGGAAGGAAGGAAGTGTCGGAAGGAAGGAAGTGTCGGAAGGAAGGAAGGAAGGAAGGAAGGAAGGAAGGAAGGAAGGAAGGAAGGAAGGAAGGAAGGAAGGAAGGAAGGAAGGAAGGAAGGAAGGAAGGAAGGAAGTGTCGGAAGGAAGGAAGGAAGGAAGGAAGTGTCGGAAGGAAGGAAGTGTCGGAAGGAAGGAAGTGTCGGAAGGAAGGAAGGAAGGAAGGAAGGAAGGAAGGAAGGAAGGAAGGAAGGAAGGAAGGAAGGAAGGAAGGAAGGAAGGAAGGAAGGAAGGAAGGAAGGAAGGAAGGAAGGAAGGAAGGAAGGAAGGAAGGAAAAGGAGAAATATAAACATTGAAATGGAAGAAAGGAAAGAAGGGGAAAAGAGGAGTTTAATTTCCCAAGAGGGCAAAGGGCTCCAAACTAAACAGTGAATAAGGATTCTTGCCTAAGTTGGGTATATGCCAGGCTTATGGGAGCTTCTTCTGGGATTTTAATTTAAAATGTTAGAAAACTTAGGTAATTTATTCAGTTTGGATCCATATTTTACCCAGCTTCAGAATAGTGCAAAATCTGAAATTGTTTGATTCTTGTATTTAAACTTTTCTTTGATTTTTAAAAGTTATTTGACCAGAGTACATTTATTCTAAGGCAAACTTTATTATATTGAACCCTTTTTGAAACCAGAAACAAGTGTGCTGTGGAAACTTTTTAACCTGTCTGTAGAAATACATGAGGCAAAGAGTAGAAGACTGGAATTCCAGATGTCTCATACTGAACAGTTATGAGCTGTAGCATGATTTAAATGTCAATTTGTAGACTACATCTATTGTAGAAGAAAATTAATTGTTGTTTTCTTACATTTCCAAAAAAGAGTCTTCCCAAAGCATTGCAGGAAACACTTATACAAAACTGACTGCACTTTTTAAATTCTACTTCCTTCTATTTCTGGGAAATGTCCCTTTTGCTGACCCAGCTGACTGGAATTTATGAGCTATAAGGTGACTATTCTAAAAAAAAAAAGCTTTCCAGAGGAAAGAAATAATCAGAAGGTGAGGGCACACAGTTGTCTTACGGGACTTGCCTCCACATGTTTTTTTTTATAATGTGCATGTTATAAATTAAAACCTCTGATGCCAATATCCCAGCCATTCATGAACTACATTCATGTCTGATTCATTATGACTGCTTTGGTCAGATGGCACTAGTATTATTTTGAAAATGAACTTGCAACTTGCAGAGGAGAAAAAAAAATACAGGTGTGGACGAGATTCTTAAGTTTTAAACTGGTTCCCTTGTTCTGGTAAATAGCTATTCCAAATTCTTTGTCTTATTTGAATTTCCTATTTACTGTAATTGCCTACACAGATTACAGGTTTGGAAGCAGATAACTGCTTTTTCTTATTTATCTGCCCATGAGGGATAGTCCCAGTTCCTCATGACTTGGAAATTCTGGCATTAACTGAGAGAAGAAATAAAGATCCTCATGCAGGCAAAGGAAAATAAATTTTAAAAATGCAACTGATACTAATAGATGCACACATCAGAAATGTCTGATGAAAATATTTGACGGCTCTTTTGTGCAATGTAAAAAATCTGGGAGGAAAGTTATGGAGGTTCCATCCACGTAGGATCATCCCCTAGCAATGGGTAGGACAGGACAGGGCTGCATGGATATGCAAAGGAACATTATGTATTTTATTTCCCTGGCAAGATTCTCATAATTTCAAATATGTTTTTGTGAGTGTACATACATATATATGTCTGTGTGTGTACACAGAGAGAAGGGAGAGAATTTCCACAAAGTGGACACTTCCTGGTCCCCTTCAGTGCCTCACACCTTTTGCCTGGTCTTTTGCTGTTTACTCAGGGACAGAGTGGCTTGTGTGCTCTCTCAGCACTATCAGGACCAGGCACAGGAAACTTTTCTAGGTGATGCCAAGGTGAACAGCCATCTGCAAGCTGGTCTTGAACAGGTAAAACAGGATTCTGCATGAGGAGCATGTGGAGGGCTCCCCAGAGTACAAACAGTGTCAGGTGGGTTTGTGTTAGATGACTCAGTCTGAGGAAATAAAGAAAGAAAAGTTCATCCTTGAGCTCAGGTATCAGACAGAGATGAGACTGTTATGATAAACTGCCTGATGAGATTGGGCTGATTGCAAGGTCTATTGTCTGAATTCAGTGTTGAACTGAAGCTGTACAGTTACAAAGGCTAGAATTTGACTTGGAGCATATCATGCGTCCCAGAGCTGGGTTTATCTGCTGTGCTAAGTAAAGGAACATGTATGGCACACATTTCTTTGTAATCTCCTAATATCACAGCTAGGACAATCAGCCTTTCACAGACCTTTCCCTCTGAAGACTGAGGTCAGAACAAGAGGATGTGATAATGATACGTTTGTTAAGCAGGCTCCAGTGAGCAAGTCACTCAGATCTGCTGATATATTCATAACACCTTATCTTCTATAATCTGTCATTACTCAGCTGATGCAGATTTGGAGGGCGCTGCAAGCATTCAGTCCAGCTGAGGATCTAGCCTGCGTAGTTACTTGTGTCTCTTTTTCCTCTGCCTCCATCTGCTTGTTTTCCTGGGGAGCTGTTTGTGCTGTCATAGCAGGTAGGACCAGGAGCACAGCTCTGGAGATGCTGCCATTCTGTCTGTGTTGCACTGATGGCCAGAGGCTTTGGGCATCATCAGTGTGCAAAAGTCTTGGGACAGGCTGTGCCTCAAGGAGCTTCTGATCTAAGCAGAATCCAAACATAATGCAGAATGTAAAATATGACTTATTCTAGGGAAAGACTGCTGCAAAAAGAGGTGAGAGGTGCATGCAGAGCTGAGCCAAAATCTGTGGAGGGATAGAATGTAAGAAAAGATAATGCAGAAGGTAGTCTCACACCTGAGGAGTTGCAGCAGTTGTACTGATCACCAAAGATTAGGAACAGGCCTGCCCTTAATAGGCCACAGCTGGGTCCAATAGGAAGATGAGTGCTACAAAAGAGTGGGTTAGCCAACTGAGAAGATAATTGGAGTTTGTTAGTTGTGCTGTGAGGAAAGATGGAGTTTGTTTGCTGCATTGTGAAGAGGAAGGAGTCAGTGCTGTAAAGAGCTGCCCATGAGACATCACAAAGAAGGTATGGGAACTTTTACAATAAGATGACAACAAAAATCTATCAACAAGTATTGCAATGTTTCTAATTTCCCTACTTACTTGTTTAAGGATTGGGTCCCAATTTGAATTATGAAGGCTTAACAGTTGCTTTCTGTAAAAATTCTCAGGATACCTTATGAAACTCTTCCAGTTTATTGGCCTGCCCACTACCCGTAGGGAGTTTGTCCTTCACATCAGGAAAGGGGCACATTGCTGTGCTCCATATGTGTGGTGGAGGGACCTGCTGTCCTTCTTTGGTAGCCCAGGACACTTCAGAGCAGCAGCCCTTCAGTCAGACAGACAGCTCATAGGAAATCTCACAACCATGGCAGAGGGACAGAACACCTCCACACTGGGGTGTGGTCCCAAAGGGCTTATTCCTTTCTGCCAAAGGAGGAACACTGCAGGAGGAAAAGCATCTATGAGCAGTTCTGCCTCTGGGCATGCATGCATGCATGAATCTTGTTTAAAAGACCTGGCTCTCTACCATGGATCACTCACTTTTTGGTGGCATTTAACTGCAATCTCAGATAAAATGAATGGGAAAATGGATTTCTGTGTTTTGACAGCTCCCTTCTCTGCAAATTAACCATAGTCTGAACTGTGTCTTTGCAATACTATCACCATTCTGGGATACCTTTGTGTGCAAAGCTACTGAATCTGCAAACCTGATGATCAGATTTGTTTGCAGGGGTCACACAAACCAACTCAACCTTGCTGAATCAAGTTGAGGAGTTAAGATGTAGGGGACTTAAATATAGCACAGCAGCAAAAGTAAGTCAAATACATCCTTTCAGAGACCATCAGAAATCCTGAAATATTTTGGTGAAGTTTTATATAGCAGCTTTGCCGCATGCCGCAGCATCTGCACGCTTTGGACTTGCCTATCATCAGACTGAAGCTAACTGCTTTCAGCTGGCAACTTTGCTCCTTGTGTTTCTCTGGTCTGTACCCCAATTTGTGCCTGTTCTCCAACATTTAACTCCTACATGGGGTGTTGGGCCATGACCAGAGTCCCTCAGTCCCAGCTCACTACTTCTAAGCAAACGAGGTGTCACCACTGTGGTGATCACAAGCAGTTACAGCTGGATCTGTGTGAAGCCAACCTGTGGGGCACAAGTTTCAAGTGCTGCTCTCACCCTCAGTGCTCTCCCCCTGCCTCGGGGCTGGCCCAGGACCAGGATGCCCTCTCTCCCTCTGTCCCTGCCCTGGGCACCCACCGAGGGCAGAAGCTGCTCCAGCCTGTGCCTGCCGCCCTTCGTGAGTCAGCACCCAGAGGCTGCTCCAGGGCGGATTGCAGAGCAGCTGCACATCACTAAAGCCAGAAAGGGCTGGCAAAGAACAGCTCTTGTCTCCACTGTGAAGTGCCCTGCTCCTTTACAGCTGGGTACCAGCCTGGCAGAGGCAGAACTTTCCATCTCCATTTATGTAGTGCACTAAATGCAAGAAGGGAGGAAGGTAAGCCTTTTGATAAGGTAGGGGGAACTCATCTGTATGGAGCACTTGAGAGGGAACTTTAAAAAGCCATGAGTGACAAGAGAAGAAGGCTTATGAATGATTTTAAAGAAAAGTGGATGTTTTAGCTAAACAGCATTTTTCTTTGTGGTTTTTTTTCATTAAGTTTACATTGATTAGCATTGCTAATGAGTTCAGGTGTACTTCTGCAGTTGATTTAGTTACTGAGAGGGACTCTGTTTTGAAAGCAAAGCTCCATTCTCTGATAAGTGTTCCTAGACTTGTAATATTAATTTTTTTCCTACTGTGACTTTAAAAACAGTGGAATTTGACTGCCTAAGAGAGTTTTACAACCTTCTTTTAATAAAAAACAGATTATCAAACACTGGCCATTCTTAAACAATAATTTTTAGGGTATTCATAAAGAACATCCCCAAATTCCTATTGTTTTCTGCCTGAGAAAATGCTTGAAATATTAAATAGCTACAAGAATTTTTAAAGCTGTTTTCCTGTGCAAGGATGGGATGCTTATTTCAGGAAGCTCTAACTCAGTAGGAAAGGCGGTTCTTTTGTTAGATTGTCGGTACACAATGTTCAGGTAACTCTGAGTAACTCAATTAATCTTGTTCGTGCATGTACTCAGGGGCCCAATGGAAAACCTGGCAAAGATTTTCTCGAGGTGTCTCTGGTCAGCTGTTCCAAACTCTTTATTAACTTGGGTGTATTTATCCCTTCTGTTTCTGTTTTCACTATTCACACTGAAAAAAACCCCCAAATATATTTGGAAGTCTACAAATGAACCTGGAGTGCTAAGATGCTTCTTTAAATTTTTTTTCTTAATGATGGCACATTACCAGATAAAAGTTATATTCTATCTATATCTATGACTGATATTACTCAATATGCTGATACTTCAATCTTAGAGGCTCATATGTGAAAATAGATATTTCTTTTACCTAGATAACTGTCTTCTAGTTTCTAAGAAAAAATGTACAGCTGTTTAAGATAAAGTGTACCCCTTTCTTAGGAGATGGCATATCTAAGATTGCAAACAAAATATTAAAACGAGAATTCTAATGGTTAATTATTTGAACACTTTTGGCTTTATGGTTATTTGCTATTATTACACTAAGAAGGCAGCTTAGGATACTGAGTAATGGAAAACAAGTAGCTAGAAGTATATATATTTCATATATTTCAACCTTTCTTTTTTGGGTTTTTCTTTTGTTATTCTAATTACAATACCACTACTAAGTTCTCTGTTTTCATCAACACCTTAAAAGTTAAGCTCCTACTGAATTTTTTTATTTGCATACATATTTTAAAAATAAACTAATAATGTAGCTTAAATGTCATCCAAAAGCTTTCCCCTTTGTAAAAGTTTCAAAATTTTATCCTTTGCCATTCAATCAGTGCAGATGAGACAGATTAGCAGTGTAAGGTACACACATGCACTTCTACATCTTGCCCAACAAAGTTTACAATCAAAATAATAAACAGAGAAAAAATTATCAGTATGTACAGAAAAGAATTTACTCTGCTTTTTCCCTACAGTTTTGTAGGTAATCTCAGCCAAAACCAAAGTTAGATGCTTGTACTTTCTGATTATTTTTATGAGAAGAAAGAAGCAGTGCCCAGGGTATGATTACAGACATGAAGTGTCATCTGGATAGGAGAAACCCTTATCCTCCAGTACATGGGACAGTATTTGCGGCAAGTGAAGTACCCTGCGGCTTTGATACACTGGGTACTTTGAAATAAAGCATTTTTCTGCAAATATTATAGCTCTTCAAAACTCAACATATTGCAAAATCGCATTAGCAAAAATTATTTTTCTGCTCCAATTTTCTGGAACAGTAATATCAGCTCATTTGTCACTGAACCAGAAACATTAAGAATTAAATAAGTGGTTTCCAAGAAGCAACAAACCACACTGAATATGAAAGAGAAGTTAAAAAACATACCTTGACTGAAAATTCACCACTGAGCAGACACAAATGAGTGAAGTGCAACACGTCTCTGGGCACAGCTCCTCCTCTAGTATGAATGAGTCTAACTTAGGTTTTGTTGCCCCTCCCTGAGTACCGCAGACTCATCACTCTGTTGATGACATCATATTCCTGGATTTTCTCCCATACTATATTTTAAAAACAGTGTTTATCTACTGTATCCATTATGAGACCAGTGATATTTTAATATGGGTGGCAAACAACACAAACAGAGCTCAGACACTGATGTTCCCCAGTATGTGTATAAAACAGTCATGTGTTTGTACAGCAGCCTCCAGAATGGTGCATGAGCATGCACGCACAAACACACGGCTCTTATCCTGATTTGGGTAATGCTGAGAACATTTTTTGTTTTACTGGTGTTAGAGCTAAACAAGCAGCTTTCTGGAGGACTTGGATCTTTAAAACAGAAAAATTAAAATATCTCATTTAAAGTCTAAGATATCTTTTTTCCATGGGAAAAAAATTACTGTTTGTATTCTGGAAGACACTGCTCTTCCCCTCTGACTACTCAGTCTGTTGAGAACAAGTACAGAATCCAAATACCGCTTAAAGATTTATTGGACAAAAATTTCTTCAAGGCTGTGGATGAAATCTCTATATGAATCAGAATTATAGCCAACACCAGAGTATACTCTTTTACTTACTACACTAACTTATATTCTGGGTGTCAAATAATTAACGGAGAACTCATTTTAGACTGCTTATTGCAGGCATAGTTGGTTTTCCTGTAATAGTTACACAATTGCACAGAAATCTGAAATGGCAACCATGGTAGCAGAATTCCACACAAAGGGCATATCTTCATTCAAAGGAGAACTGATCAAAGAAAAGAACAATCCATTCCCCTAGTTTGCCACAAAATTCTAATTCTGCAGTGAACAACTCAGGAAAAATGCTGGTCTATATTGTGACTGGTATCTACCAGTGAACATCTCTACCTCCCACCCTCCACTGGTTTGACATTTACAGCTCTACTGCAATACACTTCCTTGGTGTGCATTCTGACAGGATAGAGGATCACTGCTTGGCTTTTCACTACTTCTTTCTTTCTCAGAATCTGTCATAATGGATGCTAGGTACATTTTCTGTCTTTATTGGAACAAGTTGAGTCATGCTCTATCAGCAATACCTCCCCCTGGTCTGTCCCTGATTTCCCTGCACCAGTTACAGTTTGGTTGAGTAATCTTGAGACTCACAATCTCCAAGATCTTCATTCCACATAGTTTTCTTCAGGTTTTTTTTTTTTAACTCCCTATGCACTTGAATAAAAAATTTACAACTACCTCTAGTTTTGGTTTTTTGGGCTGTTCATATATTTATTATTAAATATTAACATTATTTTGCAAATACAGTGCCTCAAAATTCTGCTTTGATTTTAAGACAAATGTTATGTGTTTATAGGAGGGACTCTACTGGCTTAGTTGTAATGATGTAATAAAACCCAGCTCTGGCCAGATCTACTCAGCTGCACCTGAGGAATGTGGATAACTTCTGGAAGAGCGGGTGAGGAGGACCCTACAGCTTTCTCAGGAGGCTGAGGCTGGTGTTGCCAGCAGCCAGTCTGCTATGGAGGCTTGCTCCATGGTGAATGGTGAGATGAATGTATGCAGTCATCTCAAAAGCTTTAGGAAGGCAAAGCTCTGCAAGGCAGGAGCTATTAGTCTATACATGCAACCAGGGTTGCCCCATCCCAGATGCAGAATCCGGCACTTTCCTTTGTTGAGCTTCATAAAATTGGTGATTCCCCATCTCTAATGTGTCAAGGTCTCTCTGCAGGGCCTCTCTGCCCTTGAGGGAGTCAGCAGCTCATCCCAATTTAGTGTTGTTGGCGAACTTATTATCTCCTCCAGTTGTGTGTTCAAGTCATTTATGAAGATGTTGAAGAGCACAGGGCTGAGGATGGAGCCCTCTGGACCCCCACCAGTGACAGGTCACCAGTCTGATGTCACCCCACTCACTGTAACCCTTTGTGTCTGACCTGTGAGCCAGTTGCTCCCCCAGTGTGCAACATGATTATCCAGGTGTGGGATGGACAGTTTGTTCAGAAGGATGTTGTGACAGCAGCAAAAGCTCTGCTGAAGTCTGAAAAGATCATGCCTACTGCCTTTTCTACACCAAGCAGGTGGGTTAACCTGTTGTAAAAGGAAATCAATTTTGATACGTAGGACTTTCCTCTCATGCTGCCTGTGACCAGGGACTGCATTGTCTTTCAGGTGTTTTTCAATGCCTCCTGAATAATTTTCTCCATAACTGTACCAGACACTGAAATGAGACTGCAGGCCTGTGGTTTCTGCAATCCTCCTCCTTGCCCTTCACGAAAATCGGGACGATGTTCACTGACTTCCAGTCAACTCCAAACTCCCAAGATCACTTGAAAATGATTGAGAGAGGTTTTGCAATTACATCAGCTAACTCTTTGAGGACTCTCAGATTAATACCATGAGGCTCCATAGGCTTATAGGGATCCATCTGGAGCAGCAGATACCATGAAATTTCAGAGTATACTGATCATTCTCACAGTCATTGTCCTCCAGCTCAAGGCTCTAAGAACCTCTTGGTTCATCACAGGTGCTGAGGACAGAGGTAAAGAATGCATTAAACACCTCTGCCTCATTTCTGTCCCTGTTTGTGAAGTGACCATCCTCTTCCTGGAATGGGTTGTTGTTTTTACACTGACTATTGCCATAAATATATTTGGAAAAACTTTTTATTGTCCCCCATATTTCTGGAAGCTGCAACTCCAGCTGAGCTTTGGCCACAGGAATTTTCTCCCTACAGTGGTGAGCAGCATCTCTGTGTTCCTCTATGTAACCTGACCTTGCTGCCACCAGTCACACACTCTGAACTGGGTTATGTGGGAGCATTGCTGCTCAGTTAGCATTTATTTAAGGAACTGAGAGGGAAGGTGTGCAAATATTTGACTCTGTTAACTCAAGACAACAAACAGTGAATAAAGAGTAAATATAAGGAGGGAATTGGTTGCCTAGGTAGTTGTTCAGGACTGTTGCAAGCACTTTCTAGGGAACAAAAATCTTACCATGTAATTTTACTTACTGGTTTCTGACTTTTTCCAGGTATTTTTTGCTCTTTTTGGCCTACCAATTCTGCTGGTTTGGAAGAAGGAGGCAGTCCTTGGCTTTTTAACAGGGACTTGGAACTTTGATTTGAGCAGGAGTCCCCAGACACCTTGTGGACAGGTGACTCGCACAATTGGCCATGAAAGTGATAGAAGCCACATTCAGATAAGTGCAGCTCTTGGAATCTCTGAGTGTGTCTGTACACATTGATCAGTCTCCTCAAAGAAGCTATTTTTGCAGCTAAGTCTATGCATTACTTCTCCTAAAGACGGCGATTTTCCAAGACTCACTAATTAAAATTAGCAACTGAGGGTATTTGAGTAACTTTCTCTAAAGAGGATACTGATTAATTTCCTTTTCCTTGTCCTGAAATTATTTGATTCTCTTAAATAAATTGTATCAGGACAGTTTTATAGCATTTACAAGGGTTTTGTGTCATCACTGAGTCTTGGCTTCTTGGGATGTCTTCTGATTTAAACAACCATTCATTTTGGCCAGTTACATTTTTCTAGAATAGGAAGAGTTCTTTTGTCTCCTGTGTGTTTCTGGTCCTTCAATGTGCTGCATTCATTTAAAACCTCTTTTCAGTAATGTGTAAATGCACATTGTTTTTCCTTTCTACAATTAAGAATTATGGTACATTTTTATTGTAAGGGAGATTGAATTAATCAGGATCTAGAATGAGTCTGAGCTACTGAAGGACTGTACAATCAGTCCAGTTCTAAAAGACCTCTAAGGAGATAAAATTTGACTACAGATGTACAGAATATCAACAGAGAAGCAAAGACAATTCTGATGGAAATACTTGCAGCTTACTTACCAGGAGAAAACCCCTTTGCTCCAAAACTGGATCTTCTAACCTTGTATTGTAGAGTTACACAGCCAGAATTAAACTTCTTCAGCTCTGTGCAAGTTCTGTGCACTCGTCTTTGGGAGCAGCCAATTGGATCTCACGCTATCCCTTTGCAAGCACATCCAGAAAACCACAAGGAGCAACTAATGTTGTGGTGCTCTTTTAGCAGTAAAAGTCAGATGAGCAGCCAGAAGCTGAATCTGTGCTGGATGAGATGAAGGAAATGACACTGGAAGGAGCAGAGGAGGCTTTTCTGTACCTTTTGTAGGTCTGCACAGGCTGCAGCAGGAAATGCTGCTGGAATGAGAATGATTTTTATCAGTACATCCAGAAGCACTGGAAGGAATATAATTGTTACCACAACATTTGGCCCAGTTTCTTCTCTAGCATTAATCACAGGTTGCCTGCACCTCCAGGGAGAGGGGTGATCCAGCTCCACAAGGAGCTGGCAGTCCAGTGTTATGTGCCCTCACCCTCACAGCAATGTCAGAATCAGAATTGCTTCTCTTTCTTCCTTCCTGAACAGCTTTATCTCACCAAGCTTCTCCCAAGGGTGCCACTGCATGCTAATATATGGGATTAGCCCTGACATACAGTGCCACAGGGTGTTAGAGTTCAGGTTATTCCTTTCCTGCTGTTTTGCATCAAGTGTTTTTCCTTTTTTCTTTGTAAACATTGGGTGGGATGAATAACAACCACTAAGTACCAGGAAAAGGCTTCAACATCCCCCCCTATGAATAAACAACAAAACCACCCCTAACTCATGTCCTGGATTGTGCACCTATCCTCACAATCACTGAATTCCTGTAAACAACTTTACAAATTAAGTTACTTCATTCAGGAAGGAAATTTGCTGATTCTCCTTGTTAAAATCAGACTCCTTTTCACTCTTATTGGAAAATTGCTGAGTTCCTCTGTGCCCTAAAAGAATGCTGCAAAGGAAGCATGCTGCTGGCTGTACCCAACCCTGCAAGCATAGCAGTTAAGATATTTTGCATGAGCAAAGCAAACATCCTATTTCTTAAGTATCTCTTGGACTGAGCATGCCCAAATTAACTGTTGTAGCTTGACACTACACTGTACAACTTTCAGCTAGAGACTGAGACTTATTTTTCGTGCGCCTCCTCAGTTGCACCAGCCTTTGTTAAAATTTCCAGTGCACACTGTTCCCCTCCTGATTTCCTCAGGCAAAATTTTACCAGTTGTTTCATTTCTTAGCTCTTTTGTGCCAGTCCATTAAGTTCCACTAAGAGAGACATAATGCAAACACAGGAACCAAGGTCTGCTTGGTGCCTGAGTATGAGGTACAGCAATAACCATTTCAGTTAGCTGATGAAAATTTTATCTGTGACAATGGCTGCGGTGATAGCAGTGATTATGAGTGTCCAGATATGAGGGTAGCTGTACGAGCTGCCTTTTACTTGCAGAAGGGGTAGCAGTGAAGCAGTGTGGCACAGAAGGAACTGTCAGAATTTGGCAGTTTGGTAGGGCAAAAATCAGAGAGCCACGTGCCCTGGTTCTTTGTAGCCTCCCTTCCCTGCAGGTGGTGATGGGTGTATGAAAAATCTTGTTCTTGTGTGCTTAAATGGCAGCGTGGAGCATTTCTGCACAAACTGAAATAACCTGTGTTTTCTGTGAAAATCTGCCTGAGCAAAGACTGCTGGGATTGCAGTTGGGATGCTGTGATGATTGGACTGTTATATTTTATTTATTATTTTTATTTTGAAAAGCTAATGGGTTTTCAGTCAAAAGCAGCCCTACACCTCAGGGAACAATATATTCTGTTTATGTCTGAGTCTTGTACTGTTTGTATGAAAACTCTCCTGACGTCCCAGATTTGGTGTGCTGCAGCCTGGTAGGAAAATGCAGCTGCCCAAGGCATTCTTTATAGACATTTAGATCTATAAAGGCTGAACCTAAGGGAAATTAACGTTAAGGTACAAATATTCTAATGCAACTTTATCTGCACTTTGAAGGTAGTTGATGTTTTTGCAGTATACACCTTAAAATATCTTATTTTATTTGCAACTTACTTTTGTGACTTTCCACAGGTAATTTTATTCTGATGTAGGTACTGTTGCCTCCTTATGGCATTGTTTTGTTGACAGGGGACATTGCAATGCTGATTGAAGCAACCTATTGAATTTGAAGTGTCGCACACTGATCCTCCAGGTGCTGAAAGGACACAGCTCCTCTTGTTGTCTCTTCTTTATGATCTGCATTTAAATGGTATAGTCTCAAGCTGAAATTCTAATACTGCAGTTCCGGACAAACTGACCATACTCAGGAGCAGTTAGCATTGGGTTTATCCACACATCTACCAAGAATTAATACAAATCACTTATTATGGGGGAAGGGATGAGTCTGACTTTTTTAACACTTTCAAAGCAGTTTAGTAGGGAATTTTGAAATTGATCCAAAGGTGTTTTCCTGGAAGTATGTAACTGATTAATGCTAAAATGAAGTATGGATAACGGAAGCTTCAATTGGGCATTTTGTTGAGCCAGGGGATTTGGCTCTTGGCAGCAGAGTGGTCATGAGCTGCTCAAGGGCTTGAATCACACGCTGGCCCAGGCAATGTACACAGGGAACAGAGGAATGAGTGGTTTAAACATTTTCTGTATTAGTATGCAATAAAAATTAAACAGATGTAGCCATCATAATTCAGCAATATCCAAATTCCCTTTCTAAAAATATAGAAGGCAAGGATTTGATGATCATAGTAATGAAATCCTAAAGGAGTAGCTCTAAGTAGTCTTGGAGCTTCTATATGAAAATTGTAGTCTTTGTGAACTTCTTACAGTGACAATTACCTGTCAGGGACTAATTCCTGCCACAAATTGTGACATGTATGAATCATTTTCAGCTTTTTCTAAGTTTCCTGTAATAGCCTCGGCAATAGCATGATTGATTTCATTCTAAGAATTTATTTCCTTCTGGGGAAGAGTGAGGAAAGGGACACAAGACCATTGGATTGCAAGAAAACTGTGAGACTGGAGAAGGGAGAAGGTATTTTTGTTTCTGGATAAAGTGATTATTTGGTTTCATATTCACAAGATCCTAGATACCTGTGTCCAAGTAGTATGATGGGGATGACCTGTGTGTGACACTGAGGATGACGAATGCTGTGTTGTTTTCTTGGTTTGGGCATCCTCTGGCTACAGAGTATATTGTTGTTTTGAGTAACAGGAAGAGAAATGGCACTGGGCTACAAACTCATTAAACCCCCCTCCTCTGGCAGAGCACAGGCCTACAGCTAGTGAGTCATCCCTGCCATGATCTTGGTATGAGCAGAGCATTCTTCAGCGTTTACCAGTTTTACCGGTGTTAATTTTGCCCTGTCTATTTTTGCATGTCATGCTTAATCCCTGCTCTGTTCCTTTTTCTCAGTTTACAAACACATCTTTGCATTTATATTTATTTCATCCCAACCTTAAGAGTGCTGTTGCAACCCTCTCCAGGGCTAAGTTGACATGAGAGTAAGACTGAACCAATAGAGTGGAGCCATATCCTTCACATTTGACTGAAATGAGGTAAGATAATCCTCTGTCCTGAAGGTGCGTGCCCTAACTCTAGAAGAAAAGTGATTTACTAAATATTCTTTGTAAGTAATTGTAGAAAAAAATGAAAAATGTTTCCACTCCTTACTATAATACTATGGGGCTTGCTTGTTTATTTATTTATGAGAATTAATTGATACAGAAACCAAATCGTTGCTTGTGTGTATTTTTCCACACCAAGTGGTTGGTAGTAATAACAGATAGGACAGCAAAGAAGAGTACTGGAAGAAACAGTGAAGTACTGAGATTAAAGGGATTGTAGGACCAAGAGAAAATAAGCAAATTCACCTTCATACCATCATGTTGCACTTCCCCAGTATAACCACAGTCTGGATTTCACAGCAGCAAAGATAAAATTTGCCCAAAGTCATGTATTGTCTATTTCCTTTTTCACTGCTACCCAGCATGAGTAGACAAGGAAAATTAAGGATAGAATTTGTTCTTATCCTCCTTGATTTTAATTGAGGTCACAAGAATAGATTTAAATTGTTTATTGATTCAACATTCTTTTTTAATGTTTGTAGCTAAATGCTTATTGGGTGGACAATCCATATTCAGCATGGCAGAAGATGCAAAGAGAAAGACAGGATCAGATAAATTGCATGCTGCTTATCTTCACCTTGGTCCTGAGAGTACTGTGGAGAAAATTCAGTTGTTTCCAAGCACACTGATAAGAAAGGGGTTGGGAACCCAACACAGGCATACCAAGGGCAAATGATGCCTGTTGATCTGGTTTGCCTTCTCTGGCAAAATGGCAGCTGGCTGGGTGTGAAAGGAAGAGTAGTGGATGTTGCTTATTTTGACTTTATTAGATTATTTGATCCTAATTCCATGAACTATATTCTTATAGATGAACTGGGTGGATATAGATATCTTGAGGGACCTACAGAGTACATGAAAAGCTGGAAGTACTGAAGTACTGCCCATTATCTTCTGGGCCACTGGGCTCAGCAGGTAATGGACAGTACTTCACCATCAGTGTTCTGCCACTGTTTAATGTGTTCATCAACATCCTGAATGATGGAGAAGAGCTCCTGCCAAGCATGAGGATTGACACCAAGCTGGGGGAGGGCAGGGCTCTGATAAAGGCCAGAGAGACTTCAAAAAGCTAGAGGAGCTGGCTGATGGGAAACTTGTCCAGCTCAGCAAAGACATGAGCATCTGGGGTGAGCAGCCCCATGCTCAGTAGGTGAGCTGAGCAGGTAACAGCCCTGCAGGAGAAGATCTGGAGAGCCTTAGTGAACAGCAGGTCCTTGAACATGAATCAGCAGTGTGTCCTTTAAGGAAGCCTTGCAGCACGCTGCTCAGTTAGTAAGAGCACAAGCAGCAGGTTGATGCAATTATTCTCCTCTGCCCTGCAATTTTGAGGCTGCCTCTAGAGTCATGTCTCCATTTCCACCCACTCCTACCCACAAGAGAGATTTACCAAGTGGAAGCTAGAAGGAGTCCAAGGAAGGACTGCTGGGATGACACAGGAGTAGAAATATGTGACATTCTAAGAGGAAGCTGACGGAAGTGGTTTTCTTAATCCAAAGAAGAGGAGTTTGAAAGGGAATACTTGATACATTAAACAGTGTAGTGGGTGGTTGCTAGAAAATAGAAATCCAGACTCTTCTCACGTGTTAATGCTGAAGGACAAGAACAAAAGGGATGAGAAACGCATTACAGAAAGTTCCTATTTCCTGTTGGGATAAGAAATTCTCTTTACAGATTGTTGAGCAGTGGATTGTGTCACACAGAGAGATTGCGAAATTTCTGTCCTTGAAGATATTCAAGACACATCTAGATAGAGCTTTGAGCCATCTGATATGACTTTGAAGTTATCCTGCTTTGAGCAGAGGGTTGGGCTAGCTGACCTTCAGACTATTTTTAACAAAATTCTGTCATACTGTGAAATTCTGGCAGCTCCAGGGATGAAGATTCTATGAAAATGTGAAAAGATTTTTAGGTCTGCTTCCTTTGCAGACCTGGTGTCTATGTGCATGTCTTCCAGGCATTGGAACCTCTTACACCTTTGTCTGCCCTGCTGTAGAAACCTTCACTGAAGTTCAGTTCTCCATGTAGATGGCTGTATTCTGTGATGCAGATATTTCTGCACTTTTTCTTTGAGAAGTTATAAAGACAGAGCTATGAAGCAGATTTCCCACTATTTAATAACTCTTCTCTAGACCTTCTCTGATGAGCTATTACATTATTTTCAGACAGGCTCTTCTGTTATTAAAAGCAGTAATTTTCTTTCAGAGGCTAACTTTAGAGGAATAGGTCACTCTGCACTTTTTGAGAATGTTGACACAAGTCAGGGAGAAGTTTCTAAAGGTCAGCAGAAAAATTACCCACAGCTTCTTTTTCTGTCCTGTCCTAACACTTCTCCTTTTTCCCAGCTTAGCTCTAGGAGAAGCTTGATTTAGAATCAAGGAGCAGTTTTAAAGAGCTGCTGCAAGAATTCTGATTTGACTATTGAATACTGCATCTCTGCAGGAAATTCAATATTCAACAATAAAATCAATATTCAGCAGCATTGATTTATTATAAACTGAAATGATACAAACTTTCTGCCAAAAATAAATTTCTAAGTGGAAATGCACTTGAAGAAGAAATACAAACCCAGCTTTGGAAGACATGGAATCAGAGTCATAGAATGGTTTGGAAAGGACCTTAAAGATCATCTAGTTCTAACCCCCTTCCATGAGCAGGGACACCTGTGACTAGACCATGTTGCTCAAAGTCCCATCTAGCCTGGCCTTTAACACTTCCAGGGATGGAACATCTCAAACTTCTATGGGCAACCTGTTCCAGTGCATTTCCACCTTTACAATAAAGAATTTCTTCCTCATATCTGATATAAAGCTCCACTTTTTCAATTTAATGCCACTGCCCCTTATCATATCGCTACATGTACTTGTGTTAAGAATAAACCTCTCCTTTTTTCATGATTTAATCTGTATGAGTAGCAAACTTGGGCATTTTTAAAAATAATAAAAAAAAATCACTTTTTTTTCACTTTTTAAAAGCTGATTTTCCAGCACTTTCACCAGTTTCTTTCTGCTCACTCCTCTCTTACTTAGTGAAACCTGAGTGATTTATCATCTTTGCAATCAGTTGTAATGACAAAAATATGTGCAACCATAATAAACATGCAAGACAAATTACAGCTGAACTGTAGAAAGGATACTGAAGGATAAAGATGAGAAGTTCATCCCTTTATATGTTCCCTTTACCACTCTCATTGCAACAAAAGCTGCTTGAATTGTTTTATTGTTGCTTGTTCTTAGATTTTTACAGAGCTCAGAGTGTGCAGGCACTTTCTGACTGGGGTATGAGATGTACCCTTAGAAGGAATAAATATGCTGACTGCAGCCTGTCTGGTCAGTCCTGCTGATGTTATAAACACTTTCCCTCTTTTCCTTCTGGCTGTGCAAGGGCAGGAGAAGGGACCATCCCTTTCCATCCTCTGGGAGTGAGGGGACTTCAGCTCTGACAGGATGTGCTGGCAAGCAGGTACAGGAATACTACACATAATGTTACTAGAGCAGTATGTGGTACCTCAGAGGAAGATGGGATTTTCCTTAAAAAAACATAAATAAAAAACTCTCATGTTTCTGCCCTTTAGCCTTCATCCAAAGGCAGCAGCATCATCCCAATTCTGTGATATTTGAGAGCTTTAATTACCCACTCCACAAATCTCTAGAAGATCCAGGGAAATGTCTCAGATAGTCTCACTCCAAGTGTGAAGCCTCTAAAAACCTTTTAGCTATGGGGAAGTGTTTGTAATGTTCCCCTTGAGCTTTTTGCTTTTTACGAGTAACTTGAGTGCCTCATGCCAAATACTAGAATATCTAGTGTGCCTCTGTCTGTGTGTCTGTCTTTGCATGTCTAAAGAACCTTTAGCTGGTTCTTCACAACATAAAGGTGTTATAAATTGCTGGCATATCATATCTCCCTTGATTTTTCATCACTAAATATTGCAGTTTCTCTGTATTATTCTGGTTTTACCAGAGTTGCAGTTCTTCTCCAACCTCCTCTCTAAAGTTTTATTTCTCTTCAGGTCTCCAGTTCACCCATTGCTTGGTGTATTTAGTATTTCCCTGATGATTTCCATTAACTTCTTTGGATTCCCATCTGTTCACTGTATCCATGTTTTAGCATTTGAATAATTCTGTCAAATAAAAGTTTCTTAATGATTTCCACAGTAGCCTTCTCTGACCCAGTCTAACAACTTTTACTGAAAACAGTGAGAATATTGGGTCTGTTGATGACTGTGGGGTGCTCTTGTGCATTAATTTTGTGTGGATGTGCAATTTAGCAAAAGAGTGGGGAGGAAATGAAAATCTTTTATACTGTATCTGGGAAATATTGGCTGAGTTGCATCTTTTTCTTAATGAGTTTAAGTCAGAATAATTCCAACGATCCAATCTTAGCCCCAGACTTAGGCAACAGTTTATGTCTAAAGAACTTGATAGGTGTAATTGAGCCTTTACTTGACTTTGTCACATAGGATTAAGGATGAAAAATCATATATATTCATGTGAATAAAATTAATTATTTATTTAAATGGATGATGATAATGATTAGACTAGAATATATTAATCAGTATGATTTACTAGACAGTATAGATAGCTATAGCTACTAGTATAACGATATTGAACAATATCCAAGCCATGATATCAAAGTCAGCAAAGTAATTAAGTAGAGATTTATGTTGGACACCTATACCAAGGACCATGAACAAATCTCTTTTGCCCAATCTCAAGGACAAACCTGGAGAGGGGTCCCCACTCAAGGGAGGAATCTCCACACACGCTCCAAGAGGAGATATGGTTAAAAAGTGGGACAGGGGTTTCACAATAGGGACTGGTTGGCAGTCCTGTGTTTCTAGGCCAGCTGTGTCAGCTCAGCAGCTTTAGACAAATTATCAGCATTACAACTTGTTGGTGGCTTTATCAGGAATTTTCTCTGCCACGTGTTCACTGATGCCAGTTTCTGTCAGGGAGTGTTGCTCTTCCTCAGAGCATTTAACTTTGGGGTTGAAGAGTCAGACTGGTCTCAGCACTTTTCAGTGCTAAAGCAGCATGGCCTCCCTTCACCCACCAGTGGTAACTTCTGCAAATATTGTGTAGTTCCAGCTCTTTTACCTCCAGTTAGGCAAGGCATCCTGCTACAAAGGCACTGTGCATGTGTGCACACATGTAAAAAAGGAAAAAGAGGCAAGGCAGAAACTCCTCAGCACAATGGGAGAAAGGCACCTTATCATAGCAGAATTGCAGACCACCTTCTCACTTCAGCTGGGTAAAGAAAAGGAATCTGCAGCTGCTCAGCCAACCTTTCCCATCTAGCCAGCAGTTTCATGAGATAAAATAGGAGGCAGACTCTATAGGGGTTTACACAAGAAACATAAGAATCGGATTGTTTGAAAATATGTGACTATACTGAGGTTTATTAAGGAAACCATCTCTAGCAGGACAAGTACAAAAGAATCATTCACTGTTCAGGCAGTGGTAAAGCTTGAAGCAGAGTAGGGTCAAGTTTGGGAGGGTCTGATCAAAAGCCAAAAATCAGAGATCTGAAAAAAAACAGCCTGTACAGACAAACTGAAGGAATTTGGGTTCTTCAGTTTTAGGAAGAGAAGTCTGACATCTCAGGTGAGTAAATGGTGTTGCAAAAAGGCACAGGAGATTCTCCTAGTTTTAGGCTATCAGGAAATCATGGATGGAGATTGTAGCAGGAAACATCCAGGCTGAATGTCAGAAAAGTTCTTCTGGTAGTAAAGACAGTGAAACACTGACATGTTTTTCCTAGGAAGCTTTCATGCTTTCAGGAATGGCTATGTCTGACTGGCTGGGAGGAAAGAGGATTTTCTAGGTGGTCTCTGGAGGTCCCCTCCAGTCCCCTGACACAGAAATTCAGACACCTGATTCATTTCCTGTTTTATAGCAACAAAGAGAACATAGACTACTTGACATAAAATCAGAACCATCTTTTAAAGACTTTCAGCTGATTCTAAAGTGCTATGCCTCTGCTAGCTTATAAATCTGAAATTAAGAGCAGTGGTAAGAAAACTTGTTTTATTTATTTTTTAATCCTTAAAAATAGTTTTAAAAATTAAAAAATCCACTAGTTGTATTAAAATATAGGGACTAAATGACATTGTAAGTGAATTCTTCAGCACTATCTTTCAAGTAGAAAATAAGTTTATTCTGAGACACTGCATTTCCCTCTTTAGCTCCTGTCTGTTCTAGCAGGGCTGGAGCTCTGACTGAGAGATGTGGTCTGACAATTGCTAGAGCTGCAATACACTCTTTTTCAAGTATCTTTCAGTATTGCTAAAATATGAGCATCTCCTCTAACTAGACAAATTTTGTCATCTTGCACAATGACTTCTCTGTAAGGCAAAAATAAAATACACCCAGTTGTACCAGCTACTGAGGGAAACAAACATTTAGATGACAGTGCACATGGGGGCATCTGGAAGCCCTTCTGTAAGGCATGGAAAGGACCTGGATGAGAGTGGTGGGTGTTAACCAGATTGTCACCATTTTAGCAGGGGTAAGGAAAGCCTGTAGAAGTAATGTTTTTAAGTGTTGCCATTCTTTCTGACACTGATGTAATTTCTGTCACTTATTTAAAAGATAAGAGATCCTTTCTATTAAAATTGGAGAACTTACTTAATTTTTCCATCAGTCATTCATGTTCTCTGAGGATGTAGTAGTCCCTGTGGAGAAATAAACTACCAAATCAAGTAAAAGTCAGTTTTGGGAGGTAGCATTGCTGCTGGGAGAGTACTGCTAAAGGAAAGCAATTTTATCATTGGGGATAGTAGGATTTTCTCAAGTTGCACCCACTGCTGTGATATCTGTGATATTTTGTGGTTTAATTCCCCACAATTATATATATATATAATGATTATAATCATGCACCTATTTTTTAATACAGGATTTGTCACTGATAGCTTCTGTAGCTTTTGCTGTGGAAGCAGGTAGAACTAAGCAGCAGGGGAGATGTTCTGAAAACACAGTGCAGAGGAGCTTGTTTCCTAGGTGAAGTTATATTTGAACACTATTATTACCCTCTCTCTGCATTCACCTGAGCTCCAGGACAGCCAGGTCACTTAAGCAACCATGACAAACTATAGTGATCCTCTCTGAGCTTGTCTCTTCCTGCCGGCCATGAAAGAGCTGTGTCACTGATGATCCCTAGGCCAGACTGAGCTGAGGATGCCCAGCAGGGCTAACTCATGTTTCAGCAGGTTTTCAAGTGCATGGACATCCCACAAATGTGGGGGGAATGGCCTTATTCCTCCCTTGTTTCCCATGACCACAGTACTGCTCTTCAAGCAAAAATGACAATACCCCACCAAAGAAAGCCCTTTTGTAGTTAAAGCACTGCACTGTGTGAATGTACTGTAGGTCCTACAGGACAGTCATTAATTCTCTTACTCTTTGTATTTTTCTCCCTGTTGTAACATTCTGGATGATGCTGGATTTTGTAGAAAGACTGAATTTAACACTGACAAAAGGTTGTGAAGTAGTTTAGAGGTGTCTCCTAACCATGTAAAGACTTATGACAGAGAAGCTGCAGGCTTGGCCTTGCACCATTTGGCAATGGCAAAGAAAATTCTGAAGTATCTGCCAATTGCCTGCTCAATTACCATAGGAGGAATGATTAATAATGGGCAGAAAGCAAGTTCACAGGGATGCACTGGCTGTAGGCTACAGCCAACTGGTTTGAAACATATTTCAGATAGACATCTGCTATGACTGAGATGTTCCAAAAAGTGGCTGCATTTCAAATAAAGATGTTTGATGTAGTAGTAACATCAGTTCTGGCATAGTTAACTTACCCTCCTACTGTTGGATGCTAATTAGTGGGAGACAAATAATGCCTGAAAAAATAACATCTGTTTAAGATAAAATACAGATCAGTGTAGGAGTGCTTCAGAAGGATGTTTGCATCCTTCCTCCACCACCCCAGCAATGTGAGGTATGAAAACAGGCTCTGCTAGAACACACTTTTAACTGCACACGCACACAGGGCTGAACAGATTTGTGTTTCCATTCAGCACATGGTGCTCATGCTGCCTTGCTCTGCCTGTGCCATCCTCAGGAGACTGGAAAGTGTGCCTTTCTCATTGTTGCACAGATGTTTTTCAGTCTTGGGGGAAGAAGTTATTTTAGGACATGGTAGTTCACCAGTTGAGACTGAATGAATTTACACACTGGTCATCTTGGCTTCCTCCTTCCCCTAGATGATTTTGACTAAATAATTTGTTTTTCCACAAATTCACAATATTTTTTCTATCTTCACAATAGTTTTTAGACTCTTCATCATGCAAGGCTGTGATGAATTTGAAAGTGATAAGCAGTCAGTTCTTGTTACAAATAAGAGCAGCTTGAATTTAGGACAAATGAGAGCAGTTACTTGAATCTGGGGCAGCAAACCACTCAACACAATTGCAGAGTATGCGTGGGATACTTGAAACCTAGCAATTCCCTCCTAAAACAAAAAGAAAAAAAAAGAAAAAAAAAGAAGTTCTCTTGACTTCTGTTGATGTCAGTATTAAACTGGTTCATATTTCTGAAGCTGAATGATTTATAATGACTGTAATAGTGCTGAAGGCAGAGATAGAGCAATAGAGCAATCTCCATCTAAGCTGAAGGCAGAACCTGGTAGAACAGATTTCTTCCTCTAATACAAGAAGGGTTCAAACAAACCCAGAAGAATTATATGACATTAAGGTAAAACAAGAACAAATTTATTTTTCTTCTAGCTGTGTATGCAAATCTGTCCTTCCCACTTAATGGGCATGTGCTCAGGAAAAGGGTATTTGGTAAAATAAGGACAGACAAATAACAGTGGTAGAGTGAATGGTATTTGGAGTTGTATTTTATTATCCAGTGTATAATGACTTCCTTTAAATGCTATCAGTTTTGTTGGCTTAGTAAAGAATATGTGAGAATTAAAGTGCCCTGTCCTATATTATCATAATTTTAGCCATGTGTTAAGGAAGGTAATGAAATTTTGGATCTTTGAGGCTAATGTTTTATGCCTGAGGCCCCACAGATTTCAGGAACAAAGTCTATTTCAGGGAAAAATCCCTTATCAAGGAAGGAAGCACGGGGATGTGCGGGGGTGAGGATTGGATTGTTGGACTAGATGTCCTTCAAAAATCCCTTCTAACCAAATATATTCTATAACTCTGTGAAACTGAATCCTCATCTAAGCCTCTTGATGACCAGATCCTGGACCTGGCTGGCTGGGACATGTCTGCCCCAAGGCTGAGGTCTGACATCCTGCCACTTACAGCTTATCGACCCCTCCAAACATCCCTGTGCTTATTCCTGCTCTTTGTGCTGCCTTCCATCATTCAGGAAAGCTGTTTGCAGCAAGTTTGACTGAGATATTTTGGAGAACTGGTCTGGTCAAAGGGCTACAAAACCCATACATGGATACAATACTTTAATTCTGTCTCCACACTGCAGCATGAATGATCCAGCAGCATTTGCCATCCCCTTGGGGGTCTCAATGCAAAGAGTGCAGGGCAACATGGAGACTCTGCCCTCTCCTCCAGTTAGCAAGTTAGTTATTGCAAATATCTTGGAGGGATGTAAGATTATTAGGAGTGCAGATCAGGCTTGTAAAAAGCTATATGAATGAGCCTACAAGCATTCATTGAAGTAAACCATTGGCTCGCCTGAAGCCACTGCTGCTACTGACTCCTCTGGTGCAAAGAGCTGTCAGGAGTTTGCCTTAATGCTCTTCTGATGGTTGTGATAACAGCACTAAACAACAACACCATGACAACCTGCAAATACTACTCTGAAGCAAACCCAGGTGGAATTTATTCACTTCGCAGAAGTACTGGCTCTCATATTACAATCTCAAATTACAAGGGCTATTTTTCACACAGCAAATATTAGCCTGAAAATTTGACACCCTAAATCTCCATGTTGCTACTGTATATGAATTTCTGAATTACCAAATTCATGGTTAACTGGGGTTTTTACTTCTGAATGTTCTTAAAACCAAGAATATATACAGATATATATTCTCATATATACAGATATATCTGCATGTGCATGTATATCTGCATGTGTTTGCATATCTTCATAAGCAAAAATATAACATTAGATATAGGTTGCTATAAAATCTTTCTGATTTTATGGCCAGAAATGTATGTATGCTCTGACTCTTTTGCTCCTATCACTTTGCTTTTACCATTAATCTGATCTTATTCCTGTCCTCTTCTAGTTGGACTTGATGCACAAAATCTAGAAAAACGTCCTGAACATCTTTAAGAACTAGATCAAACTTCAGACTCTGAGTCTGCATGGAAAGTGATACTTCTGCCCACACCATGTTCTGGTGACAAGTCTTGGAGCACAACTGCAGAAACTGCAGCTGAATCTGCACTTGCTAGCCCAGCTCTCAGCAACTTAATTGCTTATATTGGCTAAAAAAGTGCTACTGCTGAATTGTTGAGCCCTGCTAAGGTGGGAACTGCATCTGAGCTCCTGGTTTGCCTGCAGGTGTCTTCATTACCCACTGTGGTTTCAGTAGGTCTGAGCTAATTTAGGTGGGGGCGTTTGCCACAGCTCTTTTTGAGAGTAGTGTCATCCACTGGCTTCCTTGTCATTTTCTGGACATGGGGGTCAGAGGTGGGTGAAGATGAATGTTTGAGTGAGAAGGCCTAAGAGGGATTTCTTTTGTTTTTGTTTATATTGCTTGTGTTTATACAGATGACATAACCTCCTTTTGAAATTCAAAGAGCATTAGTGCAATTTGTGTATGTGTACAAATGTTTTCAGCTACCTCCAAACAGTAATTCAGTACTGATGTTCTGAGATAATGGAAAGTTGAGGTTTGCAGGCAACAGGAGCTGGTGTCCTTGCCCCATCAAGCACTAACAGGTCATTAAAAGTTCGAGTTCTGAATGTGAGGGAGTAGCTTCCTAAGCAGCGTCTGCAGGAGCAAAGATCCACACCACATTCTTCTCTCAGAGACACTGAGCTGCAGTCAGAACCTGTCTTTGCCTTTTGTTACTCAAACATCCTTCAGCATGAGTTTGCGAATTTCGAAGTGAAAGCAAGTAAGAATGTTATTGCCATTTTTGGTTTAATTTCTTGTGTTTAATTAATGAGATCTTGTGCTGGGAATATTTTTTTTTTTTTGGCTTGTGTATTGACAAATAGATAATTATTCTTCCTGGCTTCTGTTTTAAAATGGTACCATTGCAAAGGGAAAAAATTCAGTGAATCAAAATACGTTTTATTTACCCACAGGTGGGGTTAAGGAAAAGAAAAATCTGGTAATTTTTTCATCTGAAGTGTCTGATTGAGAAGAAGCATATTAATTTGAGAGATGAGCATGCTGTACACCAGCCTTGTCTTGCCAGCCTGTGGAGGTATCAGAGTTCCTCGTGAGTCACAGGTGGAAGGAACTGCTGCAGCTCATATCAACTCCAGAGGTAAAGAAAAAATTGGGTTAATAATAGGTTGACTAGTGTTTAATTAGTTGTGGTCAGCTGTTATTTTAACCTTTGTTCCTCCAGTTTTAAAGATAGGCAGACAGGAGCTATCTATCCCCACTGATGAGCATATCTAAGAGAAAACAGGTAATGACTTCTGTAAGAAGCTCTTGGCAGAAATACCAGGGTTTTTCCCAGTTTGAGCAACTGAATATTAGTAAAGCAATGATGTCTCTCATGGAGAGCTCTGCTAAAGTAGTTTTTAGCTCACCAATGGTATGACAGTATTGGTAGGAAAGGGTCCTTTTACTGATTCTCTTGCTTCTCTCCCATCACGAAAGGCAGCTGATTATCAGAACTCCATTAAATTTTTGCATCTCCTTTTGTTTTTTTAAGAGATGTTGTTTAACACCTGGGTCCCATTTAAAATTTCCACCATACACTTCATCAGCTGAGGAGCCAGCTGCACCTGACAGTTTCTCATGAGGTAAAAACCTGGGGTGCTGCACTGAAGAACATGCAAGGGATTAAGGGAAGCCAAAGAGTGATCATGTCCCTGTAACATAGGCTGAAATGTGATGTGTTCTACATTAAAATCGAATCTCAGTTGAAATCCACAACAGTGCCTGTGCTAGTTGGTTGTGTCCTGTGCTATTCAAACATGTCAGGGACTTGTTTTGGATTGTTTTGTCTCTTTCATTCGACCTCCATGCAAGTAGTCACAAACTGGAACAAGCCAAAGCTGTAAATTCTGTCCCACAGAATTGTTTCTCAGGCTAAAACTCTGAGGCACTCAGTTGTACCAAAACATTTATCTCAGAAATTTTTACTGGTGTATCACTGGATAAACAAAATGTGGATTTTCCAAGGGGACATAATTTGCTCCTTTGAGGCTGAAACGTTTGTGTGGTTAGCACTAACAGCTGGAAGTGCATATTTGGTCACACACCTGGATATCATTAAAAATACCAATGTAAATATTCCTCAGAGTCATATTGTCAATGTAGAGTAATGAATAAATAATAAAATAAATAATAAACAAAATACTAGCCTCTAGGCAGGATCTAAAGCTTACCTTGGATTTCTAATGCCTAGAATAGTGGTTGCTATAGAAAAGTGTGATTTTAAGACAGAGTTTCACTAAAATAAATGTGCACTGACCAGAAGTGAGAAATGTGACAAAGCAGCGGCAGCTGGACATGAGCACCTTCCTGGGACAGTGGCAGCTGTGCTGAGGCCGTTCACAGGCAGTGGCAGTGCCAGCTCAGGGCTCTGTCTGGGGCCCTGAACAGCTGCTCAGTCTCCTGGCCTTGTCTCTTTACTGACTGGTGCCTCCTCTTAGGGCAAGACCTTGAGGAAACTGCTTAGCAAGCCAAGGAGAAGGGAGAACTGCAGCTAAATTCAGGGCTGTAGTTTTCACTGCTCCAGTGTTCTCCCTGTTTACAGTCAGTTTTTAGTACTTTGCAGGGCAGGCAATTTAACTCATCATTGGTCAAACAGAAAAGATCAGTTTCTCAGTAGCCCCTCCTTTTAAACTTTGCAGCTTCTGTGGGGGCTCCTGTTTGTTTTTCCTTTCTGGGCAGTTTCCTTGCTGCACTAGCTGAGCTCTGTAGATGTCCATCCACATCTGCTGTGGGTGCTGTCTCTGGGGGAGCTGGAATTGCACACCTGGCAGATGCAAGCCTGGTGCTTGAGGTGCCTCTTTAGTCTGGGTTTGGTGGAAGGTGGGTGGGAAAACAGCTGAGGAGGATTTGCATCAAGAAGTAAGACTGAAAAGTGGGAAAATAGTATATAGTAATAGAAATAGTATAGTATAGTATAGTATAGTATAGTATAGTATAGTATAGTATAGTATAGTATAGTATAGAAATAGTGGGAAAATACTTTGTGTAAATGGGCATTTGTATTTTATGACATGTCCAGATTACCACTGCTTTCCACAGGTTCTGTTCCAGCCAGGAGAAAGGAGAACAAATGGGTTTTAAGCTTCTCCCAAGATATAAAGACATTAAACCAGAACTTTTAGTGGCACTTTCAGATTCTGTCTATTTTCCAATTGAGACAGGAGGCAAGTGTCTTACTCAAGCTAAAATTTTATCAGCATTTAAAAAGATATTATCCATTAAAAAAAATCTACCTGATGGTGTACTTAAAAATAAGAATTTTTTTCTTGTATTAGCATAAGACCTAGGTCTTGCTATTTTCAGTGTTGGGACACACTGCCATCCTGCTCATCAAGTTTTTCATGGCAAGATTCTGTGATCACTTTAGAAATAAGACACACTCTGAAGTCTCTCTCCAGCTGGGAGCAGGCTTGTGTCCTGTTTAGCAGTTGGCAGTGCTGTCTTCCTCCTTGCAAATTCTTTTCACTGGCCCCTCAGGATGGGGCTCAGCAAGCTTCAGTCACTTGGCACTTATCCCTACAGTGGAGCTGTGGCAATGTCCTGCTCCTGCCACAGCACACAGTCTCCCCAGCCCAAAGGACCTCACGCATTTCTTCATTCTTTTACTATCACAAAAATTCTTTTGCTTACACTTAGTTCAAACACTTGTATAAAAGCAGGTTTAGTGAAGGCAAATTAGCTTTTGTCCATTTTCTTGAAAGTTTAGAGCGGAAGAACACAGAGCAGTTTTACAAGGAGGTATGAGGATGTTATTAATCTGGGATAGAAGCAGAAATGTGAAAGTTAAAATTCTTGTGGTGTTGACAACTCTTGCCCTGGTTTCATGGTCACTAGCCTTTGCCTGAAAGCCTAGGGTCCTGGAAATAAGAGGAAAATATACACAAACTTGAAATTTCTTAAGGCAAAAATGTTTCTAACTCCCCTGGAGACACACCATATCTAGGTCAGATTTTATGATGTAAAGCTCAGAAGTGAAAAACCTGGAGACAAACAGAAAAGATGTCACTTATTGCTTTAATCCAGATCTGTGACAGCTCTGTTTGACAGCACCATTTTTGTGTGAGGACAGGCCACCATAGGTACACGACCTGTGGGGAGGGAGAAGCCCATTTTCCATTGGGATTGGCTCTGCCTTCATTTTGGATGTGCTCCTTCCTCTCACTGCCTTCAGCAACAGTCAGAACATAGTTCTGTAAGCTCATGGTTCTAAGTCAAATGAATGAATTCCTTGATATTATGCATTTAGTGCTGTAGCTCTTTCAAATAAATCTTGATAAAGTAAGTGCCACAGCAGCTTTGAAGATCAGGATACCAAGGCAAAGAGAGCTCAGCATGCCAAGGAAGTGCAAAGCCATTCTTATATTCATGCAAAGCAACAGAGAAATTTTTGAACTGGAAAAAAAGTTAACCTAAAATGATATAAAATGTCAGCCTACCTTATGGTAAGTTGCTCAGGATGAGTCACACAGAGCCCTTAGGGAGGGGGAAGTGGAATCCCCTACTAAGTTTAGGGCCCATAAACAGGCCCTTTGATTTTTATTACTTTTTTCCCTCTCACATTGGATTTGTTTGCAGTCATATTGGTGAACCACACACGTTTCCTTATTTAGGCTTCTTTTATTTATTAGTTTGCTGAGCTGCCCAGAACCCAAGATGGTTTAGTTGAGACAACAATCTGTGCAAACTAGGGAAAAAAAAGCACAACCAAATGAAAAACAACTCCCCCTCCTCTCACAAAAAAAGGAGAAAGAAGTGGCTAAAAAGATAGTTAAAATGAGTGAGAGACAGATCGTGAATTCTTAAATCTGTGTATTGTTTTATAGGCAGTGAAATTGTATAGATGGAATGTTTAAGAGCTAAGAGATGGAATACAAACCAGATTCCTAATGCCACCATGATATTGTTTCAAGGCCTCTGGGAGGAGCAGACCTGGGGAATGAGCATATTGCTTTTGAAAGGTTGATATGAGCTACATTAGCTGAAGATTTTTAATAGTGTTATTAAAATAGTTATAAAAATAGTGTTATTTTTCATTCCCATGGCTTCATGAGCTTCAGGCTGGATGCTGTAAAGGGGGCACCCTAAGTTTCAAAAAGAATCTCAAGGGCACAGTTTACTAGCAAAAGCAGGAAGAGGAAATGTCCTTTCTCCCACTGTTAGGACAGCAGTTTCAGGACCTGTAGAATGGTGTTTTGTTTTTCCAAGCCAGGGACTTTCCCCACAGAACTAATCCAGAATACTTCAGCAAAAGAAGTAGATGAAAATCTGAACACCTGGGTATCAAAACAGGATACTCCTCTCTTTCAGGGAGATTGTACAAGATTTTACTTGAAAAGCCTGAGCTGGTTGATGCCATGAGCCAGGAAACATGGGGGCTGAAAGCACTCTCTACCTTCTGAAATCAGAGCTGAAAAGTTGCATATTTTACTTCCATTTCAATTCTGATCAGATAATTTAGATGCTTCTCTTCCTCTCTAAATGCTGTTTCAAAGAAATGAGCTGGTTTTCAAGGCAAACCATTTCTGATTATGCATTAGAAAAGCAGGATCTCAGCTCCTAGAAACTTGTGGAAAGTAATCAATTAATTGAGGATACAGAATTGCTCATTAGCAGCTGTAGACTTAGAACAGCATTTTTCATTACCTTTATTTGTCTCACCCCCTCCTTTTGTGCTACTGCCTTACTTTTCAAGGCATACATGATGAGGGCAGTGAAAGAAGATGTGAGGTAAAGAAACAAGCCTCAAAATTTGAGTTGTAGATGCCAAATAACAGGGACTAGAATTAAAACAGAAAGGAAAAGGGAAATCAGCTTATCTGTTATTATAATTAATTTGCCTCATGTATGACTAGAGCAACTGGTATACATCTCCTTCAGCAGTTTGCATTTGATTTCTCCCTCCATCTGCCAGTATTCCAGGTCAGAGAGGAATGATGGCTCACTGTAATGTGACAGTGTGACAATATACTGTGACAATAAAGTTCTAGGGAGTCCTGGCAAAGAGATGTGGGGTCTGGAGAGACTTGTTAGTCTGGAAGAAAAACTAACTGGTTGTTTAGCTATACAGCAGCCAATACAAAACAATTCCAGGCAATTTATTCAAAAGGCAAGAACAGCAAGAAAAAAGAGAAATTTAAGATGATCTCAAGGAACTTTGAAGAAATGGAATGACACGGGTATTTTGCATATACACTGTAGAAGCACCAAACCTGAGATTTGTTGTGTTGGTGAACAGTGTTTTCATGGCAAGAGAATGATGATCCACCTACTTGGTTTCAGCTGGCAAGTATTTGATAGTCAGGAGACTTCACACAGCTGATTTGCTACAGTTGGCTTGACTTCTTTGCTTCCTTCTCCCAGCTGTGCAGAGCAGAGCAAACAGCAAGATTTCAGCTCCATTCTCCAGCCTGGCTAAGCTGCCTTTTGTGCCAGCCTGTGCTGACCATCCACAGCTGATCTTGTGCAGCCTGTAACCAAATTACTTTCAGATGGGTTTACTGGGTTTTCAGTGGACCAAGGGACTGAGTTACTTCATTAAAATTGACACTGCCTAAGCAATGATAAGAACAGAAATCTGATTTTGTGTCAAAAGAGGACGCCATCATTGTGGCCACTCAGTGGCTTTGTTCATGACCCTATTGATTTTATCCAGACTAGGGTGACATATTAAATATGGGATCAAGCCAAATATTTAGTATTTACCTTTCTAAGATCTCCTAACTGTGGCTACTAAATACTCATTAACACAACTTCAGTGCTGCTTTAAGATTCTGTACCCACTTAATTGTTTCTAATGCCAAGGCCACAAGGTCCTTAGCAGGGCTTCTGGATGGACCCTCAGCAGTCCATGGTAAGGTCACAGGTTTGTTTAAACCTGAAAGGCTGCCCTGATTCTTGGGCTCAGGTCCCTCTGAAGAGAGAAGCCACTGGAGAGTTTCTGTGCCCACGGAGAGCCTGCTGAAGTGTGAGGGTGAATTCTTGCCTCTCTCTGTTGGCCAGTTCTCCTCTGTGTGTGATAACTGGCTGATAAAGAAGGGAGCTTCAGCTGTCTTATCACATTACAAGAGCTGTGCTTGAAAATGCTGCAGCGGGCAAACAATGAGAGGTTAGCATTACTTGGGGATAAGCAAGAAAGATGATTGCAGTTGAATATAGTCAAATTTGAAAGGTCAGTGAATAGTATTAAGCCTAGAGGGGGAAAAGAAAGCTGCTCCTAATGGAAATCAGTGGAGTGAAATTCCCATCACACTGAGCAGAGATACAGGACGGAAAACAGAGGTTAACAGGGAGCACAAAGCAACTGTGAAATATAATTGCATTTAATCAGACCAAAGTGAGTTTAATTAGACCAGCTAACTGCTCAATTTTACTTCACATTCCTTTGAACATAAGACCTAGTACTGGAAATGAGTGACTAAATTTTTACATAGTGTCTTGGACTTTTGCTATCCTTTTGTTAAAGGGAAGATGAGGAGAGAGAGAAAGAGAGGGAAGTTGAATTTCTGTCCTCAAGTGGAATGAAGCCATGACCATTAAACCAGCAGTTATTGAGAATAACTAGGTGATAGGAGGTAGGGGAATAGGTCCTTACAGAATAAACAGCTTTGCAAGGGGAAAATTTTCTGATGTCTGTGTGTATCACACTACTTTGTGGGAAAACAACCTCATTAATCACAGGGCTGCCAGAGAGAGGATTATGAGCAGGACACCTGTGTGAGTGATCTAATATGAGTGGGGACTATCACAGTTCCTGCTCCACAGAGCTCAAGGACCAGAGATGAGTGAAATACTGGGCAAGAACAGGCTGAAGGAGCAATTGATTTCACTTTTGTTTTCTATACTTTCAGGATTGGGAGTGGATCTGGAGTGTACCCCACTGAATTAATCTGGGAGGTGATGAGTGCAGGATGCGGGGGAAGGTGAAGGACTGCCTTTCTTGAAACTGGTGTTAGAAGGCAAAACATGAGAGAAAAGTCTATGGAACTGGGAAATGTGTGTGTTGTGTAAATGTGTTGGGGAATAGGTGGGTTTTTCCTTGTTTGATTTTTTCTACTTTTTATCAAGATATATTTTTCTGATTTTGGATCTGTCATACTAGATCACTTGATAGAAGCATGAGGTGAAACCAGCTCGTAACAAATTTATCAAATAAATCCAAAATTTCCACTTACCCAGGATTGCTCAAGGATGCTAATATTTGTAACTATGTTTTAAGAGTCTCCATGTGGGAGTTCTGACTCAGACATGTGCTTTCTTGACTTGGGCTTTTATTGCTGTGAGTAATTTAGAAGCTGTTCCTGTGTGTCTCTACTTCTGGACTTGCATTTAAAGTTCCTATGATTAAGAGCTGACATCACATGTGCATGTAGTAGAAATTCACATTTGTTTACATACAGAGCTGGAGTTCCATGGTGTGTGTGTGTGAAGATTTACCACAAGGCATTTCTCTGCTTTCTCTTTTGAAGAGTATAAGGCAAACAAAACCCAGTGGGAAAACTGATTTCAGACTTTGAACAAAGCATGTTCTTCAATTCTTTTCTGGTGTTAATTGTCTGTTCAGACACAAAACATAGAATATTTTCTTCTAGAAAGATGGAATCAGCTTAAGTCATTGACGCTGAATTCATTGGGAAGGACAGGAAACTAGTTAAAACTATATTTTACCTGAAACAAAGATACTTGTCTGGCTTTGCAGACATTCTAAATATTGATTAAAAGATGCATTTCAAATTCTTGATTATTTTCTTGGTCTCCTCTCTTATGCAACAATTGAACCCAGCTAATAAGGACTTTTAAGTAGGGTTCATTTGTCAATGAAACCTGTTCATGAGTGTGTTGTCACAATAGACTGTTACAGCATGACTGTGATTCAAAGAAGTACATAATTGGTGGTTTGGCTTGCAGACAGTCTGATAAATATTGCTTGCTATTCCTCAGTTTAGTCTTGCTGTTTGGCTGCTCTCTGATCCATTGTGTAAAAGAAGGATTTTCTGCTGGAAACCCACAGTAAGACCTATTGGTGTCCTGTTTGCTACAGCACCGTTTGCTCAGCAGTTTGGCCTCCAAGGAATCTGCACCTTGAGCAGCTCACTGAAGAGTGCATTCACCCCTAAAGTAAAACCAAAACATTTTCACACACTGTCACTGCCATTGCTCCTGTTCCACAGCAGGGCTTATTCACCTGGTGTGTGCACTGCTCCGGTGGTGCATGGTACTGAGCAAAATACTCATAGTGTGGTGTAAATACAAGGAAAAGCCCTGATTTGGAGCCAAGCAGTAAATATATGCCTGTTTAAGTTTATCCTCCACATTTCAGACCAGTACATTTAGTAGAGTGAGCACCTGGATCATAAGTAATTGAGATGAAGCAATCTACAGTAGTAGAACTTGGAAATTAAATTTTTATTTCGGCTGCATTAGGGTGCAATCAAATCTTTAGATAAGATGATGTCTGTAGGGTGGTGGAAGCAAAAATGTGACAGCTGCACAGCTGCATATGGTAGATCATAAGCAGAACTCAAGGCTGCTGAAATTGTCTGAAGTTGAAGGCTGGATGATTGCCATCACTGAGCTTGGCTTTGCTTTTGAGTGAAACAGAAAAGTAATAATGTCCTGCGCTGTGCAGAACCTGACTTTAAGAGGTCAGGATGACCTCACGTCCAAATAGCTCATACCCTCAAGAAGCATTTACTTATTTTCTTTTTGAGGTTTTGTTTTGGAATGAGAATTGCTTCTAAAGGCTGAAAGGATTGTATTTTGTCCCTTATTATTTGGTATAAACTGCAAGTAAATTGTATATGTCCCAGCACTGCAGTGCAAATGCTTTCAACTTACTGTCTGGTTTGTGGTTCTTTTATTTGGCTGGTTTGTTGGGATTTTTTTGTGTGTGTGTGCTTTTAGGTTTTTTTATTTGTTTTGTTATGTTTTTTTTCCTTTTCTTTCTTACTCTTCTAAAGTAAATTGAATAGAAGTGAAGGCATTGTTTATTTATGCGTATTTATATGATGGTGCCCTGGTTCGGCTCAGTTTATGCAAAATAAAAGGTAACTTTTTGTTTAACTATTTAACTTAGAATATATATAAGTTCTTTGTGTAGTACTAGTTCCAAGCAGTATCTGAATGGGGCATCTCTGGATGAAGTGGAAATACCTGACACTTGCAGGCATAGCAAGAAATGGGCGTTATTGTTGCTGACTTGCTGACATGGACTGTTCCCTTTGCTAACATTGCCACAGGCTCTTCATAATCTTCCTGGGCATCCATTACCATCACACACAGGTGGTGCAAAGATGCAGGGCCTGATTAAAATAAAGGGCTATTCTTTTGATTTTAAGTCATTTTTGGCTTTAAGTCATTGCTGATTTAAGTGACCCTATGAGCCAAGAGCACCCCTGGTAGATGGACTAGTCACCCTCAGGGGCTGGGGGCTCACATGGGCAGCTCTAGGAGGCAGCTGGGAGAGTCCAGCTCATCCTCTCCAGGTATAAATATCCACTGATATGTTCTGAGGCTCAGAAAACTGATTTGCAATTCAGTCTCTCACTGCCTGCATCTAAACTACTTGGATTGTTTCCTGGGATAACAAAATCTACTGCAAAACTTCTCTTATTGAGCACAAGGCTTTGAGAAATATGAAAGTTTAGCTCTTGGAGGTGAACTAAAAGAGATTTCAGATTGTCTACCCTAGGCTCAGAAACATGAAACCTGCTACAGATAAAAATAGCAAATGCATTTTACTTCCACTAACTTTTGTCTAAAAAACATACATATAATGAACTCTTTCCAAATTCCAAAATAAAGCCAAATTTTTGCTTGTTTCTATTTGGACAGCAAGTTGTTTGCTGGAAGCAAAATGGAAATCCATTTGCCATATAAATAGGAGAAAAAATCACAAGCTTTTCACTCTTCAGCCAATGTGGAAGAGAACACATTTCCCAATGCTATTGTACATGAATCTTGGCCAAGGGATGTATACAGCAAAAAGACAGAGTGCTCTGAAAATGCTCTAGAGAACAGAAAAAAAAGGGATTGGTATAAATGAATTTCCTTAGGATTTTTATAGTTAATTTCTTTTCTTATTTGTTCAAACCACCGTAATGGGCATATTAGTACTTTGGCACAGAGCACCAGATTTGATATATACCAGAGGAGTAATGGCAAATTAATCCCTAAGGTGTAATGCAACAGTTCCTGTTGGTGAAAGGCAAATCAGCTCTCACCGTGGTTAAGGGAGAATTATAGTTTTACAGGATGCAGCCTGGTTTTTCCTGACTTCTTGCACAGAACAGCAAATGAGGAAATTGCCCTTGGTGGGGTAGTGGTGATGGAGCATATCTTTAATGTGCAGGGAGGAAGTGAAAAAGGTGGAATCATTCCTTCCAATTTGAACCCTGAACAAGGAACATAGTCCTTATAAAAAAAAATTGAGAGGCCTTGTTGACAGCTCTGTTTAGAAAAGGTCCACTGTGGAGCAAAGGATGTAATTTCAGAAACCTCTGGATCTTGCCAACAAAAATTTCTCCAGCACATGGTTGCATGTTGTAAACTTACCCATAGAAAGCTTTTGACTAAGAAATTATCTTCCCTATTGAAGACTATATTGAACCGAGTAAACAAAAACTGTGCCAAGTCCTTGTGTTTTGGAAAAATCATGCATTTACATTTAGCCTATCTCCTGTATTGGTACCTGGGGTGTTAATCCCAGTCAAGTCTCTGCTCACTGTGAAAATGTAAAACTTTCTTTCCCTGGCCCAGGTTGTAAATGTGATCCTACAGCCACCATAGAAAGGAAGGTTGGGCAAGGCTCCCTGTGTTCATGTGCTGTCTCTGAATGTACACAGGCACATCCTATTTGGTGTAAAGCAACTTAAGGGTTATGCTAATTTTGGGCATTTCATGAATCCCTGCTTTCAAAAGATTGATGTTATTTTAGTGAGAATGGGTTAACCTCTGCCTCACAGTTCTGTAAGTTTCTAAAAGCTTCTTGTACCCATTTGGACAACCACAGGGCCTAGAAACACTTGTGGTTAGTGAGCAAAACAAATAAGTGCTCTGACTATAACAAATTTCAGAACAAGTGATAAATTAGCAGATTGATTTCTCAGCTATTTTAATACTGTCTGAAGAAGGTGCATAAATAAATAACAGCTGAATATACTTACTTTAACAAATTAAAATTGTCTGTGATATTTCCAAGTGCCACTTAATAGAACTCAGGAAATTAATAGCAGTAGTAAAAATAAAACTCTGTTCAGGAAGCATCTGGAAAGTCACCTACTCTTTGTTCACGAGCCCCCTTTCTCTGCTTTTCTGACACAAGGAGTTAATCAGAGTCAAGAGTGTTACTTGTGCACTTAAATCAGGGGCATGGTCACAAATTAGTGCAGACACAACCTTCTCCTCTGCTGTGCGAGTCTGAGGTTGACTGGCTCCATCACTGCATTTCTGATCCTGTTACCACATGTAAATATTAAAATACGGGTAATGGTCCAATCTTCTAGAGTCTATACTGTGCCTTTATGTTGCTGGATGGAAATGTACCTTCTTGGGCAGCTTGGTTTCTGTGTTTCCCTCTCTACCATCCTTGCCTTGGGCTGGATCTAAAAGCCCACAAGAGAAAAAGAAGTGACATGCACAAGGTCTGTGAATGGGGCTTGGAGAATCTTGCTCTGGTTGAAGCAGCTCCTGCTCCTTGCAGAGGGGTTGGATCAGGCGTCCTTTAAAGGTCCCTTCCAACCCAAACTGTCCCATGATTCTGTGAAAAGTTAAGAAATTTTTATCTCCATTACATGCCACGGTGTGTTCCTCAAATGCTGAAGCAAAGCACAGACACACAGGAGAAAATGCTTCAGGTTTCTGTCAAACAAAAGATCCAAATAGAACTGGGCTTTAGCTGACATAATATAAGTGACTGATGGTCCTACACTAATTTCTTCTCATAATCAGAATTTTTATGAGGAGGGCCATATCTGTCTGGCTGTTGTGTCTGATGAGCTTATTTTGGGAAAAATATTATATGATGGAATGACTAGTGACTGAGCAAAAGGTCTCAGGAGGAATTTAGATTCCTGTTTTCACTTTGTTTTTCTTCTCCTTCCCTCCAACATGTTTATTTATGGAACAGTTGAATCTGGGTAACACATAAAGTGCCATGGAAGGGCAGGAGATGCTTTGCTGTTCTGAAAGAAAAGTTAATTTCTTTAGGCACAGAGTCCCTCTTGAGAGGCCTGAAATTATACTGAATGGCTTTAACATCTTATTCTCTCTGCTTTATGGCTTAGTTTGTTTTTTTTTTTTTTTTTTGTTGCCAGCTTTCTTCAAGTAGAATGTGATAAAAAATAATTTCTGTCCTGTTAATAGGAGAGTGATCTCTAGTGCAGAGTGAAATGGAAATATACCCACACTTCTCCATTAATTTAATCTGCTTTCATTAACTGTAGGGTAGGTCTGCTTATTATTTTCTAATTCACAGGGTTTTATTTTCAGCATCCTTCTCTTCCTGTCTCTGGGGCCCAGATCAGATAGATAAAATCAGATTTTTTTTTTCTTATTTAATAAGCATTTCCTGTAAAACAGTAAGTCCTGAGTGATTGTACCAAACAATTGGGAGAGACTGGAAAGAGAGGATGTAGCAAAGCAGGCTCGGGGTGTGTGCAGCACAGTCACCAGATGCAGGGATATTCTCTTTATCCCAGCACTTGGAAGATGCATCTGGAGTGTTGGTTTGATTCCTCTGGTATTACAAAGACATTCACACACTTGAGAGACCTTAATGGAGGGCCAATAAGATGGTTAGGGGGCTGGAGAACAGAATGATGATAATAAATTAAAATAGTAAGCTGGACAAGGCCCTGAGCAATGTGATAGAGTAAGATGATTCCTAGACATGAGTCTGAAGATGATTTGTTATATAATTCTATGATTGATGCAACCCAGATAAACAGGATATTTTTTATATATTCTGTTGTTCAAAATGTTTACAATAAATGGTGAGGTAGAAGAAATAGGATTAAGGCTTTAATCATTTTAAGGAAACTGGGAGAGACTAGCTAAAATGACCTCCAAGATAAAAAATCAGAGGTTTTGGCTTGGTGCCATGTAAAGTCAAGACAAAAGCTCTTAGAGAAGAACAGCTGTCCTGAGAACATACTTTTAGGATGTTTCATAGGTGGAGATGAGTGAGTGTCATGGTCTGTAGAAATGGAATCTTAGAAATTGCAAAGAAATTAATTGAAATGTTAAAATGTTTGGGTGTTGTATTATGTCTTCTGATGTCCCGATACAAACATATTACCCAATAAATTAGCTATTCACCCTTTTAATTGTATGTACCTCTATGTCCACATGCATGTAAATCTATGTACGAATATTACTCAAATATATAAATACATATATACATATATATATATATATATATATATATATATATATATATTATTTCTGATCATACTGCTAATGATTTAATGTGATGCGATGTTCAGTGGGCCTTTTCTAGGTGTGTATTTTACTTTATTCCCCAGTTCGGTTTGCATTTATGCAAACTAGACCATGAAGAAATTGTTGTGATGAACTACCAGGCGACTTTAAATTATCATCAGACATCTTTTTAACTAGCAAGGTAACTAAATGAAGAAAGCAACATCTGGCAGTGGTGCCAATTGCCATAACTCTCAGCATAAATCTGGGAATGCTAACGATCCCATTAGCCTGGTTCAGTAAATCATTGATTGGAAGCAGCCTGAAGTTTGGATTCCAACTTCTATTTCCCATGTCTTATCTCCTGAGATGAAGCAACCCCTGGAACAGTCTGTTCCCTTGCATTCTGGAAATGGTAGTTCATCTTCAAATTCCAGTGCCCAGTTCTGATCTAAACAAACACTCCAATTTTCCTTAGAAAAGCCTGATCTATGCCTTGTTCATCTTCTTGTCAGGATTTTCTTGTCAAATAATGGATCATGACAAAGTTAAGGCTTATTACACATGCTAGACGTTGTGTTCCTTCATTTTTGTCCTTGTTTTGGCACAAGAATTGGGGTATTTCTAAATGCTGGAAATCCCTTCATGTCTCAGTTTTATTATGAGGTCTAAAATTAATGAGTAAGGCTGATCTTGGGGCAGCATCAGCATATGTTTCACCCACAAGCTATCTGCAAGTTCAGAGGGGTGCTTTTTTTTGTTTATTTTTTCTCATCAGATCTTTCTTATACTGAAAACTGTGTAGCTGTTGGAAGGCATCAAATAGCATCAAAAACCCCCAAGCCAAGCCAAAACATAAATCAAAAAAAACGCAATTGGATTTCCAAAATTTCAAGCCACATCCAGGCAGTAGCTCAAGCACAGTTCAGTTCAGTGATGATGACTTGCTGTGGGTTCAGGAGGATGGCACTGGGGCACAGGCAGCAGAAATCTGAGCTGGTTTCCAGGACAGCAGCCCCTGCCCCTACACCTGTGCGCCAGAGAGCACATATGTGCTTAACAGGGATTTGTAAGGTGAAACTGGGAGCATTCCCAGCATGGAGGAGCTTGTGTGGAGTTGGCCCAGCCGTGGGAAGACTCTACTTTGTACCAGGGTGAGAGCCCCAGTATCTATAAAGTTTCACCAAATGGCTATACCAAAAGTATAAATTTGTGGTTCAGATGGAAATCTTGATGTGGGATTTCTTCAGGCTGCTTCCTAGGGCTTGATGGAATGCTTATGTCTGTTTTTGGAGATGGGTTCCCAAGGGAAAGAAAAATTGGAAGATGAAAAATGCTCTTCAGCCTTAGAGATCATAGAATTCTGGGAGGTGTTGTGTTCAGTGTTTGGACAAGGAACTTTTATTCAAGAATATTTAAATTTATGGATGTGCTGCTCCCACAGGGAAAAATGGTGATGAGACTGGAGGATTAGAAGACTTGGAGTGCCAGGAAAGGGAAGCTATGAGAAAGTGAAGGCAGTGCACAGAAAGTAGCCAAGTGTCCACTTGTCAGAGCTTTTCTCAATCACACACATCTTGCTAGCATCTGGGAATGACAGCTGCCTAACCTGGAGTCCTTTTGCTGCAGTCAAGATAATGTTTAGCCACATGCTTCTGAGGACTGAAACAGCAACATCTGAGAATTTTAACCTCTAGGTTGGACATGGCTGGGCACTGGAAAAGGACTGCTCCAGGACCTGTGCTCCTCTCACTGGTGACCTGTGCAACCTCAGGGCAGGAGCTGCTTTTGCTTCTTGTGACTATGCAAGGTTTGAAATACTGAGGGGTCTGCTCTGTGCCAGGTTTCCAGCTGATTACTGGGTCAGCTGTAGACCACATCAGATTATTAAACTTCTGAGAAAAGAATGGGCATTTCACAGGAATAAATCAGACACATCTTCTACTGGTCATAATACCTGTCTTTGGTAGTCTTCCAGCCTACTGGGATATTGGAGCTTGAAATGAGACAATCAGAATTCTTCAGGCCAGAAGGTCCTGAAGAGGGTGAAGTGATGAGTGAGGTACAAGACAAAACACTCTTTCCCATTCAAGGTGTGCTCTGCAGGTACCTGTTGAATACAGGGCAATTGACTCCCAGGACTCAGCTTCCCAAGAAATGGGCACCAGGCAATGTGCTGTGGTTGCTGAAAAGAAAATCAGAATCCCTGTGGACTTTCATATTCTGTTTGTAATTTCTTCTTTTCTATCTGTGTGGAAAAATGAAACAATGGTTTGTAAATATGCTGAAGGGCTGGGGCTGGGGAAGGAGCTTGTCCCTGCTGGTGGCTGCATGGCAAGATCTTAGACACAGGCATTGGAAACAGTTCCTGGTGTGAGATAGCAGAGAAGGGGCTGAGGATTGCTGCTCAGTGTTTAAGTCAATGAATTTTCAGTCTGTTGACTATTCCCTGTCTGCATCTGTCATTGCTGATGAGTGGTCTCTTTCCTGCAGAGAGCTTGTCTGCCTTTCCCTGTTTTTATTGCTCCCACTGTCCTTGTAGTAAAATGGGACAGGTTTCTGTACTGCAGGGGAAAATAGTGATTGCAGCAAGTGAGGAATAAGCAGCAGCCATGGCCAAATGCTCCTTGACTTAATGTGAATATCCAAGCAAAAACATTCTCAATAAGCAGGAAAGAAAAAAGCTCCACAGCCACAAAGAGCAGAATCTAGAAACTGTGAGACTGGATGGGGTGGCAATTCTTTTATTGTCTTTGTGGGCTTTGAGGGAGTGCTTTTGAAATATGCATAAAAGGAATTAGTAGAATGCACAAATAATAACAAATTATATCTAAAATTTAATTTGTATGCAGTCTCTCACCTTTCACTCCAGGGAGCTCTGCAAATAAATTTTCATTTAATCTCTTCTTTTATGTGTGAGGTGGTTAAGTGTTGTCTCTGTCTCACACATGAATAAATTATGATGCCTCAGGGTCCTGTTTCCCTGCAAACTCTGGCACCCTTGGATGCCAGCAGCCCAGGTGGCTGTGACTCCAAGGCTGGGAAGGGAGTGCAGCTTCTCTGAATTGCAGAGAAGCCACAAAGAATGGGGTAATTGAGGAAAGTTGAAAGAGATCCAGCAGTAATGTTACAGCTGGGTTCTGGTATTTTTTTATTTAATCCTCCTAGGTTTTGCTGTTTTGTTTTGTTTTGTTTTAAAGCAGATATTTACATTTTCAGTATGGAAGCTGAATTACCCCTCTTCTTACAGTGATTTTTTGCAGCAAGACTAGAAATTATGTCCCAGTTCTGGAACTTTCAGAGACTTGGCTACACTTTTCTAGTAACACCATTCTGCATCTCCACAGCAAGCACAGGATGTGTGTAACAGGCTTTGCTGACCAGGTTCTGCATTGGATGAATAATTCTCCCTCAATTATTATTTGTCCCAGAGCCCCAGACCCCAGAGCTGTCTCAGGCAGGACTGAATGACACTGCACCAAAGACTGTGGTCAGGACAGAGGAGGGTGGCAGCTGCTGATTTTTACAGGAGCAACTGGGTCTACTAGCAGGATCCTTCTTCTTATGCTTCTGGATCATTGCTGAAGGCAACATCCAGCCTTTTTGCAATCCAGCTGGAGGCAAATGCACATCAGCAGCATTGCTGCTCCACTGCCTGGGGTAACTGCTTACTTTGCCTGTGTCCAGAGCTGGCCTTGGTCTGATCAGAGGTGAATAAGAAGGGATGGTGCAGACCAGTTTCTCCTTCAATAGCATGTGCTGTGAAGGTGTTTCATCTTATTAGAGACAGAAATAAGACTGCAAACTTCAGCTGGAGTGTGGCTCTGTATTTGTAATTTCAGATGAGGGCTGGCTGTGTCCCTGTGAGTCACAGTCCCTGTGAGGGATGCACAAGCATTTCATTTTCCTTCTTTTTGTTGTACTTGAGTTTTTCCATAGCAGGAGTGATGCTGAGAAGGAGGTGAGCACTGAGCTAGCAGCACAGCAGACTTACAGTGTGACTGCAGGCCTGGGAGAAACATCACAAACATCAGCAGCACCAGAGAAAAATAGAGCAATTAGTAAATTCAATTTCCACAATATGTCAGATTCTTCAGCCCTTTCCATACAGGGTAGAGATTCTCCATTACACTGAAGAACAGGTGCTAAAGAGCAAATTGCTAAGGCTTTAGTGTTGTTGCTTGATTATTATTCCCCAAAACTGTCTTGGTACATCATAGTTCAAGATGATAAAGGAACAAACCACATTGTAATTAATTTGGCTTCAATTTACTATTTACAGTAAAGAATATATCCAGCTTCTTTCTCTGCTTTTGCATTGATCTGATGGATGAATGTACTTTGCATGCATGGAACTGATAAGGCTTTCCTCTCTTACTGTGCTAAGACTTTTGGCAGAGACTGACAAGCCTTTTGCCTATTTTCCCTTATTTATTTATTTATTAAGGTTCATTTCTTTGAGGTTTTTTTTTTTTTGTTTTGTTCCAAATTGGGGTTTCCCATTAGAAGGTCTGGCCCCTGCTGGCATAGTTCCATACAATTCCCACGCCTGACTGCTATCCTGTACATCACAGCACTGTGGTTTCCAGAGACCATTAACCCTGAAGACTTATAGTCCAGCAAAATCAAATATGTTTCATGCCAGCCTTTAACTGCCTAATTTTCCAGTGTTTCCTCATTATTGGAAAAAATTGGAATGGAATTAGAAAAATTCTTTAGTTTCACCATATGGTAACTTTCAGGAAGATGGGAACGATTTGAAATGGAAATTCAAAGTAGGGAGTAAGTGTAAAAGGGATGGAAGAGATTCTGAATAGTCTTAAAAATATTTTTTTATTCACAAATTTTGGTTAAATTTTCATGGAAAATCCCACTGCAGTTTGTCAGCTGCTCTTAGGAAAAGAGAAGGGACCATGTGGGAGCTACATGAAGGATTCACTGATGATTCCACTGATTGTGGTTTGTTGTAAGAGGTTTGCCTGCAGTGTTGGATCTTGCTTAGAAAATAACTCATTTAGCACTAAAGGCAGTTAAAACTAATCACCAGATAAGGGAAGGGAGAGTGATGCCATATGCCAGTAACAAACAGATCCATGCTTATGAAATTTAAAGGTTAAGCACAGGTTTTTATTTAATAACAGATGACCATAGCAAATCATCACTGAAAGTGCATCTAGAATGCTCTGACAAAAGGCTTAACATTATCTACTATATTTTCCATGTTTGCAAATACATTTTAAAAGCAGTACACAAAAAATGTCTCAGTGTTAATGGGGAAATATATTAAGGAAATTAAATTACAATTATGAATTTTGCTGTGAAGCTGTCCTCTGCTTTCCCTCAAGATATTGAAATCAGTAATGCTCTTTCTTTTGGTGCACATCTCCAAATCCCCACTGGCCACAGCATAAAGTTTTGCTGCTGGGCTTTTTGCTGTTGCTTTATGGGGAGGACCATGAACTTGATTAAACTTCTAAGATTCCATGCATACATTTGCACCTCCAGCACAACTGCGCAGACATTTCAACCTGAAGATTTTTAGTAGTGTAGTTTAAGAGTCCAAATATATCAAAAGATTTTGTAGCTAAAAAGGGTGGTGAGGGCAAAACTTCCAGCAAAACTCCCATTGTTGTCTGGTGCTATTATGGAAGTGTTCTGACCTCAGAGGAAATAGCATTAGGTGTATTTGTTTCTAAAGCAGAAACAAACCCAGCCTGTTTTCTGTGTGCTCTACAATGCCTGAAGCCCACCACATTGTGAGTGATAAGCAGCTGCAAACATCACTAGTCACTTCAGCAAAGAAATCTCTATTAGTCTGATAATAGTAATATTGGGAGCCATATTCCAATACCAAATAAGTATCAACTCTGAGTACTCAGGGGGTTTTACTGAATGTCAGCTGAGTAAAGCAAAATGACACCTTGGGAACTTCAGTCCCCAGCAGTTGGTGATGTGATACTTCTGGAGGGACAGGAAGGCTGAGAGGTAATGAAGCAGAGGGGCTGAAGTGAAGATGGAGCTGGCTTTGACAGGATTGTTTGTCAGCATTTTCTTGCACAGCCCACTGGGAAGGAAAGGGATGGCAAGGAGGATAATAACAGTCATAGCCAGAATTACTACCCAGCTTAACTGTGTCTTCTGTTGTGCTGCTTGATGCTTAGTGCAAGAATCAAGGGGGGAAACTCACACAAAAAAACTCGTAATGCAAAGAGATTGTTTCTCTTCCTGCCAGTCTTGATTTTCTTCTCTACACCCCACTCCTTTTCTAACCTGTTTACACCCCATGTTCTCTAACTCTATTCTCCCTGCTTCATCCTATCTACTGTGATACCTCTTCTGATGAAACCCCATTTGTCCTCCAGCTTCCACTCATCTACTTTTCAGTTCTTTTTCCATACCATCCTCTCATACACTGTTCCTCTATAGGCTCTGTCCTGTTTGACAACTTAAATAGCTCAAAGGGGTCTGCAGCTGGGGGGAAAGGGAAGGATGTCTTCCAGCAAGGGCAAAGAGAAGGAAAATTAGGAGTGTTTAATACCCAACATTTCAAAAAATGAAGCATAGTCACAAGGCCTCTCCAATTCCCTGCCTTCTTCTGCCAGTGTGTGACCATGGGAGCTGGCTATGAAAGCTGCAGCAATGAAGCCCTTCAGAAGCAGTTTAATGTGAGTGGGGGCCTGGGATCCCACCCTCTGTATCCAGGGCATCACTGCTCTGCTGCTGCAGGGGTGAGGAAGGGAGGATGGAATGCATCAGACAGTCTGAGCACTCAAACATCCTCCCTGTGCCTTTGCTCATGTGTGTTGCCATTGTAGTGCAAGAGTTCTATTGTCATTACATTGCAAAGGTTCCATGTTGCCAGAGTTTCACACCTCCTTGATGTTTCTCATGGGCAGCTCCTCCAGGCACTGACTCCTCCTTGTCCTCACAGCAGCCAACTGACTCCAGTGCCCCTCAGCCAACCCATCCACTCTTTTATAACACTCTTCTTACTGGCTACAGGTGCAGCCTGTTAAAGTCTGTTCCCAATCTCTAATAATTGGCCCAGCTGCAACTCCTTAATGGGGTAAGATTACTTTCTATACTACCTTTATTCTCCTATTGTATCCCCCTGCAGATGTGTGTGCTGTCCTGAGATGTTTGAGGAGGAGGGAGATCAGCCAAGCACTGGTACAGAACTGGGTACTAATCCTGGACTTCCAGTTCCCTGGTCTGCCCCAGGCTGCCACAAGATTTTGTGTCTGGGATGAGAAAAGTGCTGAAGCCTCCAAACCCACTGGTGTATTAGGACTTGAGGGTATTTTCCATTAAGGTTTTGTGTGTTGGCTTTTAAGTCACTGCTGCTTTTTCAGTGAATAATGGAAGCCTATACCCTTTCCCATACTTTAATGCTACACAGAGAATAAAACCCATGCAAGAACCATAACTTCTAATAAGCAGATCTGTTTGGTGGGGAAGGCTCATAAAAGATAGATTTTGAGAAAATACACAGTTCTAAATTAAGCTTATTTTTCAGAGTGGCATTTAAGTGATGGCTAACAACCCCATGAAAAGATTTTTCTGTAGCACACTGTGAATATTAAATATTTATGGCTAATAGATGTGAAAGGTATGCCCAAGGAAAAAAAGCAAGAGAGAGTATGTGTGTTGATGTGGAGGAGAAAAATAGGCTTTTGTTTGTTGTTCATCTGTCAAAAAATTTTAACCTTATGTTAAATGCGAAATAGAAAGGAGAGCTCTCTCTTGTGAAGGAGAGTGCTGGGAATGGGACAGGGGAAGAAGAGCTGTCCACAGCTCTACTTGCCCAGTGACATGGAGCAGGTAAGAGATGACTCTGAGAGAAAGAAAGAAAAATTAAGGAAAAATATTTTAGTCCTAAAAGTTTAAAATACCAAAGGGGTTTCCCTCCTTATTGATTTGTTTGTATTTTCTCATGGAACCTGAAGAACAGGGAACTATTGACAGTTTTGGTCACATGTAAAAGTTCTGATTTCCCACGAAGCTGGGATAACTGGTGTCTACCTTGTTATGAAATATGACCTGGATTTCAGGATTCTACTTTTGGATTGCTAAGGAGAGCACTTCAATGTGAAATTTCAGTCCAGGAAAATCAGCTTCCTGCTGTTTTGATGCAGCAGTTCTCCTTGCTGTGTTCAGAGTGGGGCTTGCTGGCTTTGCTGCAATAAGTGGGGGACAGCAAGAGACAAAAACCTCTGTGTGACTTGTGAAGAAGCTAAGGATTACTAGTGGTAGTCTTTAAAATTTTTCTGTTTATCATAAATAAATGTCAGGCTGCATTTTCAAGTGCATGCCTTATTAATTTTGTTTTCAAGTTAAATGAAAGAGTCTTTATGTTGTAATTTTTGTTGCAAAATGGGAATGGTTAAAGGCATAGGTTCCAAATGAATTACATGAGGAATCTGCCCCGTCCTCCATCTGTAAATATGTGTGCAAAGTATTTCTGACACTAAAAGTTAAACTAAATGGTCAGCTGATTTTATTGACATGGATTTTTTCTTTTTTTCTGGGTTAATACAAGTGCTTCAGGGTATACAGGACACCAGGCAGGATATCCAGCTGCATGAAGATGCATCCACATTTAATAATAAACCTTCATTTCCACTTTTGGAATTCAGAACACTGCCAAGTTTCATCTGGAGTAAGGTTTTGTAATATAAAAATGGTTCTTGAAAGTCTTCTCTAAGGGCAAAGTTTTAAAAGGATCAAGAAGTTGGAATATGTTTCAGTGAAGAACCTTAGAAGTGAAAATGAATGAGATGTACTTTAAGGTCCAACACAAATCATCCTATGATTCTATCATTCTGTCTGATCTGGATCAGGCATTTCAATGCCATAATATTCATACCTTATGTGTAATTTATGGTGCCAGAAATTTGTTGGAGTGGTTACAGCTGGGAAGTCAAAATCATAAAGAGTTTCAATTTGTGTCTCACTGTCTCTCACTGCTTCCTGGTGAAAAAAATATTTTTCCCTTTTTCTCCAAATATTTTGTTTCTTTGCTGGCTTAAATTAAAATGGATCTTGTATTCAGGTTTTGTTTGATTTGTCTTTTTCAAGCTGCCAAAGAATTTTTGCTCAGAAGCTGTACCAGTGCTCCTGATGAGGAAAAAATTATCTCAACTGATAAATGCTTAAGACTATGAAATGGATCATTTATAAAATTTATTTATTTCTTTAACAGTTAGTGTCAATTTTTTGTATAGCATAAACAGGTGATGAAGACAAGATGAATATAAGAACCATCTCATCCAAACTGGTGCAGCCCTTGTTACTTATGCTAACTGCAAAACTAGCTCTGGTTATCCACTGTGCTTTCTGTTAAACTAAACCTTACAGACCACCTCCCCACTGGCTGACTCATTATTTCCCCCACTTCAGTACCAATTTGCAAACATGCACTCTTTATGACCAAGATTTTTCAGGCAACATTTTCCCATGTGAACAAGAAGAATGCTTCTAAAATGATTTATTGTCAGATTGAAATTTAATTGCTAAAGATTATTTTGTGTCTTGCACTTGGGAGTTGGTCTGCAGGGCATAGTTACTGATATCAACAAAAGTTAAATCAGAAACATTCTTTACCCAGTAGGTGCATTTTCAGTGCTTGTAGCTTTGTTAACTTCTAAACCATGAAAATGTACTTGTTTCTGCATTGTGTTTTCCATCAGTTCAGCACTGTAATAATAGAATTTCTATATTCCAAGGCTTGAATTTGTGATAGTTGGCTTAATCTAAGATAATGTAGTCCAAATCTTGGCACCAGCCATGGAGAATTGGTCATACTATCTTGTTTAAGATTAAGACACTAATTTTGGTGAGATTATTTCAGTCTTACTTGTGACTTCTACAAGCATTAATCCATGTATGTACTTTGAGCAAGTATTTTCAAGCAAATATAGTCTAACCATAGGGAATATTTAGATTATCTGGAGGGCTGCCGTGTTCTAAAAGGAATGTGCAAGGCTTGCAAACGTCTTTCAGTTTTCTACCATTTGACCCTGACAATGTACATCATCTGTTGTTGGTAGCAAATTCTGTTTGGAGCTTTCCTCAATGCTCTCCATATTCCTTCAGTGTACTCCATATAGCAAAACATCAGTATATTCCTTCTGTTGTCTTCCATATGGCAAACCAGTGCAAAAGCAGAGAGTGAAGTCTTATGAATTGATATGATAATTTTGGCTCACTCTATTACCTTTTTGTTGTTGTTGTAGATTATCACTGAAGTATTTTGTGATGGGTATGGTATTTTATTATCCTGGCTACTTGGTTAAATACATAATTATTGGTTCTTTCAGTTGCTTTTCTATTGAAAGTGATTTCTCCTGAGATGGCTTTTGCATGGTCTGTGTCACTGGGGGCTATAACTGAGCTCTGCTCTTTGCTGTACCCATTTTGCAGAACGGTCTCAGTAACTATTTTTAAGGAAAGCAACAAGAGTGCCTGGAAGGGTAGAGTGGTGTCTTGCTGTGGCTCTATCTGAGGTAGCACTCAAAGGCTTCTCTGCTTTGTTCTCACAGGATGAGGCACTTGAATTGTGCAGCAGTTTGCTTCAAAAGCAACGCTCAGGATAATCTGCCATAGCACTCCCTTGCATGCTTGTCATGGGAAGAGTGGGTACTGACACTCCTAAAGATCACTTGGACAAATCTTCTCTTCCTTTCCACCCTCATAAGCAATGAGAAGAAAGGGTTTCCACTGCATAATTTAACTTAAAATAAAATCAGTTTGCATGTATCAAAGTGGAAGACTGACACAGGATTCCACTGAAATAATTCATCAGGCTACAAGCAAATAGACGCTAAGAAATCATTAATATTTTAATATTTCCATCAGAAACATGGAAAAGAAATTTAAAGTTGATAATAGTTGATATGCTGGAGCTGAGCCTGAGGACAAGGATATTCTTTCTGCATAGTTGAGCTAATTCTTCTATTTTCAATCCATCCTTTATCTTAAAATACTGATTTTCAGAAATCTCAGTGCGAGAAAAATGTAATGCACTAACAACTAAGGCTGTTACAACTCTCTTTGAAAGAAGTTGTTTCCTATCTGATACCAGTATTAAATCTGGTGCTTTTGGGCTGGACACATGCATGGCTTTTTGTGCCTGTGGAGTGCAAAGTGAAGGACTTGGACATGCAAATTCCAGACTCCTTTGAGAACTCCTTGTACAGCTTGCAGCACTGAGGTCAACTCCAGTGTAGAACTAGCCAAGGCAATGATTCTCTGTCTTTTGGGATCTGACCAATATGCATTTAATCATCTGAATGGGAAAATGTCTTGAATAGACAGTAAATGATCTTCAAACTAAAAACTTAAAGCAAAGCTTTATTTATCACACTTCCTATAAAACTATTTCTGCTCCCCCAAGCAGCACTTTGTGTGGCTCTGGTCTGTGTCAGTGTCACAGCTGCACTCAGCAGCACAATAAATCATACAGTGTAAATCAAATTACACTTCAAATCTGGAAGTTCAGGAAAGTTCAAATGATTCTTAACTAAGAGATTTGCACCACTGTTTTGAGTTCATGAACTTTTGTCTGTTACTTATTTCTTTCTTTGAAGGAAAATGTGATTAAGAGCAAACTGTAGATGCTTTGTTGCTAAAAGGAAATGTGTGTTATAGCTACAACTGTGTGCCTGATACAGAAAAAACCCTGGTTGGTGTGTGTGTGCTTGTAATCCCTCTTACTGTGACATTGCTTCATAGAAGCAAAAGAGCATATTAGACACATTATTTTTATTGATATCACTTTGGCTGCATAAATTAAGCTCCTATAGAAGAAACACTTTTACCATGATAGCTGCATCTCCTCATGTGCCTTTACTGATCATGAGAATCACCTTTCTACAGAACTCTTCATGTCTTAGTAAGGATAATCAGAATAGAAATATGTCTTTCATTTTGCCAAGTATTCCCCCCAAACTAGGATTTCTGATTTGACTTTCCTGCTTTAAATATATATATATATATATATATATATATATAATTTTGCCTTCCTTTTGTCTTTGTGTGTGTTTGCCCAGTAGGCTGAGGTGTACTTCTTTTATTTGTGTTAAGTACACAGGTAATGCCTATGTACAGGCCATATAAATATTTGCTACCTTCCTTTGAAGTCACAGCTCTTGATGGCAGGGATGAAGGTCTCTGACTGCAGGTCCCTTCATGTTTTCTGTAGGTTCAGAGCATTGTCTCAGTGCTGCTGCTTGCTGAGATGTTCTGCATCAATCTTACCTATCTCCCACCGTGACAAAATGAGAAATCCGAGGAAACGGTGCTCCCATCTTCAGCACCACTTTGCATCAAGCTAGGGAGCGCCCTGCCCAGGAGAGAAGAAATACCCACAACATACTGAAATGTTTCTGGGTTTTTTATCATTCCCCTTTCCAAGTGCTATCTTCTCCCTGCCCCCTTACCCAGTTTGTTTTACTGATCCATGCTCCCACACTTAGGGTTTCCATCCAAGCAGAATACTTTTCCCTAGGGCTGTTGGATTAAAACAAAGATTTAGTTGCAGCTTAATCTTGTTTTATTACAGATATGGCTGATCATAAGGGCAGATTTGATATTCTGCAATTGACGCTTTTAACCTCTTCTGTCATGATGCTGAAAAATGGAGATGGTTCTTGGCCAACTCCTGCACATACCTGAGATTTTCAAAATACTTTGATATTCTCCCATGCAAGCTGCTCTGCTTCTGTGAGAAAGGGATGGAGCTGCTGTATCTCACAAGCACTGGGGAGCAGTCGGAGCAGGAAAAGTGGCGTGCACCTTCAAATCAAAAGTCAATCTAGGCCTTCATTCTGTCCACAGCACTGAATGAGGGTCTGAACTTACAGAATAAAATAAGAACAGTCAATGTGTGGAAAATTCTTCTGAACTGAAGCAGTTTTAGGATTTCTTAAATTGATCTCTGTATCTCTATAACCTTACTAAATACCTCTAAATAAATCTGTCCCCATGAATGTATATGCTACAGGCAGTGGTGGAAAATAACTATACCCAAGTAATGTAATTTTTTTTACTTCAATCTATTTTAAAGAATTGTTTTGGGGTTGTTTTTTACTTTTTATTTATAATTCCAGCTATCAATATTTAGAACAGACACTTAAAAAATTACTATACATTTTATTGTCTTTGTGGACAAATCTAAAAAATTTCCATCAAGACTTTATTACTTATTTTCGCACAATGTGGATATTTTGTGCTGAGCATTTTGACACTGAGAGAGGTGTGCCTGGGCTGGAAAGCAACTGCAGTCATGGTTCTCAAGGTCTGAGATCCCTTCTCAGCTCAATTATCCTGTGCATTTTGGTGCATTTTGGAAAGCAAAAGGCCATTTCTGCAGTGTGCATATTCAGACTGGGAAGAAAAGCCTGTAACAGAGGAGGAGAACAGGAGGGATAAGAACCACAGCCCACACAGGGTTACTGAGGACATTCAGAGGGACAGAGCTTCAGGACAGCTGTAATGGAAAGCATTCCTGAGTAATTAGAAGCCTCAAATTTGTTTTAAATTATAAAAGGCTTATGTGAAAGTGAGCAGCAAACAAGAAGCTGCTAGAGGAGTGTCTATCTAGACATCTGTTTAAATTCCCATTTCAAATGAGAACAAGAAGCTGTGCCTGTGTTTGTCTGGATCCAAGGCAGTGTTTTGCCCCTCTGCTGTTTGCAGAAGAGTTACCACATCACTGGCTCTAAGGAAGGGACTTTTCATGAAGCCCCATGTTGCTGACCCAGAGCAAACTCCTGACTAGATTGTGTCCAAATGGGCCACCAAATCACCATCTGAGGCTTCTCCTGTTGCCTTAAGGGCTATGGAACCAGGGGTGTAAGTCTGTGTGACTCTGACTCCACCAGGCAGGTGTGCTCCCACTGCATGTTGGTGCTCTGGACTGGCCCAGGAAGGGGAGCAGCTTCCATCCCATCCCTTCAGGAAGCAACGTGGCTTCCATCTGGTCCTCTGCAATGGACAGAGGGTGGGAAAGCACACAACCCTACCAGGATCTTTCAGGTTTCTTTGACAATAGTAATCAGATTTAATAAATGTTGTGCTGCTGTACTTGACTGAGGGATATTATAGATAAGTTTCCAAAGGTGTGTCTGGAATTATGTGGCTTGTGCCTGACACCATTCCTGCAACGTGCAGCACAGATGTGACTGCAGGGTCTGGATGTGTCATGGCAGCCTCTTTTAGAGGGACTGCTGGGATGAATTAGCTTGTGGTACTGGTTGACAGTCCTTTAATATGTATAAACTGTGCTCAGATTAGTTTCTGACATATAAAAATACCCAGTAGTCTGGCCATTCTCACAAAAACTGGACAAAACTAGGAATATCCCCCAGGAAATTGAGTAACCAGCCCACTCTCCTGCCTCCTCTTGCTTAGAGAACTAAATTTAATTTTTCATAGACTCTAGCCAACAAAAATACTTCTGAGGGCAGCTTCTCTATACAAGTAAGTAGAGATAGGTGTGCCTCACAAAAACCACTCTCATGTGTGACAGGTTTTTAGCCTAATACAGTGGCTCATGCTCTGATTTCTGCTTCTACTTACAAAGTTCTAAATAAAACTCAGAAGTATCATAATTTTTGTCTTTGCAGCAATTGCTGGCACATGCATTTATATGTACACAGGTATTCAAACAGGTTTCTTACTAGAAAAGGCCCTTGCATGCTTTTACCAAGTGCTCCAAGACAAGTGCCCAGGTTTTTACAACTGCTTAGCTCACTAGATGCAGAGACCTTTCAAATATTTAGGTGAAAATACTTCTGTTGGATTGGTGAGAGCTTTGAGCACATGGTTGGAAAGGCCCAGATGTGATCCAAGCTCTCTTCAGCATCATACATAGTATTAAATACCATAGGTGCATCTTTCTGCTATATTGGCCTCACTGAATTAAGAGAGGCAGGGTCCTGACTGCTCCTGAGAGCCACTGGCATTTCATTCCTCTTTAGAAAGTTCTGGCAATGCAGGTACATTTTTATCAGCCTCACTGAATTCAGAACAACTACTGTGAATCACCACAGCTCCCTGTTTCTGGCGTTCATACTGGGATCAGTAAACAGGATAGAGTTTATTAATTGCCCTGGAAAAGCAGCAGGGGAAGAAATCCAGATGGACTAGCCAGCCTTCACTGCATCCAAGTGAGTATAAACAACATTCAGAGATGAGAGAGACAAATGCAATGCTGTTGTTTATGGCCAGATTAAAAGCATGGGCTAAATTCCAAGCAGGGCTGAGAACACCCTTTGGCAGGAAGGGTGTTTCACTGCATGGAGAACCAGGGGATGTGCATTTGTGAGAAAGGTATTTGCTTCCCCTTGCCTTGCCCAGGGCCTGGGCAGCCTCGAGGTGTTTATAGCAGCTACAAGCAAGTGTCCAGAACTTGTTTCCCCCCAAGTGGCTTGGGATTTAAATGAGTTCTAATATTTCACCAGCTGATGTTTTGATGTATTATTTCACCAGCTCATATTTTGAAGTATTCTAAGTGTTATTTATCACTAAATTGAAGAGTCAAGTTTTTTTAATCCTGATGCAGTCCAGACCTCTCTGTGCTGCCAGGAAACAGAGGTGCTTGGTTAGGGAGCAGCACACAGGGAGCAGAGGAAACAACTGACCCCACCTCTGCTTTCCCCAGGCTCGGGCATGGCCCCAGGCCCCTTCCCCTGGGCAAGGGATATTGTAACAGGGGAGAAGGGGTGTTTGTCACTCTCTCTGGGTGTTTGTCGCTCACTCTGGCAGCACAGGGCTGTGGCCTGAGGCAGGTGAGGTGATTTGTGTGCGTGTGGCAGGGCAGACACGGGGTGTGACCATCTGCCAGGGACAATGTGCAGCAGCAGGTTGGGCACAGAAGCCAAGCACCAGGGAGGTGATGGCCTCCTCCTCACCCCCACAGGGAGGTGAGCTCAAGGTCATCCTTTACATGCGAAATAAAAGCCCTGCAAACACAACTTCCTGTCTGCAGTACTTGAAGTGAGTGAATAGCACTGCAAGTTACGTTCTTTTTCATAAATTTGTCTAAGTATAATTTGTAAAGGAAGAACCAAACAGCTGGTAACTTATTTCTCATTTTCATGACGTACTTATGTCATTGAGGGTCAGTGGTGTCTGAAACTTGCACAAAGCAGGCACAAATGTGCCCTGCTGGTGACCACCCTCATGATGCTCACTGATTATTTCAGCTCACACACCAGCAGGGCTGACCAGCCCATTTCTTAGTGCAGCCCAGCACATCTGCTCCTGGTTGTGAGATATGGTGGTGGCTCTGTGGGCAGTCCTGTCCCACTTACCCTCCCCAGTGAAGAATTTCCCTGCTGGAGGACACCTTTTGGATAATATACAGTTGTGGTGTTCAGCTCCTTTGCTTCTTCCTCATCCAGGTTTAGCATGGAGGATTACACCAGGCTATGCTGCAGTGCCTGACCTGTTATGGGCAATTTAGTCTGCAGATTTTATCCCCAGCTGTAAGGTATGTAAGGCTAACTGGTACTCTGGCCAAATCTTTTCTTTTGGCAAGCAGTTTATTAAGGAGCGCAAAAATTGCTCAACAAATTTTATTAGCATCAGAATTTGCATTGGTAACAATGAAGAAGCCTCAGTATGCACTAGAATTTTATAGAAAGATTTTTATCTCTGGGCTCAGACTTTTAGGGACTCATACATGTCTAAACTCTGTTCCTAAGAAAAATATTTTTATCTCAGCTTTCATTCTCAAAATATGTGGGGACCTAAGTAGTCTTTTGGGCAGTTCCATCCATACAATTAGGCACACTCAAAATTCCTTGGGCTGAAGACTTTCCCAGAACAGGCATTTCATCTATGCTAACAAAATGTTTTTTTTTCATTTGGAGGGACCCTCATTCATCATGGCCAAAGTTTCACCATATAAACATGGGGAACTTAAGCAGAGACTTTCTGGGAAATTTGGTGACAAAACAAATCAAAGCCTTTTAACAAAATTGTAGAATTCTTTAAAAAGAAGCTAAAAATAAGCATTTATTTAATATATTACTATATTAATATATTTATTAATACACTTATTGACATATTTACACTAAAATATATTATATTATATTATATTATATTATATTATATTATATTATATTATATTATATTATATTATATTATATTATATTATATTATATTATATTATATTATATTATATTATATTATATTATATTATATTATATTATATTATATTATATTTTATTATATTTATTATATATTATATATATTTTATTATGAATTTTATAATATAAAATTAATAAAATAAATATATACTAACAGATTTATACATTTATATATTTATTTAATGTATTAATATATTTAATTTCCTGTTCTTTGATAGCTGTGACCTCCACCATCACCACAGAGTGTTCTCTTGGAGCTTTTCATTACATCACTATGCCGGCTTTGAAAAACTGTTTGCCAACTCTCTTGTTGTTTAAAATACGATGAAAACCTTGATCACTTTTTCCTCCCAGGCAGAGGCATGGCTTGTGAAGCAGTGTATAAACAGGGGGATTCAATGTCTGCAAGGCCAAGGGCTCCCAGCACCCAGACTGCCCCTGCCTCTCTGGCAGACCAAACTTCCTCTCAGTCTGCCTTCAGCACAGACCTGAAGAACAATTGTCATTATTGCTCCCCTCCCTCGTATTGCTGCACTTTTAAATACTGCATTGCTATTGTGTGATTCTCCAGTTTCCTCCATGCTATTGAATTCTATTTTCTGTTACAAAGTCAGGACAAGACTGAGTGTTTATTTTCAGAAATCCAGCCCCAGAGGAAACAATTCTGATTTTCCTCTTTTTGGCCATCTGTCTTGCTGATAATTTGTTGTGTTGCAGACAAAACTTATTTTTAACTAATTCTGAGCTGCAGCATTTGGCTTTGTTGCCCCATACTGTTTTGCCTGTTTCATGATAATTTTCCAAGGTGTTTCTGCATAGTCAAGTTCCTACAGTAAATATCTCTCTGAAGAAGCTTGTCTCCCATTTCACTTCAGTTACACTTGACACTAAGCAAAAAGTCTCAGATTTCTCACTGAGGGTGGAAATGGCAGTCTTGCTGACTCTGATATTACAATTTTTTTAATTTCATTTTTTTATGCCCAACATATTTAATCACAGAATCATATGATTGTTTGGGTTTGAAAGGGACATTAAAGAATATTTATTTCCAACCTTCCTGCCATAAGCAGGGGCACCTTCCACTAGATCAGATTGTTCAAAGCTCCATTCAGCTTGGCCCTGAACTTCCAGAGACTTGGCATCCAAAATTTTGAGCAACCTCTGCCAGTGCCTCACCATCCTCACAGGAAAGAATTTTTTCCTAGTGTCTAATCTAATCTAAACCTGCGCTCTTTCAGTTTAGAGCCATTACCTCTCATCCCCTATCTGCCCCTGCTTTCTTGTAGGTCCCTCTTTAGGGAGTGGAAAGTGCTGTAAGGTCTCTCTGGAGTCTTCTCCAGGCTGAACAACCCCAACTCTCTCAATCTGTCTTCATAGGAGAGGTGATGGAAATGAAAAGAATGAAGATGAAAACAAAAACCAGCCCTGAACCAATGAACAAGAGATCCCAAAGCATAGAGTCTTCTTATTCTTTTCGAGATTTTAGAATAGATTATTTCATTTGGAAGGGACCTAAAATTGAAGGTTTGTTGTGGAATGCTGTAGATTTAAGGAAAAGCAAATAAAAAACCCCAGATGCCTCAAAGTGGCTCTCAACATCTACAATGATCACTATAGATTTAAGATAAGAGCTTCTACTCACTGAGTTAAGATTCTGATGCTTCCTGAATGGTGACTCCCAAACTGTAGAATGAAACCTCACACATAGAAAGGGACCAAAATTAAAAGTAAACATCATGTAAGAAGGTGACAAAAACTCCCTTGCAAACAGCAACTCCCCACCCCCTAAAAAAACCCCCAAAACAAAGAAAATGAAAGCAAATGTAAAATTTGTTAACAAACAAAAAACAGAAGATGCACTGAGTATATTTTTAAAAGAAAATTTTAAAAGCAAGGAAAAAGTTTGATCAGAAATAAAATGTCCACTAAGGTGCTATTTCTTTTGATGGGAAACACCAGAAAGAGGAAAAGTTTTATTTTTATTTCTTGCCCTAGTGAGTCAGGATATCACTCATGGAAAAGTGGGAAAGCAATGTCAAATAGTGGTGACAGGAAACATAACAGCAGCAAATTTCTTTCAAGGCCCACTGATCTTGGGGTGGGTTGTTTCAAAAATCTGAAGTGACTGAAGGACAATAGTCATCTATTTGTGAGCCAAGCAGCAGTTCTCATATCCTTATGCAGACAATTTTCCTCCCATTACCTTCAGGGATGTAGGTTTCCATACCAAAGGAGGAAAAGTACTAGCAGGATGTGAGAAACAGATTCACTCTTTTAATATGTTGATTCAAAAGGGGAAAGCTGAGTCACTATTCTGCAAATAGAAACATTTACAGGTATCATGGCAATGCAAAAAGGGAAGATTTCCTAATTTCCCTGGGTTTTGAGCTTGCTAAAGAATAACTTGGGAGAATCCTTTTGCTCTCAGTCATGCACTTAGAAATTTTCTGGGTGGTATGTGAAATAAAGGGTCTGACTTTGAGCTTCCTGTTAGTGGCACTAATCAAGAAGGACCCTGCTGAAGCCAGCATTGCACTGGGTACAATAATTTGAAATATGTGTGGAGAAGATGAATAAGATTATCTTTTTCAGCAGATATTATCTGCTGGAAATATTGCTCAATTTGCTCCAATCAGTAGATTACGGTGCTGTTTTGAATAACAGAAACCAAATTCTCATGTCCTTGCTTTCAATGATTCTCAGCAAACTACAAAGGAACCACTGAAAAGAACTTTTCTGTGTTTCTAAACTGCACAAGAGAGGAAAGCTTCAAGGCTGTATTATAGACATTCAACAATATTTCAAAGGAATCCTTAAAAGGATTCCAAAGCTAGAGGACACTGTTATTATTTTACTGGATCTTGTATATAAATAGAGCACAAATTTCCAAACAGTGCCGAATCTTTTCCGTAAGTGAGTGACATTTGTTGAGCAGGAATAGTTTTCAAAGCACCACTGAGTTGAAAAATGAATCTAGGAGAAGAAAAGCAGTATATTTTTGTTTCAATATCTATTTCAAGTCTGTGATTCATCTCTACATAACTAACATGACTGTATCCTAGGGGACAGGATAAAGCAAGCAGTGAGGGGGGTGGCGAGTGCCTTCTGTGAATTCCTCATGTAGTGGTGAACAGATGGGATATAAATCATGTTTTCATAGCCTATAAAGAAAAAGACTCATCAGTCACTGCAACTGTGATGTGATATAAGGATTAGTTCATGGTAGATAATGCAGCATTCCAGCAGAGTGCTCTAATGCTGTCTCAAGGCTAAAATATTACATTGCACACTGTTTGTTACAGATGTGACAGAAGGGAAATACTTTGGTTAGGATTATCTCAAAGCTACTGGTCTCTCAAACAAGATAGGAAAAATATCACTTTAGATTTAGATTGTGTAGTCTAGATGGTTTTCATTAGGAATAAAACTTCAATCTCATGTCTCAGCTTTGCAGCTGTCCAGGGAAACCCATGTACTTTTCCAGGGTCAAATAATCTTTGAAGAATGGAAGGCATTTGTGGTGTGTGCAGTAACATAACTTAAAGAAGACAGGAGAGAAAAAATAAGGTAAGTAAATAGCATTATAGAATGAAAATAATTTTTATAAATTGTAATGTGTTGAGGTAATATTGTAGGTCAAGGGAAAAAAGGAACATAGATAGCCTTGCATCTGGAAAATTCAGCATTAGAGGCTTAGAAGCTGCTCTTTCTTGGAAGCAGTTAAGGATTTGCCTCTGATTTCATAGCAAAGAAGAAATACCATTTCTAACTTCTATCAGTACCTCATAGCCAAGTTAACTTGTTTCTCAGACTAAGGAACTGGAGATACAGACACTGCAAGGTTTACATGGAATGGAATTTTGCAAATGAAAATCAGAAGAATTACTTCAGTCCTCATTAGAACAAGACATTTTTTACAGTTTCCTTTCAGAAATCTCCCTTAGTTTCTTTAAATTCCACTTACAGAAACCATGATGCCATCCTCTGACAGCCTGACAGATTGCACTAAGCCAATTAAATTAAACAAAACCATTGCACAGACACTAAAATCTGTTACCCCAAAACCATATTGTCTTGAATCTTATTATTAGAAAGATTTCCATCTTGAACAGGCAACACTGTTATAAATAATACAGTTTACTGGAAAAAAACATACAGCTCAATATCCTAACAGTGATAGAAATCAAACCAGTTGTGAAGATGTACTGATTTTTAATGAATTTCATATATAAGTATAAATCTATATAGTATAATCTAAAATATATAGTATAAATCTATCAAGAGATAAGACTTAGGCATCCAAGTGGCTTCAAAAGAGTTCCATGATAAAGCTAAGTTTCTGAATTCTGTCATCAGTGTATCCCTCTTAAAAAATCACAATCGACCAACCAAAAAGAATGCCAAAGCTCCAAATTCCCCAAAACTTCAAAATGCAAAACCTTTAAATCTCTCCTGGAAGCTAACCTGGGAACTCTCCAAATATTTGTGGGTTCTTGAAGCTGTCTTTGGGATACCACACAAGGGAAAGCTCTTCTGATGATCCCAAGTGCGCAGCTTGTGTTCCACGGATGACAGATTTAATCTGTGAGATTCAGTGCACCATAGAACTAATCAACCATGAAAAACTAAGGTACTATATTCTTTCTCCTTCCTTCTCCTCCCCCAGCAATGTCCAGCATCCATTGGTCAGAGTGAGCACTTACCTGACTGTGGAGGAGAAAGCTCAGATTCCCCTTCTGCACATGGGGAGGCAAACACTGATGTTTCTGAGGCCAAGGCTGCACTCACTGAGCTGTAGAATACTGTTTGCTATACTCCCATCTTAGTGCTTAGGCCCTAAAGAGAGATTAATTGGACAAGAGAGCAAATCCAAGTTTTTTAGTGGTTAGGAAACACAGCTGGGAGTAGAAAAGTCAAACTATTTCTCCAATTGCATATTTTAAGAGGGATTAGACAAAAAGCACTAATATGCAGTTTTACAGACAAAGTTTATTAATGCAGCTGCTGTGATCATTTCAAATTTCCTAGAAAATGCTGTGCAGATTTCCAGCTGATGAATAGACAACTGAAGTTATTTAAAGGTTTTCATGTCTTCTCCTAGCCAGTTTTTTTCTATAATGGTGAGTGGGATGGATGCTAACTCTTCAATACCTCCCCTGAGATGAACTGAGGATCGAAATCAGAAGGAGGCAGAGAAGGTGAGAGCTATTTTGCATGAAAAATCTTATTGCCTTCAAATATCCCCAGCCAAGTGATTACACTCTTCAAGTTGGTCAGGAGAGAGAAATCTCAAAATGACACTGTGGCAACCAGTAAGACCAGCTAAGAATTTTTCAGCTGACTTGGCCTCAAGTTTCAAGAAATGCTTCAGAAATTATTACATTTTTCATTTAACCTGAGCTGTTAACCATATGGGTCCTATCATTAGCTGAACCTATGCTGCCAAAAATTTCAGCTGCAAAAACTTCAAGGTGAACAAGTAATAATCAGTCTTTAAGTTGCATTAGTTTTCACAGTGGAGACTTGAGATATTAATTCTGGCAGTTTTTCAGTGAAATCTTAACACTGATATGAGGCAAACACATCAGGATAAACTATCATGGTTGTAGGTGTGCTAAATAAAGTGCGAGAAATGTGTGCAATGACATGATACTTAGCTGGTTATGAAAATACAATCTTATTTTACAATCTTTGTTATGAAAAACTTGCAACATGAAGTGGGAGATGCATGAGGAATGGGAAGTGAAGTCCCTTGGAAGGTGCAGTCCATCGGTGGTGTCCAGAGGGTAAGTCAAAGTCATGGCCAAGTCGCTCTTGCCATTGAAGCGTCAGTCACAGGATTGCTCCAGGACTTGTCAGAGTTGCCCTTCCAGCAGCCTACAAAAAGTACAGTCTATCCTTCAAGGGGACAGTCAGAATAAAGCCTCCAGGCAAAATCTGCCTTTCTGTGCTCAGAAACTGTCTAGGGTTTTTCAGTGTTTTTTTTTTCCTCCTGTTTGTATTTCTTTTGTTTTCTTTTGTGTTTTGAGCTGGCTTGTTTGTTTTTTCCTCATTAAATCTTGCTATTATGCTATTATTTTGTAACTGGGATGTGCATGGAATAGGCAATTGACAGCTGCAGTATAGGAAAAAGACTCCTGATATTTGGATTTTTAATTTCCAGTTGTGGAATGGCCCTACATTCTAGTTCTGATTATCTGATGTGATAGCATTTTCCATGGCTTGTATTATAGCATGGAGGAAATAGTCAAGTGGCTTGAGAGACATTATCCTCATTTCTATGCCAAATTCACTTTGCTGTTTTTGCTTTGATGGGGATTTTTGGTGCTGCTTTATTTTAATATAAAACATTGTTCCGCCACTTGATTTAACAGATATTCTTTTCCCGTGGTCCTTTCCTGTAAAAATGGATGTGCTACAAATGGAAGTCTCTTACCAGGCAGGTTTGAAGGAGGCACTTCCTATTTCCCTGGAGTGAGTCATGGGGTTTTGTCACAGACATCTTTTGTGAAAAATCCTTTCTTTAGGATTTTTCCCTCTTCTGGGAAGCTGAGGCCCCAGAAAGAGAATGTAAACAATGGTTATCAGCTGCTGTGAAATGCAACATGTGCACCTGTGATTGGCCCATGTTCCATGTTTACAATTAAGGGCCAGTCAAAGACTGAGCTCTCTCTGGGAGAATCAGAGAGAGCTCCTTTGTTGATTCATTCCTTTTCTATTCTTAGCTGAGCAGCTTCTGAACTTTTCTCTCTATTCCTTTTAGTATAGTCTTAATGTATTATATATCATAAAATAATAAATCCAGCCTTCTGATCACGGAGTCAAGATTCTCGTCTGTCTCTTCACCCCTGAGGAACCCTTGCAAGCCCGGTAACAGGGTTTATGTGGGCAGGGAGGATGGGGTGACCTCCAGGCAGGTCCCAGGCCAGCTGTGAGAGGCTGCCCAGTGTCTGCCCTTGCACAGCCCCAGCCAGGAGCCAGCACTGAGCCCTCACTGCCAGCCCCAGGCTGCACACAAACCCACAGCAGCTCCTCAGCAGAGCAGCCCTGCTGGGCTTTTGTGAGCACTTGTGACAATTTCCTGTGCTGATCAGATAATCAGTCAGTTCAGAAGCAGAACTTTGTAGATCCCTAATTAATTTGTTCATGGTGCATCAGGTTTCTGAGACAGCTCTTCCCTTCTTAGCAAGAATTAAAGCAGAGGAAGTACAGAAGCACTGAGGATTGGTGACAAGCTATGAAGTATGGATGGTTCTCATCTAACTTAAATCAGCCTCACTGCAGAAAGCATTCTTAACTGGGCACTTGAACACACATTAAAACACATCCCAGGAGCTGTTTTTATCACAGAACAGATAATGGATTATAAAAAATACAGCATAATTTGACACAGTGTGCTGTTCACATGCTGATATATTTAAAAATTGCTTCAGTGGCAAGATTATATTGAAAATTTTAGCATGTGAACATCCAAAGCTGTTTGCAGTTATGATGTCCCATTGTACTGCACTAAAAATGCTCTGATTCTTGTCATATCAGAGGTCTCAACGTCTTATAATCAAAGCTAAACAAAGCTATTCTGAAATAGGACAAAATGTTGTTAAGTTTTATGTTTATTTATTTTGTTTTTTCACATTTAGAATATATTTTTTCCCAAAATTGCCTGAAGAACATAAATTCTCAATTGTGATTGGAAGATGAAAAAATTAAGGATTCATCTAGAATATCCTCAGAAGTGAGGCAAGGGGGACAACAACTTTAAGAACTGAGTCCTACATATCCTTGAACTTTAAAGAAATAGGAAGGTAAGGAAAATTCTTACAAGGTCAAAGTTTGAGTTTGATTTTAGGAAAGTCCAGTCAAGATGTACTTCAAAAGATAGGACTTGCCTGAAACAAAATCAAGTAAATAGTAAGCAGAAATTATTAGGGAAGGTTGCACAGAGGACAGAAATGAGTTTGGCTAAGAGCAGCTGGTGTGGTCACAAAAATTATTTTAAAAACACAGAAGCATGAGACTTTCAAAGGAATGAGTGGGTGCTTAGATTTACCCAAAGGTGAAAGAAATAAGTACTTTGTAAGTATTTTGTTTCCATCAGCTGTCATTGTAGAGGACTTTGAGGTATATTTACTCAGTCTTTTCAAGTAATAAATATTGATAAGGATCAAAAGAGATTGGGTATTCACACTAGGTAAGAAATGAAAGAGTAGAGAGATTTAAAAAAATAAATTAAAAGCACCAGGTGCTTGGAAGAAGAGCTGAGCTGCGAAGAAAATAGAACCCTGTTTAAAATTGTTTGCTACACTGAAGGCCCTGGGAATTATAGATCATTTACCTATCCTTTACCTGTCCTTTAAGGAGTCACTAGGGAAATTCAGAGAGCAGTAAACCTTTTTTTCTATACCCAACCAACATCTGTAGGCATCAAAACTTTGTAATTCCCAACAGAAATCACAAAAAAATCTCCATAAAAGGAGTGTCTTTCTTGCCTCTAATGAGCAAGGATTGTCTGAATATATAAGAGAAATACAGGAATTATTTGATCTCATGGATTCAGAATCACAAGGTCTGTCTTTACAAAATGTACTACAAATTTTGTGGGTGATTTGCTTAGGTCAGAACAATGCCTTTGCAAGCAATAGCAAAAGGCAAGCTCCTGTTTGAATCCAATGTTTCTGTTAAGACAGGAGGCAGGGGAATAGATAGCAGGTTGTTTATAGAAGAGCTTCACCTATACCCAGGTAAGATATGTGCCTGCTGCAGTTAAAGCCATCTGGTCTGATTTGAATTGACTATTTTTATCCTAAAGAAAACTGCAATGTAGCATTAGACACAGCAAAATATGTCAGTTGAAATGCCACAGTGGACAGGCTCTCTTGGGCTAAAAGAATGATGTTCTCTGTTAGTCCCACCACAGAGCAATTTGCATTAGCAGGCAGCTTGTTTATATTGATAATGCTGTGCAAAAACAGTGCTGGCAATTTCAATTGGTTTTATCAGTCTGAACACACATAGCTGGATTTTTAAATTACTGTTGAACAGAACATTCTCTTCCATTTCTAGATTATACTCATTTCTCAATACTTTGCAGAATTCAGAAATGAACAGAAATGTGACTTGCATGATTCCATAGTTGCAATGGAAAAATGAATTATAATTAGATATTGCTGTAGTGTAGCAATTACACTGCCCTACATTCTGATGGGTAAATTCTGGAATATGTAATGTTACTAGATTGATAAAGACTGGGGTAGATAAAACATGCCTTTTTAAAAAAATTTAATTTAATTTTTTAAATTAATTTTTTTCAGACTTGCTATCAGGATTGGTTCACATATCTTCACAAACCGAGTTTGCTACATTCAAAGGTAAGTAAGTTTTTTTATTTTAAATTGTGCTTAAGAGGTCCTTAGCATGTCCTTTTGCCATGCTTTCAGCAGATCTAAACTCAACCTGCCTCATTGAATCCCTTTAGGAGAATCATAAGGAAAGGCCGATAATAATATGTATGCTGTACTGCATTAGCAAAGCAAAATGTTTTCCTTTTTTCCTACTGCCACTATCTGCCTTGGTGAGGCTTGCTGGACATCCAGCAGCAAGGTCTGGTGCCCCCTTTAATTCCCCAGAAGCCTTTGGTCAGGATTTTGGGGCCACAGCCACAAAGGCCCCTGCACAGCTCTGGGGGTCAGGATGGCCAAGCTCAGCTGGGGAGAGAACGGGCAGAGAGCAGCTCGTGGGGTAAGGAATTCTGAGCTAATGTTTGAAGAAAACAAGACCTTTTTTTGGGCTCCCAGATGTGTTGAAGCACTTCTTGGACTTTGAGAGCTGGTAAATACATTTCTATATAAATGGCCACAGTGCTATTCCATGCCATTCAATAGAGATCATTTCCCAAGGGTACCAAATCATGCAGATTTGTAAACTGTAAGAAATAACTAGTGTCAGAGTACCACTGGAGGTAATAATCAAATAATGCAATTCCAGACTTCTAACTACTGTCAAGTGAACTGAGAACAAAATGAAAAATCACACACCATTATCAATTTGAAGAACTTTATCCAAAACCACAATTTCCATCTGATATTAACAAAACTTGTCATTTTCACCATAGTAAAGGAATGAACCAGTACTAAGTACACATATAGTGAAAGCAGTCAATAACTGGAAAAGAACATATCAGGAGCTTAAAAGAATACATTTCTCTTAACTAAACTTGCTAATTACAGTAAACTTGGAGAAAGCAGAGGGCATTTTTAAAGTTGTTTTTGTCTTTACAGATAGAGCTCCACGATCCAAGAACAATGATTACAACAGTAAAGGTTTTTCTAGAAACCAGCCCATGTATTACAAAAACAATACAGAGAATCCCTGCAAACCTGATAGTGTACAAAACAGGATAGCAGAGAGAAAGCACAAGAGAATTAAATTGTTCAGGATTATTAATAAAAAGTAACAGTGCATACTAAATGGCTCCTGTAAAGCTGCTTTACATGAACTGAAGAATATAATTTCCATATGACTGTGATTTTGTGTGAAGCAAAGATGCTTTCAGAAGTGTCACTATTTAGCTTTTTTTGGGAGAAAAAGCCCCAAATAATTAGGCAGTACTTGAGATAACTGAAAAACAAACATAACAGGCTACCTCACAAAGCTAACAACCAGATTTATTTACATAAGCTTCACACTTCACTGAGACTTTGTACTCCACTCCTTCTGAACTTCCAAACTTCAGAACTGGAAGAGGACTTACTTAGAGAAAGAACAAATATTTCTCAGGTTGGGTACTCATACTAGGAAAAAATAGTGCAACTGTTTGCTACATTATATACCCTTCCAGCATATCTATCAAAATATTCAGACTTGGTTTTATTACCTTCTCATTTAAAAAAATACAGCATTCTGCTTTCTTTCTTGCTTTGATTAGGAAATTACAGACATTTTTACATTTAAAATAAAAATCCCAGCAATCCACAGCTAGTCCTGCAAACTGATCCAGTGAAGCAGATGTCAGAAGTACAGCAGAAGTGTTATTAATGGAGTCGACTCCAGGTGGAGGCAAAGGTCCCTCTGGATGGAGCAGCGTGCAGGCTCAGGAACTTCAATCATCCTTCTGAAGGCAGCAGCTGAGATGGGTTTTAGGCCTAGACTTGAAAGAGTTCAATGTTATTTGTTCATTGGTGGGAGTGAACTCCTCAGGAAATGCGATAGCACTGTAATGGCTGCAGCTCAGGAAGCTCCCAGAACACCAGGCTGCAGAGCTCCCTCAGTTCTGGCAGAAGAATGTGCTTTCCTTTGGGTACAATGGCATTTCTAAATGTTCAATCTGGCTGTAGCAGCTTGGCTGTGTGTCTGAGAACTGCAGGTGTGATTAGATTTGAAATAGCTTAGCACATTGTGCCTGTTTTTCTTTACTGAATAGGCTGCTCTTTAATGGCCCTGACCCCACAGTAAATCTCATGGAGCTTTTCTGTTCTCCTTAGGACCCACTGCCCTCACCTGACCCCAAGAGCATTACCACTGATTCTGATCTGCTAACAAAACAAAGGACTTTGGGTTGGGAAGAGCTCAGGAAGTGCTGGCTGCAGAACAGTGCAGTGGATCCATACAGTCTGAATTTTTGAAAGGTAACTTTGCATTGTATGGACACTGACAACACAGTTACCAAGCTTCACAGCCACATCTTGCCCTCTGCTTAGGGCAAACACTTTGTGGTTTGCTAAGGCAGATAATGATTAAGATTTTCTCCCAGAAGAGGCCTTGTGTCACTGCTCCTTGCCCTCACTGTGGAAGGTCCTTTCTCATCACTAACCCTACTCTCAGAGGTCGGCCAAGGAGCTGGCTACAAAGGGCTGAAGAACACTGCTGGCTTCCAAATGCTCACATGCTCTGACACCAAGGAATGAAAAGAATACAGCAAAGACAAGGGGAGAAATAAAATGAAGGCACAGAGACTATGTGATAGTGGCAATGAGTTCAAAGAGATGGATGTGAGTTCAAGGGTAATATAGGGAGGAATGAGGAATGATAGAGACTAAAGGATTGGGCAGTGACTTTGGAGACATTCAGTGATTCTCTTGCTTGTTTCTTTTCTCAGCATCTTTAAAGTCTGGATAATAGGAAAACAAGATTAAAATGAGTCAATGCTACTGTACAGATGATACTTGACTCATTAATGTTCCATGCTTAAGAAAATAGGGTTGGTTTTGCTTTTGCAGGACTAAGCAGAGCTTTAGGAGGTGACTCCTGTATGTATTCTACTAACACAGGAACATTTTAGAGTATTTTCTGCAACTGAAAATAGCAGCCTGGGAAAGACAGAATGGGTGGCACAAGCTCTTAAGAATTCCAGAAGGGAGACTGTGCTCACACAAAAGAGCCTTGCTACCAACAGCTCAAGTCTGCCTATGTCACTCAGGAAAAACTGCCTTAGAGACATGTCCTTGAGATGATTGTGACACGTTTGTCTTATCAGGGTTTTCTTTTCCAGTTCATGGCTGTGTTGGTGTAATTTCCAAACCAGCAAAAGTAGTTCTGCACATGTTGTTTCAGTGTAAATGCTCTGGGACAGGCCAGAATGAGATAAAATTGTCACACATTTTGTTCTGCAAAGGCAAATATTTCCCTGGAACTGCTTATGTAGGTAATAGGACACTTGCTTCTTTTATTTTGCCTGAAGAACCACAAACTAAAATGGGACATGGCTGGTCCACAGCTGTTAGGAGCTCCCTACATGTCCAGAGAAGAGCATAGTGGTGACTTCATTTTCCCTGTTTTGTGCTGAAAAGAAGAGGTAAAAGGCAAAGATGGGTTATAAGAGGAAACACAAAAAGTGTCAGATTAAGGGCAGTAGAGACTTTAAGGTTCAGGATGCCTTGACTGCTTTAGGATGTTCTCAGACAAGAGGTAAAGGGCTAAATGCATGTTAAACCACCCCTCTTTTGACCTTATGGTTACTGAACAATGTACCAGGAACAATGCAGCTAACAGAATATTGATCTCTGGCTCTTCTGTGACTAGAACAAATGTGCTTGTTTCCCTGAGGATGAGCAGGCTGTGAGGGGAGGAGGGACAGGCTGTACCTGGAGGTTCAGCTCCCACTCAGCCCTGGCTGTGTGTCCAGGGAGCCAGCAGGGCTCAGAGGGACACAGCAGCAGCTAATGAAGCACTCAGCCCTGCCCGTCAGAACCCTCGTGGCTGACATTATCACCAGGGACCTCACTGCCCTTTCCTTCCTGCACATTAATCACATGAAATCCAATTCTCCAGAGCTCTGAATGTTCCAAAGGCACAGATGCATTTTGATCTGGGATTCTGATCTTTAGTCCATTTACCTCAAATGGAAATCACGCCTAAAAAGAGCAAATTTCCAGATTCTACTCTGTGATTAGCCACAGGAAACTCAGTCAAATTACTTTGGATAAATGGACAGTGCTACACGAAATTAATAACTCTCAGCGGCCCACAGAGAAATGTGAAAAGGATATTACCAACTGGAATTGCCTGAGTATAGCAAAATGAAAGCTTTTAATAATAGACAAAATACATAACAACCCAGAGACTAGAGACTCCTGTTTTCACTTGGTCCCAGACACAAAGGTGTATTTTTTTTTATGTTTAAAAGGTGTACAGGGCAAGACAATAATGGCTGGATGCTTCTATTCACTCTTGATTTGGGGCTGATTGTTACAGTCTGCTTAGCAGCTGGGTGGGATGCTGACTGCCCTCAAGTCCTATTGCAAGTGAGGATTTTGGAGCAGGGATCTCATCACTTCTGAGTTATCTATGACCTCATCTGCCCACGGAAAAGGCTAAATGCCTTTTTTGTAGCAGATGAGTCTCCCTGCTACTACTGTTGCATCCATTTCAAAATTGGTTTTTCAGCTTTGCAAGTGTGCTGACACAGAAATACAGGTTGTTAATGCTGTGGGCAAACACAGACTCCTACTTGCAGATAAAAATATGATAGGAATAGCTCTAGTGGGTTTGCTCACTCATTTCTCCTTTCTAATGTGCCATTGCACCCACCTGAATAATTGTTCAGCCTTTAGTCTCTTTGCTGTGGTGGCTGCACAGCTGCTGTGTTGAGCAGGTGGCTGCTTTGAGAAAAAAAATCCTTTAGAGGGAGTTTGATTATTTGGTATGTTGCCATAGATCCCTAGATCCATGGCTAAAAGGGAATTATTAGGGCACCCCAGTTTGTCTTCCTTGGCTCATTGATAACTTTGCAGGCCAAAGTTGCTTCTTGTGTTTGTAGGATGAGGTTGCACAACAGAGCTGGAGGTGAAACACCCCTAGAGGTAGAGCATATAGAAAGTGGTTTGCTTCACCTCCCAGGGAATGAACTGCAGTCAGGATTTCCTAACTGCTATCTATGCTACACATTTTTAACTGAAGCACTTTTCAAGTGGAACCTTTTCTCAGGCTCATACACAAAGTGCTCAGCAAAGCACAGAACCCTGTTCTTTTCAAGAAAGGCTTCAGAAAACAGCTCTGGGGAATGTGTCTGGGCTTGGCTTCTTCATCACTCCTCAGTGAGTGACATCAATTATCCAGCTCCTGGCTCCAAGGAACAGAGAAACTACAGTGGTCCAAGTCAAGCTGTGTTGAGAGTTCAAGAGGTAACATATTTCACAGGACCATAACTGTGAAACATCCTGCACTCAGCACTGCTCCATTCCCCTCTGCAGCTTCTCTGAACTTATTGATGAATTAGTCCCCTTTTTCAATGGTTTCATTTAAACCTCCACTAACCTCCCAGAAGAGACAAGTGGTTGTAGTGCACAAAGCCAGAACACAACATCCAGAAATGCAGTGTGCATATTGTCACTATCAAAGCAGAGCAGAGCTGGAACCAGCTCTGCAATTTGGGGATCTTCAATACACCTGACAATATTCCACACTCACATGCAGTATCCTTGTACCTGCATGCTGGAAGTAACTCTTCCTCCCAACAGAGAAGCCATACAGTTAGTGTGCAGCTTAACTATGAGGCAGGAATTGCCTGCACTTGCTGCTTGTACCCAGCTTGCCATGTCACCCTGTCAAGCCAATTACTTAAATTTAAGTTTTGTCTGGCCCTTCTTGACAACACAGCCTCTAACAATGAAAATATGTATGATGATGATCTGGATGCAGGAGGTGGAACTCATTGTTTTCCAAGGCTCCTGCTATTACTATCAGTTTCACATGAAAGTAGGGCATTTTCTTGGGGAAAAGCAACACAAAAGTGTCACTTGGTTTCACTAGTAGAATAGTGGTTTTTTTTGCTGTTCCCTCTCTAATGCTTTTCTTCATGGTTGAAGAGTTTAGTCCAGTGCTCTGGGAGAGAGATGCAAACATTGCTAATTGCACTAAGATTAATATTCTAGGAAATTTAAGCAAAGCACTCCACTGGCAAATTCATTAGGCAGCAGAATAATCCCACTGGGCAAGTACCATTGTGTCAAACTGGTTTTAGTCATGGTGGAAATGTTTTGCTCTTTATGCCAAAATGCTTGCAGGATCTGGCCAAAATAGACAGCCTGCAGGAACAATGAAGACAAGTCCATGAATAACTGATACAATTACAAAGGTAACAGAACATCAGAAAATGGTGGGGGACAGTACATTACACTAAGCAACATTTTCACAGATCCTACATGTTTACACACCCGACCTTGTCCTGCTATATTCTTCATTGGAAACTTCTCTGCAGCTTCCCAACAGCTTCCTTTCTGCTCAGCAAGAATAAGGAGGGATGCAAAAACAAACAAGGTAGATAATTTATGCAGCTCCTCTGCTTTTTGTTGTCCTGTGGCTATGAAGGAATCAATAGCTATTTTAGGAAATGAAAATAATAATTTTTCTTTCATCCTTAAGACTACGTTATTTTATTGGACAGAATTTGCTTTCTTTCCCTCTGATCTTCCAGAACTGGAGCTCTTAAACTTTTTCCCAGTATAGGTCTTGTCTGTCCTCAACCATCTTCACAAAATCCTGCCTCTAAATAGGGAAATAACAACACACACAGAAGCTCATAATTGTTTTTCTCAGCCTCAAAATAACCTAATTTATTTTCTCCCCACTGCTAGCTCTGTTTGCATCTTTCCTAGCTTTAAAGGACAGTTCATAGAGAGGGAAAAATATACACAGTGACTGCTGAGTGGTTATAAAGACTGATTTGGGGCATGCTGCTTTGATTCAAGTAACTGTCCACCAGCCCTGCAGGAAAATGGGTTTAAAGAGAAAAGTGGGAAATCCAAACCTCTCTATACATTCAGCAGCTCATAGCCCAGCCTCAAGCTCAGTAGCAGGCAAGTGTCAAAAATAGTCTCTGTTCCTGCAGACAAGGCTTTCTGGAATTAGGGTATTAGCTGTATGAGACAGAAAACCTGGACAGTACATGCAGACATAGAAGAAGAATTTGTCTGCAGCTCTCAAAGTGCATACATTTTGTGTATTGTTGCTTAATTTTTATGGGGGTGAAGGAAGATTTCCAACTGTGGTGATTTTTTTTTTTTCTGCTCTCAAGATTTTACAATTTCTCAAGCAAGGAAGGCTACAGCTTGTCTCAAAAAGATATAGCTCTTGAAAATGAACTGCCCATGGAAAAAATGCAGTAAAAATGTTGCCTCTCAGTGGAACAAATCCAAAAGATAATCAGAGTCATTACCTAAAGCCAGTTATAAAAAAAATCTCGTCCAAGATCCTCACCAGAACCCAGAGATATATTAATACTGAGATACAAGCACTTGCACATCTGACACTTATTACTTTTCTTGTGTTGTTTCTACCCCAGGACATACCTGACTCTTAAATTCACCCCTGCATAACCACTGAAGTGACCAACCTTTCTTTCAATTCTATCTTTCTCATAGACATATTCACTATAAATTAGGCTATACAATTTTTCCATCATTCTTTCAGTACATCAATAACCTCATGAAAGCACATAGCTGCTGTAAGAAATCTGGATTGCAGTCCGGTGAGATGAGAAGTGTGGTATTAGGCTTTTGTTTCCTGGAAGGAATGCATATACAAACCACTGCAAACCAGTACCTCTAGACAGAAATGGGAACTTGTGCTGCTACTCTGTTTACCATTTTCTCCTCTGAAATTCAGAGCAGAGCAGCAGTAGCTGTGCCTCCTCCTGAAGAGCAGGCAGGTTCAGCATAAATGTACTGATTACCAGCTCCAGTTACTGACACTGGAAGGCAGGTAACAGACAGCCTGCATCTGCCTGTCATGGCTGTGAGACTGATGATTTTGAGTACAGCCCAGGAGTCTGCAGCCATGCTGAAGACCCACACATGATGAACTTAGATTTCATCAGAACCAAGCCAATGCCAATGACTTGGTCCATCAAGGAAATTAAGATGTCCAGAAAACACAACTCGGAACAATTCCATATAACATTATACCACAGTAAAAAATGCACACACACACACAAAAAAAAAGCTGACAAATTGCAGAAGAGCTGCTAGAAAAATCTACAGTAAAAAATAAGCACTTTCTATATAAATATCTCTCTGTATTTACTATACCCAAGTTGATCTCTCTTTTATTACATTTCTATACAAAACTGGTATTGGCTCTGTTCTCAAATAAAGCTCTCACCTCCACACAATTTGCATCCAAACTTTCTGCCATCAAGACTTAAGATGATTAACTTGCATTTCATTTCCATGACTGTGGCAGCACTTAATCAACAAAGTCTCTAGTTATATGTATTTATATAGATATACATGTATATATACACACATACATACATACATACACATGACAAATACTGTTGAAGATTTCCTTTCTTCCAGTGTTTGTAGTGACAGTCATCCTAGAAGGTGAAGGCATACACAACTCCCACAACCACAATATTTCCAATTGTTGCTATTATTGCAATCCATAACAATATGGCATCATTTGAAGAACGGGATGTCTCTTCTGGTGGATTCTGCATGGAAGAAGCTGCATGGACATTGGCTGATGAGTTAAACAGGGAGTACTCCGTACTAAAGTCCTCGTTGGGTGAGTCCATAAAGGCTCCTCCCATAACAGGAAGCTGTGAAAAAAAAACATGGCAGAATCAGACTGAAAGCTAATAGCTACTTTTGCATTGTCTCAAAGTCATTATCAAAGACTAACCATTAGCTAACTTTCATGTACATAGTGCTAACCTGTCAGGAACATCACAGACTATAATATTTCTCCCATTTCTGTTGGAATCACTATTATTGAAGAAAACCTGTATATATAATACATGCAATATACAGAAGACCTCACATGCAGGCTTCAAGTCAGCCTAAGTAACCATATGCATTTAGAAGAGATGTCCATAGACACAAAGCACTCACATACCAGAATTTGAGTTGATAGCAAGAGGATTGTTTTGTGACTACAAGCAAAGGTATCATGTCACTGCCAGACATTGCACGAGCACAGGGAGGATCTGATGCAGAGAATTTGTGCTCCTCTTACGCATCACTCAGAAGCAAACTCTTGGTTTATGTAGAGATCATGTAAAAAGTTCTTACTGTAAAAGAGCTGGAGTGTACTCAGAACTTCACTTGCAAAACATAGCTTTGCAAAAATCCAGGATTTATAAATCAGTACAACTGAAAACTTCAAACTGGATTTTGAAAGGCTCCATCACAATGCAGTAAATGGCAGATTTCTAAAAGTTTTTCCACACCAGAAAATGGTCTGGGTAAGATAACAGTTACTCAATACACTTTGCAAAAGATGAAGAAGAAACTGTTTAACCATGTCCTTTTACATGTTCCAGTTGTCTTTCCAACTTCATCCTAGATCACAACAGATATTCTTCAGGGTTCAAGAACTATTTTACTTTTACATAGTGGTATAAAATATGACATCCTTCTGCAAATGAATGGATTCCTCATTCAGGCAAGAGAAGGATACCTACTACAGTACAAAGACCATTTACAACTAAAAAAGGTTCACACAAAAGCTTTTTGCTTCTAGCCTTGTCCCTTGTATGTTTGGGAATGCAGAGCTGTAAGAATCTCCCCTGACTCACTGAGTGCAGGCTCCTAGGTCTAATGTAAGTATAGGACAATGTTTCAGAAAAAGCTGCAGAACATCTATTTCACATATCTATAAATGCTCAGAACACAGGTTTCTGAATACCCTGTAAAAAACCACGAGCAGTGGGGGTATGGAAAAGCCCAAGTTTCTGCAGTACTCTCTAACCAAACTCTGTCAGGACTGTAGCACACAGGTAGACCAAATCCACGGATTTACTGGATAAAAAAACCCAGAGTCATCTGTCTAAATCTCTCTGCCAAAATTCCATCATGGCAAAGATGATTGGTTTGATTTTGAGCAATGAGTAAAACCTAGACATCAGTGCATCTTACCTACATTTCCATGTGAGTCCAGGGCTTCAGGGAAAGCTGAAAACATCTGTGAATATTGTCCTCAAGAACCACCCTCACTGCAACACCAGCCAACCTTTCCTCCCTCACAGTGGTTTCCATGCTGCTGCTGTCATCCAAACTTTACACACAATCTCCTGTTTTACACCCTATGAGTAAGTGCCTTTGGGGTTTTGGTATTAATTTTCACCTTTCTCAACAGGGCTCTCTTCCACTCTAACTTCAGCACTACTGCTGAAGTCACCACAGCCTGTGAATAACAGAGGAACAAGCCTTGCCTTCACTCAGCCATATCACAGGAGGCTGCTACACCTTCAGCCCTAAACTGCCCTGTCAAATACTCACTGGGATGAAAAATCATCTCTTTCAGCACCCTGTCCTTCCTCTCCTGCATCACATTTTGATTCCCTCAGCAACCTCTCCCTTTGGAACCAAACTACACCCATTCTGGCTGTGTGCAGCTGTGCTATGGAGGCTGCTGAAATGGACAGCATGTGAGGATAAACCACCTCTGCTCTCTATACTGGCTGAAGTCTACAGATAGCACCAAAGACTTTGATAGTCTGAGAATGAAGTAATTTTTTTTGCTTGCCATGCGTAACGTTTTAGAGAGACATAAAAGACAGACTCTTTTTCAAAGCTGACTGCTGAACAAATTTCATCTGTACTAGAAAATATCATGTCACATTCAAAATTAAACAGAGAATGAGGAAAGACCACAGTGGATATGTCATGCTACCTAATCCACATAAAATAAAATTATCTTTGATATCAGATATGATTAGACAAAAGCAGTTTACAAGAAACCAAGCAGGAAATTGGAAAAGTAAAGTCTGATATGTTCTCCCTGCATCACAGATTTTTGCTGGCAATTTCAACACAGTGTGGTTTAAAAGAGAGCAAAAGCTTCCATTTCAAAATCCCAGCTTGATCTCTTGAATCCAATTCCACCGGCCTTTTTTTATGTCTTGGGATTTGATAAGGAAAGCATTTCTCAGTTTTATCAAAATTTCTTTTTATGTAGAGATTGCCATAAAAGGCAGCTCTGACTTCAAACAGAAGTGTATTTATGCAGCAATGATGCCATGTAACAGCTACAGAGACTCTAAATTAAGATCTCTGCTCCAAATGACAGGAATATATTTACCATACTGGCAGCAAAATGCTCAACCAGAGGTGCCTGCCTCCTTAACAAACCATTTTAAGGCTATCAGCATTTAGGACAGTAAATTTTGCAAAATCTTTCAACTGAATCATCCCAAGTATAGAGGTACACACACATGTGCATGTACCCAATATGGTGGGAGGTCATAAACACAGTTCTGGTGATTGATACCTGGATTTTGGGCCAAAAATTCTGTGCTCTCAAGGAGTTATTTGAAATGACACGTTTCCACCCTGTTACTTCCCCTGCTGCTGTCACAAAGGCAGGGAGCATCCATGTAGCAGCACAGCTACACAGCACGCTGTAAATTATGTCAAATCTGAATCTCCTTGTACTGTCTAAGGCGCAAACAAGCTGTCTGCACCATCTGAGGGGAGCACATGGTGAAACAGCTCATCTGAATCTCTGAAAGGCTTGAGGTGACCTGGTGTAAAGGACTGACATTCAGCACCTGGCACAGGCTCTTTCTGTAAGACTGAATTCCAGTTTTTCTGTTTGTAGGTCAGTAGCACTTCACCACAAATCTGGAAATAAATCTTTCTGCCAATTTCCCATTTGCAAAAATAATCTCTTGCTAAATGTGCATTCCCCCTTCTGACTGCTCCAGCAGCCTCACATAAGAGCAGGAGGAACTGCCATATGGTGTCCGAGAGAAAGTCCATCTCCCTTGGGTGGGAGTGGCTCCAACAGTGGCCATAAATAGATGCTTAGGAGAGTAACAGCACAACAGGAGAAACATGTCTGATGCTACCCCTTCATAACTCACAGCCTCTGACTGTTTTCAGCTTAGGAAGTTCATAAGCCAGACACCATTGCTATGGACTTAATAACTTGCAAAGAATTTTGCTACCATGAACTTGTCCAGACTATATCTGACCTCATCTGAAGCTGAGCGTCCTTCTCAATCTGGCCTCTTGGTGCCACTTAACAGTCAGGGTTGCTCAGTGATTAGAGTCATGTAAATCATCCTTGGGAGATATGCCATCTCTCCACAGGAGAGAGGGATGATTAGTATCAGTGGCAATCTATCGTTTTGGTAGATTAAATTCAGTGAAATGAATCTCATCCTCAGTCTTTATGTCTTCATTCTCCCATAAGGTACAGTATCTTCCCTCTGCAGTCTTATTTGAGATTTTACTTATTTGAGACCTCCAGACCTGATACTAATGGGGGTTGTGAAGTGCTTGTAATTAACAACAGGCTAAGGACAGAAACCTGCAATGCTCTCTGTGACTGCTCTACTTTTCTGCCTGTGCCTCTGCAAAGCAAATACATGCCAATTTACATCATCCAGAACCTTCACCCATGTCACAGCCATTACAGTGACCTGCAGTTTGTTTAGCCTCAGAGGGTATTTATAGTTCAGGCAGGGCTGCCACCCTCCCCAGGAGCACAGGGCAAAGGGTTAACTGGGAAACAGGACAGTGAGGGACAGGACAGGAGCAGACCAAGGGGTAACCCTGTAGCACACTGTTTGGAAATAAAACTCCTTTCCTAGAGACTGTGTTGACATTGTTAAGGAGCAGTAATAGTACATTGCTTGCTAAATGGCTTCTGGGACTGGCAAAGAAAGAATTGAAATCATTAAATAGCAACAGGCAGAAAACCAAACAGCAAAATGTCAAGTGGTAATGAGAACACCCACTGTGCTGAATACCTCCCACTGGCATGCTCTGGGGTCACGAGGGGAGCAGCCCTTGAACAGCTCTTGCAGTTAGCAGAAAAATCCTATTTTATAACCAAAGTGATCCACAGGAATGAAAAACAGCATGTCAGGTACCAGTCACTGATGCTGTAAGTATGACAGCATTCTTAAGCAGCAGCATATAAAATCCATCCCTTAGTAATAATATTGTTCCATTTCTTTGAGAATCAGGTGTCTGACATTTTTTCATAGTCAGCTAGAGAATTGTGACACTTGGCTGCTGCCACCTTGTTGGGAACCCAGGTTAGGCATAGATACTTGAAAGCACAGCTGAATCTTCTAGTGAGAAACTAAGAAACCTCAGCAGCAGCTTTAACAGCTCTGCTGTACCTTTGCCCTGGTCTCCCCAAGCATCACTCCAGGAATGGGATGTTAACAGGTGAAGTGTCACCACAGCTCAGGTGTTGTTTTGTAAAATCCATGTTGCTACTTCAGAATATCTAACTTTCCAGTGTTTCTTTTTTGTTAAATTTGAGATATCATCTTTTCACAAGATGGCATGATTTGAATACATAAAGTGAAATTATTATTTCCTTCTGCCCTGGTAGCACGTGATCACTGCAGAGCATATTTGTGTCTGAAAACATTCCACCTGCACTCATAAATTAATCTAACACAGTTGCCAAAGGCAGTAGCAATGTATAGGTTCACAAATTCATCATAACAACATCTTAATTCTTAAGCTCTTTTTAAATAAATGGTTTTTTACTAAAGAGACACCCCACATGACCAGTATTCTGCCCACAGTAATTCTGTCTCACAGAAAAATGCATATATAGTCTTATCTAAAGCACACACTGTAAATGAAGATGTGCTATTGGCTATTATTGATTTACAGGTAATGTCTGGAGAAGCAAGTTCTGTTCACTGTTTACCAGAATATCACCCTGCTGTTTAGAAAGCAGGCTGGGTGCACAGTGACAATCAGGACTTGTTCTATGTTCACTGCAAGTGGATCCTTTTAAACACATTAAACCTACACACAAAATTAACCACTGCCTAAGGCAATCCTCTTTAATTTAATTAAATATGTCTAATTCTGAAGAGGAAGAAAATGTTTTATGCACTTAGCTTCACATTCTTCTTTTAATTGATTCAGATTCCTGCTTCACCCTGAAATCACAGTCTTAGATTAACAAGCTTAGAAAAAACAGCTGCTTATTTTCAAAATACAGTTGTCAAAATGTTCACCCTACCAGTGGCAATGGAAAATTTTCACTCCTACATGGAGGCATCAGGATTTCACCTGTTATTTTAACCTTGTTAAAAACTTTCAATTTTATCAGTCTTGCTTTTCTTCCAATCCATGGTATTCCTAGGACCTGTGCATTACTTCCTTCACTGCTTTCCAATCCATGCCAGGCTAGATACAGGTCTTTGTCCTTGTAGCTTATAGCACTATTCAGAGTTGTTCCATACCAGCAGTATCTCAGATGCTGGAGGTCTGAGCCTTGCTGCTCAATCACACACTCTAAGAGCTGCCTTGATCAACAGATGTCTGGATGTTTAGGAAGGAACAACCCAAGATGTTCCAAGATGTTGCAGCAGACACCAACTCTGAGTTTGCTTTTGGCTGTAAAACTGGTTTCCCTTAACTGAGGTATTCCCACAAGGAACTGAGCTCAGCTAGATCAGCTGGCCCTAAGCTACTGCTTTTATGAGCACAGGTCCTGGGCAGGCTGCACACCTCTCTGTGGAAAGTTCCCCTGCTGAATGAGCTGCAAAAAGCAGTGTAGACAAATGGCATGAAGACAAGTGAAATTTTCACTCTCATATTTCTGCATAGGTAGCATCCAAGATATCCTAATGATAAACATGCTGTGATTCCACTCCTGCAATTTACATCTGCCTAGTGCCTCGTTGAAATAGCTTTTTCATTTCAAAGAACCCTACTGCTCTTAAACTATTATTCTCGACCAACTGCTGCCAGATTTCATCTTCCAAGTGCATAAGACTGAGAACAAACAAAAGCCTTCTTAATAAAAAAGCTGACGGTAGCTGACAAGTCTCAAAAGAATACAGAGAAGTTTCTCATACCACCCCTGATCCCAAAAGTTCCTCCTCTCTTTCCAGCCAATGTTAGCAATGATGCATCAAGGAAAAGAGCAAGTTTTGTCAGCATTGAACAAAAATTCAAATTTCTGTGAAGATGCCACAACTCTAAGTCACACATAATTTATATTGTGAATCTGTATACCTGAAATTGGAGGGAATGGTGAATATAATGAAAGAGTGCAGGGCAGCCAAGCAGACTGTGCTTTAAACTATCTGAATGTCTGTGGAACAACTAAAAAAGGAGCAGCACTAGCTGACCTTCTATATCTAATCCAACTGATGTCAATGTCCTATTGTGGACACCACAGTGGGGGAAAAGATGTCTGGGCCCCATGTACAGTTACAACTTTAATGCTTCCAGGAGAACATGAACATAAAAGAAAAATATATAAACAGAGGGAGACTGAAAGGCAAGCATTTATCAAAATGGAAAACCTCAGTGGGAGGGTATAAAACTGACCATCAATGTTATCATCAGGAGGAACTATTAAAATCTGTTTACAATTTCCTAAAATGGAAAACCAGAGGACACTTCACATCATGTGTAGTCACACTGGGAAACTCGGGGAGAACAGGAATTCCTTTAGAGATAAGAGCAATTTGCAGAGTTGGAACAGTTTAACACAGAACATCATTCTGGAAGAGCTTCAAATAGCAAGCCTCAGAGTTTTAACTCTACTAATACATGAAAAGAAACAGGTACTGATTACCTCACTGCTTCCAAAATTTTGGCATTGGTGACTTCAAAGCCAAACTGCAGGATTTAAGTGGACTTAATTGTCTCCTGTTTTGATCCAGGCTGGCAATTTCTTTCTGGCGTCAAGTTCCTCTGTTACAAAAACCACCTGAATTAAGTAAACAAGCAACCAACCAACCAACCAAAAACTAATCTTGGGAGGAGAAAAGGTACACAAGTACCTTTGTGTAATGTTTTGATGTCCCAAGGGACAGCTTTTGGGACAGCAGGCTGTATCACTGACAGGAAGCAAGCACATGGCTGCACAGTATCAGTGGCAGGTTCAGTTCTTATGCAGAGAGTAAGTGGCATGTGCCAGAGGGTAAAGAGGAAAATAAGAGTAACACAAGCTGATTGTAATGGCACTTCATATCTGCTGAGAAAAAGGCATTCCTACCATAAACATTATGGGCTGTAAGTAGAAAGCCAAATAGCAGAACTCAAGAAAAAATGTATTGGAAAATAATTGAACAAATCCTAATCATATTTCTCAGAGTGAAAAAGGGCTGCTCAGATCCTTCCTCCACTGCAATCTTTGCAGCCCTGTTCATCTCTAAAGAAATGGTGATGGCTCATTATCAATTTGGTGATGTGGCCAAGATTCTGGGTAGCAAAGAAAGAGACTGACCTTCATATTATTTTGATTTTCCTTCTGCTCCCTCTCCTTGAGCCTAGCAAGATGCTCAGGCTGTTCTCCAGGAGGGTGGGGGGATGTGTGGAGAGATGGGAATTGGCAGCCATTCACAACAAGGGAAGGAGTGTCAATTTCAAAAGTAGAACTACTTTGAGATGAAATATTGTTTAAACCATTAGACTTCAGGCATGGGCAAAAGTAACAGTTTTGTAATTTGCTGTATCCTTCAGTATTTTTTAATCAGGATGCTTTTCATAAACACTAAAAATAATGTTAAGGGGCAGGTGTTAGGAGCTGGAACTAGGAGGATGCAGCATTTTGGACATCATGTTATTCCTCTAGAGGAAAAAAATAACTGCACAGAAATTCCTCTATGTTGCATATGCTGACCACTGCTCAAACCAAAACCCAAGAGCAATAAAAAAATCTTGCATGTTCCTCCAATCCCTGCTACACGGCCCATGAAAAATTAATTGGCTGAGATTTAACTAAGCCATACTGACAGGCTTAGCTCTATTTCATCAGAGAAATTACTTACTATTCCTTGTAGACTCAAAAGCTTTCAGACCTTCCAAACGATAAATCTCATGTATCTTATGTTACACAGCAATGGCTGTACTGCAAAGACAAGTTGAGATACATTTATCTATTGAGAGAAGTAATTACTACCACTGCAGCTCAGCTGTACCTAATGATGTAACACAAATGCCTCATTTCAGCATCTTTGGGATAGCCACCTTGAACCTGTCTTCAAATATGATAAGAGTTAGGTGACTGTAATAATGCAAACACACTGGGAAGAATTTTATTCTATGATGACTTCCAGAGATTAATTATCTCATGGAAAATACTTGCAGGCATCCAATAAAAAGCCTCAGAATGGAAATTAAGACAATTTAAGAGATTCAACTTATTCCATAAAGATTATTTTCCTTAAGCCTATATATTCTATCAGAGTCTCTGAAAAAACAGCAGAGAGAGAAAACTGGTAATGATGTCTGAAATATTATTTTGGCTGTGCAGCATTTTTATCCAACATTTTTTCCTATTTATTTTTTCTTTTCCTTTCATTCTCATGTTGCATTACATCTTCACAAACAAAAGAGTGGGGAGGCCTGAGGTATGCTGAGAGAATATTTGAGGTATCTCTCTTATGCCTTACGTAAGGCTATTTTTGTAAATATTTTTGCTTGTGTACTTGGCACCTAGTTCAGGACACACAACAAGCCTGAGAGGCAACAAAAACAAGGTATTCCAATTGAGATGGACAAAAAAATGGAGAAAAAACTGACACTATGCTATTCCTCTTTATGTCTGGAGATGCTTAGGGTAGCAGCCAGCATGAAGAACAAGCAAAATAGAGAGCTGCTTCCAGGAAGAAAGGAGGACTGCCAAATGCCCCTACTGTATACACTTCATTTGATGGAATACCAACATGTGTCAGGCTGGCATCCGTCGTGATCCCATCAGGCATATTAGCCTCAACATATGGCTTGAGCAGCCTACAGACTACACATTCCTCTCAACTCATTCTGTAAGTAGCAGTTTATAACTAAAGAGACACAATTTGCTTAAAAATTAATCCTATTCCCTTGCATTTTTTTTTTCTTGTGAATGAGCCAATCACACATTACACAAGAGAATAAAAACTGGAAGGTGAAACCATGTTGATGATTTCCTAATTTCGAGTATTTGAAGAGTAGTATTCACTGGGATTAGAAAAGTTCCATCCAACATTAACTCTTTGTTGAGTATTATGAAAAAATAAAAGCTGGATCAAATGTCAATCTTGAGTGCTTAAGAGCTCAGTGCCACCATGCAATCAGTTCAATCTTCTTCTAGGATTTACTGTTCCCAAAGCAGAGCCCAAGGAAGAGAAGCAACATGTATTTCTCTTCTCCTTTGGTGCAAGATCAGCAGGCATGACATGAACAGAACTCACAATGACTTAAAATAAGCCTGGCTCACTTTGCTTTGAAGCAAAAGAGAAGAATCCATACAGGACATTTCCCTGTCTCTTTGGAGGGGCAGAAACCTTCATCAAAGTGTGAGAACAGCCAGCATCAGAGCCAAATATTCCATATGTTCTCACCAACCCAGATAGTCACAACCCAGGTTTTGCTTGTGTAGCAGGACCATCAAGGGATGATTAAGTGTGGCTGAACTAGACAGCAGCTGATGACAGCTTTATCATGCCAAACAAACACAGAACAGCCAGGCCATCTGTGTTTGTGTGCTTATGTTTGAGATTGTTCAAACAGTTCAGAGCACATTACAGAAAAATATAATAAATTATGCATTCATTCTCTCTAGATAAGCCTGTCTATATATGTATAGGCAAAATAGCACTCCTTAGTGCCTGAGATACTTAGGAGGGGTACAAAACAATGTTTAATTTATTATACAACTGTTTGTAATTCAATACTTGTGCTTGGAACTCGTGGGGCTGCTCAGGATAATTAAAGCCATAGATATGTAACAGTCTTCCTCAGGAAGTAATGTTTTCCTACCCAAAAGTGATTTCTGTAAAAGCTTGTTCAGTTATTCTTGTGTTATGGAAGGCTGAGCAGGGAACAAAGAAAATAAAGTCAAAATGTATTGTATTTGCATTTTCTTCTCATTTCACTCAGTGGAATATGAATTATGGAATCACTGCTGGTCTGGAGAACTGGAACAGTTGAGAGAGAAGTGATTTGGTATTCTCACATGCCTGATGGAAGATGCAAGTTCACACTCCCCTGGTGTGTCAGGATCTCAGGATGTTTGAAGAAATGTTTTGAAAGTACATAAACAGGAGAGAGATGTTATTGTCCCTGAACTTGACAGCTGTTCCTGGGTATGCTGCAGTTTAGGTACTGAAGAAATCCCCCCACCAGAAGAGTGCACCAGTTGAAAATCTTTCAGGTAAAAGGTTTTGAAAAGTAATCAGGAAATGGGCTGGCTCCAAGGTCAGGCAGGCTTCCTCCACAGCCTGAGAGCCAGAGTAAATGCAGAGTCCTCTGCAAGCTGAAGCTCAGAGCCTTCTGAACCTCAGACTGGCAAAGGAGCAAAGCAGCTACAGGATACCTTTAAGGTGCTTTAAGAGACAGGGTCACACTGAAGCAAGACACATATAGCCACGTAACTTCAGACATTTACACATGCAATTTTGTGATGGTATCTTGCACCTACAGATGCAATTTTAAAATAAACCATCTGGCCAAAAGCAGTCTATTGATTATCAGCTATGGGAACACAAAAAGTAAGGTGTAGTACCAAGCAAGTGAATGGCACCAAAATCCAAAACTCTTGCTTTTTTAAACCCTTAGTACAAGCCCTGCAAAAACAGTTGGGGAAAAAAAATAAATAAAGCCTGGCAGAAGCACAACACACAGCCCCAGGAGATGTGCACATGCATGGCAGTGCAGCTCCCATCCCTTGGCTGAGTTCTTCAGTCCAATCTTATATATTCAAATAATGAACTCCCTGATCTAGATTATAATACTTTTACCCATGCTGAGGTTTTATTTATGATCCCTCTGAACTCAACTTAATTAAAATATCACCATCTCATTTTATCAAGGTAGCAATGAGTGCACCATAAAAAGATTAAATTATGGAGGAGACAAAAATTGGAGCATCCACACAGATTTTCACCAAGGAGCCACTAGCTCTGAGACAGGTGCAGATCAGTTAACAACAAAGTTTGGTATCCCTGCATCATTCAGGGCAGCCTTAGAGCTTAATGCAGCCCCTGATAAGGGAGAATTTTTAAAGAAAAGTAACAGGCAAAGGGAATGTCATTGGACATAGCCCTGTAACACTCTGAAGGTTTCTGCATCCTGGGGAGAAGGAGGGCTCTCCCTCACCCTCACCTCATCTGCCACAGAGGGACCTTCCCCAGCCACAGGAAACCTGAATTGCAGCTCAAGCCTTTTTCAAGCTGAGCATCACTCATCAAAAATCCAGCACAGAAATATTAAAAAGCAGCATTGGAGTAGTTCAGTAATACAGTGCAAATATGTAGTACACGCAAAAATGCAAGTATTCCTCTCATCTTTAATCATTTCTATTTTGAAATGCTGGATTGAAGATCTTCATTTCAAAAATATCTCCAAGAGACTTGTGCATCCAACACCACCATTCTATGTCTTGCATGAATAAATCCAAAACACAATGAGGCACTGAGAGCTCAGGAAGAAAATTCACAAAGAAGAATTATTACAGTGGATGCCACAAGAAACAATTAAAGCCATCAGCAAAAAAACCCACAGGGAGGGCTTAATTCCACCTGGTTTTCCCCCTCAGAGATGCCTCTTCAAAAATATTCTCAAACTCACCATCCAGTCAAAAGAAGATAAATTTAGAGATTTAAATTGGACATGAAGAGATCCCTTGAGAAGACATTTATTGCTCTCCATTGGCAATGTATGGGAAGGTAAGTACCTAATCCTAAGGCAGTGCACACAGTGCTCATTTGAAAATCTGTACAAAACCTCAAAAGTGTATCTCATTACATGCTGGAATGGGAACTTATTACCTATTCCTATTTAAGGATATTTCCTTACTTATTTCCTACTCATTTCAAGTTTCAGAGTTGCAGTAAAATGGAAACATATATCTAAAATTAACTACACAGACCCATTTTAAATGTAACTAAATCAATAAACTAGTAGTAAAAGGAATAGCAGATAAAAATTAAAGGATTTTTCAAAAGTAATTACAATTTCTCCAAATCAGTTTTGCATTTTGGAAGTGCCCTGCAAGTCATGAGTGTAATATGAATGACTGTAGTTGGAAAGCATAGTCAGAGGGAAAAAGACACATTAGGTAACATAGAGGTGACCATAATAAAAAGATTACCATGTTCATTCAAGATAAAATGAAATCAAGTTAGAAAGTTTAAAACATTTGAAAAAACCAAAGTTTTCTATGTATTTGTTGGTAGGGCTGAACTTAAGATTTTACAGAGTTTTTCTAAGGCCTGAGTAAGATCTTTGCAACATGGATGCTGCTTTGAGTGTTTTCCTCCTAGCACAATTCAATACCTGATCAATTGTCCCATGAAAATAAACTGGAAACTATGCTGTGAGACATTTCCTGACTAGGAAGGCTACATCACTGATCCCTGCATTACATGCTACTAAGTACTACTTACCAAGTTAAGACATTACATATTTATTGTCATGTGTATAGAATTAATTACAGAATAAAACCACATTTAATCCATCTTGTTGCTCAAAGAGCATCATGGAAATATAACTGATAAAATGCAATACATCAGTGCAAGATGTCCAGATTCAGAACAACCTGAAACCAGAAAGTATTCCCCTTGGAAAGAACTTGAACATATTCAAGAAGGTAGTTTCATTATCCTGAAGGGAATCTCTAAACAAACTTGTTTGATCCAGCCTGTAATACAAAACACACTTCTATGAAACACACATACAATGATAAAATGTAGCAAGTCAAAGCCCTCAGAAGGACCTCAAGAAATGTCCCTGTGATCCCTAAGAAGGACTGGGTGCCAGTAAATAAAAGAGCAAATGCAGCATGGTTAAACTTTAATTATATTTGGCTCCCTCAAAACAGATGCTCCCAGACAGATTTCTGTTTCACCCACTAATGACTGTCATGCACAATCATGTCACTGATTTCAGAGGGCTGCAGGGTTTGCACGCTTGCAGGCAAAACCAACGAGACACAGCCAAAGAATATTCACAAAATCCAACACCCTGCTTCAACCAACAGGGATATTCAGCCACTGCAACAGAGGGAAGAGAACCAGATTGTGCTGTGCTTTTTAAGGAAGGGGAACTGCTGGTGTCTGTCACAAGCCCTGCCTGCAGGAGCAGTGCCCTCCTGACTGTGCTTGGGAGGCAGCAGTGTGCTGCTCCTGCTCACCCTCCGGTCTGGGCTCCTGCATCATCACTCACTGCTGAAAGGGTAACACAGGAGTGAGATGAAAAGGCCAACACAGCTAGGCAGGGGGGCAGAAGGAAGAGCAGCATCACAAATATGTGCAGGGGAAGGCAAACTGGTGGGAAATCATATATGCATTGGGTATTTCCCATTGTCCCAGAGCAAACCCCTCCCAAGAAATCTGTTTTTCTGATTACTTCAGATATGACACCCATAAGATTTAGAGTGGGCCTTGGTCAACTTCAGCTTTCTGTTGCAAGATCTACAAAGAATGTGATGGGAAAGGGAAGCACTCATTTTCAGTTTGAGGCAGTGTCTCTCAAGCTTGGGTCTTACCAGCTTGGATGAGAACTCATTAAAGTGGAGTTTCAGTGTGGAGCTTGAGTCTGGTGCTATGCAGCACTGCTGTCATGAAGCTCATTTCATTCACTTTTATTAAAATCAGCTTGTTTTTCTTGCAGCTTAAATAGAGAAGTAATAGGAAACAGAAACAAATACTTCTGTCCCACTCCTTTGGTTCTGGGGGTGGACAGAGCCCTGGTGTGACTACACACCAATTCCTACATACACATTAGGGACACCACTGAGTTTAAACATGTTCTTCAAATACCAGGTAGAGCTCAGATCCCACCTGTGTATCCCAGCTCTGCCCACAGCAGCACTTTTCCCCCACAAGGCACTAAATTACTCCAGCACTGAGGTAACAAAATCAGTGCCACCATCTCCCAAGGTGAAAGCAGGGCCTGGTTTTTGCAGAAAAGTACGCTTCCACCTCTCACCTTCCATCATAACCCACTTCCTTCTGTAACCCTGTAGTGCAGGCACCATCTGTTTCCCCAAAGGGAAGGTGCTTGCTCTTTGAGGAATGTAGAACAAATGAGCTTTTAAGAACACTACAAGTATCCCTTTTCCATATAGTTATACTCCCTGTAAATCTCACCAATACCCATCCTTTCTATTTCAAGCTTCTTACAGGTGCTCCATAAGAAAAAAAAGAAGGAAAATTAACAATTCACCCAATTCTTGATGATCTGATGGAGAAAAAGAAGAAATAAAATTTCTAGAAAGCATTAGAGTGCACAACTCATTACTGAGGGAATATCATTGGGTCACTCTGGCCTTTAGAATAAACCACTACCTTTCAATGGAAAGTATAGTCCAGATTGTGTTGATAAAACCCTTATCTATTACTTGGAACCAATCCCTGGCTGCCAATTGACTGTGGCCTGTGAAGGCTCCAAACAAGATGGGCCTTGAGCCAGAATCTGTTCACATGCAGAGAAACGTCAGCAAAAACAGCCAGTCAGGATTTGTGTCACAACAAGATCTGTGTTACAAATCTGATTATTTGCACAATGAAGGAGGAAGAAAAAGGAAAAGTGGAACTAATTTTCTTTATGGACTTTAATCTTCTCCTTTTATTCATATTTAAAGTTCCTTCTTGCCTTATCTTGTCTGCTTTGATTGTAAGCTCTTCAGGAGTTTTTGCACATTTTCAGTGTCCACCACAAGATCAGCAAATGAGTTTAAAACATTACTAGGGTTCATCTCACTTCCAATTCCAAAACTGCTTTAATCCTTAATGGACTAGTGATATTCTGATTTTAATTTTTAATCATGCTCATCTACAGCTTGTTTCACTAATCCTAATGAACCAATGGCTTCACAACACTGAACAAACTCCAAATACAACAAGCTATTATCCTGCTGGAAGAATAAAAGTAAAGCCAAAGGCTGATCTTGAACACCTTTCACCAAGAGGCTAAAATACAGGGGCATGCTTTTCAGAAAACACAGTGGCTTTGGTCAAAGGCTGCTTGGCATTCTGGGGCTGAAAAGTGCACAGCTGACCCCTGCTGATCTCTTGTTATGACAGCAGAAAAGCACAAAAATGCAGCACTGGCATCTGCCAACTGCACTTGGGCATCCACAGACAGAACAAGATGAACCAATATGAGTTGACAGCCTTAAAATATTTATCTGATCCATATTATTTTCATCTTGGGCCTTCATTTAAACTTGAAATTTAGATGATGACATGTTTCTTTCCTTTGCAGAAATGCAAAGATATTTTACACGTGAGAAGTTTGACGTTAGCAGAGTGAATTATAGGGATATTGATGTACTCTGATTTCTCAAAAGGTTACTGTGATCTTTTGTTGATTAAGAGACATGATGTCACTAAGATAAATGCTTCAGTTGCTATTAACAACATCTCCCAGTGACACATCAAACATTTTTACACAAAGTGCTGGATAACATAAGGAAAGGTTACTTTTCATGTCAAAGAACAAATTCTGTGACCTTAATGATTTTGCTTTGCATTACAGTGGAAATGTAAATGCTTTGTTTAAGCAATACTGATGCATTATTCTTCACAGTTCAGAAATCAAGCATTAAAAGACATGTAAGAAAGCTTTTCCCAGGTGATAGCTTTTACATCTGCTGGCCATCTTGTTCTTTTCAAGTGAAAAAGATATGAAGGAAGCTACCAGGAAGACTAAATCTATTTTTAATAAAAAATGAACTGCTATGATTATTTCAGATGATTATATCATGACACAAAGTGATGAATGGTAGATTCATGATGAATCTGCCTCATTTTCCCATAAAGATACTGAAAGTGAAATTACTCTAAACCAGACAACTGCTAACTGGACCCAAACCACTCCAAGCTTATCTGACATAAAACACAGAGGTGCTGACTTCAGTTCAAGGTGAGAGCTCCCTCTTCCTAGACATCCTCATCCATACCTCAAACAAGCTTTTTTTACCCTCTCCAAAGACATGGAGTCAGCATAGAATGAAATTCTTGTCTTCAGGACTCATGCATTTGTTGAAAAGACATAAGACAACCTCATCTTTCACACAGCCAACTACACACTCCTACTGGGTAACTTGAAATTGTTGCTCAAAGCATTTGGTTAAAAAGATGGAGTGAGGGGGTGCAGAAAAGGTACAGCCAAATATCATTTGATCATGGAAGGCCTGGAAAGGGGAAAATACATGTTTAGTCCACCTTGACATATGCTTATAAAGACATAATTTCAGTGACAGGGTGAAAATCTAATCAGATTAACCTGAAATGGACTATGCAAATGGAGTCCTTGTAACGCAGTGATGCTGAAAACCGGATCTGAACGCGTGCTTTGGAATCCAGATCTGAGAGCAGATGCATGTGTGATGGCACAAGAATGTTTTTATCTCAATTACTAAAAATGCTGCACTGAGGGAAGAGGAGGGGCATGCTGGCAGGCAGCTGCAAACAGCTGTGAACAAGCTGCCCTTCCCCACTCACAGGGTGCTCAGCAGGACTGCCCAACCAGTGAATGAAGAAGCAGGGGAACTCAGATTGCTTCAGTGAAAGGAAATTTGCACAAATAAGGATATCCACAAAGCAATGATTCCTTTCTGTCAGCCTCACTGCATTGCTGCTGAGGTGACAGCATTAAAACTGAAGGGCTAACAGGATTTATCAGCACTGTAAGCAGCTTTCGGAATTGTTCTCTAGTTATCTTCTTTACTTAAACTAATTAATAAACTAATGACAGTCTCTTATTGATTGTCATTTTAATTGGTTGTTCTTTTATTTGTTTGGCTAAACCCCTGATATGAAGTCATTGAAAAGGCTGCCCAAAATGAGATATACACAGGCTGCTGTTAGGCTCCTCTGTAACCCAGTTCATTGCTTGGAAGAAAGGGGCACTGCTATCTGGAATACAGCAGCTGGGTGATAAACAGCCAGTGACTATGGAGCATTTTGACAGCTTCAGACATATATGGATTCATGTATGGGAATAAAATTATGCTTAAAAAATCCTTCACAATGGTGTCAGTGGGCTGAATATTCAAATGCCTGTGATTTGAAATGTCTTAATTTTTTTACTCCATCTAGGTAGTAACAATTCTAGTTAAATATAAGGATCTCATAGAACCTGTGAAAATAGAGAAAAAGGTCTTGATAAAAACCCAAGAATAAAGGAATGGGAACAGGGCAAAGATGGAAATGAAACAGAAGTCCAGCTGGAACTGTTGTGACTGTTACACACATCAGCAGTCCAGCCATGGCCCAGTATTTTTCCTTTACCTAATTTTAAAAACGGACAGTTTTCAGCAGGTATTGTGGAAAAGACCCCATAAAGCAGCTTTGCTGTTTGTGTGAAACTAAATACAAGGCTGAGGACATATTTGGGAAAAGGCAGCTCTGAAATATAAAAAGTGATTAATGGATGAGATTATGGCAGCTGGAATTAGATGAGATTTGGAAGGAAAATACAGAAGAATGGATGAGATGATTGATACAAATGTTCATTTATTATCTAAATAGTCCTCATTTGAGACAGATGAAGAAAATGCCAAACATTACCTAACAAAACAATTGTTTGTTTTTTTGGTTAATATTTTCAAGTTTCCAAATCTTCACAGCACTTCCAGTTTGCTCTGCATCCAGTGAAGTGCAGAGTGCGCATCACTCGCTTGTTATTTCCTCAGCTTATATTTTTCTCTCCACAGGTCTGTGCAAAGCTAATTTGCCTTTTACTTATGGATTCTGAGCAGTTTGTGGGCACTGCACTCAGGCTGCCAGCTCTGCTGCAGAAGCAGCTATCACCAAAACACCCCTGACACTGCCTGCAAGACATATTAGTGAGCGGATTTACGTCTGCTTGTGACTCCTGTGTGGCTTTTCTCAGTTCTGCTGTACGTGTCCCACATGTGACAGTAGTAACACAATGTTTTCAGCACTGTTTCCTCTGGATCATGCCTATATCATGCAGGCAAAGCCTGTGTTTGTTCCCACCGATGATTCACAGCTGCTCTCAGCATTGAGCATTCAGTGCACAGAGTCACAGACCTGGCAGCAAATGTGTCACAAACACTCCTCTCCTGGATTGCCCTTTTGCTCTTCAGTGAAAGGCACTTCTGCTCTGGCAGACAGGGGCATTCATGCTGGGGGGCAGTGGCAGATGGGCAGCAGAAGAGCAGTGCCAGCCCCCCAGTGCTGCTTGCCCACGTGCCCCTCGGGACACAGGGACCCCCGCTCTGCCCAAGGCTCACAAACAGGGGCCACCTGCTCCTGCACGCTGGCACCATGGCCAGGGCTCACTCTGTCATCGTGTGGCAACAGGGTCAGGTGGCATCCTGTCGCTGGGAGGCTTTCCTGGGCAGGGAGGAAGGTTAGGGCTGGCTCCCTCTGGTCAGCATCAGGTTTATATGACGTGAATGCACATATGCCCCCACTGCTGCTTTGCTTCCTGCTTTTTAACAACAATTGTTCCCATCAACCCGTCTCCTTGAGAATGTATCAGGTTTTTCAAAAAATACATGTGGATGCTATCTAGTGGCTTCTGTAAAATAGATTAAAAAGGAAAAGAAATCCAGTTCTGGAGGATTCAGATTTTGCTGACGGCTCCCACAACATAAATCCAGTGCATGGTTTGGGCAGCACAGGCCACAGTTAAATTTGACCTACAAAAATAAATGTAGCTCAGACTGTATATGAAATAAATAGTCCCAAACCAGTTCACATCACATTTGAAAGATGACTGGGAATTGTGCTGCTTGAAGCACTGGTTCCAGTAATTCCAGGCATCACAAAAGCCTACTTTCTGATTAATTAGAAAAAAATTAAGTGGGAGGAGAAAAAAAAAAAAAAATAAGACCAAATATGCTGACTGTTATGCTTTGGAAGTTACAATCAGGTGTCTCCAGGGAAAGGCAGAGCTCTCCTAATGCTGAACCAGTGAGACCGACATCACCAACATACACATCCAGGTATGAGACCCTACAGAGAATATAAGTTACTGAATAAATAAATACACCCTTAGTGGTTCCCAGAGATCAGCACCCATATTATTTGATATTAGGCAGAAAAGAAACTACCATTACACAGAACCATGGCAAAGGAGGGTCAGGTGGCAGCAGAGATACTCAAACTCTGCCACGTGTTGCTGTGACTCAGGTGCAAGGCTGCAGCAGCCTGTTAAAGCAGGGTGGCAGTGAGAGAGATGAACAAAGAACAAAGAAGGGTAAAATATTTCATCACAGCTCAGAAGTCAGGCCCCTGAAAGCAGCATCCATGTTGAGCTTTTAAGCACACACAGCCACACTGTTTCCACACACTTCAAAGACAGAGGGCTAGGTAAGTCCCAGTTAGGAACACTGACAGCCAGCCTGATTTACCAAGGCCCTCTGTAGCTGCCACTGTGCTGGGGGGTCTCTCCCAGAGAGCTGCTGAGGGGCAATTAGCACTGATCAGACCATGTAACCAATCTGGTGCACTCAAGGGATGATGGCTCTCAACTCCAAGCCAAACATACAGATCCTGACATGAGATGCTTTTTCTGTGTGGTCCCCTCCACAGCTTTGAGGAGGAGGAAAGCAGAGACAACAGGAAAACCAGAGCACAACAACCATGTCCCTGTGTTTTCATGGGATATTATGCACTCACCCTCCTTCTGTTTATCTGGGATTGTTCCATTTCAGCCCCCAAAACAGATCACAGATTTTAATCCTATAAAGACTCTTGACTTACTGTTTTTTTTATATATCTATTGTCAGCCACTGTTTGACTTTAGAGATAAAGATTTACTGACTAAATACAACAAGTTTCATGCCTCAACATTTCTGGGGATGCGGTGATAGAAAATATGAACTTCTGCATTTGTTTCTTGGATATTCAAAAGAAAATGCTTATATTTTCAATTTCTTTCCCCCTCCACATTTGCAAACAAAATAGGAAAGCAATCTCTGATTGTTATTTCTTTAAATGTTTGCTCAACTATGAATTTACTTGGCCTTTCTTACAGTAAATACCACTTGCTTACATGTGAGAATTACTCATCACTACTGAGCAGGTAATAAAATCAGTGAATACAATGGCAACAGCAGACAGGAATCAGCATATTCCTGCATTTGATGAGCCACATCCCTTCTTGATATCACTTCACTCAGAAGAGAAATGTGTGCTTTCACCAGGTAAGTATGTGGCCTTGACCTTAGCTCTTCCATTAAGTTAACAGAAACAGAGTGAGATTCTCAGGTCAAGCAGTAGGTTGCAAGCCACACAGAAAGTGCTGACAGAGCTATTTTACCTGTGCCTCAATATTTTTCAAGTGACTGATTTTAAAAATAAATTGCTAACAATGCAACTGCAGGAATATCGTGTTTGTTTATTCTCACATCAGTGACTGAGAAACTGTAAATAGGTGCGACAGCTGCTGCATCTCCTCTGTTGTCACCACTCTGCTGCTCCTGTGAGACAGGCAGTGAACAGGATGACTACTAGGACTGACAGGAGCATAGTATGATCCTGAGGCAAAGAGCTGTACATGAGCTCTATTACTCCTAAACTGATGGCAGAGTTTCTGTCAAAATCAGCACGCAGAAAGATGCTGCTTATTTTTGGGGAAGAGCACACCCTGTTCTGCTTGTTGGCCAAGCTTTACTGCAGTGGTACAAATCTGAAAGTCCAAGTTTTCCAAACTTCTGTGAGATCACCTGCCAGATTCATTTTGAAGGAAATGACACCACAGTTTAAGAAAACCAAACAACAAGACAAAACAACATAAAAATCAGAGCTTGATAGTCATGTGTCCAGTACCAAAAGACAGAGCTATAAGCTTCAAGCATAACTTCATTAACATCTGGAAGAACTCAAGGGATGCTCTGAGCATCCCTGCTGGACCACCTGACCGCACATGTGGAGTAAGAAGGATTTATTTGCTGCTTTGCCTCTGCAACCAATGGCCAGTTGGAGTTTCCACACTAAAGAGCACCAAACTGGGAATAAAAGCTCACTGAGACCCTTATCTCCTCTGTGGCTTTGTGGGACAGTCCAGCCTTCCTCTCTGTATCCTTTAATTTCAGGTGAAACTTCACACTCTTCATGAGAAGTTTTGATGTTTATGAGAATGAAAATCCCATTAGAGGTTTAACTCTGTAAGCTGTAGGTCACTGCTGGATGCAACAGTTGGACAAGAACCCTGAAATACAGTGAGCAACAGACACAGCTCTATTGTCTGTCTCTGGCTGCCACCCTAGGTGTGCTTGCCCATGCTGGCCCAGCCTGGTCCCTCACCTCCCTGGCCATGCCACATTCCTGTGGGACAGAGCAGAGGCTCCACAGATCATCAGAGTGTTAGGGTGCAATGTCCCAGTCATGTCTCACACAAACTTACACTATATGCCTGATGGCTGCTTATATTGTAGTGCCCCTGAGATCTCCAGAGTAAGTATGGAGATGCACCCATATCCTAAATGCTACATGTTTCTGCAAAAAAAAATATAATGGATGTGGTGGAGTCCAGTTGAATTACCATCATAATCTATGGGCAGTACAAGACATTGATTTTTTTTAATAATTAAAAAATCTAACACTAAGAAATTATTGAATCTGTTTGCATTAATGAACTTATATCCTTGATTAGGCAAGGCTAGAGTGTAAAACTATGTGATTAGTTTTCTAACAGCAAAGATGAGGTGGCAAAACAAGACCAACTGTCATCACAGAAGAGACTCTCCTATTAATTGTTCTCTAGAACTAAGTTTTAAGATTTTTAGTAACAGCTGACTTTGCCATTTCCAAAGCCAACAGTTACAGAAATAATGAGCTGGCTTCTGGGATCTGGCTTGCATCCTCTCCACCAGTTCAAATCAGACCATGTTGTGTCCTCAAGAAGACAGCAGAGTTTGACCAAACCTACCTTTGCTTCCTCCTCCCATTCCCTTCACTTGTCAGCATGACCCATGGCATAAGCTGGCACCTGAAGGCTTTAAGGCACAGCAAGGGATCATTATCATGGCAGCCCAAACTGCAGCTTACATCAGCACATTGTCCTCTGCCTTCTCCAGACATGCACCGTGCAGAGCAAGGTCAGGAGACAAATGTTTTAGAGGCAGCAATGTTTATTTAGTCATCCAAACACCAATCTTTAAAGTGTGTTGAGGGTATTATGTACACTAAAGTGATAAGCAAGATGTGCACCATGAAAACCACCCATGCTGAAAACTACAGCTGGCTGGGTAAGGAAGGTTACCTGTGAAAGTGTAAAGGACAGTTGTAAGAGAAGTCAGGAGGTGCATGTCTCTTCTCTCACTTGATAAGATTACAGGAGAAATGAGTTGCAAAACTACCTTGGAGAACAAGGGAGAGAGCAAGCACAGCAATTCAATTTCTTCTGCTTCTGTTTCATGTCCTTGAGAAATGCCAGAGAACACACCAGGAGAATAAAACACCTGCCACCCTGACAACAAATTTCACCGCCTTGCTCATCTGCACGGTTTCACCGCATGCTCAGTCAGACTGCTCAGAGACCAGCACAGAATGAACCATTTCACTGCCTGGATCCTGTCACAGAATAACCATTTGGCATGTCTTTATGTTAATAACCACATATTTAATGAAGGTGACCCTTGGGTCTGTAGGGGAAGGGTATCATAGCACAGGCAAAGAGAGAAGAGTGTTTGTGAATGAATTTTCAGTATCTTTCGCACAAGTGACTGCTGGGCTCAGCATCTAGAGGAGAATTCAGAACTTTTCAGATTGAGATCGTCAGCTACTCTGCTCTAGCTGAAGAACAACCAAAATACAGAAGAGAGCAAATGAGGTGACATTTCCATTCCTGATATTTAGATTCTATGTCAAGTACCATCAATTTTTATTAACCTGCAGCCCAATAAAGACATACTAATAGGCTTTTGTCTTTAGTAGGGCAACTGGAAAGTTTCTGCCCTGTTGCTTACAGTTTCAGTGATTGCAGCATTTTAGTTGCTCCTCCTTAGATGCATTTGGATCTCTTGTCCCTCAGCAGGAGAATTTTTACACTTTCATTCCCATCTTCCAGAACTAAACTTAGATTTCTGTAGGACTTGGACTGGACGTGGTGCAACTATAGCTCTGAAATAATTTACAGACGGTAAGGATGAAGGATATGAGAGACGAAGGAAGAAGGGACCCAAAGAGGAGAGCATACCTGAGTTGGAAGGAAAAATTCTGCACAGGTAAACAAGAGAAAAGTTGTGAGGAAACCCCTGAGAAAGATCCATAAAAACTTGTGTGATGCATCAAGGAAGGTAAGGTAGAAGGACAAAAGGAGAAAGCAAACATATTTCAAGTGGAGCTCACTTTTAAAGAAGATCTATTATAACACCTCAAAATGCTTTGGCACTTATAGCAGATTACCAAGACATTTAATTATATACTTCATTTAAGCAGAAGGGGAGTTCAGAGAATTACACATTTCAGGCATACACTTAATTAGGGTCTAGCTATTTAAAGGAGATCAGCTGCTCCATGTCCTTGGGTTCAGCTGACATCTCAGAAACCCTTTAAAACTTTAAATTTTTTTATTTTTCTTTCTGCATCAGTCTTATTGTTACTTTTTTTCTCTGAACATACACCTGAAAACCTCTACACATCATTTGAAGACACCCAGGTGTCTTTTTCCCTTCCATGCAGCAGTGGGGTGTTGGTCTCTTTTATCAGTCACAGAACCCAGCACACCATCCCACATTTTGCAAATTCTCTTCCAGCTGTTTTGGCAGGGAAAAAAAAAAAAGCCACAGTGGAAGTTTGGTTTTGTTTTAGTTATGCAGGCTCATTCCAAGGGTGTTCTACCTTTTGTAATATTCGGAAGGCTTACAAACAAAATTACAACAAACAGGACCACCTGAGGTTAACAGCTTTTAATATTATTATTTTTTAAAACATTTCCACACGAGACAATCACTTTGTAAAACAAAAGGAAATGGCCCTGCATCCAGCAGCTTGCTTCAAGGAGGTGCTGAGCTTTTCTGAAGTGACCGTAATAGGAATGATTTCTAATTAGCTGCTGCTTGGCAGGTTTGGGCTCTGGCAGCTACCAGGAGAGTGGAATTCAGCTAAGACTAAAGATTCAGTGTCAGAGTAGGTGTCATTTCAAAAGGCTGGTGCTGTGAGACAGACTGAGAGCACTGTGTGGGTGTGTGAGCCAGCGGGGAACGGGCAGGCAGCGAGCACCGCTCACAGCTCCAGTTCTGGCTGCTGTGTGCTCGTGGTTGTACTCACAGGGAGAGACTGTCACCCTGCTGCTCCCTGTAGTCCTGCCAGCATGCAAAGAACACAGTCAGTAAGTGCTCAGCTCCTGGTCTTTGTGTCACAGCTGGCCATGTCTTCTGTGCCTAATCAGCGCCCAGGCCTTCCTCACTGCAGCACCAGAGCCGACAGGACTGCACACCCTGACCACACAGCACCTTCAAAAAAGATGTCAAGCAGTTCACACACTTCATTCTGCCCCTTTTTTGCTCCAGAGTGCTCATAACTTGCATATGAAATGTCAGGATCCTGTTTGCCAAAGGCTTCTATTCCACGGAAATGGAACAATCCCGACATGTTAACCAGCACAAGAAGTAGATCAAGCCACACAACTATTGTCAGTTTATAACCAATTTTCAAGGATCTTCCTTTCATACTTCAGCATGTATCTGCTGGAAAAAAAAATTGTTTATAACAATCACAGAGAGCCATCGGATTTTCAAAAGATACCTTTAAAAATCATCACCCCTGTGAAAAGAGGATGGGTAATAGTAATTCTGTGTAGGATACTATACTCATCAAACCAGGATGTCTGCTGAAACAACAGACAGAGGACTACAACAGACCTCACTAGCTCAGGCAGAAAATACAATTCATGACCAAAAACACTTCCAAAGAAACTAAAGTCCAGCAGAAAGACATAGCAATCTAAAAGAGCTGGTCACTGCTGAATTGGATTGCTGCTGTAATTTTCTGCTTTCCACATCACTGCACTCCATTTAAATGATTTAATCTTTTATCAATGATTTAATTTGATGGTGTATGGTCACCAAAGGATCACACTGCTTTTCTTAATCCCATATAACCCTTTGAATAATTTGGAGATTTTTGCTTTTGTCTGTTATGAGAACGAGGTTAGGAAGATGGTGAAACTAGCTTCCTAATGGCCAGCATTCATTCAATTTTCAACAAAACTTAAACCAGAATTTTCACCCTCATGTTTGTAGCTCATCAATGAATTGAGAAATTCATCTGAAATTAGCCAAAACCAAGATAACATCACCACCTCCACCCCAATCTACAACCAGTTAAGATTTTCCAGCCTATGGATTCTGAGGACCCAAGTGGGCTATTCAGCTGCTGCCCAGAAACTCCATTCTCATCGTGTCTCCCAAGAGAATCATTGCTCAGTGTAGGACAGGGTTGGGTTCTACTGTTCCAGAAAAAACAGGCACCTCACCAAGCAACTGGCATGAATGCAGGGCTGTTTCAGTCTTCATTCCCCTTACCTGCCATCTCTAGCTATTCTCTGTGTACAACAGGTCCCCAGCTACTGCTGCAATAAAGAGTTGGGAAATGCTTTATGTCTGTAAAACATGTAAATGTCTTTGCTATTATATTACAACCTTCCTTTCCACATTCAACAAAGATGGAAGTATGTGACATCTGCTCTGTGAAGTTTGTAGCATATAACTGCTGAAAACCATGTAAATTATTTCAAAAAATATTACATGTGTCACAGAATTACTCTCACAGTTAATGGGCACATGAAACACAAATAAATTATTTCCAGTTTCTTCTAACCCTTGTTAGGTGCACAAACACGTGTGCCACATCCTCCCTTCCCTTCCCCATCACCCATCTCCTACCACATCCTCCTCTTCTGACATGTAAGAGCTCCTATGAGAAATTAATCAGGCTATTAATTGAGGAAAGCACAGTCACTCCCAAAACACTTAGGCTTCCCTGAATTAATAACATGACCAACAGTAGGTTTTCTCTTGCTCTCCTAGGATATTTTTCTATGAATTGCAAAGCATTCTCTCTCCATCAGTGCCAGGCTCTAAGATGCCTCATTTTCAGCAAGTGGACAGTCCTGCTGATGTTACTGGAACAATATACACGTGTTCCAAGTGCAGTAAATGTTTAAGTGTTTTGCTGGATTGGAATCACTGCTTTTAACATCTTTTGACAGCAATTACAAGCAGAATCCTGGAACAACAGCCTCCTCCAAAGTGCAGTATCAACACTTTATAAAAACAGTACGCCCAAATCTCCAATGAATTTTCAAAAGCTTTGCTGGAACAGAAATTTCTACTATACAAGACTTGGAAATGTAGTCTGCAGTGTTACTGCAGTGATAAGAAAAGTGAAGGGATTCCTCTTGATCCCCACACTAATAAAAATCTAATGCAATTGTGCCAAGCAGCCAGCAGAAAGAAAATTATTCTCACCTCAACTGTTGGCAACATCCTGGATGAGGGCACTGATTTCTACACACAAACCAGGATTTGGGCAACATCTGGATTATACAGCTGGACCCTCTGGCTATGCTATACCACAGCAAGACATCAGGACTTAAGATTGAACCAAAGCATCTGGGAACTCCTTAGTTAAACTCATATCTGCTGCTTTGAGTCTATTTATTATAAGTCAGGACATTCTGGAAGAATCAAAGAATGCCAGAGAAAATTACTTTAACCTTTGGAAGAAAGTGGAGCTGGTAGAGCAATGGTCAGTGCCCTATTATGCAGATAAGTGAGCACTGAACTGGTTATATAAAAGAATGACTACAAGCTCCTAGCTAACATTATTAATGTTTAATGATATAGATCAAAGAGGTTTTGTCTTAGGTCTTAGACTATAATCAAGGCAGCTTTTGGCAAGGAGTTGTTCATGCATCTTTTAATCCCAACTCTCCATTGGTTTGGCAAAGAGGTTGCTTTTTGGTGATCCCACTTTTTACAGAAAAAAACCCAGTCCTAAGCAAGTGCCCCAAACCAGTAATGTCAAAGCTCCCAAATGGCCACCATTCAGCACTGTCAAAGACAGACTCCTCAAGTGCAAGCATGGCTGAAAGGTCTGTCTGTCTTTCTCTGGAGCTCTCTTGGCAGCAGAGAATGGACACACAGACACCTGCAGCTCATGTTGAGCAAGCAGCCTGGATTCTGTTTTGAGCTGGTGGGAATAACCTACCCAAACCACAAATCTAAACTCTCTCTTTTTTAATACCTTCAGATTACCTTGCTGTAAGAAAGAGTACAAGCTAATAAAGGCTCTCAACCCCTGAGAGGGAGAATAGATAAAGAAATAGTGGGAAAACAAATGCAGTTATTATCCTGCACTCTGGTTCCTCTGTGCTGATACAGCAAAGTACAGCAGACCCTAATTGTGCATCCTCTAACATCCAGAAATCTCATTAGAAAGGAATTAAGGGATACTGGACCTCTGTCTGGGATTTCTGGAAATGCAGCAGCTCTGTTCAGGTGGCTGGGTGTCCAAGGATGGCAAGCACACCCTCTGTGCACACATTGGCCTTGCAGCACGCACATGGGCTGTCCTTGTCAGCTGGAAAATGGGAGTATAAAGCTGGTGAAGGGTCTGGAGCACAAGTCTGATAAGGACTGGCTGAGGGAGCTGGGAATGTTGGGCCTGAAGAAAAAGGAGGCTTGGGGGAACCCCACTGCTCTCTACATCCACCTGGAAGAAGATTATAGCCAGGTGGAGGTTGGCCTCTTCCTCCAAGCAACAAGTGACATGGCAAATTTGAAACAGCCTCAGGCTGGGCCAGGGGAGGTTTAGATTGGATATTAGGAAACATTTCTTCATGCACAGTGTTGCTATGTGTTGGAACAGGCTACCCAGAGAAGCGGTTGAGTCACCACCCCTGGAGGTAGTTAATAAATGTGCAGATGTGGCAGTTAAGGACATGGTGTAGTGGTGGACTTGGCAGTGCTATATTAATGGCTGAAACAGATCTTAGAAGTGTTTTCCAATCTTTAAGTGACATAATGACAATGATGTTATGATTCCATAAGTCAAAATGAAAGGATATTTTAAATCAAAGCTTGCAGAATCTTCTATTATAGTATTTTCTCAGTAAATAACTTGCATGAAATTATTGACCCTACAGGAACTGAGTTCATCCTGTGTATTCCAGGGCTTTTCAGAAGTTATACAGATCTTAATAATGTATCCTTCATGTGGAAGCAGAGATTGCTATTCTCCCAATAGGGAACTATATGGTTTCTTCAAGATGGTTTCTTCAATGACCACCTCCCTGTTGTGGGGAAGGTGACCTGGATCACTGTCAATGCAATGAAAGGCTTCAAGCGACTTGAATGATCACTGACCAGCCCTGAAATCCTAGAAGGGTAATAGAGAGCACAAAAGCAATGAAATTATCTTTATTTTATAATGGTTTTGCTTTCTGTACCAAACTTGCTCATTTGTTTCTCTAGCTCTTGAAGCATGGTATCACTTTTCATGTTCAAAACAAACCTCTATTACTCCAACTGAAGTGAAATATTATAAAAATACAACTTCTAATTATTAAACTACACACAAAGAATTCAACTTCTACTTCAAATCCTCACAACCTGTTTACAAAGAGGTTTTGAACATGGAGAATCATCAACTATATATTATTTACTCAAAAAAATCCACAGAAATACCCATACTCCCAAGGCTCTTGCTACCTTTTCCCTGTTCTAAACATAAAAGAAGAAAAGACAATTTATCTGACAATTAAAATTATATTTTTACTGTAGGGAGACATACCCAACCATAAAAACACTGCAAATTAAGGAAATACAGACTTAATTTTCAATATGAAACAGAAAATACAGGAAACACTTCAGGAAAATTAAATTGCAAACATAAATCTTGAAAAATGTATCAGTAACATTATGGCTGCAGGTGCTGCCCAGCTCATATCAATTTGGACCATACTGAAGACCATGACATCACTTTTTATTTCTCTGTCTTCCTTCCCATTTTTTTCCCACTGAAAGCTTCTATTTTTTTTCAGGTGGAAGACATTTCAACCCTGCTCCCATTAACATTTTTTCCTCAGCTGGCTGTTAAATCAATATTAATTGTAGTCTGTCAGAAGCAGGGAGGGGGGCAGCTCACCCCTGGGCAACCCCCTAACCCCTGACACAAGCAGGGAGTGCTCTTAGCCTGGATGCAGCACTCAGCACCTCCCAAAACCAGGCTTTTGTGCTGCAAGCAAAAGTCTCTACCTATGAGAAGTGGCTTTTTCTGAGGTTACCTAGACTACAAGAGCGCTCTCAAATCACTGAACAACACAGAAATGAGGCTGTCACACAGCTCGGCAGTGGCTGAACATCTCTGGCACAGCATCCTGAGATGTACAGCATTACTTTAACTAAAACAGGGATTTAAAATGGAAACCCAGTGCTAACAGGCTTTGACTTGGTGTGATCCTGCTCATTAGCACAAGGGACCTTAAACCAAAGCCAATTAGAGCACCAGCAGAACAGAGGACCCCCAAGCCTGCTCAGTCAACTACTGACTGGAGACGAACACACTGATGCAAAAGGGCTCATTTAACAACAGATTTAATAGTTACAATCAAAAGCTGTTCTTCATGGCAGAGCTAATAAATACAATATAGCTGAGGTGCTCAGCTGGTTGCTCAAGCTGCACTTAGGAGGAGGTCAGATTTTAACTGTTCATAACACACTGAGGCTGCCAGTGGTGACCAGACTTACACTCTGTATTTCCATCAGAGGGGCTCTGACATACAGGTCATTTATGCTGCCTCTCAGGACATCCAGCAAAGCCAACTTGGGTCCTCAATGAGCAGTGCAAAGGTGTGAAAACACACAAAAGCAATTTATAGGAACACAAATACTCTTCAGTATCCTGTAAAAAGAAACTAACTTGAGAGGTAACCATTGCTTGTACACCTTTAAGCATCTCAGTTTAGGTATTACCTACTTTTCTACAAAATATTAATGTGTGTGGTATTCATCAGGTAAAATGTGATACCTGCTGCAGGTAGATGATAATGAGAGTGATAGCAGAGTATCTTTAAAAGTGATTATGAGCAGGAAGCACAAGCCAATAATTCTCTTGTATTCTCACTCATTTGTTATTGAAGATATCTCACTGGACCACACCACCAGAGATGCTACAGAAATGATTCAAACAAAAAAACCAAAAAGATAAAGCAGTGAAAAGAAAGTTGAAGAAAAGCAGTATCTAAATTAAAATTAAAGGAGTGTGACACTGGGGGTTAAATGTCACTATGGTGACAGGAATGGAAAGGGCTGACAGTTCAGAAAGGCACGAGAAGCCTGTGATGGGGAGTAACAGGGGTAAGTGCAGCCTCTGCTGTACACAGGGACTTAAGAACTGGGTTCATTTCCTTCAGTAGAAAAGGAGCCCAGGAAATCCTCTCCTACAGCTCATCAAAGGTTAATAATAACACAAATACCCCCTGGAGGAATCTCCCACATGCCCTGTGCAGACCCAATGAGCTCTATGGCCCTACTGGGAGAGATCTGACAGCCCTGACTGGTTCCCACCATCCTCACCACCCAAAGGGCTTTGAGGCACACAGCTCCAAGGTATTCCAGCCTTTCTTCCTGAGGTGTATTGCCTTGTCTTCACCTCACACTGAAACAAAAACTGTCAATTCACACTTCTTGTGACAAAGGAAAACAACAAATTAACCCAAAGGATAAGGGAGAAAAGCACGTTGCAGTAATAACCTTAGGAAGTGTAAGACACATTTGCACTGGGAACTGTTGAGAGAAGCAAAGCAACAGCGCTTTGTGACTCTTGCAACACACAGAATTAGCACAGAAGTTATGTAGAATATGGGATAATGAAAAAGGGAGAGTATAAAAAAGAGAATGGGCAGCACTTTGGCACACTCCACTCTGATTATGGGTAAAACCTGCTGCTGTGCTGCACCTCTGCTTCTGTGCTGTGGGGGCATTGCCCTTCAGCTCAGGGCTTAGGGAAACAAAGGATGGACACAGGGAGCTCACTGACTCTGCTGAGAAGGACCATAGGAAAATGATCTGACACCTGCAAAATTTCTTTTGAATACTCCAGTTAACAGGAAGATCTTATATCAATAGAAATTATGCTTTCCTCCCCACTGTGGTTTTCCTTAAAAAAATTCTTAGGAATACATCCAAAGGGAAGAGATGCTTGGACAGTCAACTGCTACCTTCAGAAAGGCAGAGCCTGACATCCCCTCAGAAGTGGACTTTAGGAAGAGAACAAGACAAAACAGCCACTGCATTAATGAAACAGAACAACAGCTCTGGGATTAAATTTGGCTTCCAGCTGAAGTCAGCACTCAGGCAGCAACAGTGCAGAAAGGCTTTCCTGGCCCCTACTCCACCTCTAAATGGTGGGTGATGTTTTCTGGCAAAATCACAAATTATTGGATCCAAATTATTCTTGAAAAAGGCCAATTACACTTAGGTACCCACATGAACAGAAGAATATATCCTGGAAAACGTAATGGATGGTCAGTGAGTGTGGCTTTGTCTCAAGCACAGCACTTTCTGTTAAAAACCCAATTCACCTGGATTCACCATGATGATTTTTGGCTTTGGGTGGCTTATAGCCAATACATACTTCTCTGTATATTAAACATGAGTACACTGAACACCAACACCCACAATCGTGCCTCGAGCTGGAATCAGAACTAAGCTGCAATTTAAAAAATTTGTTCATGAGAACAGGGGAGTATTTCTATACACGCCAAGCCAGATTCTATATGCGTAGACAACTACTTAAAAAAACCCAAAAAAACCCAAAAAAACAAACAAACAGAAAACCACAGCTGCACATACAGTCGCAGTACGGAATGGGGAAAAAGAACCGAGAAATCGCATCTTCGATTTCCATTCACAGCCGGTCTGGGAGGATGGAGAGATGGTTCCCCGCCTCGCCCAGCCCGGAGGCGGGCGGGGAGCGGCAGCCGGGCCGGGCCCGCTGCCGGCCGCTAACAGGTGCTGCGCCCCGAGCTGCGCGGCCAACTTCTCCTCAGCCGTGCCAAGCCGCCTCATTTTTTTCCTTTTTTCCTGAACCCTTCCCCAAGACGCGAGGCCGCTCAGGTTTACACCTTCGCCACGCAACTTTGGAGTAGAGGGGACCGGAGCGGAAAGCAGAGGAGGGGATGCGCGCCCGCCGCCCCCGCCCGGGCTCCCGCCCTGCCCTGCCCCGCCCCGTCCCGTGCCACCGTCGCGCACCACCTGCGCGGCCATGAAGGAGAGGTCCATGGTGCTGCTGCTGGAGCTGCTGGCGGAGCTGGCGGAGGTGCTGAGGCTGCCGCTGCCGCTGCTGCTGCTGCCGGGGGCGGGCGGGGCGCGGGGGCGCGGCGCGGGCACCGCCTCCCCCAGCAGCGGCGGGCGCGGCCGCGGCAGCGGAGCCGACACCGGTACCAGTTCCAGCTCCGGCGGCTCCCGGCACGGCCCGACCCGGCCCGGCGCGGCTGGCGGGCGGCTCGGCAGGGGGCGGGGGCGGCGGCGACCCGGCCCCCGCGCTGGGCTGGGCTCGGCCCGCCCCCGCGGCGGGGGGAGGCCGGGGCGGCTCCGCCTGCCCGCCCGGCGGCACCTGTGGGGCGGCCCCGCTCCCCCTCAGGGCGGCGGCGCCCGTGGGGCGGCCCCGCTCCCCTTCACGCCCGGCGGCGCCCGTGGGGCGGCCCCGCTCCCCCTCACGGCCGGCGGCACCTCCGGCCCCGCTCCCCCCACGGCCCGGCAGGAGCCCCCTCGGCCCCGGGGCTGTTTGCCTGCGCGGAACGGCTCCGCAGCCCGAGCCTGGGTGTGCGGGCACGGCCGCGGGGCCCCGGGCTGGCTCCCGCCGCTCGGAGCCGATGGCGGGCCGGTGCTGGGGAGCGAAGCGAGGGGCGAGTAAAGCAGCGAGGGCAGATGCGGCTCTGGCGGCGTGTGCCGCTCCTCTGCATCACTCGCGCCTCTGGGGATGCACACCTGGCGGCCACACTGCCAATCCATCCAACTAACCCTGCCCAGCTTGCCGATCCATCAGCCTGGTTTTAAAATACTGTGCTTCCCTCTCTCACCACGGCTAAAAAGAGCTCCCGACAGCTCAATCTTATGCCTTTTCATGGCTGAGCTGTTGGAACTTCATATTTAGCTTCCCTCCTCCTTGTTCCCAGAACTTACAGTTCAACAATACACAATAAACATATTTTGTCCCTTTTCTTATGCTTTTCTCTGTTCCTCACAGACACTGTTATCACTTTTAGCATGAAAAATTCAGTGTATTCCTTCACTGGTTGTTTCTGAAAAACCTTTGACACCAACACAAAAAGTAGGATAATAAAAATGTGCATCCTAATGCATTAAAAGCTTTTTTGTGTGTGTGTGGTTTTTTTTTTAACATTTTGACATGTACATGTTAGTTTCATCTCCTAGGCTGAAATTTTTGACCATGTTTTTACTACTTCGGCCTGTTGCCCGGGTCTGAACCAGGGCTGATGAGAAAACGAGTGTATGCCACCATCAGAAGTACATGGAAAATCAGCTTTGCAGTGGGATTTTAAAGTCTGGAGGAAAAAATAGACCCTGCTTCACCATGTGTGCTGTGAGCTCCATGCTATTTTGCCTACTGTTGCACTGCTGCAGCAGGAGGTGATGGAAAGAAAATCAGCTGTTTTAAATCAGTCCTTTACTTCAGCGACTATTAATGTGTCTGCCAAAAATGCTTTTATGTCAAGAGGCCCATTAAGTAAACAAGTAAAATCCCAAAGAGGCAATGTAATTTTAAGATTTTTTAATTCAGTTGTGTAAATAATGGAATTGTCTCTTTGTAGAGTCTCTCCAAAGTTTTGAAAGGATATTGATGTGTGTGTCAGGAGCCATAAATTAACTTCAAAACAGTGTTAATCTTTCATCATCCAAATAAATTTTAAATGTGCTGGGTAAACATCTCCTCATAGCAAACATGGCCTGGTCAGTCACAGCATCTGCAGCAACAGAGAATAATAAAATATTTCATGAGAATAAAAACATACTTAAAGTTTCAAAATCACACTGACTTCTACACTCATTTAATTCTATAGAGGATGAGAATTGTAGAACAACAAAACTGGAAAGAACCTCAGGAAATATTTAGTCCATTCATCTGCTTAAAATGCAACCAGTGACCCTCCAAACAGGGTGTTTCTCTTTACCCAATCTCTTCTTTAAAGTATCTAAAGAGGGATGTTCTATTCCCTACCAGGCAGTGCACAGATTTATTCCACTGACCATTCTGTAAGGTTTTGTCAAACAGGGACACAAAGAAGAAATTATTTTCTTTGGAACAACACCTTGCCATCTGAGACCCACTCTTTGTCTTTTTCTTTTACCAGTCTTATGGTATTTTGGCCTTTCCCTGAAAGTACTCAGGGAAGATTTCTAATGGTACCAAGATTTGCCAGTCAGGTTTCCAAATATTTTACTGTTATGTTCAACAAGTTTAAGAAATTAACACTAATTCATATTTCTTAAGCCTGACAAAGGAAATAAAAAAAATCACTGTTCAGTTTTCACTTTTGGTTTTCCTCTGGTTTATTGCCGTATTTGTGAAACAGCATGGTGTGTACTGTTTAAGATACAAATAACTTCTGAGGAACACCAAATTATTTGTGGTTTTGGAATCATAAATCATTAATGTTCAAAAGACCTCTAAGATGATCAAGTCCAATTGTTAACCTGACACTGCCCTGTTCACCATGAAATCATATCTTAGGTGCCACATCCAGATGCCTTTTGAACAATTCCAGGGATGATAATTTCACCAGTTCCCTGGGCAGACTCTTCCACTGCCTGACCACCCTTTCAGTGAAAAAAATTTTCCTAATATGCAATCAAAACCTCCTGTGTTGCAGCTTGAGGCCACTTTCTCATGTCCTATTACTTGCTACTTGGGAGCAGAGACTGACCCCCAGTCCATTAAAACCTCCTTTCAGGCAGTTGTAGGGTACAATAAAGTCCTCCCTGAGGCTCCTTTTCTCCAGGAAAAACAGGTCCAGCTCCTTCAGCTGCTCCTCATTAGGAGCTCCAGACCCTTCTCCAGCTCTGTTGCCCTTCTCCAGACTCACTCCACTGAACACAGCACTCGAGGTGTGGCCTCAGCAGTGCTGACAATCATGGGGACAATCCCTGCCCTGGTCCTGCTGGCCCCACCATGGCTGGCACAGGCCAGGATGGCATTGGCCTTCTTGGCCCCCTGGGCACAGCTGGCTCCTGTTCAGCTGCTGTCAGAGGGCACCCCCAGCTCCTTTTACACTGTGCAGTTTCCCAGACATTGCCCCCCAGCCTGCCCAGACCCATCTGAAGAATTTTCCCACCCTCCGTAGATCCCACCCAGCTTGGTGTCATCTGCAAACTGCCTGAGGTGCCATCAATCCCCTCATCATATCATTGATAAAGATGGTGAACAGGACTGGCCCCGACACTGAGCCCTGGGGAACACCACTGGTGACCAGCCACCAGCTGGATGTAGCTCCATTTGCCACCACTCTTCAAGATTTTAACTATGACACTGCAAAATACAAAGCTTTGTTCCTTCATCTTCCCCCAAAATACATTTTTGGGGGGTATAAATTTGTGTGGATATAATTTTTTTTGATATAAATTTTGGATATAAATTGCTTTATCATAGCTCTGTAAGTTCTGTAAAATAAATATTTTGGATGTGCTTCTGTCTTTCAGTAATGATAATGCAGAGCTTGAATGAGATCTGCCAGCTGTCCTGCCCACCTTGTGTCTGGCTTTATCATCAAAATATCTAGACCACTTAAAAAGATTATGTCACAATTTGCTATTTCTGTGGACAAACATTTTAGCATCCAGCTAAAAATGCAGACATGATTGTATAACATGATTCTTAAAAACAAGCAAAGATGCTCTTTAATTAGCATTAAAGCTGTTTGCTAAAAAGACCACATTTTTCAGTACAGTGGAACACAACTCAATTAGAGAATAGTTTGGTTTGTCAGTTTTCCTGGGGCATAGTAGGAAATCCTTTCTTGCACTGCATGTGCACATAAGCTCTGCCTTTGCTTCACAAAACAGACCTAACAAAATATGACAATTGAGTCTTGCTGCCAAAAAGGATTTTAAATGGGTTTGTATCTGTACAGCCCCACTTACCATATGCTGTATTTAGATACCCTAGGCAATGCAGTACCAATTTTTAGCTTTGCATCCTGATATCACATTTAAATCTTACATCTATGCAAAGGGAGACTAAGTTCCCCTTTTAAAGAGAGAAGGTAATATTAGTTTCTTGCTGCATTTTAATACAGTTTTATGCTATTTCCTCTGAGTCCCAATTTAAGCTTACTGTTGCCTCATTGCAGCATGTTGCAATCACAAGGCAATTAATTCCCTTAATGAAGAATCAGAATGTTGTTATCCATTCTTAGGACAGAGTTCATTCTCTGTGATGGACTCTGGCTGCTCAGCACATCATAAAGGAGGCAAAGGATGCTGAATTTTGCACATGAAGTCTGGCTGGACTGAATCACCAAAAGGGAATTCACTTAGAATCTTCCCTTCCCTTCCCTTCCCTTCCCTTCCCTTCCCTTCCCTTCCCTTCCCTTCCCTTCCCTTCCCTTCCCTTCCCTTCCCTTCCCTTCCCTTCCCTTCCCTTCCCTTCCCTTCCCTTCCCTTCCCTTCCCTTCCCTTCCCTTCCCTTCCCTTCCCTTCCCTTCCCTTCCCTTCCCTTCCTCCTTTCCATTCAGGAGCTGAATGTTGATTTTGTCTTTCAACAGAAAATGTTGACACCACGAAATTAATGCAGTACAGCCCTTAAATTTCAAGCAGCCAATTTCCCTTCATGGAATGCAAATGCCCCATCTTGCTTCCTGGGTCCCCTGGGCAGCACTGGGACAGTTACTCAGGGAGTCACTGTCAAACTGGGAATGGAGGCGGTTTGAACTGCTCATTAATAACAAGTAAAATCAGATGTGTGCTTAAATACTCCTTTACAAAGCTCAAGTGCTTGAAGCCATGTTGCAGACTGATGCTTCCTCTAGCTCCAGGTCCACTATCCCCTCTTTAGAATATGTCAGAAGGGCTCACTGTTTAAAAGGATAAGCCCAGAAGAGGGAAACTTTGGTTCTGTGACCTGCCAACCCCAAGATGAACCAAGCAGGTCCTGGTTCACTGGGTGCATGTCTTCTACACAAGTCTGGCGTTGGGAAGCAAATCTGCTCCTCAAACCACATTGGAGGCAGATGTCTCTGTAGAAGGACATGTAAGTCACTGCAGAAGAGAGAAAGAGCTTGGGGGATTCTGCCTGTACCCAGTGTTCCAGGCACCCCTGTGCAAGCAAAGCAGTCTGATAAAGAACTGGGAGGAGAGTTGGCTTTCATGTTGGGTAGTACTGGGCAAAGAAGTATAGAAATGACTGCAGGAGAAGACAGGCACTGCAATACTATCTGTCCAGCCAGATATCCACACCTGGTGCATGTGAGCTCATACTTTCTCCTCCTTTACTGTGGTAAATGAGATTACAATAACAAAGTTTCATTTTTTACACTGTAATCTTTGTTAACTCCCATGCCAACATATTTAAGTTATCAAATGGTCAGGATGAGACTGGGATTTTTCCTTTTATTTTTCTTCCTCCATGGTTGGAAATGGGTCTGGCTGTATCAGCATTGGGAGCCTGGAGGTCAGATCTATACCTACCAATTTCTATGGCTTGACAAACAACAGTGTCTTTGTAAGTCAAGGTTGCATCATCCCTGCTGACCTTCTGATATATCACAGTAATCACAAGAGGGAGCAACACTGCCTGACAAATTTGGTGTGGATTACATCCCTTTTGATTGCTATAAAATTCCACTATCAGCAGCTGTTACATACCGAAGGGCTCACTCGCACATAACATAATGAAACTGGTTAGTGCCAAGTAATTCAGGGACAAATTAAATTTGTAACTTTCTGTGTGACTCCTTAATCCCCACAGCTGCTCACACAAGGATAGTAATAGTCAGATATTACTCTCAAAAGACTTGTGGGCAAAATATTCCTCACAAAAGAGATTTAGACTTAAAACTCTTCTAAAAGCAGTATCGTTAGCACACAGAGAAGCCATAATAGTGCTCAAATTCCTAAGACCTCAGGTTTTTAACTTCATGTAGGATTTAATTCTATCAGGCAAGAGCACTTCTGAAGTTCAAGGAGCTTCTCCTTGTAGTGCTGGCACTGCAGCTTTAAGAGCAGACAATCCAAATTCCTCTGGTACAGGGGACAAACAGAGAAGTGCTTGAGCATAGATAGAGGGAACAGCATTGCCTTCTACTTCACTCCCAGTCTCCACCAAGAGCAGGATGGGCACTCATCCCTGTTAGGGCTCAGCCCTATCCAGCTCCTTGGCTGCTCCAAGTCTTGAAAAATTTGTCATTGCTTTTTCTCATTTATGAGAGTTGAAAATGCAACAGAAGGGGCAGCAAAAGCAAAATCTGGCTCCTCAAACTAGGTCAGTCTGCCTGGCCCACCCCTGAGCCCAGCCATAGGGTGCCTCTTCCCGTGGGCTGCTCTCTGTGTTTGCAGCCTGGCCCGCACCAGGCACTCCCAGCTAGAAAGAAGCTGGGAGAGAAAAGGTGCCAGGGAGGAGGGGAAGTAACCAGCAGGGAGTTACCTCCCCTCAGTGGAGACACACATTTATTACAGACAGATATCAAATATCTCTTGCAGCCCTGGGGCTGACCCCTCATGGCAGTAGTGGCTGATAAGAGTAAGGGATGTGTTGTACTGCCTTCCTTCTCAATTACAGTCTTCTAGGTATTTTGCTACAGAACAATTTGTCTTAGAGATTGCATGTTCAGGTAATGGCTTCAAATCAGTTCATTTCATGTTACATGACAGAAAGATTCATCATGGATCTGGAAATTGGCACTAATTTAAGAGGCACTATTTTGAGACGAAGGCAAAACAGGAAATGCTTCCTACTTATACATTATTAAAAACTTGAGAAATGTCTTGTCTTTTGAAAACATTCATTCCCACCCCAAATTTACATTAGCTGGTACAAAGGAATAAATAAAAGATTGCTGCCAGCAAGGCTAGAATTCCCAGTCCAGGGCAGATTTTCCCTGCAGTAGCCTCCTCTAACCCTGAAGGAAAATCTGTCTCCAGTTCTGTTTGTCATTGAGTTAAATGTCTATAAAAAAGCTTTTAACAGTGTAAAACATTCCTAGTGGAAATAAACACTACTTTTTTTTGTCCGTTGAAACAGGCTTTTCACCTGTCCTTAGATCATCCAATCTGTTCAAGGAGAGCAATGAGCTCTGCAGTGTGTTTCCTGTCACAACACATTTCATTTCTTGACATTGACACGCTCTGGACTCATTGAAACAATATATTCATCAACCATAATGTGAATTCAGTTCTGAGTAAGAAATGTCAACATACATTTAAGAATCATATTCCATGACATAATTACCAAGATGCTAATGAAAAATATTGGAAAGAGGACATATGGCCTTTAGAAGGAGAATTTTATGGTTCCCACTGCAGTTCTCAAGATAATTAGTTTGCAAAAGGGACTCCTTCGCAAAACTGTAAACATGCGTGGACTTTTTTAAGATAATCAAATATACAGGAGAAGACAGCACTGCACAGAACTTTAAGAAATTATCTACATCAGTCCCCTGCCTTGAATGGGGATGAATTATTATTCACCAGCCCTGGCCAGCTCTTTCTCCTTGCTAAAGAGGCTTCATCTTCAAGGATATCCCCTGGAAGAGCTGGGCTGCCATTCAGATCCCTGGTACCCCATATCCTCTCCAAAATAAAAACCACAAACAGACACTTTCAATGGTAGATGGTAGAAGGTAGAATACAGAGTTGTAATTGCATCAGGAAATGAAATTTTAAAAATTATCAAATTAGGTGTGATTGCCTTCTGACAGTTTGGTTGGGTTTTTAAAATAAGACTTGGGGTGAGAGGACAGGGAAAAGCTCTGTGTTCATTGCATAAAGATTTATATTTTCCCCTTCTTTTCCTGGAACACTATGCTCATGAAACACTCAAATTGAATTTCAATGTCTCTGTCACCTGGCAGCTTTCTGATACAATGTGAGTTTTTCCATGGTATTCAAACTGAGCTGAATTTGGGTCACCATCAGCCACTTAATTTTGCTTACCAGTGAGGCAAAGCTAATGAAGACATCTTTCAGAGCAATGTAATATGTGTTTAATGTGTCAGCACTTGTGAAATTGAGTTCATTTCTTTAAAAGATGCAAGGAGCTTTTAAATGCAAGGAGGTAACATAATGAATAAAATGTGAACATTGTGACATTGAACTTTGTTTGGAGCCATTGAAACATTTACATCACGTTTCAAACATTCCAGCACATTACCTTACCGTCATAGGGTATCACAAGAAGATACATCTTGCCTCTCATCTCTGTTTGAATATTGCTGAAGTGAAGCTGCTAAAGAAACTTCAAAAGGAGTGTAAATTATTTACAGGTTCTGGGACTTCCACATTAGAAAATACAATTGGGAAAAAATAATGAGATTTCAGCTCTCCAAACACTCAAAGACAAAAATGCTACATCAAAGATTCACCTTCTTTTAGCTTTAGATGGCATAATACAAACAAGAATTAAAAATATGGTGAGAAGAAGACACCTAGGGAGCCAAATTAATACCTGATGTCTTTCATGAAGTGTCTTCAAATAATTTTTCTTTTAAATATTGTGAAGCATTATTTTCACTTCTAGGGCATCTACATAGTTTTTTTTCTTCTACATATCTTGAAATATTTCACAAAGACAGTGACACTGAAAGCTGGAAGACAGGATCATCTCACTAATCACTCTGTAGGACAATGCCCAGCATTCTATTATGTATATCACACTTCTTTGAGGCAATATTCCATAAGCTAATAGTTTTCAAGAAGCTTTTCTTGAATTTAAGCCCGTGAAAATACATAAGAATGTTTTTTCCCTGCACATAATCTACCTTTTCCCCACAATGTCCAATAGTTTTTCCCCTTCCAAAATGTAAGGCAGCCCCATATGCCCTTGATGAAGCAGAAAACCTTAGAACTTTATGAGACAAGTGCAGGGACCCCAGTCCAGTCCTCATCAGGAACATTCCCACATCTCAGAGAACATCAGTGCATCTGGTACTGAGTGGCAAATGAAGGAGAAAGATCCAGCTCTGATTAACATCTGCAGATACAGGCAGGTTGGTATGTTCTTCCCATCTGAAGGCAAAATCTGTCTGATTTAGCAGCAGTAATTGTGCTGGGTTTTGTGGCAGCAATTTTCTGATGCTGATCCTCTTCTGATTTGTCATGATTAAGGCATTGTTCAGCCTGTCTTCCTCAGACATTCCACACAAAGGAAAATAACAACCAGGCACCCCTGTGCACAGGCTTCCATTGGCAGAGAGAAGGTGCTTGGCGCCAGTGAGAGGCAGCAAGAGAAATATTCTGTCAGTGCTGGTGCTGCATCTGTGGACAGGGTGTCACTGTCTGTGCATTGTAATGATCTCAGAAACAACCAGAAACTTTTTCTTTCTTTGTTTAAAAATGAAATTAAACAAACAGAAGAAGTGAGGCAATCTCATATGCAGATATCACTGTGACAAATGCCTCAGTTTATTGGAGAACCAGTTGCTGTTCCTGACACATCAATGCCTCCCACTGCATTTTACGAGTGAGGCACTTCAGTGGTGTTGTATGTAAATAATACAAAATAACTTACTTACAAGAGAAGACATCAGTTTTTTCCTTCCTCCCACTTGCCAATGCTTGTCATGCCCAGCTTCATTCACTTTAATTAAATACCACGAAGTCATTAAAGGGAGATGATAGTGAAGTGCAGGATTCCATGATGGAATTCACAATGATGTAAGCAAAGCTAATAGTTTTTTCCTTGTTGAAAAAGAAAGCTATTAATATGATCAGCAAGGATTACACTTTGTTTGCTGTCCCCAGTATTTTAGGTCACAAAGCATATTGCTCCCTGAATGCCAAAGCTGACCCTAGGGCTAAAATCAGTGGTTTTGGCAGAAGGGTCCCAGCGGAATCATTGCAAATATTTTGTTGAGGTGTTTAAGCCCCAGGCAGCTGCTCTCTCACTCTCCCACCAGCAGGACCAGGAAGAGAATCAGAAGGGTAAAAGCTGGAAATCCTGTGGGCTGAGATAAAGACAGCTTAATAGGGAAAGCAAAAGCCCCACACACAAGGAAAAACAGGTAATTATTTCCCTGCTTCCCACAGGCAGGCAGATGTTCAGCCATCTCCAGGGGAGCAGAGCCTCATCTCAGGTAATGGTTACTTGGGGAGATTAAATCCATCACCCTGAATGTCTTCCCCTTTCTCCTTCCTCTCCCCACTTTATATTCTGTGCATGATGCCTCATGGTCTGGAGTATCCCCTTGGTCAGTTTGGGTCACTCAGCCCAGCTATGTCTCCCCCCAGCTTCACAGGCCACCCCAATTTCCTGGCCAGCAGGGCAGTGCAGAAAGCAGAAAGGGCCTTGGCTCTGCCTAGTTCACATGCTGCTGTCAAGGGTATGTACCCACCAGCAGCTGAGAAGTCCAGTGATAAACCCAGTCTAGATAAATATCTACAAACAATGCTGTCTGTCTAGCTGCAACAGGTATAACACAGAACTGCCACCAAGATCAATGTCAATCATTGTTACAGCAGGTAACATTTGAGGTACACAAAGTGAGTTTACTGAGCAAGGAGTCAGCTTCAGAGAATGTGATCTCACATGCTGACATCTCAGAGCTCTTGTATTGACAAGGGAGCTGCTCTCTGATGTTCCTAAGGTGTTCCAAGTCCTTCTGCTTTCTGGGAGAAGGAGAGGCTCCACCAATTACTCAGCTTGGACCCAAACTGAAGCATATAATTAAGAAAAAACAAAACACAACAAAGCTAACAGATAGAGGGCTGGCCTGCAGGATGAACTCCTCCCTCAGGCTTTTGTCTGATTTCCCATCCTTTTTTTGACAATCTACATTCAGCTTGGTCACTTGGTATATTAATTATACAATTTAAACAGGCTACTCGAAATGACTGTCCTTAAAACCCTCCCTTTGTTTGAGATGTAAAACATTCACAGGTATCAGTAAATAGTTTTTTACACTTCACAAGGAAAGCAGCTATGGCTGCTAGCATTTGAGTCTGCTGCATCTGTGGTGGCTGCAAAAACTGCAGTGCACAAATTGTCCCAGTAAAATATTTTGTGGGGAACAAAACGTGTACCTGTAACTGTACTGATGGAGCTGATGGAACTGTTAGAGACACAGAAGACTAAAAAGGACCTGAAGAGAATTCAATGTTCTCCTGAGATGTTTAAAAACATCCAGTGATGAAGACGTGGTGGAGATCTGCAAACTGCCCAGGGATATATTTCAGCGTTAACTACTGAATTAATTGTTAGAAAAACTTTCCTAATACCAAACTTTAGATTTTCCTTTTTCCTCTTTAAGGTGATTGCTTTGCTCTCATCCTCAGTTGAAATGAAGTGTAATTTATTGCCTTCATTTTCATAGCAAACATTCAGAGGTATAAAGACTGCTCTGATTTTTCCTTTATTTTTCTTCTTTCCTGTAGATCAACAACAAATGTTTCAGCATCTCTACACAGTTTACATTCTCTAGACCTCACAGGCTTTTCTTGACCTCTCTTCATTTTCCTGTACTCTTGAAAACAAAGTCTACAATGGCATTTTTTACATCAAGGATGGACTTAAAAGTGACACCCTAAAACTTTTTTTGGTTTAGCTTTATAAATAATGAAAAAAAAAAGTTGGTATTGGAAAAGAGAGCAGATTATCTGAGCCTGTACCGCATCAAGTAAGTGAAAGATTCTCCTAAAGAGCTCACAAACAAACATGGCACAGTGACATGGGCAAGAAACAACACTGAAAAAAAAATTAATAACCAAAAAGAGAAACACAGTAATGTAAATGATAATAGATGCTGCATACTCTATTGTCAGTAAACCTAAACCAAAGATAATGAGGAAAACACTTTGTTTCTTCAGAATCTGAGAAAAAGTTTTGAGAAAAAAAATTGAATTTTTGATTAGATACAGACAATACACCTGTATTTGTTAATGCATGCAGCCTCTTGGTAAGGGGAATGGCCCATTCCTATCCAAAGTGAGCATCTCACAGAGCAGCTCACAGAAGTATCAATGGCTTTGGCTGAGGTCCAAGCCATGTCACCTGTCCAAACTGATCCATCTTTTGTAGACCCATACGTAATACCCATCAAGTCAAATAAACTATGATCTAATCAAACCAGATACAATGACTACACAATGAAAGAAATCACCTATGAAGGAAGTCAGAGTCTGAATGAGCCTGAAGATACATTCAAGAGGGATGGAAATTATTTTGCTGTGGCAAGTGTCCTACTCCAAAGTTTAATATTTTGTTCTAATCTTGAGGAAAGCTTCCCTTGCTTTATTGAAAATTTAGCAAGGTTAGGCTCAAGTTGGTGAAAAAAAAAAATCCATTTTTTATCTCTTGTGCAATGAAAAATGCTCTTCATGCCTCTTGAAAAAGTCTTCCATAAAGCAAGATGGTGTAGTTTATAATAGAAAAACAGTGTTTTTCCATGAGGATTTGTAGACAGCAGTAAGATCCCTTCATCTTCTCCAGGCTGAGCAATTCCAGGCCTCACAGTCTATTTTCATATATCTTGTGCTCCATTCCCTCAACTATCCTACAAACCCTCTGCTGATCTTGCTCTCTTCCATTGTGTTCACATCTGTCTTGCACTGGGGAGCCCCAGTCTGGGTGCAGTGCTCCACTGCAATAGACCCTACATGTGTACATTTACAAACATGGGTCATTGAGTGTTATTTCACTCTAATCCACTCCAATGGGTCTGTTAAAACCTGAATTACCCTCTTCTAGGGCGGGTTGTAACTGTGAGCCTGACCTATTTTCACAAACCATTTTACAACAATTGTTTAGCTCTCACATATGTAGGCATGTTCATTTATATCCAAGGGTTTGACCCTCAGCCTGTTCATTCACACTACCCATGGAATTTGCTTTAAACATGGGAAACATTTTTGCAACAGTCAGAGTGTATTTGAATATATTATATCTGAAAAAGAAAAGGTATAGATCAATTCTTCTACTTGCTGTGACTTTGGACACCTTTCCCAGAGTCTGGCAGGTATTTATTGTGACGTTTCAGGGGCTGTGATGTTAAATAGTCAAGTACCTAAATTTAACAATTTACTGATGGAGAAACTAGGGAATATATCTCTGCCTCCCTTAGTTGGTGCTATAGCTACTAAATACTGAATGTTCTTTTCATCACTTGGTCTCTAAAGGGCAGTGCTAGGACTCCATGGGAACCAGAAGGAACAGTCAGATCCCCAGTAAACCAGTCATGATGATCAGGAGAGGTCAGGAACAGTCAGGTCCCCAGTAAACCAGTCATGATGATCAGGAAACTCTCCAAGGAGAGGCATAATATGTGCTTACTTGCACAGCAGAGGAAGGATGAGTATTTTAGGTGGCTTTCAGGGGAGAAAAGGCTTACTGCTGTCCATAGAGTGTTTTATCTGGCAGCATGGGCTGAGACAATTATGAGTTTGAGCTGTGTCACTGAAAGAAATGTCTGGCTTGTGAGCCTCTACAGCAGCTGGGCAGATTGCTCATGCTGTCAAAATAAAGGTGGGTCCTCACCTTCCAGAATGAAAGATTCAGGGAATCTGCCCACAGCAGACAGTGAAACATTTGTAGAAATTAAGCAGAGTTTTAAAGGTGTAAGTATTGGGCATAGGATAGCATCAGATAATCCTTTATCCAAGTCTATCCCTTCCTGTTTTTTAATTGTCTCCTAAATACTAAACTAGATTATTTTGTATAGTTATTCTCTACTCTTCCTCTTGAACATGATATATGGAATAGGGTAGATATAGGTTAGCTATGAATAATTCTTTATTGTGAGGGTGGTGAGGCACTGGAACAGGCTGCCCAGAGAAATTGTGGATGCCCCATTTCTGGGAGTGTTCAAGGCCAGGTTAGATGAGGCTTTGAACAATATTCTAGTGAAAGGTGTCCCTGCCCATGGAAAGAGGGTTGGAGATGGACAAACTTTAAGATCCCTTCCAACCCAAACCATTCCATAATTCTGTGTAAAAAGAACTCAACACAGAGAGATGGAGAGCCCTATAAGGTGCTTTAACCATGTTCAGATGGCAGGAACACGGCCTTGCAGGCTATGATTTCTGTTGTCAAACTAAGGAATGCTGCTACATTTTATGGGACAGCCCCTCAGAGCAAGACACCAGGGCCTCAGGGCAGTGGGTCTCAGGCATTCCTTAAATGGCTTGACCAAGTATTACTGTAGAGGATCACACACACAACTATTCCAGTCGAAATTGGGATATTATTTTCTTAGAGTCTTTGAAGAACAGATTATCACCAATACTTTTTTTTTAAAAAAAAGTAACTGGGATATTGAAATTTTGAAAGGTAGGAGGGGGCAGTCATTCATTCAATGGATATTATATGCACTTCATATTCTCACACATGTAAAAATTATAGTTTTTGAAATTCAGACCCCCAAATCAGCTACAGAGATTAAATCCAGGGTTTTCAAAAAGTAAGAACAAGAATATGTATGCATAGCTAGTATATTATATAAAATATAACATTACTAGGATATGCTACACATATATATATTATATATATTAGTTTATGTGCTTCTTGGGAAGGTGATAAATGATTTTGTGCATCCACCTTTGAAGAATTCAGGTCTGGTTTTGGGTGCCTCAGGCAGGTATCTTTACACCCTTGATTTCTTCTAGCAAATAGGGCATGATAAACAAGGGGACTTCAGTGTGCCAGTGCAATTTTTAAAGCAGTTCTTTTCAAGAAGACCCAAAGCTGGGAGCCTTTTAAAGAAAAGTGTCCTGGAGATACAGACTTGAGATACTGTCAGATTTAACAAACCAGCTTTTATCACTTGTCACATACTGTTGTAGGGAAGCCCATTTAGAAATGTCATGTGGTAGAGCAGCTGTGTAGGTGTACACTGGATGTCAGAGCCTGTTCCATTTGCTGTCTTTCCTCAGAGTGCTCATTAAGGGACTATAGTCACATCTTCCAACATTGCAATTTTGAGTATTAAAGGCATTTATGCATCCAAATAAAATATTTTTATGCTGTGTCAGATGACAATATATCTTGTGCTTCATTCCCTCAAGTATCCTACAAACTGCAAATTTAAATGGTGGTTGCTGTAACTTCATTACTGAGTCCTAAGTGGAATCACTTAATCCAGAAAAAAAACAAGTGGACATAAGAAAACTGGCATGAGTGTAAATTTTTGTCATGAAATATTCACCATGTAGTCAGTACGTGATCAGATTAAATTTCTTATTTTTGCATGGGACTTGCAGAGAAAGTGTTGTTTTGTGCACCACCAAAAGCTCAGTCCCACAACACCGTGCAGCATTCTTGCCCTCATTGCTGGTGTTTGCTCTGGGAGTTCCCAGTGAAGCAACAAGAGCCCAGCAACACCTAAACTCAACTCTTCCCCTTCCTCTAGTGGTTTTAATTCAGTAGGGGGGACTGCTCAGTGTGCCCTAGCAGATTATTAGTAGCAGGATTTAAAGCATGTGTCTCTCAGATGGCTACAGATTCTCATGTCTTAGACAGCCTTTCAAAAGTCAGTGTTGGGTGCTGCCAATATGCTAAAAATTGTTAATGCTGATTTTCTCCTACTTCTGCACACACCAGTCTTAGCCAGCTTGGGGTTGGGACCAGCAGGTGTGCCTAAAGACTAGGAGAATACCTCACCTTTTATAGGCCAAATTCTGTTACATTCTGCTTCCCCTAAAAGAAAAAGCAAGTGGCAGATGCCTTTAGATTTTCAAACACCAAAAGTGTGGTCATTATTAAAACTGAGACATGAAAGATTTTGTCAATCTGCCTAAAGCCACAGAGCCAGGACAGTTTTCCGAAATATCTTCCTTCTTTCCCTCCCAGTAATGTGGTTTCATTCCCTAATACTAACACAAATAGAAGGTGCACTACCTTCTCTTCATGGCTTGAGGGGGGTCATTAGTTTATTACAGATGTTCCAAATAAACCTTCTACCCCAATACTGCAGCTGTGGTTTTACCCTGTGCAACTTCAGCATGATAATATTTGCTTTCTAAAACCCAGAATGTTTTCCAAAGTAAATTGTCATCTTGATTGCATCATCATGTGTTGGGAAACCTTCATGAGTGTTTATGAAAAGGGCAGGAAATGAGAGGTAAAATTGCCTGTGTTTCAGAGAAGTTTATAGTTCATCTAAATTTCCTGGCCTGAAGGAATTCAGTGACTCTAATTCAGCACTGCAGTAGATTTAATTGCCTTGGATATTCTTTTTAATGTGAATGCAATGCTCAGACAAATACAGCTATGGAGAAACCTTGTAATATTTGGTTCACTTGTGTAACCAGAGTGCCTGTAGGTGCCAGGCATGGGCTGGGGCTGTGCTGCCCCCACCAAGGCTCACCCAGGCTGTGAGGGGGTGCCAGGCTGGCATTTATGCATCACATTCAGCACTCCTGGCTCTCTGCTGCAGGCTGCAAACACTCCCACCTTATTCCTGTGTATCCAGAGGTGCTAGGGTAAGGAAAGAGGTAGTGGCTGGTGGTGTTGGGTATGTGCCCTCTTGGGGGTTTGTGTGGGATCCTACAGAGGCACCCCAGGACGTGGGCAGCAGTAATGCTCCCCTCTGACACCACAGCACTGCACTGAGAGCAAAATGCCTTCCCTGCTTCACAGAGCTGACAGCCTGAGTGTCCTGGGAGCAGAGTTAAATATTTACTTGCTATTACACCATCCACAGATTGCTCTTCTCTGGGGAGTTGTCATCAAGCCTTTAATGCAATATTCAAGCTCATTAACAGCCTGTGAAGACAGACTAAAAGAAAGAGGTCAGAACCCAATATTTGACTGTATGATGTCTGCACCTGAGGAAAAATGCAATAACCAGAAAAGAAAATATCCACTCTCAGAAACAGTCTGCTTGTTAACAAGAGCCATGCTGATGGCACAAACTGAACATAAATGAATATGTTCTACATTTTAAAGGGCAGACCCCAAAGCAGAACTTTTTTAGCCAGAAAGCAAAAGAAAGCCAAGCACTTTATGAAGTCTGATAGAAGCAGCTACTGCTATCAATATAATGCAGTAAAACTAAACTAGAATGGTAATAGATATGGACAGCTCTATAAAACTTCCAAACTTCCAGAGAGACAAATAGACAATAGCTTACAAGTAAAAGACTACACAAGGGCAAAAGCCTAGCTTAAAGTAAGAAAGAAGGGGCAGAAAAACCCCAAAGAAATTAGAACAAAATACTAAATATGCAAATATCAGTCAACCAAAGTCAAGGATCATGGGTTTGCCCCTAGAGCAAATTTACCTTATGTGGCATCAATTAACTAATTCTTTCAACATGACAAGATCACGGAATTAGGAGGAATTTCAAAGGACTGTCTCTTCTACTCCTACTCTGCAATACAATCATTTTCATAGGAGATTTTTCACTCTGTTCTGTAATTAAAATCCCATATCCTTCCCATGAAATCCTTCTGTTTCACTGGCCTGACCACATGGCTGGCTGATGCTTATCTTCCTTATGACAGTTTAATCTCGTGCTCCTCATGCTGTTCAGAGCCCACACTGGAGCAGGCTGCTCCTGAAGAACTGCAGCCCTGGGAGGGACCCAGCCAGGACTGTGCCTGGGGCAGAGCCCTGAAATGGAGCAGGGAGACAAAGGGAGGATCACAGGGCAGCTGAGGTGAAAGGATATGAACTGACCACTCACCCAATTCCCACCCCCTGTGCAGCTCAGGGGAGAACCAGCGGAGCCAGGACTGAGGTTGAGCCTGGGAAGAACAAGTGGGAGGGGGCAGAGGAAGTTTTGTCTTTTCTTCTCACTATCTTAATCTATTTTTAATTAATGGGAATAAATTGATATAATCCTCCTCAATCAAGACTCTTTTGCCCATGCCAGTAATTGCTAAGCAATCTCTCATCTCTATCTCAGCCCACAAGCCCTTTCATCAAAGCTTCTCCTCCATTCACTGAGAGAGGTGAGTGCTTGGTGGGCCAGACAAGGTCACACCACCACAACTCCTTGCAGCCATCTCTTCAGCGTTTAGAGAACATCATGATGCCATTTTATAGAGCACATGTACAGTATCTATCCTCTTCAGTCTTAAATGAGGTACATTTTAACTAGAGGAAGCTTTAGGAATAGAAAACAGAGAGCAATGACAATTATAGATCGCCTAAGCCTTTCCTTGGCATTATTTAGCATAAGTAAAGCTTCTCAGAGAAGAACAGGATAAAACTCTTCAGAAATAAGAGATGAGCTGGAATTTGTTAGAAGCCTAGTTCATAAAATGAGTTTAATTGCAAATAACAATGTTATTAGACCCACTTATAATGCAGAAACTCGAACAGTTTTATGTGACTGGTGTGGTAAGCAGGAAGAGCTTCCCTCTGAAGCAGCACTCCTTTGGGGCTGAGTTCATCATCACATGGCTGGCCTCAGAAATTATTAAGTCTTCTCAGAAGCTTTAGTTTTTGAGTATCAGGCAAGCTAGTGAAACTTTAATCTCCAAAGTACTAAGCATCATTTAGTGATTTTTAAAATACAGATGCAACCCTTTATTTTAATTACTTCTTAGCATCTTAATGTGTACACATTTGTTTATTAATTTATTGTATCATACTGGTCTTCCCTTTTTTGTGTTGGAGTTTCTTATCAGAATCTTAAGATAAGGTTGCTGGGGTTTTTTAAATTGCACAGTCATAAAAGCCCAGCTTTGAGGGTGGGTCTCCTTGAATTCTCCTGCATCTCACATCCATAGCAGGGAGTCAAGACTCTTTTTTATTCTCAGTTCTTTAAACTATTTATACAGTTTAAAGTTTTAATATTTTATATATTTAAATTTTATAAAATTATATTTTTATATCTATATCTATGATATATTTATATATACCATTGGTCTGTATCTTGCATGGCCTCTCTAAAGAGTGAATAATGTACCTGACCTGAATCTTTACCAATGAGAAGTACACTGGAAGAAATTATTTCACATATTTTACAAGTTTTACCCTTGGCAATGCAACCTCGGATGACATTTCCCATTTTTGTAATATGACATGGTTGACCAAAGTCCATACTTGTCCAGAGCTTTTTCTTCAAAACTGCTGAAGAAAGTTCCTCCCCATCCTGTACCAATAGGGATGATTCATCCCACTCATATAGCATGCCTTTGGATAATTTTAATTCCAGCTTCCTTTAAATTTAATCTTATTTTTAATTCAATTTTCAACTTTGCCAGGAACATTTTTGAGCTCTATTTTTGTCATCAAAAGAATTTCTGGCTTTACTGGAATTTGCAATTTTAATTTAAGAATTAATTACTAGAAACTAGAAACCATCATCATTAGTGCATTACAAGATGAACCAGTTTTAAATCCCCGAAAAGAATTAAGTTTTCATGTCATGCCACCTCTAAATTGTAATAAAGTTCACACAGATGTGAACTCAAATTCACTTTAGACTGATGAAAGATTAAGTTATTTTCTTATCTCCAGATTTTCTGGTGTCTCAGGCTACTCAGGGGTCTGGCCTGTACAAAGATCTATCCCTTAACACCAGGGGAACATGCAAATGGCACCAAAACAGAAGAGTTTATTCCTGATTCTGTTCACCCTTCATGCTATTGTCTATGGGTTTTAATTTTTTACATTATTATATTACTAAATTATTAGTACTGCTGTTATTCAATTCACCATTAAATTAATTTCTCTGTTAAAAGAAGGGTTTGATTCAGCAGGCATGCATTACATTAGAGAAGGAATTCAGCTAAGTTCTTCAGGGGCTCTGTCTGTCCTTTTAATTATGTGATAAATGGAATTGTTTCTAAAAATTGTCATTACAAGTTTTGTTTGTAATATATATTTTGACATAGTTATTGAGCATTGTGGAAAAAAAATCAGTCACAGTTCAGACCTCTGAAGCAAAGGCCTGTTTACCCACCGAGATGTTCAGGAGCCGTGTGGAGTGGCTCAGCCTCTGTGCCTGGTCCTGCAGGGTTTCTGCTGGAGCCCATCTGCCGGCAGAGCAGGGCTCTGGAGAGCAGCAGCGCACAGGGGGCTGCGCTGTGTGCCTGCCACATCCAGAGCTGCTGCCAGGAAGGAGCAGACTCACATTTGGATTTCAGCTTTAAAACCAGAGATTTATGTAATTTGATGGAAAGAGAACAATTTTGTCATGCTTCTTTGAAGTAATTAGAAACAATTTTAGAGCTAATTTCTGTGCGTAGATAGATTTGCAGGACTGATGTTATTTGTGTGTTAAAAATATTATGCCATAGAGCCGTAATCCCCAAAATTCTTCTATCTTTGCTTTACTATTCTGGCCTCAGTGGTGTTAACAAAGATACTTGCATAACTAAATTCAACTACATAAAAACAACCTCTTGGTATCAGAACCAAAAGATGAATAAACAAAGAGTGGCAAGGGCAGATAATGTTTTAAAGACTATTGCATTTGAAGAAATTAGCATATTTTCTTGATTTTCTCTTTTCTCAAGTGACAGAACTTGACCTGCAACTGGATATTAAAAGAAATGTGAGAGAGGAAGCAAGGATGCTATTAAGACCGTGGTGTCCCTGAAGTCCCTCATTCCCAAGAAAACTGATCTTTCCATCAGACCACAAAAATATCATCTCAGAGTTGTTGAGTTTTTGGTTTGTTTGTTTTTTTTTGTTTGTTTGTTTGTTTGTTTTTTTGTTTGTTTTTTTAGGACTGAGATAATAATAGAGCTGGTCATAATTGCATTAAGTCATATGCTTACATTTTTGTTCAGAGAGGATTTTATGAATTTGAATGTAAAAGAAATCCAGGGAAGGGAAAGATGCCTAGGAGCTGCAGACCTAATCTTGGGATTCTTCTGCCCTCTTGTGACCATTGTGAGATGCTTTCTGTAGCTCCGTGCTGTGTAGAATAAACGTGCATCACAATTTATTCTCATTCACACCCTCGACCTTTCTCAAAAGCAGCTCTCAGCTCTCACTGTGCCAGCAGGTGGCTGTGCCTGCACAAGCTGAGATCCCCATCCATGCCTGACCTCTCTGCCCAGAGGAAAGCAGAACTCTTTGGCCCTCTAATTTTACTTACAGAGGGAAGAGAGGAGACCCAACCAAAAAAAAAAACAACCCAATTCACCATATAAAACAGGTTTCTGATACATTTGTTTTTCTCCAGCTGCCAAATGGAGATTTTACATTATAATAATGAAGATCATTGATTACCTAATGTAACCATAAGCACTGGAGAAAGGTCAAGTAGAAATTATTATGGGAAATTCTGTTGTATTTTTAGGTGCATGCTTTATTTTAGGAGAATTGGCAGTTGTGTCCAATCCTTTTTATTATTATGGGATGGTGGGTTTAGTATTGGCATCTGTGGCTGGGTGTGGGTGAGTCCAGGTACCTCCTTTGTGCTGCTGGCGCTGTTTGTAGTGCACTTGGGCAGAATATCATGGGCTATTTTCACTCTGTCTTTCCAGAAATATGGGGGCATGGAAGAGTTATTGGGTGTGGCATATGGCAAACTTTGGTTGTAGTTGTGAGAGTAGCTCTGAGTGTTGGTTGGGTGCAGACACTGCTGATAACTCGTTGTCTCCTCTGTGTGATTGGGTTTTAGGGGGCAGCTGTGTTCTGCCCATGGGCACCAGGGTGGCTTTTGGTTGCAGGCTTGGAGTTGTTGCTAACTTTTTCTGTCATCTTAGAACTTTTATGGGGGCTATCTTGTGCAGTTTAGGGTAGAGAGGAGTCAAAAAGTAGTTTAATTAAAAATAGCAGTGTTGGGAGTTTTAGATAATGGTTTTCTTTCTGAAGGGAAAGAACTCCAAGAAGAGGTATAATCTTCAATCTTTGGTTTACAAGACCAAAGTTTCTATGAACTATTAGAGTAGTTTTAGAGGTTAAGTAATTTTCTAAAGCTCCAACAACAGGCATAGGATTAAGAGGATTATGAAGTAAATGAGGGTGGCAAATTGCCTGATGATAATGAATGGGTGTTGTACTGCTTGGCTGCCTGCTCATCTGAGAATGCAGAGATTGGCTGTGAGGGTTTAGCATGGGGTTGTGATGGGGTTGAAAGGTTATTCTACATTGTTTTGACTTCTGCTTGGGGGGGACAAGGAAAGACTCCTACAGAGGTGGCAGGAGCTGTGTCAGGATACACTGCAAGAGCTACAGAGCCACCAAGGCAGAGGCATGGGCTGGCTGCAAGCTACTCTAACACCATCTCCAGCCTCAAGAGACACATTTTGTGCTGACATGGTACCCAAGATGGAATCAGGTCAGACAAGGGGACTGATTTTAGAAATAACATTATGAGCTCTTGGGCAACGTGGTATTGAGTGCATACATTGCGTCCCTTATCACCCCCAACCCTCTGGAAAGGGGGAGATTTAAAGGGCTGCTGAAGACTGTGTAAAGAGCATTAAGTAATGAGGATGGAAGCCCTGGGGTGCAAAGTCAGGGTTAAACATGTGGCCAACAGTAATCCTTTTGAGACATCTGCAGGTACTTGAACAACCTTGTTCCATATTTTCTCCTCATGTGTGAAATGATTACAAAAATATGAAGAATATTGATGGAAACAGCAGCATTATTTTCCTGCATTGTCACAGAAGAATTGTGTATTAATTGTGTTTTTTATATAGCATAACTCACTGCAGCTGGGGAGGATTAAGGTCTATATTTTGTCCATGCCTTAAGTAAGTACAGTTATCAAATTACAATGAGTTTTCTAAATGATAAAAAATTATAGCAATTAACATTTTAAATTAATTTCCATTAAAAATTGTTATCGTCCCTCTTTGCAACCAAAGAGTACCCGAGGAGCTGATGGCTGCTTCTGTCCATTCTGGCCCCTTCCCTCCTGCCCTGCATCACCCCTGCCCTGCACTGCACCCAGAGGGCACCCTGGGATCAGCTGGATGCTCTGCAGGACTCCTTTAGCACCACCAGGTGTCCCTGCCCTGTAAGAAATCACCATCCGAAGCCTAACTTAGAAGCCAAAACACTTTGTTTCTTTTTTTTTTTCTTTCTTTTTTGTTTGTTTGTTTGTTTGTTTTTAATCAACAGGAGCAGTGTTTCCAGAATGGGCAAAAATACGCGCAGCATCCATCCTCCCTGCCTCCCTCACTTTTTCCCTCCATCCCCAAGCACAGAACCAAGATGATTTATGTCCATGAGGGAAGAGGCTTCCCAGCTTTCCAGCAGCACTGTAGTTCACTTACTGCCTCTGCTCTTGTCACATAAATATGAATATGAGAATGTATCTGACATGAGACATTTTGCAAAGCAAAGTAGCCTGGTACTGCTCTGCCCACCTTCAGTGGTGGCTCTGAGTGTGTGTAGAAACTCTGCTGGGAATTCCATGGTTCCTGTACATCTTCTTTGGTCCTCGACCCTGGGAATGAGCATTCAAACCCAGGCACATGGAGTCACTGCAGAGCTCCTTCCAGCCTTGTGGACTGTCTCAGAATCTCCAGTGGCAAATGTCTGAGGAAGAAATACAATAATAGAGAAATACAAAATAATCTTTTCTCCTTCCTTTCCTCCTTCTCCCAGACTCCAATTCTCAGAAAAGTCCTTCCCATGCCTTCAGAAATGCCCTTTCTGTGCCTTATGTATTTATATTAAAAAAAAACAAGTATTTGAAACTACTATCTTTGACTGACCGGTACAGTGCCACACCACAGGCACCAATGGATTTAATGAAATAACCTACATTCAGTACTGATTGGATCTATTAAGTTTCCTGTTCTCAGCTCTGCTCCTCTTTTCTTCTCCCTGTGGTTGGACAGAGGTATGCATACAGGTCACACAAAAACCTCAAGGCAATGATGAAAATGAAACATCAGAATCAGCCAAGAGTTTCCTCAGCTGGGGCAGCTGCTGCATCCAGCAGCAACTCTCTGGCTGAGGTGGATTTTTCCTGCCCACCTCCCTCTTCCTGCTGGAACTCTGGGGCTCACAGTTAGAACAGCCACAATCCAATTAATAGGGCAGAATTAATTGGCCTTTTCCATCATGAAGAAAAGACTCATGAATCGCTAACCTGTCTCTGGTATGGAATATTGTGCCAGTTCTTTCAACTGTTCACTTCTGTATTCCTGATTTCCGTATGAATTTATTTATATATGCCTATCTCCAACTCTTTCTTTCAAAAGCATCGATAAAACTAAATGCTAACACACATCCTGCAAACCAACTGAGATCAATTTTTAGAATTTAGAAATAATTTAGCACATCATAAAATATAAAATATAAAAATATAAATATGGCAAATATAAATCTTACTACTATGAAATCATTATCTTATTATGGGAGCTTTCTGCAATGTATACACCAAAGTATTTGCAGTTAAAAAACCTTGGTCCAGAGTTGCTATTAATAGACCCCGATTCAGTATATTTAGAGGTGAAAGATGCATTAAATCTCTAAATCTGGCAGTTAAAAATAAATTTACTCATGTGAGGCCTTAAAAGGAAGACAAGTTTTTAATTTAATACTGCACAAGTGAGGCAGAGACATTTAGTAACAAATCATTATAAAAAGTTTTCTTCTTTGAAATGATCATTTGGAATTCTTTATAATTTTCTGCCTGGGAATTTCATAGTAAAGGGGAGCTGTAGTTCTGTGGAGACTGAGCAGTGCCAACTGGAAGCATCACTTGGTGTTACACTGTTCTTTTTCTTTGACAAACAAATTAATAAGCAAATAGATAAGCACAGCCTGTTGATGCATTTACTGAAACATGGCCATGTTTTCTGAATTTCCAGCAGGCACCCCTCCAGTGCTTCAGCACATGATAATCCCCTGGGTGAATTTGATGCCTCATGGTAAGCCAGCACTGCTTCCATGGACTAAACCAGAGTTGCTCTGTTTGCAGCCCTTTACACTGTTCCAAGGGAAGGGTGAATCAAGCAGGTTTAAAAACCAGCTGGAACTCATGTCCCACTGGTCAAGGGCTCACAAACAAGACAGAGGAAAAAGAAAGACATAGGAAGCTTTCATTATTTCCTACTTCTTTAGTATTTAACATATTCCTTCTGTCTTTAGGCTTTTAGAAGGCTTCCAGACCACAATATTCCTTTGGGTGCTGTAATGGCATTTCTGGAGGCCAGAAGGAAGCACCAATGTATAAAACTTTCAGCAAGTGTTTAAAAACACAGACCAGATTCTGTGCCATTTGATAAGAATTTAATTGGAGAAATCAAGGCATTTTTCCACAGAGGAGTAATTTGTAAATAAGAAAATGTCATCTTTATTTCTTTGCACTGATGCATTGCACAAACATTGCCATAACCAAAGTATCTGCAAACAGGCTGATTCCAAGATACCATTGCAGGTTAGTGTTACTTTTTATATGTAGCAAATCCCCAGACAGAGAAAAGCTTAGCAAGGACATTCTTGGAAACAACACCCCTTAAATATTTTAGGCACATCCTCAATGCTCACTTCATAAGGGAATCAGACAGGCAGCAAAATAAAAAATCATTGCAAAAAGAAAATTGGAAAATCAAGGTTTTTTTTTTTTTTTAATTGAAGTGATTCTTGAGAAAATTTTCAGTCCATAATTCCCCTGTCAGGTACACAGATAGCAAAATGCTCACAACTGCAGGTTCATCACAGAAGAACCATGAAGACACATCAGACAGCAGAAAAAGCCCTCTGCTCATGTCAAAGGGAGCACAGATGTTGGAGAGTCCTGGGCTGAGCAGTCCTGTGTGTAATCTTTCAATTTTAGTTAAATTTTGAGTCACAGTGATTTGGACATACGGGAACAAAACTTTCTCTAAATCACAGACAGAGACCTCAGTGAAACTCAGAGATCCGTCAAAGACAAATGCAAAATTAATTAGGAGCTGGGTTTACAATAGATTATTATTATTATTATTATTGTTATTGTTATTACTTTAAATCATATAAAAAGATTTTGCAAGGGCCATCTGCCAAATGAAGGTTTCCACTGTAGAAGGAGCTCAGCAACAACAGAAGCCAAGAGAATCTATGTGAGAGAGACACATTGTTAATGGCACAGCTGCAGGAAACATCTCTGACCAAGCTGGCATCCTTTTAGTTACTCCTAGTCCCATCAAGAAATAGGAAACTGTAATGTTCATGCAATTACTTGTTTTGTGTTGCTGTGGCTAAGGGAAAAGAAAACGCGTGGGTGGATTTTCTGGTGGATGCATAGCACAAGCAAGATAAAAATTCTGATTAAATTTTTAAACTCAGGGAAAATAGAGGTGATTTGGGACATAAACTGAGCTGTGGTCTTCATTAATAAGGAAATGGTAATGCTTCCTTCATCGAGTAGATGGCAGCAGTGCCATTTGCTGCATAAATACTCTCCTGTAGACTGTGCTTTTGTAATAGGTGGACAGAGAAGAATGGGAGTCCCTGTTCTGGAACAGACAGCTAGAGGCAAAGGAAAGAAAGAAAGCAAATAAGTGCAGCTCCTCTAGCAAATTCAGTTCAATGAACTCATAATATTGCATTTAGTATACAAACAAATATCCATGGAAAAAAACTCCACATTTTTTCTTCCAAATAGGACTTAATTACATTCTGTGCAGAATGAATTCTGCCTCAGGTCTGTCAAAAACATTCTGACCATTATGAATCTCTCCAGAGCCAAGGGGAGCACACACAGTGCATAGGGGAGGCAATTACCAGGCTGCCTGCACGTGTGTGATACTCTGCCTAGAACAGGGGTGAGAACATGGCTGGCAACCTTCAGTCTGTGCACAGAGCTCTGTGTGCTTGTGTGGCAGAATGAGAGTTAGTTATTGGATATTCTCCCAGGTCTGAGAGTTTGCCCTGCCTTCCTTTCTCCAAAGGTTGTCCCTGCTGTCTATATGTGAATGCTTTTTCTGTTTTAACAGCCAGGAAATAAAAAGCCTTCAGGGGTTGGAGCCTGATTGCTGCCTTCCTCTGAATTTGGACAAGGGAAGCTGCAGCTCCTGTCCCCAGCTGTCAGCCCTGCCACGCACAGCAGAGGGGAGGAGATGGTAGCCAAGCACTCAGAACAGCCAAATAACAACTGGGAGGACCTGCCTGTATTAATCTGGCACAAAGCAGTGACGCCTTTGGTTGTTTAACAAGTTTGAATATCATGGTTTATACCACACTTTGATGTCCATGTGTTTTTATAAGGACATCAAATCTTACACAGGTGGATATGACTGCCAGAGGTCGGCAGGAACAGAGCAGACACATCTGCACCTACAGGTACAGCATCAGCCAGTGTGGGCTCGTGGAGAGACAGTGGCTGGGCTGGGTGAACACCACCAGTATATCCACTGGGAATGGGAAGGACTCTCTCCATGAACAGGGGCACGAGGCAAAATGAGGCACAATGCACTCCACACTTGTTACCTTTTTTTTTTTTTTTTCTAGCAAAGAATGACTAATGTAGTTAATCAGGATTGCTCTGAGGTCTGGAAATGGCATTTTCCTACTTCTTCCCCATGAAAGTTTTCCATACTTTTTCTTTTTATTTTTTTCTTTTTAAAATTTTTTAAGAGCTAAATCTACCAAAGGTTTAGCATATGGACAGTCCAGTCATTCCAAAGGGTAGAAGCAAATCATTTGTTCATAAATATATAAGAGGATTCCCATAATTTCTTTCATAATACTTTCCTTGATTTTTTTCTTCCAATGTTTGTAATGGAAATGGGGAAGTACTGACCATCGCTTAATTTAAATCTAACAAAAAGGTTCTATCACAACCATTCAGCACCCACTGATGCTGGGCTGCTGTTTAAGGCTGACCTTAGCTGACCACAGCAGAAGGATAATCTGAGGATATCAATGATTTGGAGGTCTGCACTGTCACACAGAAGGAGGGAAGATTTTGCAGAAATCTATGTTTTCAGCCATTGTTTTACCACATATCAGCATAATCAATGTTATCAGTTTATGTAAGCTTATCCTGGCTCACACACAAGGAAAGCAGTTGCCTCGGGACTGACATGGGACACCTTCTCTGAGCTGGCCAGAATTCTTTCCTAATTCTAAAAGTTTTTGTTGTTGATGAGGCATAGCAGTGACAACGGCAACCATTTAAGACTGACCAATGCCTTCTGGTAATTATTCATTAATTGACTTCTGGATTGCATGGTGATTGCTAAGTCGTGGAATTTTGAGTGATCTAAGCAAGATAATGAAATTCAAAAAGGGAAAGACTATAGCTTCCCTGTTGCTTACAAATTCAGATCACTCTGAATTCAGATCAGAAATTACAAAAGACAGAGCTTTTCGTTACCTCTTTCCCAGAATTTCAATTTCTTTTTAAAAACGTTACTGCATCATTTGTTTTATTTAATCTCAATAGAAAATACAGCAGCAATGCATGACATGCTTACAAACTGTAGCCATGCATTTGGTAGGGCATGATGAGGTGAAATTTATGCTGAAAGTATATCTACCATATTTACAGAACAGCCTGAACACCACAGGCATCACTATGAGCTAAAAGAAAACAGGAGTACATAGAAAGCTGCACAATGAGTTTCAGGTGAGGGATGCTGAGAACCAATGGGTGCAGCAAAAGAGGTTTCAGGCAGGGAGGGGTGGAGAGTTTGGTTTCTGGAGGGACCTAATTTGGTGTTCTACTTGACACTCAGAAATGCAAACTGTTGGAAAATTTGCTACATCTTCAAGTTCCTTACAGTCCACATAACATTCACATAAAACACACATCCCTGTGTGTCTGCCTGGAACATTACAGCACTTTGCTACCAGCCACCTCTAAATGATCATGTCAAATTTAGGTGAGGAAGACACTCATGTTCCTGTTAAAATCTACCCTTCCTCCCTTCTCCCACACATTCTTTACACATTTGTATTTACTTCCCTCTGCATTAAACCATACTATTTAAGTACTATTTGCAGTACTCAGAGATTTGAAACACAATGATAGTAAATTATTTAGCAAACAATTAGAGGAAGGATTGCAAACAAAACCACTAATTTCCAAAAGTATCTTTAACCGCTTGGAGCAGGCTCAGAACCCCAAGCAAATATTGAGATAATTAATTGCTGTCAACCTGTCACTGACATGAAAATCACCTTCAGTCAATTATGCAAACGTGTCCCTCATACTTCAGGAGGTGTGAGCACAGCTACCTGCTGTTTCTGCCAAGGTCACACTGACTTCACAACACTACTCCCATGGTGCAGAAGTTCAAATCTATTCTGGTAGTTCCTTTAGAATTTCCAAGCCTTTGTTCAGCAATCACTATCAATGAATGAAACGCTTGCTTTATATCTCCAGTGAGTACTTCAAACATAACCTTTGAATAACCTCCAATAATTGGATGACAGATGATGTACATATGAGTTTGGATGTAAAAATTGTTCTAACAAAATCCAGACAAGCACAGATGTGAAATTCATGATCAAAAAGGCAAAACAAGGCACCTTTCCAGAACACGGCTGTTCCCATTCTTTGTTTTGCAGGAAAGATTTTGGCTTATAGGACTTAGAAGTGCTTTATCACTTGATAGCAACATATTCATGACTTCAATAACTACTTAAAGTATTAAATATATCTGCAAATTGCTTGTGTTGTGGATCTTTGGGATCCTTAACATCCTGTGAGGTGTGCTTTCCCCCAGCCCTTTTAAGCAATAGCCACTAGTGGAGGATGTGATGGCTGCCTCCACCTTATCCTGGATTTTGGGGGCAGATGGCAACATGGTGGCCAAGGGCTGTCTGGAATGGTGTCCCAGACGTCTTGCTGGTATGCAAATGTGACCATAAGTCACTCATCTTCCCCTATAAATAGCAGACAGCCCAGGGCCTGTGGAGCTCTCCTGCACGGCAGCGGGCGGCGCGCCAGGATCTCTCCTTGAGCAGGGACACCTCTCAAGGTTACTCCTCCAGGCTGAGAGATCCTGTCCCAAACAGATCCTCACTGAGTGGTTACTGCATGATAAACTTTGGCTTCTTAGCTAAAGGATTCACTGTGCATGTATCATCCTTTCAATCTAAACTGTTGACCAAGTCTAGGAGTGGAGCCAGCTGTGCCCAGACTGCTCTCTGAGAAGGGCTTCAGAAAGCAGGACAGTCTATTCTGAACCCCATGGTTCAGTGGGAGGGTCTTCCTGACAGTTTTGTCTGACCCCTTCCTCTATGCAGTAGCAAATCCAGTGTACCTTGCCAAGAAATCCTGTTAAATCATTGTCACATTTACCATTGAACATTAACTCACAACTTTCTATTGATACAGTATGTGGTGGCTTCTTTCTTGTGAGTGAAGGGCATCACACCAAGACATGAAGCATATCAGTCTGTCTATCTATCTATCTATCTATCTATCTATCTATCTATCTATCTATCTATCTATCCATCCATCCATCCATCGATCCATCCATAGATCCATCCATCCATATGAGAAAAATAAAACAGAAGGAATGTTGCTGGAGGTATGCCAATACCTCTACCAAGAGAGCACTCTCCAGGAGGAGTGCAACTCTGAACACCCTTCTTCATTTTGGTACACCCTCATAAACCTCACAGGAGGCAGAAAGTACCCATACTTTTTTTCCCCATTACTATCAGTTTTGCTAACTTAATATTATAAATCCTCTTCAGTTCTTTTGCTGAGCATTGTTGAAGATTAGATATTTGTACTTAACCATTGTTGCTCTTGAATACAATGTAAGTGTGCTTTAGTGCTTTTCTGTGAGATTTCATTGCTCTGACTTCTTAGTGAAAGAAAGCAGCTTTATTGAGATGGAGCAGGACAGTTTGTCTTCTGGTACAGGACTGTACAGAAATCCTGGCACAGTTATTTGCACGTGGAGTGCTTCATGTATTAATGCTAAATAAAGGCAGGCACAGAGTGCCTCACTACCTTTCTGAAGGATAGCATGTCTGTGTGGGGGCTGCATTAATCCTGTGACCCACAAAGTGAGAGTGCAAGGATTAGGTTTCCAAAGAAATTAGGCACCCCAAACCTATTTTAATGCATTACTTCAGCTGCTTTTATCACATGAAATCTTCAACCTCCAATGCTCAGGCACTGCCAAACATCCTGATGGCCAGCTCTGTAGATTCAGACTCCTTGTCCCTGAGCAACTAATTTCCATCTCTGACAGAAGAAATTAAAGAAAAAAAAAGGGAGAAGAAAAGGGGAAAAAAAGGAAAAAAAAACATTAAAGTGTCTAAGTTTAAATAGCTCAGAGATATTTCAAAGGGCTCTGAAATAATCCTGTATTTGCCAGCCCTGTAGGAGCAGGCACTGGGAAGCAGAGTTTGGCCTCTCCTCACTGCCAGCCCATCAGGCTGGGAAGAGTCAGCAGCACATCTGTGGGTCCTGTGGATCAGTTTCTCAGTCCTCTGAAAATGGGCTGTCCTTTGAAAGTTAGCTTAATCTTTTGTTTGCTCAGGACTCCTGTATTGCTCTGCATGGCAGGCCAGCCCTGGGAGTGCAGCTTTGGAGTCTCACTTGTGCTCTGTTTGCATATTCTTGTGAGTCTTGCTTGAATGCTTTGCACTTGCATCCTCAGAGTCTGGAGGCCACCCAAAAGAAACCAGCATTGAACCTAAACTCGTTCTAGTCTCTGGAGCTGATGCTGCATTCTGGGAGCTAGCTCATGCCATGGGCAATGAATGGTGATTTTATGGCCCAGAGCAGATTTACTGCAAGATCCCTTTCTCAGGGTGAGAAACAGCCTTTGGCTTTTGGCTTTAAACAAGTGGACACAGCTTTTCAGCATCTGGATGCTTCTAACATCAAGTGTGGTAAGGGCTCTCTAGAGACAGTTTTCACTCTCCATTAACTTTTGCAGTGTGTCAGCTTTCCAGTGTAGTTGGAGAAGTCACTATGAAGCTCAGGATGTTAGGACAAAACGCACCAATACAACGATAAAATTCTCTGGACTAGCAAATGTGAGCCAGAAATCTTGGTTGACTCTTCTCTAGTAAAGTAATCCTGCATGTTTACAGCTCGCAAGAACTTAAAACCAATTCCCTGAAAGAAGTGCATTTTGCCCAGAGCCAGGCTGGAGCTCCCTGTCGCTGGACCAGCAGAGGCAGCAGCTGGGACAGATGGAAAGTCATGCTATGAGTGCAATGCTGATCCATGAGAAATGATTTTGCACATTCTGCAGCATAGTCAAGGGCTTTTGCAACTTTTTAGAAGACTAGAGAAAAGATCAAGAATAAAACTTGAGTTGAGGTTTGAGGCTGCCCGTGACTAGTACAGTGAGGTGATCTTTTTCTTTTTGTTTCTTATCCTTTGAAGAAGGAAGAAGGCTGTTCTCACTGTAGGACCAGGCTGTAGACTTGGGGCCTTGGCACAGACCTCTAGCAGATAAAGTGGGGTATTGCCTAAACATTATCTTGGTTTAAGACAATTCAAGTGGGCAGACACTCCAAAATGAATTACATCCCTTTTTAGTTTTAACCCTTCCCTTTCCATCTACAAATGCAAGTAGATATAAGTGAAAAAGTAGCTGTTTACTAAAATAAATAAAAATAATAACAACAAGAAACATAACATTAAATAGTAAGTGGATCCAAGGTTGCTGCATCATAGGGGCAATGCCCCCTCCTTCTCTCCAGCAGTGGCAGCTTCACTGACAGAGGCGGCTGAAAGATTCCAGCAGTGGGGAAGCTCCGGAGCCAGAGAACTCAGCAAACCTGCAGAGTCCATTTCTGTGCCTCCTGCTGGTGCTGGAGCTGGCTGGTGCCAGCCCTGCAGTTTCTGAGCCATCCATTGGTGTGGCCACAAGTGGTGTCCCCAGGCACTGGAACCAGCCCCTCCCAGCCCATGGCTCTGGCTGGGCACCATGGCTGTACACAGGGGCTGTGAAATTTTCCTTGAAGCAGTTTAGCACTGCAAAAGGCAGCTTCTTGCAAGCAGGCAAGGAGCTCAGAGAGAACAAAAGCAACCTTCTGCCTTGCTCTGTCCCAGCTTCCCCTCAAGAAACAAAGGGAAAGGGGAAGAGAATTCTGCCTGCGAGAGCCTGACCTCAAAAGGACCTGGCACGCTGACCTCTGTTGCAGACAACTTTTATAAAAAATCCTTTCCTTAGGGTTTTTCCTCCTGAGAAGCTGAGAGGCCTCAGGAACAAAATGTAAACAATGATTATCTGCTGCTGTGGAATGCAACAGGTGCATCTGTGATTGGTCTCATAGAGTTGTTTGTAATTAATGGCCAGTCACAGTCAGCTGGCTCGAACTCTCTGTCCGAGACACAAGCCTTTGTTATCATTCTTTTGTATTCTTAGCTAGCCTTCTGATGAAACCTTTGCTTTTATTCTTTTAGTATAGTTTTAATGTAATATATATAATAAAATAATAAATCAAGCCTTCTGAAACATGGAGTCAGATCCTCATCTCTTCCCTCAACCCGAGACCCCTGTGAACACCATCACAGACCTCTGTGGTTCTGTGTCCAGCTGACAGCTCTTAGAGAGGCAGTCATATTTTTGGGCACAGGTAGATATGGAATACAATAACACTTTGGGTTGCCCAGGACAGTGTTGTATTTTCTGGTGCTCTAGTAGAAAGATGAAAAGGAGTTATATCCAGATTACTGTTCAGTAAGACCCCATTCCTCATATGTGCTCTTAAGTGACTTTTCAATTCACTAAGAAAATTGCTGCAGTTGGATGAGCCCTCAAAAATTGTCTTTGTCTCTTTTTTCACTGTCCAGAGAAGTGGAGAATTTTAAAATAAGCAGAACTCAGGAAGTATTTAAAGTAGAACACTACTCTCCAAAACTGCACATGCATCATTATGCACTTTCAAGTGACCACTTCCCACTCTTGTGCACAAAATTCAACATTCATTTGTGTTTAGGTCTAGTACTTAAACTGCATTTCCATTGTCATTGAAGAGAAATGATTTTGTAAAGGCACTGAAATCTCTGCACCTGCTTTTTCTTCCTTCCTTGAACAAGCCAGAATGGTATAGGGAACACCAGTGTACTCTAGGTTCAATCTGTGCTAAGATGTCCATCTTTCTCAAAGGAGAAGATAGATTGCTCTAATATGCAAGGTTTTGTAATAACAAAATGTCTCACCTAAAATTGTAGCTTAGCTGCTAGATTAGGCAGAAAGAATTATTCCCATGTAGATTCTAATGTTGTATTTTAATAAATGTTTTAAATAAAGGGAAGGCTACTTCCCATGCAGTTTTGCTTTGTTCTAATGAAATATTTACCATGCTGTAATTGCAGTCCATCCCTCAGGCAGAAGAATACTGCCAGCCATGTAATAAATATTCTACTATGCCTAAGCTAGGCTTTTTGAAAAAGGCATTTCTTTTAGTAGGTAAGAGTTGTTTGATAATGGTTTGTTCTGAGATGACCACTAAGGAATTTGTTCATTAAGTGGATTTCAGAAACAGCAGGAGTGTAAGATTCTTCACACATCATCACATTTAGCTAATCATTTATACATTCAAGAAACTTTACTAACTATGCCTCACAGAGGAGAAACAAACCACGAGTCAAATCACCAAGTTACTTCTCAATTGCCAAGGCATTTCATAAAATCACCTCTAAAAATAAAGGAAGCTCTTTTAAAAACAGAAAAAATGGAAATGCTAGAAAGGGCAATATGCAGATTCAGCTAGCTCCCCACTACCATAACTCTGCTGCTCAGCTTAAATCAGCTGAGACCCTAGATCTCCCTTCAGTCAATGCCAGAGTATCTTTTTCCCTTCCAAAACTATTCTAAAGGGAAAAAATCATAACAAAGGACATCAAAACAGGCCTGGATTTATTTCCACACTCCACAAAGTCTGTGGTCAATGTCCAAGGACAAGGATCATGTACTCACTTTTGAGTCACATCCACGGGTGTTTCTCACCTCCCTGGCCACAGCTGCCCTCTTCCACTAGAGCTGATATGGGCTCAGCACCTTCAGGCTGATGCCAATACTTAATTTTAGTTTACAAAAAATAACTGCAAGTACTCCTGTAAAACCAAATTACTTGGAATAGTGGAAGTTCAGGTGGTGCTGTAGAGAGGGCAGAAAACATCACAGGAGCTCCCATGCTGCTTCCTACCTCTATTACTGTTCACAGCTTCTCTGTCAGGAAAAAAAACCAGGGTGGGGACAGGCAGGGAGAGAGAATGCAGCAGGACAAAGAATGAAACTGCTCATTTCTCTCAGTTCCCTCTCTCCCTCTTTCCTTTCTTTTCTTTCATCTAATACTTGGATCTGACAAATGGAAAAGAGCAGAGGATTGCCAGGAGGTAGCAATAAATATGCAGCAGTACTTTTCTGCCTTTAGTTTTCACCTTCATTCATAGCAGAAAAATTGCCTCAACGTATTCTTCCTTACAGAATGGGGAGGAGGACACTTTATGCCAAACAGAGATGTATTTATTTCCTCTTAAAAGAAAAGATCAGCCTCTTTCTTACTTCTGTATTCAGAAGTGTGTATTTACAGAGTTGTTACATCGCCTACAACCAGACTTTAAATATTTATTGCCTGTGTGGTTGAAAAATAATACAATCAGATGACAAGCACTCCTCCACAGATTCTCCCTCTGACAATATTTCAAGCCATGGGGGAGCACACACCACAGCTAGCTGGCACCTTGCTCCTGGAGCAGCTCTGCAGGCACAGATCCTGCTGGAATGCTGGGCTCCTCCGCAGCTGGGAGGGGAACACAAGCCTGAGGAGAACAGGGCTCCACATCTCACAGCAAAGATCCAGACTCCCAAAGCAAAACAGAGGGAAAGGAGCATCAGAATAGTAATGCTCAGTTTTGAATACTCCTGATGCACCACAGGAGAATTACCCTGGCTTTTGGACTGCAGGATCCGTGCCAGCCATTCCCAGCCCGAGTCTCCCCATGTATCCACAGGGGAGGCATCTTGAGCAGCAATGAAGACAGAAATCACAACAAATGGGAAACTCTCCTTAGGACAGACCAAGCCTATTCTCCTCTTCAGGAGGAGCCACCAGTGTCACTGCAATAGGGAGCAATATCCCAGGGAGCTGCAGCATGTCTTAAAGGATGATCCAAGATTTTCAAACACCTTATGTGTCAGCAGTGCTCAGCATTCCCCTGCAGGACACCACTGATGTGTTCATCTGTATTAGAAGAGCCACTGCTAAATTAGGCAAGTCTTAAGGACCAATAAAACCTTTGCTCACTGTACAGTGTGGGCTTCCTCCACAGTCAGGTATGATCTGGGAAATGTGAAATACTTTCTGTCCATTCTGTTAACTTTATGGAAGATGGAGTCAAATGCAAAATGCTCTTCAAAAGATTCAATTACAAATATTGATGAGCTTTTAGATCAAGGCTTCTAGCTTTTAGTCATCTTTGTGGGAAACTGCAAAGCTTTGACTTTTCCTCGTTCATGGTGTTTCAGCAATACCTCACACTTAGCTCTGTAAGAGTGTCCAGTCTCTACTGAATTGTTCTCAGTGCATTGTACAATTGTATAATTGCTGCATTATACAATTTTTAATGAAGTGGAAACTCTGAGCCACACTGTTACACACAGGAAATGTTTCCTTATTTTCTAAAAAGATAGGAAGTACCTGCTGAAAAGCACAGATGCATAAGTAACATCTTAACATATATGACAAGTCAGGAAGCTTTCCTGCTACTAAACTGATGATTTCTCTTGTGAATATAGACAAAATAAATTTATTTTATTTTTGCCATTTCCAATTTTTCTTGTCTGGGCCCTGCAGTTACAAAACTCTTGATTAACTTTCATGTAGAGTGAGAGTAGGGATCTTTTCATGCAGCACTTGGGGCGCCAAAGGATTGTTGGCTTATTCCAGGAAAGGTGAAGTCATTACCTGTGATACTCTGTAAATACAAAGAGATGAGATGAAAGCACACCATTCCTTCTCTCACATGGGTGCAGATGGACCAGCTGAAGTTACTGTGAAGAGAAGGAACATTTCTGTCAGCACTGATGCAGCACCCACATCTCACATCCCTAGATGTAAGTATAGGGATGCTGAACTCGACAGAATTGTTCCTTGCCTCTCCTGCCCTAATACAGGACAGAAGAAATAAATTTTCCAATGCATTTTCACTCTTAGAAAATAGGCAAGAATGCAGAAGTGTTATTTATGGCTTTCAAAAGGCTAGAAAAAGCAAAATGTTGGCAAGGATTTTGCACAGAAAAGGTCAAACCCATGTTATGAGGTAGCCATAAAGAATGGAAATAAAAGCATCATGCCTTTCTTTAAAGGCCCAATATCAAAATTTAATTTCCAAATACTGCAAAAGAAGAAAATATATAAGAAAAATTTTATGTTTCAAAGCACATAGGTTAAACAAACACCAAAATTACAAACACTCAAGAGGATGGCAAAATTTCACATTTCTTATAAATGAAGGGCTAAACTAGCCAGCAAAAAGGAGTTGAAAAAAGCAATGCAAATCTCGAAATAATACCAATGAGATGGTAGAGAGAGAACACAAGGGGAGATGGCCAGCTGTGAGGATCCTGTGCTCAGAAGACATGCTGGGAAAATGCCAGAAACAAGTGGCAGACAGGATTTTCATTCTGCTTAAACTAGATTCATTCCTTGAGAGACTCTGCTGTGCTGAAGATACAGCCTTTCTTCTGATGGAAAGGGTAAATTTACTGGCTTTTTCTTTTTGGACAAAACACTTTTCTTTCTTCCTAGCCTAAACCTTTGCCTCAGGTTTATTCCTGTGGAAATGCAGGAACAGGGAGAGCAGAGAAATTGCCATTGCCCCTTCTTCAGCTGCCACATCACACTCCCATCTCTCCTCCTCTGAGATCACTTGCTAGAAGCTGGTTCTGTACCTGTTGTTTTCCCAAGCACTCCTTGCTCCTTTGGCACAGGGGTTCCTCAGCATCTCAGTTGTGCCCCAAATGTTCTCCCTTCCTTCCCCAGGCTGCCCTGCTGGGCAGGGGGCTCATGGCACAGGATTCTGTCTCTCTGCAGATAGGGCCAGCACAGCCAGTCCCAAAGCTGAAACATCTCTGCCTCTGCCCTCACCATGAGCTTTGGCCCCAGACACAGGTGTAGAACAGAACTGTGCAGCAGAACATGTAATTTTCATCACAGAACACCTTCAAGCTGTTGTCTCCAGCTCAGACTGCTTTTGGGGGCAGCCACACTCACTTCTAGGGCTTCCCACTGCCAAAGCAGTCATTGACAGTGAGGAGTGTTCTACTATACCCAGCAAGGAGAATGACAACAAATATCAGAGGAAACAGGAAGAAAAATTAATTAAACATGTGCATAAAAATAATTACATTCTGCGAAAGGACACATGCAATCTGACATTCCACGGATGATTCATGCTTCCCTGCTTTTTCTCCCATGTTCCCTTGAGGTCTGTTCTTAGTCATCCTGAGGAGGGTGTGTGTGCTCACAGAGCCATGCTGCCTTCATGGGGAGCACTCTCCTCATCCTCACCACCAGCACAGCCACATCTGCTGGAACAGAGCACATGAGATCTCCAGCACAGCCACAGATCTGCTGTGTTCCAGGCTTTTCCAATGCCCTGGAACAAAAAAAGCTCAAAACCCACACAGAATCACTGACAGGCAGATTATTAGCACCTCAGCTTTGTTGCAGACAGCTGCAAAGGTTCAGTTAGATTAGCTGGGACCAGGTGAGCATGGAGTCAGCTTGATCCCCATCACTGGTTCTGTAGGACTAGCAGGAAGAATGAGATTGTGCCAGACAACAAACTGTTTTTTATTTTCTAAGCAGCTTTATCAAAAACCTCAGAGGCCTCATTACAAGAGACCCTGACATCTCCACCCCTCAGCTCTTTCTCTATTAGCCAAAGTGTGTAAGGAAGGAATTTTAGATGACCTTGCAATGCAGCACTGACTGCAGCATTCAGTTTCCTGTACAGTGATCTTCCTTTGTGGCTCAAAGTGCTTCACCACAGGCTCTGAGGGTTGCACTTCAGTCCAAGCAGTTCTGGTAGCTTACACCCCCCTGCAGAATCCTCTCTGCAGCTGCCCTGGCACTGGGTCTCACCCACCAGCCCTTTTTGCTCCCAGAACAGCTCTGCTGAGGGGTAGATCTATTATCACCATGTGGTGGTGATGTATTTCTGGCAGGCTTTAAATGAGGGAAGGAGCAGAGCTGGTAGGAAAGGCAAAGCATGGCAGGTGTACAGTAGGAACAGCCCACAGCTGATCTGGCTGGGGGAAATGGGGATGCTCAGCACAGCTGGAGACATTGGTGGATGAAATGGGATCCAAAGATAAAACAGAGCCTTGGGCAAGGAAGAGGTTCTCAATTTAAATCTGAGGCACATAAAGCAGAGAGAGCTGGCCATTTAAGCAAGACTGTTTAGCTACAATGTTTTGTAAGGAATGGACAAGGCTGATGTTATGAGCCAGGGAACAAGAAGGGAGTTGCAGAAAGAAGAAAATGGACTGAGAGGGAAATGAATGAGTGTTCTGGGACATTTGTTCCCTTCTATTTCAGAGAAATACCTCTTTCAAGCAGTAATAGCCTCCCTGAAAAGCAAAATGGACTGATTTTTTCAGAGCAGCTGCACGACTCTGCCCTGCTCCAGTGAAGTACTTAAGCACATCCTGACTTTCAGGCTTATGGGCAGCCCAGAAAGCCAACAGGACCATGCACTTTCTTGAACAGAATTCTGAATATAAATGCTTTGCTGGATTCAGACCTGGGAGCTAGATTCTGCCTTCAGCTCCAGTCATGTAACTTCAACAAAGGCTGGACTGACAGCTGGGAAACACCACCCTGTGTGTGTGTGAATGTAATGGAAATGATCTTACCAAAGAAGAGACGCTGAATTGAACTAATATATTTAACTTTTACATAATAAAGTTATAATTTTCAAGGTAGTTTTCAAAGAGCCTTTGGGTATATGCTGTATATCCTTCTGCTTCTACCACTCCTCTGGAAATTATGGCTTCTAAAAAGTATTTTTTTCTTATAGGATTTTGGTCTGTGGAGCTTGAATTGATTGATACAAACAGATGTGTTTCATTTTTACAACTGGACTATTTAACTATTTATTTTCTTTTTCTAAAACTACTTCTCAGCAATGACATGTCAACAATGTAATCATGCAGGACTTGATGAGTAAAAGACACACAGGAGGAGGAAACCATCTGGTTGAAAGGAGAGTATCCATCCTCTGCACAGGGGACAAGACTATAAATAAAAACTTACTGATCTGAAAGGGTATTGGAAAGCACCAGTCAGATTCTGTTTTACTGTTAAGCCACACTTCAGTACATCCTTCTGGAAACCAAGCATGGACTAGGAGGAACACTCTGCATGCCTATTGATTTCTTTATTTAGTTTGCAGGCAGTGGAATTGGAGCACAAGGATCACTGTTTTCAGACCTTTCACTTCATTCTGCAAAATGACAAAAAAGTTATACAAAATTTTTGAGCTCATTTGACAATTGTAGAGATGTCTCAGAACTAAAAGAGGGTTTCAGCTGGTATTAATTGTGATATTTTAATAACATGAGATCTTTATCCTCTTCAGGTTTCATGGCATCATTCTACTTTTGCCACTAATTTTGTAAAGACCCTTATTTTCAGACAAGCAAAAATATTTGAATCAATTCAAATTATTAACCTCTACTAATGAAAGTCAAATAAGGTGTCATTCCCCTGATAAGCCATGCTGGATGAGGAGAAGGCTGAGGTACTTAACCACTTTTTCCCCTCAATCTTCAAAGGCAACCTCTCTTCCCACACCTCTGGAGTGGATGGACAGCAGGGTGGGGACTGGGGAGCTAAGTGAAAACTGAAAACTGAAAAGGGCAAGTTTTAAATCAGATAGGAAGGAATTCTTTACTGTGAGGTGGTAAAGAAGTGGAACACGTTACCCAGAGAAGCTGTGGATGATCCATTCCTGGAAAGGCTCAAGGCCAGGTTGGATGGGGCTCTGAGCAACCTGCTCTAGTTAAAAGTGTCCCTGCCCATGGCAGGGGGAGTTGGAATGAAATGACTTTGCAACCCAAACCATTCTATGATTCTATTATGATTGTTAGTTTTGTATCTCGTTTGGTCTCTGAGATGATGGGAACATCCCAGCAACTCCATGAAGAATTTGTGATCACTCCAGGTACTGTGGATGAAACACGCCATCACTGCAATCCTTACACCACCGTGTCATGGAAGTGCTCTCAACTCAAGTAAGACTCATATGAGTGACTCTTAAAAGCTGAGATACATTTAAAAATTATCCTTAAACAATCTGAGAATTTTAAACCAAACAGAGTCAAATTTTAGAGAGGAAGATTCTCAGCTGGATACCCAGGCCTTCATCTGTGGTCCTCCCACACACCCTGTCCGTGGAGGTGGCAGGATTCTGAGGAATACAGATACAGAAATCTGCTCTCTTTTCAAACTCTACCAAGAAGTGAGGCAGCTCCTGTTAGGACTGGATAGGGACTTTGTGATTGTCTGGTTTCTAGAAAAGGAAGCTGAGGGAGGATCTCATTGTTTTCTACAGCTTCCTGAGGAGGGAAAGTAGAGAGGAAGGCACTAAGCATTTCTCCCTGGGACACAGGGATATATGGTCTGGGAATACTCCAAAGTTGCATCAGGGGAGATCCAGAGATGGCATTAGGAAACATTTCTTTACCAAGAGTGTGGTCTGGAATAGGTCTGCAATAGGCTTCCTAGAGAGGTGGTTGATATCCCAAACCAGTCAGTACTTAAAAGGCATTTGGACAGTGCCCTTAGTAATGTGTTCTTGCTTTTGGACAGTCCAGATGGTTGTTGTAGGTCCTTTCCAAATAAAGTATTGTATTGTATTGTATTGTATTGTATTGTATTGTATTCTATTCTATTCTATTCTATTCTATTCTATTCTATTCTATTCTATTCTATTCTAAAGTGCACATACAGGAAAACATGGAGAGTAAGGGATTGCAGCACGACACAAATCCTCTGGGGAATTAGCTTGGTCCCATTTTGGAAGATGCCTTTTCAGGCCACTTGAGTCAAAGCAGTGGTGAATTCTGGGGATGAGGATGGCACCAGGGGCTGCCAAGGGCCCCTCACAGCTCCTGGGAGCCTCTTCTCTAAAAAGATGTATTTTGAAGAGAGACATTCAGGAGCCCTTTAAGAAATCACTGGCTGCTGCTTGATGGTGTTTTTTTTTCTCTAAACCAATGAAACCAGACAGAAAATGGTGACTTGACTGTTATTGCCTTTCATCAAGTGTAGAGGGCACTGAACACTTGGTCTGTCAGGGTGCACCAAGGGCTAATGCCCCATGGGAGAAGGTCAGCCAGGAGCTGAGCACTGTCTGTGCTCATCAGAATTTTTGCCTTGCTCTGTAAATTGCAAACACACTGCAATGCACTGTCTCAAGGAGTTTTACAGCTGGACTCTATTTTTTTCCTAAAACCAAAAGAATCTAACATTGTATGTAGCACCATATCAGGGTCTCTGGGGCCATATGAACATTCTCAAGAAATAACACCCCTGTTTTGTGTAAATGGTCATACGCTTTCAATCTAAGCTTGTAGTGAGGTTTGCATAATTGAGTGGTACTTTTGGATGTGATATATTTCTCCTTGTGATCTTTAAAACAGGAGATGGGTATGTACTGGAAAGAGGCTTATAAAACTTAAAAAGCAACAAAGGATGCAAAATCCATTTGCTGGTATTTGCACAGCTCAGTGAAACTGTACATAAATATTATTATACAATCAAATAGAAATAGTGTGTTGGCTGACAGTGAAACAGAAAGGAAAATGTAAAACATTCAGCACTGAGATTTTTTAAAGCCATTTAGGGAAATGCTTAATTTCTGGTGGAAAATGTAGATTTCATATTCCTCTATGGTGTATATTCTTTCATTGGTTAGGAAGGCTTTAGCATCATTCTCATCAATCACACAGTCTGAAAAATATCAGCTAAAAATAAGGTCAATGAGACAAAGAGAAATAGCTCATTGTACAGGAAATTTCTTATTTTTCCCTGTCTGATTAGCTGTATCTTTGCTAGAGCTGAATTGTCAGCTAACTATCAACTAATGCCCCAAACCTGCAAATACATATTCATATTCATATTAACTGTAAAGGAACTTAGCCCCTTAATCTGAGTTATGTACATGAATAGTCTCAGCACAGTGAGCTTCTAAATTATGTCCTGGTGTGTATTATACAATGTCAGCAGGGGTACAAGAATGATAGTTGTGTGGTCTCACTTTGAGTTTGAATCTGCTCAAAATATATATGTCTGACATGGTTTTCTTTTAGCTAACACAAACATTTCAAATACTTCTCAGTTTGCTGACATTTGTCTGAATATGCACTGCTCTAAGTGATGGAACTTTGTCCCACAGAATTCCAGAAATAATGGTATCAAATTATAAAAACACTGCTAACTATGTGCACTGGATGCAAAGAAAACCACTGACTAGCTTTTCCTGCTCACAAGAAGGGAATAACTTAACACTGACAATATAATCTTCATTCCTTTCTTTGGCATCCAGTACCAATGCTTTTGCATTAGCTATCATTATTACAGAAAAAAGAATAGCATCTGCAAAACTAAAATTGAATTTTTTGGTAGTGGGGGAAAAAGAAGCAGCACATTAAAATTTGAAAACATATATAGTAAATTTTAATCCATATTTTAAATTGACAAAGCCAGAATTATTTATAAAGACTTTCCCATCAAGTTTGCAGGAAATAAAAGTGAGAAATCACGCCCTGCTGCACAAACATTTCATTACATTTACCCACCACCAATATCAATCCCCCATAACAGCACTGCTCCTCAAGAAGGGAAGTGTTGGGGAAAGCAGCCACAGTGCATTAACCTCTGGCTGCCCGTGGCTCCCACGTGGTGTCCCTTGCTTGTCCCTTAACACCCTGATGGCAGAGACTGACAACACCCAAGGCTTGTTATGGTGACAGCTTCTTGATATCAAGGCCAAATGAAAGTATCATGACATTTAATATGTTCCTGAAGACTTGGCTTCGGGAGCCATTTGAGTTTAACAAAAGTCTCAGCATCATAAAAGAAGTCTGCCTCAGTCTGAATGGTGACTGAGTGTGGAGAAGAACCTGGAGTGCAGGAAATGAACTTGCATTTGCCAGACTGTGAGGAATGATGGGTGGGAAAAGGGTTCCATCAGTGCCCTAGGCAGGTGGCCTTGTCATTGTCAGCCAGAAATGGATGCTCCTGATGCTGTTCCTGCCTTGCAAGAGTGACATGGTTCCTTATCCTAGGAGACTGGGAAAGTCCAGAGCTGTTTATTTCCCTCAGGGGGAAAAGGTTCTGCAGCTGCCACAAGAGGCTCAGGGTGGTGCCTGGGTCACCTTCAGCTGACTTGGGACTGGTTGCAGAAGAAGAGGTCCCAGTGGGGAAAGCAAAGTGCTTTTCCATCAACAAGGCAGGATGTCCTTTCACTCTGCAGAGCTTGACTTGGGATCCAGGCTTTTGCACAGAACACTTTTTGGGCTGTGTGGGCCAGTTAGAGCCCAGCCCCACCCCTGGGTGTCACAGAGGCTGTGTCAGTGTCAGACCACACCAGGAGGATGGGCTGTGGTGGGCCATGCACGTGAGCAGGCACTCTCCAGGTGACAGCTCCATTATGTACAGCTGGATCATTGGGAACAGTTGGGTGCTTTCAGCTCTACAAATTGCCTTTCACAGCCTGAGCCCCCAGGTGAAATGCAGATAAGTAAACCTAATGCCTGAGACAAGGAAAGTCTTATTGGACACCAGATGGTTCATATGCAGATAAATGCATAGGGAAGCATGTGGGATTTCAGTCTGGTGTGGAGGTTTCCACACTGAATAATAGGTTTTGTTTCTCTTGGATCAGTGGTGGGGAAAGAAAGCTGCACTGAGTTTATAAGATCTTCTGGGATGAGCCTCCAAAACAAACAGCCAGGCATGGAAGCAGTGCAGGGTCTGCAGCACATCTGCTGGAAATAAAGGTAAACAGATTTTTTTATTTGTTGATGTTGCATTATGCACTATTTCATAAATTTGTAAATCTTTGTAAATATGTGCATTCTGTTCCAGAGAAGACAAAGCATCTCAGTAAACAAGAGGTGCTTACATTTATGTGCACTGTGTTCCTGGGCTGCCAAACACTTCTCTTGGGAAGCAAGACACTCAGAGTCCTGGTCAGTGTTTTCTTTGGAGGACTGCTGCTGAAATATTTTCAATGAGGTTCTTTCTTTCAATTAGACATATTTTTTCCACAAACTTTCCAAGGAACAATAATATTTTTTCTCCAAAATATTGGCTATCCAGAAACAAAGTACTCCAGCTAGACCTCAAACTAATTAGTAAATTCTGCAGTGCTGCCTCCCTGTAGTTCTAATTCAGTTAATGTTTATAATTTCCCTCTAAGTTCTCTGCATATGCCATAATTCACACAGAAATGGTAATTCTGACTCAGAAGAGATGAGAACTCTTGACACAGATGAGATCTTGGGGTATTTGGGGTGAGCTTCAGTGTACAGATAAATGGAAGTATAAGACACATTAAGCAATGCTTGAAGTTTGGTTGTGATGTAATTGAAGTTTTCTTTTGTATTTTGATACCCACTGAATCAAAATTTTACCTGTAGGCCAGAGGTGGGATTTATCTGGGCATTCACAGAGTGAAGTATCCTCTGGATTATCAGACAGTAACACGATGATGACTGTCCTTAAAATCATAAAACTCAGGCCCATAGTAGATTGCTACATCTCAGTAAAACAAAACAACTGCTTCCAGAGGCTGCCAGGCTGGGTTTGTGTTGAAGCTCTCCTCAGGCACAATGAGCCACACACTGCTGCAGAGTGCAGGTGGAAGGAGCAGAAGGTAAGAACTGCAAGGGCTGCCCTGAGAGCCAACACACAGTGTGATACATTCCTCTATAAAGATGTGGTGGTTCCCAAGATGTTGAGTTTTCAGTGCAGTTGTAGGAACCAGATTGGAGGGCAGTAACCTGTCTGTTTTCTTTCTCCTAATCCTGTTGTGTGCATAATAAACAGTTTTATCTTCTCCCTTCTTGAAAGTCTTTCTGTATCCACCAGCCAACACAACAGATAATAATGGGGACAGTGTCATCTTTCTGTCACCTCATGAAAATATTTTTCATTCCCATGATACAGACCATCAAACTACATAGGATAATCATATTCTTAGTTGCCTGATGCAAAAGGTGATGCTTTAATATCTTATTATGATATTGGATATTAATTTCCTTCTACTCAAAAGCAAAGATGAAAGATCCTGTCACTAATGGACTAATACTTCATTTTTTAAAATTTACTTTGGAAACTGTTTGCGTTACATTCAAGTCAAGCCAAAAATGAGACTGTTGGATTTTTCCTTGCCAAAGCAGATTTACCATTCAACTCTAGCAATGAGAAGTTTTATTCAACTGTTTATAGAGCAGTTGCTGACTATAAGGTATCCATGACATTTATATTACCTAGTTGAATATTTCTTATAGGTGCATGCTGGAAACTGCTCACATAAAAAAAGCATGAGGGCAATTTGGCTCCAGCTGTCACTGAGCCAAGAGCAGGCCTGCCCACAGCTGCCTGGGTAGGCACACCTTCAGGTCCTTGTATAAAATATTCCTCTTCCACTGTCATTCTTGAAAACATACTTTCCCCCCATCACTGTTCATGGATACCAAATAAAAGGTAAAGAAATTGCCCTCAAAGGAAACTCTTCATTTTTATTTAAATGAATACTTAATGAATCTACTTAAGAAGAAATTGCCCCAGGATATTTCTAGAACTATCTGTGAACAGAAACCTGTAAAATTAAAATATTAAATGTTAAACTTTTTATGGAATGGGATAAATCTTTCTTCCTCTTTCAGAGGAATAGAAGTCCTGTGGCAAAGCACACTGCACACAGCTGCTGCTGGTGAGGGGTGATGGTGCACCTGGACAAACTGCCTCCATCAGGACTAGCATGGATTCCTTGGGCCCTTGATCCACCATTTCAGCTTATTTGGGCTGTTTGCCATACCTGACTTGCTGGAGGTGCTGGCCCAGGTCTGAATAAGTGCAGCTGCGCTGAGCAGCAAAAGCTCCCACTTTGCTTCAGTGGGTGAGGTGTCCTATGCTGTTTTCCAATTTAATTTGTAGTAATAGTAGAACCCCTCATGGAATTTCATTAATTAAGCATCTTCCTGCCCCCGAGAAGATATATTGCCATTTGAGGCAGAGGGAGGCAAAGACATATCTGGCATGAGACTTTTGACTCAGAGGATGCCCCTCTAGAAGATGAGCATGAGCCTTGGGCAGATTGCTGTGGTGTTTGCTGGAAAAGAAGTTCAAGAGAAACATCTGCAGAGAAGATCCTGGCAGGGAAGGGGCTGGCTGAGGTTCCACTGGTGCTGGAGCATGTGCAGGTGCTCAGAGCCTCAGGCTGTGAGCAGCAGTAGTTTAAACAGAAGAAAAAAATGCCTAGTGGAGTGAAATATATTGTAGCCATCAGGATGATCAAAAGCAGAGTTTGCTGATTCCTTAGAATTATCAATAAATAGGTATAAATTAAAAAACAAGATCACCTTCACTGAGCTACACTGTCCTGCACCACTACTGTTTCTTGTCCTCCCTGAGAGCTGCAGCTCTACCAGCACTGTGAAAACACAAATGTTTCCTCAGCCATGCTGGCATGCATGGCACTGCCTTTCTCTGCTGTTTTCTACTTCAAATCTCTGCTCATTTTCTCACCTCTCTCACCCTGTCATGTTTTCATTAACATGAGATTATTTTTGCTTTGCTTTCCTTCAGCCTTCATATTGGATTTCATTGTAATTTATTTACTGACCTTTTTTCTACTCTTAATGGTTTTTGTTATTGACTGTATGATACCATAAGAGACTAAACACCTCTGTTTATAAGAGGTGCCCCTCAGGACTTTCCAGGCTTTCTTTTATATCCTGCACTGAAATGCTGTATTTTTGAGATCATTCCTAGACCCTGGAAAATGGTGAAAAAGTCATTATTGATTCCAGAGGGACAGGTCTGATCACTAAAATTAATAAGACTCTAAGGTGAAAATTTTCACAGCTCTAGCTTACTTCAATACCAATCCTCCTTGTGCATCTGAGGATGCAACCCAAACCACAAGTCAGTAAACACTTAATTGACCTGGTTTTTAAGAGGATATATCAGAGTTAGTAGGCAATGTACTTAGGCAGCTTGAGGCAGAATTGAAGTCTCATATTTTTAATGCTTTGTATGTTTATAGGTACTGAACTCTGAAGAAAAATGGTGATCATCATCATTGTACATTCCTGTCAAAAACACAAGTCAGAGAATTTCACTGCACCAATTCAGTTAAAGCACATGTCAGAGAAGCATAAAGAGTTAATGATCCTCACATTTAAAATACACTCTGTATTTACAGTCTGGATTTCACTTCAGCCCCTCACTTTAGGCTCTATAAATTTCTCTTCTCAACTGTATAAACCTCTGCTCACTTCTCTCAGCACAAGTACTTAGAGAGCGTGACCAGATACTGAAAGCCATAAATTCTATGAATTTTGCAATATTTTGTGAGATGCCTCAGTGTTCCTTTCATTTGCTTTTTCTTTTTTTAACTATAAATAGAGCCTTCTTTCTGCAACCAGTCTCCAAAGGTCACCTTACAATGTTTTGCTATTTCCCATATTAAGCAGCAATGCTTTTCAGCTGACATTCCAACTTCAAGTCATGCATGTGAGCATGATGTGAGCTTGCTTCAGACCTCAGTGAGAGGGCTGCAAACAAGACTGCTGTATAATTGCCGAGGAAAATAACATCCATTGTCAAAAGGGGCACTTAATCAAACAAAATTTAGCTGCATGAATACAAGTGTCTCCAAATATTTGGTTCATGCTAAAAATATAGCACATTTATTAAAAATATATATTTATAAACATTGGTATGAACAGACACAGATGTTAAGCAAATGAGAAAGGAAAAATAACCATGTAATGTATTTCTCCCAACATTTCATCAGGTTTAGGCAGACCTTGCTCAACAGAATTGTTTTTTTCATGATTGCACCATATGTTCATTCTAAATAAAAAGCTTGTCAGATTCAATGTAAGTAAAAGCAAAAGCCAAGAGAAAAAACCATTTGACCTAAGAGACACGTGATCTGTGCTATGAGGCTATCTTTGAGTTCAATCTTTGCGGGTATACAGCATACATTTCTAATTATATATAGTTTACAGTTTCTTTCTTTTCCTTTTTTTTTTTTTTTCTTTTCTTGTATTTTATTTTCTTTTCCTTTTTTTTTTTTTTTTAATTCTTTTAAAACAACATATCCCTGGTAGATTTCTTCAAAGCTACAACTTATATAACTGCAGTCATTCTCCCCCAAACTGAAAACCAAACCGAAAGGGAGAGGGCAGGAGAGAAGAGTTAAGCTTATTACTGTGTGAAAAAGTCTTGTTAAATTAATTGTGCTTCAGTCTTCGCTGCCTTCAGGCAGTGCTTTTATGATGTGTTAATATAATACAGAGTCAATTCTGATTAAAGAACTTGTCAATAGTCAGCAATGTTTGTTGTCACTCTTAATGGCCGTTTTATCTGGTCTATTTGCATGCCTTCTAGTTTACAATGTTGTATAAATATACACAAAAATGATCACAATGAGGTTCAGAATTGTCCCAATAATTCCAAGCATTGCCAAGATGGTTTCTTCTTTGCTTTCCTTTTCTTGACTGCCTTTATCTTCTTCATTTCCACTAGTGATTACCATCTTGGTGGCCAGTTTCTTTATCCTTCCCTTCAGAATAACCTAGATTTAGGAACAAAAACATCAAAATGGATTATTAGTTGAAGTATAGAAGCTCATATTAGTATTGGAACCAATGGCAGAATTTTTGCCCCATAACATATTTTATTAAGAATTCATTTGAAAAGAATTAGTATTTCTATTAGCTGTTCAGTAAATAATTAAAATTATAGTTCAGCTAGTCTGTGGTTTACTTATAACCCTCTGCTTATGTGCCAGCAACCACTCCTAGCACACATAACAGCTGCTATAACATAATAAAACTGGTCAGAAATGTACCATGAGGTGAGACTCCTCCAGCATCAGGGGGGACTTTGCCTGCACTGGGATCTTGCCATGTGGTGGAGACCCCATATTTACACTTCAGCCAAGAAGGGAGTGAAGGGAAATAAAACTGGGAAGACCTTGCTTCTTTTTTTACTAGGAAAGAATCATTAAAGAGAAAGGCATTTTGTCTCCCGATGAGAAGGAAGACAGCAGTGACTTCTTAATAAATAATTCAAAATAAAAGCAAAACCAAAATAACATCCATCTTGGCTTTTATTTTCCTCGTTCTTAATGTATGATGAAAAGTTACTTGCAGTGCAGTGAGCTGAAATGTATCGATCTGCCTGCAGGGAGAGTACAGCCATTTCCCAAGCAACAGCCCCAGACTAAAAAAAGCAGATTCCTCAAATGTGGGACGAGCCCTGACTCCCAGCACAGCTGAAGCCACAAACAAAGAAGCTTCCTTGGTCTTCCCACCATCGGATTGTTCAAGTTAGAAATGGATAAATTCCTATCTGTGTTTATCTCACACTGCAAATTTTAATCACATGGGCAAACCAGAGTGTCCCAGAAAACTGAAAAAGGTTGGCTGATCTCCCAATGCCAACTGCTCTGCCAAGATCTGGGTTCAGGCAAAGCCCTGCTGCTGTCTTCCAGGCTACAAACCATATCCCATCGTATTTCTGCAGCAGAAAGCAGTGGTAGGATGTAGGAAAAAAAAAAAATCCCCAAAAGCTCCTGCCTTAAAGAGGGATTTGATTTTAGTGGACCCTCATTCCTCCCTCCACTAACTCACAGAGCAAAAGCAGTATCTCCCAGGCAGTGCATATATTCAGGGGGGTGAGGGCTCCCCAAAAACTGCCCACCACCTCTGTGGGCACCTCCCCTCCAGCAGGAATCATCAGAGGGGAGCCCTGACCTGCAGCTCCTCTGAGCTGCTCCTGCACTGCACAGCCACAGAGCAGCAGCCGGAGCACTCAAAGGATGGAAAGGACTGGGAGAGGTAAGGAAATCCTGCAACAGAGAGACTGAGAGGAAGAACTGAGTATCCAGGCAAAACAACCTGGGTTTTTTTTGTCGCACCTGCAAGCTGTTCATATATAGGACAGAGAGTAACGGCTGGCAACTTCCTAGAAGTGTTTGATTCCCAGCAGGTACAAGGGATTGGTGGCAAGTCGGGCTCTGCAGAGGCCTCTGTACTGACACTTGCATTAGCATTTATGTGTTTTGTCTTCTTGTAACCAGTGGATCAGAGAAAAAAAAAAAAAAAAGAAGGGACTCAGAAACCTGAGAGTACCCACAGCAAAGAGCAGTCAGTGGGAGCAGGGGGCACCAAGGAGAAGGGCATCAACCATCAGAGCATCAAACATCAGAGCATGATCATCCAGAAGATCTTTGGATAACCTGCCCCAGGAAAGCAAAACTTCACAGGCACCAGGTACCTCACAGGGATGTGGCTCCAGCCCTCAGAAACTGTCCCCAGAGTTCCTTCAGCCACAGCCATCTGCAGCTCTCCCTGCAGCACCTACCTCTTCCAGCAGCAGAAGGGTTTTGTCCTATTTGCCCCAGCTGGTGTCCAGAGGAGGGTTTGGCTGCACCTGGTGTATGTCCTTCCTATCTTGTTAATTGCTACTGAGAAGTCAGTGGTATCTTAACAAACAACTTGTCTCTGGGAAATCACAGGAGAGCTCCTACCAGTGCCATTTTCACACACATCACAACCTGAGTGCATCCACTCCGTGTGCCATCGGACCACAAACCCACATCCCAGGCTAGGACATGCAGCCATTACTTCACCCACAGAGCCATGAGTCATCTGGATATTCTGTTCTTTTCCCCTTCAGTAACTGGAAGGTTTTCCCTCTGGCCAACTGTTTGCATTTCACTGTTTATTTGAGAAATCAAGTAGGATTAAAAATATGGTTTGATAAAATCCCTGGCCTAGAATGGAAGGATTTGAGGGGAGAGTGAAGTTCTTTCTGGCTGGTTCCCACAAGAGCTGAACACTCTTGATTCAGCACACTGTTTCCCACAGAAATATGATCATACCCAAGCATCTTGTGGGTCAAGCCTCTCTGGCTTGAAAAAAGCCAGAGAAGGTACAATTTGACTCTGCATCCTGTGCTTTGGGCAGTTTCCCATTCACACCAAAAAACCCACAGAGAGTGGGGCAGAGCCCCGGCTCTCAAGGGGCAGCTTGACTCTGCAGCCACTAGCACTCTTAATTTTGGTACAGTGACCCTGCACCACATGTGCTAGGAAATCCTGACTCCAGGATTAGTGTGAACAGAGGCAGCATGGGGCTCAGACACCATCTGATCTCCTGTTATTAACATTCCCATTCTTTTCTTAATAAAATGTGCAGCAAGAAGTCAATATCAAATTCTCTCCTGCAGAATGCTGGATCCTAAAATTAACATCCATCTAAAAAGTAGCTAAATAATTCACACATGAAGGAGACATATCAAAGGCTGTTAGATATAAAGACAAAGCCTCTGGCTTAGCAAATTCTCGAGTTGTGAATTTTTTGTAAGCTATGAAATTATTCTTGGGGAAGTACCACCACACCTTTGCCTTATTATTAAAGTCTCTCCCAGGCACCCATTACTGGCTAATGAGAAAGGCAGAGATCCTTGGGCTGCACAATCTCTTATTTGAGGCTGCACAATCACGTTTTTCCTCTTTGCAAGTTGTACTCATTAGCAAGGAGATAGTGGGTGGTTTCAGGTGACATGGGATCAGACTGCCAAGGTTATTTCTGTCCCACTAAGTGGCCTTACCTGAGGGAGAAGTGCTCAGTGTGATGCAATGAAATATGCACAGAGAAGCTGGTGGCTGGAACATGATGAACAACAAGAGGGCATCAGCAGCTGAGAGTTTGCAGAGGGGCTGAGGCACAGTGTGATTTGTTGGAGGTTGTCTCTATGTGCCTGTGTGCTGCATTTGGCTCACACTATGGTGCATCCTGGGACTGCATAAACTGCATCTTTCTTGGACAAAACTACACCCAAAAAAGTGCTTTCAGCCCATGGCAGTAGGGATCCAGACAAAAGCTGGTGTGAAGTATAACCCCCAGAAAATACACAGTGTGGGCACTGGCAGCACGGGTTTCCCTGGAGGGATTGCTCCAGCAGGTCTGCACTGCTCTCCATTTTATACAGCACCTAAGCAACAAGAGGCAGCACACAAAGGCTTGGTCTTAAGAGGAGTTTAACATTCAAACAGGACATGACTGGGACCAAACACAATTATATTAATACTTTGCCAAATATAGCACTGTTGAAATCAAGGTAAGCATTGACTTTGTACAGTGAGGAGAGCAGAATGAAAATTACTTCTCCATATGTAAGGACTGACCTTGGGAGAAGAGTCGCACTCTCCTAATGGCAGACTCAAGCCTTTAACCTTCACAGATCTCATGCTCAGAGTGGTATTTTTGCTGGCTGAGGTTTGTGGGTGTTTTTTTCTACTGGGGAAATACTTGCTGTCAGTTTTAGTATAATTACCCCAATTAAGAAAATAGAAAAGTCATCTGGCTTTCTGGGTATCTTTTCTCAGTCTTTATTATTCTCTTCTAGAAATGGATTTCATTTATCTGACATTCTTTAATATTTTTATGATTTTTATGACACATTTTTCCTTTTGTATTTTTCTGGTGGTACTTCCAGCTTGACAGAAACATTCCTTTTCCTTACCCAGAACCACGGCTAGAACTGCTCAGATAGGAGGGCTAGAGAACACTAAATTTACCATTTCTTTTAATAACTATCCTTCTTATTTAATTGCTATCTCATTAGGAAAGCACTTTCCTGCCACATCAAAATTAATGTCTTTCCTACTTCATTTTGTAAGATTCATCATTAACCCAACATCAGCCTTTGTACGGATACATATTCCAAAAAGCTATCAATTAAAAGATAAATATTCTGTGTATTCTGCACTGCACATGGGAGACAAGGACAGTTCAGTGGTTAGGACACTCATTGCACTATTCATCTCCTTGCACTTCTGCTGGCTTCATTCCTTATATCTACAGGAAATACACTTATTCTCTCTGCCTCAGTTTTTAATCTGTGGGATTCTTTGAAGAATGGGTTATTCAGCCTACAGCAGAAAATGGTTCATAAAAAAAAAGTGGGGCCTTGCAAATATTTTGTTTCCATACTCATTCCAAAAACAGGAACACACTAACATGAAAAGTTTTACTTCCAGCTGTGCTATGAAATACACCCACTACCATCTCCCCAAATCTGGGGAACGTTCTGCACATCACTCCCATTGCAAATAATCCAGTGAACCAGGAAAAGCATTTCTAGCAAAAGATCTTTTTGCATCTCTTCACCCAGCATGTCTGATCTAAAGGTGATGGCTTGATGGCAGGGCTTTGGAAAAGGCAGTAGCAAGTGCATGTTTGAGAATTTACTGCAGTGTGTTTGTCACATCAAACATAAAAAGCACATCCCTCACAAAGCACCTGCCCTGACATATCTGACAGTTTTTGAATATTCTGGCACCTTGACTTGATCTTGAAAAACTTTTGTAATATTAAATCATTTCTCCTCTAAGTCATTATTTATGAGCTCCCCAAAGAGACTGCAAGTGGAGGGCTCAGCCAGCAGAATCCGAGCTCCTGGGAACTCAGAGAAGGGGAGGATCATCCAGGCCCTCCATGCTCCTCCTGATCAGCCCTGTGCTGTCATGTATTATCTGGCACCTTGAAAAACAAAAATGGAAACTTCTGAAAACCTCCCAGGGTCAGATGCTCAGCTAGTACAGAGCAGTCTTCCTCCCCCAGCTCAGCTCAGCTCCCTCCATTTACATCAGCTGAGGATATGGCTCCTTGTTTTCAATCTACCTTGAATATCAGTGAGCACAAATTTTGTATTCTTAATCCATAATCACAGACAATCACCAGCTAAATTGTTTTGATATTTAAACTTGTTTACAGTCCCCAGGCTATTAGTTGTGATGACACATTAAGAGATAAGAGAGCTTTAATTTTCTGAGGATAGTTCCACCCTCTGGGGATAAGAAACACGCAGCGGAAACTTGTTTTGATTAGCAAACTGAAGAGGGCACAGAAATCACACACAGCAGAGTGGGAGTGCAGATGCTGCTGGAGCTGACACCTTCCCTTATCTCACAAACAAGTGCTCGAATTACCAAACAGGGAGGAGAGGCTCCTCGAGGATTTAACCTCACTTGAACATCACAGTCAAATGCAGTTTTGTTCCTTTCCTCCTAGTAAGAACTTAAAACCTCCTTTTCCTCCAAGGGCAAACTTGGGAAGTTGGGTGCTTGGCTTAAAACCTGGACAGCCCTCAAGCAAGATGCTGAGCAGGGCATTAAGTTTCGCTGCTTGTGATGTATGGGAGGAAGGCACGCTTGGCACACACATTTTTGCTTGTTTGCTGTTCTTTTTTGAGGGATTACATTGTCACATTCTCACTTCTGTGATGATTTTTTATCTGCTCTTGATCCTTGTGCTGTTTTTGCCAAACAGTCCTCTCCTAAACTCCAGGGTACTTGTCTGTCAAGATCCTGCTCAGAGAAGCACTGGTAGGTGCAGGGATCCACATTTGCATTTCTTATTAGAGTTGGATTTCTTCTTTCAGTTGGGAACTCAAAGACACCATGGAAATGCAAGATGAGGCCAAGAGAAGCTCTGGGGTTGTAAGAAGCTTGACTAAAAGCTCATCCAGGCACAGCAGTGTGCACAGCCACTGCACAGTATGTATGAATAACAGAGGAATCAAAATGGAATGAGCAGAAATTAATAAACAGTAGAAATCAGTGTACAAGAGAAGCAAAGACCTTCCATAAGAGAAGGGAGAGGAAAGGTGCCCATGGGGAGGTCCTTCATTAGAGAAAAGAAGATCAGAAGGAACAGGAATGTGAGCCAGGTTCAATAACACTCCCCAGCAGTGAGCAGAGACCAGTGCCTAAAGCAAAGGGATGTCTCAGTGGAGAGAGGACACAAGCACTTATGTAGTCCTCAAGCAGGAAAATAAACCCACATCAGACTGCTGCTATGCTGCAGGTTTTAGACAGTGGGAAATACTTGCTATTTATAGCACTACAGGATATTTCCAAAGGTCTCAGCAATGTGAGACCCCCTCTAGAATAAAGGGAAGCACTCAGCAGCAAAGAGGTTACTCTGAGAGGGCAGAATTTAAATAAGTAATGTATTACAGGGCTCATCCTGCTCTTCACCTTGGGTCTGATCCAGTTTGTTCTGGCAGCAGTTTTTGTCCCCCAGGCAGCTTAGAACTCAGGGGAGGAAAAGGACTTGCAGCCAGTTTCACAGTTCTTCCTTCTCCTCCTCCTTTATGTCTCTGGGACTACTCACAGCCGTGATATACTCAGGATAACTAAGCTCTATTGTAAAGAAATAAAATATTTTCCATACAAATATCCTTATGTTAGAAACAAAGCTCTAATCCATAGCAGAATAATGATCCTCAAGCACCAGGCTGTTAGTAGTGTGCAGGCAGTGCCATCCCCAGCCTCACTGACAGCCTTTGGTTCCCCCACCTACAGCAAGGCTTCCCATGTCAGGGTCCATAAGGCTTCACGAGTCCCAGGTTCCTGGGTTGTGGAAGATACAAACCTGCCCAAAGGGAGAGCAAATTACCCTTTAACCCACAGTCCTTTCCCTTTTGGCATGAGATGCACTATGAAGAATGAATGAATTGTTACAGATCAAAATTAAGTCTATATAAAACACAACTGGAGGAAACATTTATAATTAAAAGCTCAAATTTAACAAGCCCAGAGGTTAGCAATTTTCTGGTTCAGTCTGAAGACTGGTGAAAATTCAGTGTGTTTCTGTTTGGTTTGGACTGGCCTATTTTGTGTTCACAACCCATTTTCCTGATACACAGCACTTTGCTGGGTTGCTCAGTGCTAACGCTCAGGAGCAGAAGCATTTGACTCTCAGTGGTGCTGTAGCACACACTTGCCATTTTCCTCCTTTTAAGTACTCATTATTTCTTTTCAGACCTTTAGATTTCCACAGTAATACTGGTGCAAGTATTGCTCAGTTTTATTAGAAAAATTCAGATGGTCCAACTTCTGTTTGTTGCTCACATAGAGGAAAATTGAATCCTGGCTTGGAATTTGGAAGTTAGTGACAATACTACATCATGTTTGCTGAAATCAGAGTTCATGGGCTGCCTTTTACTTTAGGAGGCAACAAGAAAGTCTTTAAGCTGAACAGAAAAAATGGTTGAATGAATGAAAAGCAAGGAACAACTTTATCCCAGGAGTAGCCAGTAGTTAAATTAGTGCGTGGATGCAGCTATTTTTGGTAGCATCTTATTCCTTGATGCTACTAAAAGCTCGACGAGGACCCAATATTGTTTTCTTTCTGTTTTACCATTTTGCAGTCTTCAGTGAACTTGTCACTACAGTGTCCTCTAGCAATGATGTCAAGAGATAATTAAGGGACTTCTGAAAAAGTATCCACTTATTATTTGAATTTATTTTTTCACTCCTCATTAGGCAATTTGGGACAAAATGAGTAATTGGCTTTTATTCTTCAGGCCACCTAGAATGTTGTAAGTCTCTTACCATATCCCTGTAGCCATCTTTTTTCAAGAATGACAAATCCCAGTCTGTCTGGTGCCATCCTCATGCAGAGCCTATTCCATGCTTTTGGTTTTTTTTTTTTTTTTTTGTTTTGCCCTTCTCTCTGGCTTTTCTGTTAATATGAAGGAGTTTTTAAGCAGCAGATGGCAAACCTTCCTGGGCTTCAGGTATTAATGTCCAGCCTGTGAGCTGAAGCTGTACTGTGCTAACCCCAAATATTTTGTCATTTACAGATATCAAGGTTGGCAGAAAGGACACTTTTTGTTCAAAGATGAAATAGAAATAGAGAAAGAGAAAGAGAAAGAGAAAGAGAAAGAGAAAGAGAAAGAGAAAGAGAAAGAGAAAGAGAAAGAGAAAGAGAAAGAGAAAGAGAAAGAGAAAGAGAGAAAGAGAAAGAGAGAAAGAGAAAGAGCTAACACTTCTCCATACCACACACTAGAAATTATGATAAAGATTTGAAGTTTGAAGCCACAGCTCTCTCTTCCAGTCTTTTGCTCATCTTCCCTGGTTTAATAAAGCAGAACAATAAAAATCTATCATGAGCACATCTGAGTGCTGAAAAATTCCGATATAGAAAAATAAATAAACAAACCAACAAATAAATCTGTAGAATTCCTCAAATTTTCAGTATTTTTCCAGGTAAATGCAGTATTAGCCAAAAAAGCTTTGTGAAAGAATGAGATGCTAAAGTATCACTGTCATTTCAGACCTATTTTTCTATTTCAAGGGCATCTCCAGGCTTCTCTTTTAGGAGCAAAAATACATTGAAAGCCCTGTACAAGGAAAAAATGCAATATCCAAGTCTCAGAGAAAGACAGGTCTCCGTTATCTGCCAGAAGGCACATAACCTCTGTCATAAGCAATTTGAAGATCTGCCCTCACCACTGCATGCTGGAATGGAAACTGAGCTGCTTCAAAGACATTAAAGAAATATTAAGAGAATGGAAAGTGACATAAATTTATATTAATTTGTTGCTATATAATATCCCCAATTCAGCCAAGGCCAGGAGATAATTTGGCCTGTAATGGATCAAACTACCTTTAGCTCAGATGTGACCCCTCCTTACAAAATAAATGTGCACCAGAAGAGCATTCAGAGGCCTGAGGGGTATAGAAGTAGAGTTTCTCTAGGAAATGCCTTTTAGTGTGCAGGTAAAACAACAATATGTAAAGCATAAAATCTCCACTTTTACTTCCATCTATATGTTTATTCCAAAATTAATTTTTAATTATGGGTACTTTAAGGGAAACTACAAATACATCCAACCAACTGACACTTTCTGATTTAGGAGAGTTTTGTTCAGGGTTTTTAAAAATAATTTTAAATTTATAAATGTTTGGTTTGAAATTATACTTACCGGCCATTTGTCTCAGGAAAAATAATTTTTTGGAAAAAAAATCACCTAGCTTTGCTGTTTATAGGAATGATACTTGTAAACCAATTTTTTTATCCACATAAAAACCTGACAGTCATTTCTGTGAAATACTCAAATATCTTCACTTTGAAGCAAGGACTGTATTTTCAATTTTACTGTGGCTGAGATGGTTTGATATAAGTGATGAAGAAGGTTTTGTGTGTCTGAAAAGATGTTTATTTTTAAGTGATAGGTATTGTAAAAGAAATTACTTATCTTGTAATTTCTTTTCATGTTTAATTACTCTCCTAGCCCGGTGTATCCTTGCAGCACTCCAATAGGTTGAAATGACATTGATAGTTTTCCATAAGAAAATCTGAACAGCAGACAGTTTTCATTTTGCTTTCAAAAACAAATTCTTTGAGTTTTTTATTATTAATTTACAAAGACCACCCAAAAATGCCACAATTAAAGGTGATCCGGAAAGAATTCAGCCTCCATCTGTTCATGCATTTTCAGGCAGGCTTTAGAAAGCACCGAATTCCAGCTTCAGTCGGAGCACCACACATTTCCCATAGAAAAGGAGAAAAAGAAAGCTTTTTGTTGTAGAGTGTTTCAATTTCTTTTTTTTTCTGTGTCAGAATTTTGAGGTGTCAGGAGAATCTGAGAAGAGGAACAGCAGTCTTTTGTCTGTAAGTCTGAGATGCTGCTCTGAGGACCAGGACAAGCTGCTCACACAGTGCTTTTCACACCTGTTCCCTGGTCTGTGTTTCTGGGAGCCTGCCTCGGGCCTGGGGGTTGGAATATCTGAAAGTGGCAACTACTGGCCAGCAGTGTAGGGGAAGGTACTAGGAGCTGCAGGATGTGCTGCCAGGTCCTCTGAAAAATTTACATTAGACACCCACAGTTACGGATACCTGTAATTTTGCTCTTTATTTGCCTTAGGTTATCAGCTGTACCAGGGAGCAACGACACTCAGAATTGCTATTGAGATGCTATAAATGGAAATTAGTCAGTGTTTGCACGTGGCAAGGACCTGCATGGTGGAACACCCTGGAATGTCCCAGCGGGAAATAATTCTGCCTTCACAGCAGAGTCTGAACTATGCCTGGAAAAGAAAATCAAGTATTGAACTCACAAACGGAGTAATTTATTATGGGCACCGAGTGAGACTCGGATCCTACGCAAAAATAGTCTGTGACTGATGCACCTGTGCAAGGTGGCAAATTAATGGAGTAGAGACAATTGTGCTTACAGCATTTCTTAGCTTCAAGTGCTGAGCTGCACAACCTTGATAATGTTCTTTTCACATACTGTTTTGTGTGTAATTATTACCTGTATCAGTCCAAATTTAAAAATAGAGTATTTCCCTATTGAATGCCTCTTTTAGGATGCATTCGTGGCTGAATTTTAGAGGTTCCAATACCCTGAAATTCACACTGAAGGCTATTGGCACTGTCACAGCAACACCATCCAAACTCTGAAAATTTCAAAGCCTCTTTCAAAGCCCTGGGATGAGCACTCCAAAATGGAGGCAGCCAAAAACCCCTTGCCACTTGTAAAACATTAGATGTAATAAGATAAAATAGCAGATAATTTGAGGAAGAAGCTAGTTTCTAAACCAAAGTTGTCAAAGTAGGGTAACACTCCAGGCAACCAACTCCCACACCTTTTATCATCATCATTAGTCATTTATATTGCAGCAGCATGCAGCAACCCCTGCTGACGTCTGGGCTAGAAACCAGACACAGATAGGGAGAATGATACCTAGCCCAAGCAGCTTGCAAAATTACAACAGTATGAAGTGCAGGAAAGGGAGGGAGGAAGAACAGAAGGTTGAAGTGGGTTGCTGAAGGTCGATTTGCACAAACCTGGCACAGCCAGGACAGTCAGGGCCTCGATCCATGGGAGCAGCTGCCCCTCTGGCTCGTGCTCTGAGTGAGCATGACATGGGAGAGAGATGGCAGCTTGACTTGTGCAGGTCCCCTGCTCCTGGGAAAACAAGCTGGTTGTACCAGGAGTAACACATTTGGGAAAACACAAGGGCAAGGTGACACATCTCCCCTTCAGGTCTTGGGGTAGAGCTCTGTGGCAGAGCAGAGGACTTGGAATTTCAGAGGGAAAACATCACAATTACATCACAAAATGCTCTGGCAAGGCCATTGGACAGGCAGTGAAGAAAAGAGCCTGGGAAGAGCTGGTTCTCCTATCCCCTGTGCATTGCTGTAGCAAGTGTTTGCTGTTGGGAGTTGTGGTATCACAGGCTGAGGTTGGCAGGGACCTCTGCAGGTCACCTGCCCCAAGCCCCTGGTCAGGCAGGATCACCTACAGCCAGCTGCCCAGGACCATGTCCAGGGAGTTTTTCAATATCTCAAAGGTGGATACTCCACAATCTCTCTGTTCCCTGCTTGCTCACCCTCATGGTTATGTGCTTCTTGAGGTGCAGAGGTTTCCATGGGGTAGCAAAAGATTTCACCTTGCCAGTGGAGCAGAGCCTCTTGGATTCAGTTCTTTTTTCCTATCACTTATTCTCTTTAAAAATATCCAACTTATGTGGCCACAGATCTGGAGAGATGATTTGCATGTCTCCCAACTGTACAGAATGCCTAACAACCCAATCCTCTGTCTGCAGTGGGCACTGTGCTATATATGGAACACACTTTGATAGCTAATGTAATGCAACGTACACATCATGTTGCCTCAAGGTCATGGGAAATTGTATCTGTTTATATGATGCATCTTGACATACTCTAATGTAGTGCTAGTAATTTAAAACACTGACCACATAAAATGTGAATAAGACCAAGAACATAGCCACAAATTCCACTGACTTTCTGTATTAGAGGATTCAGCAGCATATTGGTGATTCTTCACAAAGATTTCAAGAAAAGAATATATATTTTGCCACTTTTTTCTTCAATGGACACCAAGTTAAACTTCATTCACAAAACCTTGAGTAAAATTTCTGCTAAAAAGAAATCTAATCTGGATTTATGACCCCAGAACAGAGAGCCAAGTTTAATCCTGATTTTTTTTTAAACATATACCATTATATATATTCATTAAAAATACTGCTTGCAATAAAGATGCTGCTAACAATAAATAAAATATTCATAGTATCTGAATTATGCAAAACTGGTCATTGGAAATTATTTTGTGCAGGTCCCAGAAGCCTTATAACACATAGGGAGTGCCACTGAGTGCCACTGAACTGGTGTGATAAGTAAATAAATGCAACTTGCCTGGAAACAGTAGATTGGATAACGTTTCTTTAAAGTTTGTTTTCAAAACTAATTGTTTATGGGTTATGAATTGTTGCCCAAGATGTCCTGCATGTTCACACAGACCTGGGTTTTATTCTAGCTGCTGTCATACCATGCACATAGGACTGGTGCTTTCTCTGTTAAAATACTTTGCTCACATTTGTAAATTTGTATCCATTTGGCTTTACCTGTATTTTTAAAGCCAGGTGATCTTCTAGGGAGATTTTGATCAATTTCTTTCCCTTTCATGCTCTAAGGCATCAAGGAGTGCTGGGATGAGCTAATTTGAAGAACTGACCATACTAGTGGAAAAAATGCTTATGGTCACAGACCATCTAAAACCCAAGGAAAACAGTAGCCCTGTTCTTCAGGCTCTGATGACAAAAATCATTTTCCTCAGGAAACAAAGCTGGGAAATGAACATTAATCATAGCAGAGATATTCAGGTGTTTTCAGTTCATGACATTTGAAGAAATTCTAACAAATAGAAAAAAAATCCAAGATTTTAAAAAACCCGACCACTTAGGCCAAACTTCTCCAAAGGCTATTTGAAGGCTGAACTAAATATTAATTCAGGTTAACCTGGAAATTCCGATCAAAATAATTCATACTGTAAGAGAATGTTTGGATTTTCTTCACTATGTAGGAAAGAAATGGAAGGCTGCTTGATGGACAAAAGTCAGTTCTGCTCCAAATCTGGACTGAGAAATGGCACCTTGTAGTGAATACTCACAGACAATGGTAAACATAATTAACCTATTCCAGGATACCACAGAATTTCCAGATATTATGATTTTAAGACCTATCTGTAATGTAGATTAAACAGGTAATCATACTGATAAATGTTAGATATGAAAGAAAAAAGTGTACATGACTGAAAAATTGAATGTGCAAAGTGCTTAAAAAATACAGTGTCACTCTACCACCCATTCAGAAAACCCGAGTCAGAGGAAGATGAACAATTTTATCTAAATTCATTAAGCTGCCCACTGCTCCAGAGAACCAAACCCTTTTTCTTGGTTTCCAGATCAGCATCCTGTTCTTTGCACCACATTTTTTCTTTGCACCCTCTGGTTTAAACTGATGCAGCTCATCTTCAGTTTATGCTGGTTGAAGAATTGCAGCATAAGCTTTTTAAGAAGTCACTTTGCAGCACCAACAATTTAATTCAGCTTAACAGAAACATAGAAATAGAAACAGTAAAATGTCTTTTGACCTTTGCTGTTGGCTACAATCAAACCCATGCAAGAAAGAGAGCAGAGAGGAAATGTTGGACATACACTCAAGATGAAAAAAAAATGTTTGGGCATGTAACACAGTACATTGGAGAAAACATTCAAGAACATTGTGCTGAGAATATTATTTCTATAAGGCTGAAAGGGTGAGTGTCATCTTAGATCATGCACTGTACAAGTGCCAGCCATAGAAAAGACCACCCACAGGCCCTACACTCTGGGCAGAAGGTCACTGGCAATTGATCTGTGGCTCTACAGACTCCAAGGAGGGGCATAAAAAAACCACCAAATAAAACATGCAGGTTTCTTTTTGTCATATACCAACTACTTTGCTAAAGATTATTAATAAAGCCTGAATAATGGCATTGTCTTGTCAATCCAGTGTTAATTAATGCCAATGATGAATGAAAATAAATTAACACAAGTCAAAAAAACATCCTTAAACAATATTTCTCTCTATTTCCTCCTGACACAAAAACAACCTGCCAAAGATTTCTCTTTGTTTGAAGTAATTTTTCTCCAAAGAATTCCCAGCTGCTTAATTGCTTTCACAAACCTGTCTAGCTTAAGAACTGTCCTACTTTGCTCATCCTTTCAGTCCTTAGCTCCACCCAAACTTCCCTCCCACAGGTGGCACATCCAGTCCTTGTGCTCCTCACAGGGATTTTTTTGTCACCCTCTAAGCCACTCTCTTTTAAGCTGACACCAAAAGCCATGTTGTGCATGCCATGGGTCCAATGGGAGACAGTTTTTGTCACCCAGTGAGTTGTTCTGTTGAGCTTGGCATGGCCTCAGCCAGACCACAGCCCTGGCTCTGATCTCTGTTAACCTTTCTGAGGTTTGAACCATACTCCTCATTTCCTCAGAACTCCAGATGTCAAGCACACACTCCCATAATTCACCCAGAAACTCGGCACAGTGACTGGTGACTGAAGTGCAGCCAGCTCTGGAGGAAGCACAGGCAGTGACAAACCACACAGCCAAGCCAAATGGTCCAGAGGAGAGGAAGGGATGCAGATTTTCTTCTGAAGAGAAACAGTTTGGCAAATTTATACTGGGAAATATCTTATTCCATGAATCAAGAAATGCAACCCTTCTTTGCCAAAAACTGGGGAGCCTAAAAGCTCATAACTCTACATTAATGCAGCAATTATATTAGCTTTCCTGTACTTTAAAAATCTGAGACAAAAGTTAAGTATTTCTGGCTTTGCTTTCTAAATAGAAAGTGAGAGTTACACTAGACAAACTCCAATTTAAAATCTCAGCAGGGCTGACAGTGGTATTGAAGAAAAAAGCTTTTCACAGTACTAGCTCGTGGACTGATTTTAATAATGGACATTTTCTTTCCATAGATCCAATATTTATACTCTTGTTGTTATTTTAAAACCTGCCTGGGGACACATAAATCTGCCTGTATCATAATTACACTTACCTACATTTCATGCCTGTAATCAAACTAGGACCTATGGCAGAAGCCATGGGAATATTGGGCAATCTATTCTGCATGGATAAGAAAGACTCCAGGTATTTTTCTAAAAGGATAATCTATTTTATGGATAATAAATTAACTTTGTCAATTTTTTTGGAAGCTAATGTTTTGTCAGGAGAATTATTTTTTTTTTTTTGCTTATTTCTGTGTACATTCAAAGGACTCCTGAGTCTTTTTTCTTGAGTTCATATGTCTCTTTCTTCCAGTTGCTTCCAAATTCTGGTTCCTTTCTCCAGCCCTTGCTTCTCTGGAGCTTGCAGCACTGTTTGGCAGGGGTGGAAAGGAAGACAGATGCAGGCTGATCAAGTCCTTCCCAGAGAAAGCTTAGGGTGGTACAGCTCATAGCTCCACTGAAACCCCCAGAAATAATCCAAGAATCAGGCTTTTTATGGAAACCCAGTGGCAGTGTTTTACTTTTAGTACTGCTGCTTCTTGAACTACAAATGTCAGAAGCGTATCTGTAGTGATGCACTGCTGCAGGCTGGCTTTGGGAAACCCTTCATAAAATCTGTCAGTGAGGCTGGGTAAGTTCCCTCCTCTTATGAAGTCATCCATTCTGGTCACAGCTACACTCTGCATTGTCCCTGGGGCTAAAGTAAACATTACTGAGGAGAAAATGTGCATGACTTACAAATCCACAGCACTTCACCACATGCAGATATTTGCTAATATTTAAGAACAGAACAGCTTTCTCATAGGTGCCTGCATGTACACCATGCTTAACCAACACGTGCCACCTTCTGTACACTGCACAACCAGCTAAGAACAAACTCTCCTACATTGCACATGGATTACAGTTTTGGGGGATGCTGTTGCCTGTCACAGGAAGGATGTTTGAGGGGCCAGAGCACCAGGTGGGGACTGAGGAGTCTGGGCCTCTGGGGTTCTAAGGGCACCTTCATGAACACCCTTTGCAGTTGGGACCTGGTCAGCATGAACAATTCTGGCTCTGAGAAACTGTGTCTTTGCCCTCTCTTCATTAGCACTCTCCCCCCAGTCATTTGCTGCTGGGACAATGCTGTGTAGAGCTACTAAACATTTTATTAAAGAACATGATTGCCATCTTGTCAAAGCAGTGTATGGGCTGCCTCTTCCTCACTGTTGCCAGGTGGTAATTGCCGAGAAGGAAAACAGCGATTTACAAAAATGATTGTGCTATATAGATGGCACATTGCCCTTTCTTGAAAGCCATAATCCCTCTGTTAGCAGATCTCTGCTGTCTTCCTTCTGTTTTCTCATTCCTGACTTCTTGTAAATGCTAATTTTTTTTTTCCTAGTGTCATTTTGATGTCAAAACTATAAACACTAGACTATCACTAGGCATCCCATCAAAGGAAGATTTACAGATGATTGGTCTTCATTGTTTTTTAACATTTTACCTTTCTTTTTTTAACAGCATGGTAAACAAGATATTTAAAACTTTCCAAACAAGGCTTATAAATTCATCCTGTTCCAACTTTTCCAGCTTGCAGTAATTTATAATTGACATCAGCTATTTCTCTGCTACAGTGACTGCTGCACATATAACTGTGCCCAAGGTAGCTGCCATCAAACCAGGAGGGAGCAGAAGTCTCCTAGAAAATAAAAGGCCTGTTACCCCATGAGGAGCAGCTACCTGAAAGCACAGCCACATTCCTGCTACCCCCTGGAAATGCACTCTGAAACCCATGCCCTGCCACCTCTCCCCTGCCTTAGCTTAATCCAGCTAGATCAATGCCAGCTGGGTACATTTATACACATTGCTTAGTGCAAGTGTAAACAAAGACCTAAAATGGAGTTGTGCTATCATTTTACAAGGAGAAAGAAGAAATCAGTTCCTTTCTTTATCAATTATTCTCATGAAGTTTTGCAGCTGACAGAGGCTGCTTGAGAGAAACAAAACAGGAGGTGTGTTAACTCTTGGAGATAGCCAGCTGTGGAGCAGCAATTCCCATATCAGTGGAGATGTGTGTGCAAAGGTATTGTGCAGAGACACAGAGATATGCCCTGAACATTTGCTGAAGCCCCAACTATATGACCCCAAGTATATTGTTTAAATATCTAAAAAAGTATATAGTATAAATATCTAAAAAGTATATAGTATAAATATGTGAAAGAGGAAAGGAATGGAAAGTAAGTTCCAGATAAAGAAACAAAGTGCAAAGGTAATTTGTATTTTCTACCACAGCAACTTGTACCAGTGGTGAAGATGAAGCAAGCCAGTGATTTGATCCAGCTGTGGAAGAAATCAGTGGCACAATTCTCACTGACCATCAGGTACTGGATTAGGCTTTGAAATCAAAAGCTGCCCAGATGAGCAACAGTGGGAGAAACAAAATATACTTTGTAGTAACCTGGTCACCCAAATTGCTAGAGTATGTACAGACTCTACAGCCCTGTGTGAGTCCCTGAAAATGAGCCAACTAGTAAGCTATCACTTCCAGTAACCTCAAAGAAGACCATGCAACCATGAAGATTCACAGAAAGTCCCATTCTTTTGTTGATCCTAATCTTGTTTACTAACAGTTTATAAAGAGAACAGCCCCTGCATCATGCTGCAGCATGGCTTTCTAGCTTAGGTAGTTAAGGAAAAGTGCAGTTACGCCCAGAGAGACATCTGTAAAGATCCTCTTTTGCAAGTGATCCTCTCTGCAAAAGGCTTTAAAGATAATGAAAATATTAATCATTAATACCAAAAATCAACATAAAGTTCCACATGTAATTCTGATAACTGGGACCAAGTATGTAGTCAAGCAGACAGTGAAATTAGTTACTATCTTTTTGACATTGTGTTCTTGAAGCATTAGTTATGGGAGTTGCATTCACTTAGAGTTTAATTTTCTAGAAGAGGCTGTTTCACTTATCATTTTTTCAATATCTACCCCTGTCAGACCTTGATCTCAATAACTGATATTAGCTGCAATCTATGTGATAAGCACAGAACAAAAACATTCCCAGATTTCAAGCACACCTCCTCTTGGTAGGATTCACATTCTTGGATGAGTTTTGCTGAGCCTTGCAGCTGTTCTGAGCTTCTGCAGCTCCTGCAGGTGCAGCAGGGCCAAATCCTGCCAGGGGCTCACAAAGGCAGCTTCTGCTGCTGCTGCCTCCTGCCCACAGCCAAGGACAGCCCTGAGCTCTGCTTGGCTCACTGCTTTCCACTGTCCTTCAGGACCTGAACTGCACATGTACTGTAAGAGATCCAAGAGGTTTCCTTTGAGCCCATGGTCCTGTGCAAGCATAAATCAATGTCTGTATTGAATTCTAGGTTATGTGAAAAGCACCAGCTTTGCATATTTGTGCTTTATCGTCCAATCAGTAGCCTAGAAGCAGTCAGTCCAAATCCTGAGAGGGTTAAGCCAGTCAAACTACATCAGTGAACACAGTCTGAAAGAGCAGGCATTGTTTGGCATGTATCTTAAGCTGTCAGGAGGAGCAGCCAGTGAGCAATGCAGTACTTGACCTGTCAGCATGATACAGATCATTTACATAGCTTTTTACAAACATTAACAGATTAATCCTCACCTTGGGACACACAAGCAAGGTTCAGTAGTCCTGACAAACAGATCTGGAAGCTGTCTCCCACAGTGATGGTAACCTGATTTCCAGGAGGATCAGCATCTTTACATCTTGTAAAAGCAAAGAGGATGGGACTTCATACCTCCAGACCAGGAGAAAAAGAAGTGTGAAGCAGACAGCAGCTTAGGCCCAACCTCTTGTGTTTGTGGGGAACTGGGGCTGTGGGGACTTTCTTAAGTGCTCTATCCTGGCTCCTGTTCAATTCACAGCAGCTGTGACAGTCACAAGCAGCTCTCACCCCGGCACTGAGGACATGGGCGTGTTCATGTGCAAAGTGCTGCACTTCACACCCAAAGCCTGGAGCAAAGCAAGCAGCTGAGGTGGAAGGGTTCTACCTGGGTGTGATTTCCCTACCCTAACAGCTACCCAAAGCATCTCAGCTCATCTCAATGGGATCGTTTTATAACGGAGTAGCAGTCATCATGAGTGAAAACTGAATTCTGAGCACAGAGCTTGGGCCTTGCATTGAGGAGCAGGGAGGGTCTGTGATGGATATGGCCCACAAGATCATACTGACAGAGCACATAGAGCTGGAGACAAAGTGGCACATGGCCATGGCCCATGAGGCCATGCTGGCTGGCTTTTGAATTACATGAGAGATGTGATTTGTGCACACATCATTTATGCAGCTGAGGCATGTGGTCTTAGCAGTATTACTGAGAGCTGGGGAGCTGCCTGTAAGCCACAGGGGACTGGGAGATCAGGTGCCTGGTGAGGCAGGACAGGGTGTGATCCCACAGGTGTGACCCCTCACAGGAGGGACACATGCATATATGCACTGAGGGGATGAGAATCCTGGTTTATACCCACACACAATGCATGGATGTACCCAGGTGCACTGTCATGGGGTTTAACCATGTATGTCCACTGGACTGGCATAAACACAAAAAAGAACAAGGAAAGATGAATCTGTATAAGCATCTGCTAGAGACATGTGGGCAAGGAGGAGAGGATGCCAGATTCCTTAGATATACAGTAATTCATGTGCTGTAACTTGGCAAAAAATTTTAACTGATTTTAACTGAAGGTCACTGTTTTATGAAGGAAATTGCTTATTGATCCTGTCTGTTTGCATCATATTCACACCGTGCTATTCACATGCTTAACCTGGAGGGATTCAGAGGTTATTTCTCTCTTCACACACAACTTGACTTCTGCAGGAAGATGCTGCACCTCCATGTGAGGTGCTGTAGGTTGGAAGAGTTTGTGAGGTAAGGAACATGAGTGTTCCTGACATTAAACCCCTGTGACGCCCATTTGGTGTACCTTTTTCATGTACTCATAATCTGCTGAAAGCTAGATGAGAGGTCACAAATGGATATGGAGATAAATTCAGCAAAACCATTGTAGTATTCTCTCTGCACCATTACACATGGTCTGCTCATGGATTTTTGGGGTGTTTTTAAAGTGATGCTTTTTGATCTGTCTCCCCTTTTGAAACATCGTAGATGTGATTTGTGGTGTTTTACTAGTTTACTAAAATTCAGTGAGGAATGGAGCAGACACTCGGGACCTTTCAGCATTAAACATCCATTGCATGGTTTTCAGGGTGGGGCCAACAAATAAACTGAAAGGCAACAGTGATCCCTTAAAATTCCTTTTGAAAACACATGAAGAGAGGCAGAATTTGTAGCAGAGCAATTAGGAACAGAAGAAATAGACCAGCCCTTCCTCAATCTCCTCTAAAGAGCTTGTGTATTAAAACCACGCAATGAGGGACATCACGTTAGTCAGGGTGGTCCCAGTGAAATGAGACATTAAAACATGCTGAACACTATATTAATTAATGTCAAAGATGCTATTACCTTTATGCTGAGCCAACAAAACCTCAGAATGGCTCCTGAGGAGCAGGTACAGTGTGGATTGTCATACATTTCCACAGCAGTGTTTTTAGAACTCATCCATCTGTGCCAGGCTTCAGAGCACTTTGGAGCAACCTTCCATTTGCTGTGGAATGAGGTCACAGGACCCCAAACCAAATGGGCATGACATTACTGAAAACCTTCCTCATAGAAAGGTTTGTTTTCTAGCTTTCATTAATACATAGAGAGGACAAGTACTGTGTTCAGCAGCACAGAAACAATACTATCCTAAGGCCCATTGTGGTCATCCATTAATTTCAAGAATTATTTAAAAGCCTTTCTGAAATCCTGCCTTCCTCTGCTAGGTATCTTGTAATGCTTCTGAATTCAGTGAAAAGGTACATTTACTGTGAACACCTGAACAAAAAACCTTTTACCCACTGTTTTGTTTAGATGCAAGGTAAAAAAAGGAATTCCAACACACAGCTCTTAGACAGTCTTGTCATCAGATTTCTCATTCAAAAAGTTAGATGGTTTTGTTTTCAAATATTGGGCTTGTCTTTCTTAAAAGAAATTTTCTGGTATTTTTAACATAGTTCAGTAAAATCTCACTTTGCAGACAGTATTGCTAAGTTTTGGGATGTGTCAAAATAAAATCTTAATTTTTCTCATCAAATGTATCACTGTTTCACATGGAGGAAAAAGTGCTGCTTTTCAGTATCTAAAGACATGCATAAAATGATAAATCAAAAATTTTCAGAATTCAGAAGTTAAGAATATGGATTGCATTAATATCCTCTGAGGCTCTTACAATGAAAGAAATTAATTATTTATTTTTCATTTTTTATGTTGAGGGACTTCAGTTGTTCTCCAATATTTCTCAGCCAAATAAAAAACACTTTACCTGTCAAGTTTCAGTAATTAACCAACTACAATAATTAGATTTACTTTCCTGACTCCTATTTTGGAAAATAAACAAATATTATAAACCCCATGGTCAGATCCTCAAAGGTATTTGGATACCTTGATCCCTCTGGCTTAAAAAATAAGTACAGTCCATGTGACATGTTAAGTCTTTAAGCACCAGCATGTGCTTGAACTTAAACACCTTTATGTACTCTAATATCTAAGATTCCATGGCAAAAATTGCCAGCTTAGCTAGAAAAGACTTTCAGAACTTCTTTTATGGTATTTACAGGTAACATTAGGTCCAGTTTAGTGTGGAAGGCTGAGGCAGGCTGGAGATGACCCTCTGCACCATCAGTGTGGATGAAATCAGAGTGCAGGTGATCCTCCTGGCTGCTGAGCTCTCTGCACTGGAGAACATTATTTTGAAGCAAGTTATGTAATTCCTTACTACAGTGGAGTATGTATTGACAAAAGCATTCCTTGCTAACATTTTTCCATTATAAACCTGTAAGAAGTTTATGTCAGAAAAAATAAAAGATTATACTTGGTGCAGTAAGGTCCATTTTTAAGTTCTCTTCTTAACATTTTTCAGGAATAAAACCAAAGTGAGATGAGGTTTCCAGTAAAGTACTGTTTTTAATCAGACTTTCATATTCTTCTACATTAATATGTCACTGGGTAATTGGGCAAGTCCTGTACTTGTCAGCATCCAGAGGCATTTAACACCTGGAGCCGCACAAATAGACTGACGTGAAGCAGATTTCTGGGATATTCTTCTGCAGAACCCATTCCAAAACTCTGGCATACTTGCAAAAAGCTATTTTTCCTTCTTGACACATAGAAAATTTTTCTGAGTTTGTATTAAGATGACAAGTTAAATTTTTTTTCCCCAACTTGAGATGTAATTTTAGCTACTAAGTACTTTCCATGCAAACCATCTTTTCATTTCTCATAAAGAGAATACAAAACTTGATTACCTTGGACAGAGGAGGCATACCAGGGTTAATAATAATAATAATCACTGTTAGGTATCATATTCTCTCTTTCACCTATTTTTCCCACAAGTGCTGGATTCATAATGACCTGTGTGGATTCCAGACATCAGTCTTCTTAGCTGGATTTTTTCTGTGTTGAAATTTGATTAATTTGCCAAAAGCCTTCAAAACCATTGCACAGTCCCATAGCTGTCCCTAAACCCTGACAGCATAAATAGGTACATATGTACATCCCCCAGAACCTGTATGGCAGGTTTAGGATGTTTATATTTAGTAACTTTCTGTTTCATATAGGAACTACTTCCCCTGTGTAGCAAAGCAATTACATAATTAATGGTTACATTCAAAGAGAATGGCTCAGGAGAGAAGAAAGAATTTTTAGGACAACTGTGTCACACTGGAAAGGAAGTATGCATCAGTAATTCCCTTTCACATTTGATACTTCAGCTAGTATTAACTTAAAAGTCCAAATACAAGCCATTAAGCAAAGAAATGAACAAAATGAAGACCAACCTTGCAGGGACAGTGATGAACTGAGAATAAGGACATTTGGGTTCAATTCCGAACTCTTCCCTTGCCAGTATAGCTTTGGGCACTTTCTTTGTTGCTCCCTTCCTTATCTATTTAATAAGGATATTAATACTAGATTAATTCTAATCTTTCCTGCATGCCTTTTGAAGGCCTCTTGAAGGCTTTTGTAGTAAAAACCACTACTTCTGGTATCTGTAAAACTCAGAGAAATAGAGGCCTGCTTTTTTAGAAGACACAAGAAGAATTAAAGGAGGGAATTGCCATCAGAGTTATGTTCTACCATGGGCCTGGTGAGAACTGCTGCTCAGTGTCAGTAATGTGGGGCTAGGCAATATGTAATGCTAAAGATGACCCTTCAGAAAGCTTCCAGTTAAAGGAATGACTTGTGTGAGACAATAAATATTGGGACAGCTATAAAACATCTAGTGAAAAAAATCACAACAAAATACTTTTCTGCTAAAAAAAAAAAAAAGTTGCAAAATTTCACTGAGAAAAACTGAAAAACATATATCAGTACAACTTCTTGTAACAAATGGAAGTCTGATTTAAATTGTCAAAATGAAATCTTGTGTCATTCTGACATCAGCATTTCCAAACGTATTGATTTTTAGACCTTCTCATTTTTTAAAAAACTTCAATTTTTTTGATCCTGGTTTATGTAAAACACAGATGCTGATCTGTAGAAATTACTTGACCAAGAAACATTTTTTTTCTGTGGGCATTTACAACTTAAATGACAAAACTTCAAGTTTCATTTGGGATTTGTTTTGGGATTTTTTCAGGCCTTTCAAAAATTAGGTTTCTGCTGGACCTTGAATGAAGACAGGCATTCAGGAATAGAGGGAATACTTATGTGCCACATTTTTCTTGACTGAAAATAGTTACTGCAGGTGTGGGAAATATTTCCACTGCTCAGTATAACTTCCCTGACAATGCAGATGGTTCAAGCTTTAATTCATACTGTTTATCTAAAGAAATAGTCCAATGGACTGAAATGAAATACAGGTGTTCTCAGCATCAAACCTTTACTATAAGTATCTTAAAAGAAAAGGAATTTCTTCATTTTACTTGGTTTAGAATTGACAGAGAAAGCCAAATGCAGCTGTTGTGCAAGTTTTTAAATTATTTAAAATGTCACTAAAGTGTCTTAAGTCACAGCAAATCATGGGCAGTAATTTATTCTAAAGAAAATTAACATCCTGCATCATGTAAACCCTCCTCTCTCAAAATACTCTTTAGAAAAGAATCCACTATTATCATGACGTATATTACAGGGATAAAATTTAAAAATGAACCCATTACTGCATTAGTGTACTGGATACATATTAAGCTCCTATGCTTGTTTTTTAAATATTTTTCTTTCTACCATAATGCATAACCTTGTGGAATAAAAAATCCTATGCAAAAAGGAACTATTCTTTACAAATGACAATTAATTAAATATTGCCTGTTATGCAATATATATCTTATTAATACAGAAATTTATAAGCATGCAAAATTGCACAGAGAAATGAAACCCAGATGATTTTATCCTTCCTATTTCAATATATATCTATATTCTGTAGGAAGTTTACTATAATTATGATTTCATATTATGTTTCTATACTGTAAAGATAAATGTTCCTGGATCAACTAAAGAGCTAAACATCATGTATTAACTAAAAAATGAATATATTTAATGTAGCAAAAAGCTGGGTAAGTATCCTTGAACCTAATAATAAAAGAGCAATTTGTAATATCAGTGATGTTTCAAACGAACCCGGGATGGGTTCCTGAAAAAATTGACAATACCCAGTAGCAATGTTAATACTGTCAGAAAAATAATAAGGCAATGAATGTTTCCAATAAGAATACACTTTGCTTCATTTTGGAGGCCACTAATAAAGGTGCATTTTTGCATACTCTGATAAATTTTCTCTAACAATGTATCTGTACAGTTACATGATCTTTAAGAATGTAATTAACCTATTTTTCTTGCTCTAATTACAAGGCAAAAGATTTGCATAGGTAAAAAGAAAAATGATTTTGTTTAGAGGGAAAATCCAAATCATGCCTGAAGCCTAATAAATCTGTTGCCATGACAATCAAAGAGCCTGGTCTTACAAAACCTTTTAGAATTTATCCACATGAGTAGTTCTTACTCACTGTGCTAGTTCTGACCTCTCCCATCCTGAGTGACCACCATAAGAGATGGAGCCCAAAGTCATGGGCTAAATGAACTCAACAGATATTTTGTGGACATTTCTGGATATTTTACAAGGGTGGTCCATGGACTAAGGGAGTGATATCTGCATGTTACATATAAAGATGGGAAGGGGGTTGGTTAATGAGGATGTATTGGATAGTGTGGTACCTGAGCATGATGTAAATGGTGTAGAATAAGGAATAGAGAATGTGCTGGGTTTATCTGGAGGAGAGTTGATTTTCTTTCTAGTAATTTGTTTGAGGTTATGTTTGGTGCTAGAAGCATACTCATAATATAAAGATCTTTTAGCTCTTGCTGAGCAGAGCTTCTACAGTTCCAAGGCTGGGGCTGCACAAGGAATTGGGAGGGAACACAGCTGGTAGAGATGGCCCCAACTGACCCAAGGGATATTCTGTACTATATGGTGTCATATAAAACACGTAAAACAGTATATAAAACAAGGGAAAGACAAAGGAAAAAGGGAGAAGGAATGTTCAAAATTATAGCATTTGTCCTCCAAAGTAACCATTAGACACAATGGAGCCTGGCTCTCCCAGAGATGACTGAACCATGGGAAGTGGTGAATGAATTCCTTGTTTTGCTTTGCTTGAGTGTGTGGCCTTTGCTTTGTCTCACCCATGAGTTTTCTCACTTGTGCTTTTCAGGTTCTCTCTCCTATCCCACCACAGGGGAGTGAGCAAGCAGCCCTGCAGTGTTTAGCTTCCAGCTGGGGTTAAACAACAATATTCATACAAGTTGTTCCACTGATTGGCACAGAACTGCGGATGTGAGGACAGGTTTGCAATGGGCAACTTGAATTTAGGATGCAGTCCTTGTTCACATTGAGAGTTGAGGAGATGACTTCTGCAAGTAAGAGATTCTTTCTGACAGTGAAGATGACATTTGTGGGTTGTGTTCTTCCTCAGTTTTGCTTATTGGTTCTTACAGTAGTCACACATTTTAGATAGAGAAATACACAAAAATTCTGCTTCAATGCACAAGTATATGCGATTTGAACCTTTACTCCTAAAGTCAAGGCTGATTCCTCTGAACCCTGTTGAAATATTGTCACACTACAATGTGTTTTTTCCTCTGTGCTTCCTCCTGCTGCAGTGATTTGAAGAAGTTGCATTGCCATTCTCTCTTTAAAAACTGTCTTATGGAGTCCTCCATCATACAAGGAGGAGATTTATTGGGAAATACTACAAAATTAAATCTTTTTAATCGTATTTAAGCTCCGATTCTTCTTCTTGAGTCCTGCTGTGGACTGGATTTTGTATTTTTGGCTTTATTTATGCTTCCCATCCTGAAAACCTGCTGCCAGGAACCTGTCCTCTCCATACCCCGCTGCACAGTCCGTGGCAGCTGCCACACAATCCTGCTCCTGATCTTTTTCCAGCTCCATCAAAAGCAGTCAGATTTCTAAGGGCTTCCCCTCAGAGTGGAGGCAGGCCCTTACCACAGTTTACTCAAGAAACACTCAACTTTCCAAACTCAGTGATCAACAGGATGCATAAGAAAATACATGTTTCACATTACCACTATATCACCTTTTAGTTCTCCCTAATTTCTAAAACAGAGATCCAAATAAACCAGCCTTCCTGGAAAAGAAATCTGCTCTTCCATCCCAGTTTATTAATTGTGCAATTCCTGATCTGCTAGGCAATTTCTTGACAATGACCCTAAGTATTTGTAAGTCAGGTAGTTACACCTCCTTGCACTCCCCTAGCACCCTTCATCCAGGAAGACAAAACCACATTACAGCTATTAACAAAAAATACCTTCCAATGCCCTCTGAAGGTATTTCAAATAATTCTCAACACTCCTCTAATACACAGCAAAAGTTACTTGATGTGAGAACATCCTATACTGGATTTGTTTATTTTATGAACCTGGGTAATAATTCACATTTTCAGCTTCCTGACTTGCGTACGAGGATCTCTCTCCCACTGTTTCTAAAACACAGCATCCAAGTCTGCACTTGGTAGTTTCCCATGGAAACAAAATAGAATAAATCTTTTGTACCTGCCAGTATTGCAGACATTCAACACCTTTCTGTAGCTTTCATTTACTAAAATAATATTACTCATTCTTGCATGATATAGGATTTCTTTTAGCTCCCATTTTTGCCTTCTAGTGGTCAGTGCACGACTGAGGTGCAGGGAAGGTACAGAGCCATGACCCCAGAGAAACAGACAGAGCAAGAGAAGGAGGAGGCAGGAGGAGGGGAATGGAGGGAAGGAGGGAGGGAAAAAGAGAGAGAAATGTCAAAGCCAATTCCTAAACATCCTCCTTAGCATGGAAATATGTACAGTGCAGCTGCAGATGTTCCAGTCCAAGTGCAAATGACAGCACAGGTGTGCACAGACACACACACACACGCATACACACTGTCACAAAGCAAGGGAGAAAAACAGAAATGATCTTACAAAGCTGCTGCAGTAATCAGGACACTTGCTTCTGAAAACAACCATGCAAGCAAACATTCTTTTGTTACGTTTCTACATTTTTTTCAATTTTCATTTCACTATTGCTATTTTTTTATACCTCTGACCACATAATACAGTTATTAAAAGACAGGAAAAGGGCCTTACCATGCAGTGCATCAGGAAGAGATGAGAAGCACAGAGCATGCTGCAGAGATTAAGCTCAGCATGGCATTCAGATATCCTTTGGAATTGAAGAAAATTGTCCAACCCATTCTTCCTAACAGAGCGGACAAGTTTTCTCTAGGCTTGAATTTTTCACCAGAAGACAGATCCTTACAGTGCATTATATTTTCTTCTTCAGGAGATATATTTCCTCCAGTTAAGTTTCAGCTCCGCAATGCCATTTCCAATCAGCTCTGAGAAGTTCTTCATTCCCAGATTCGCGGTGTCATCAGAGGGACTCCAAAGAAAATCAAAGAAAGAAAGAAAGAAAAAAAAGAAAATAATACCTTACCAAAATCCTGAAATTACTACACTGAAAAGGAGAAGATATAAAAATCCCACAACACCCCCTCATTTACTCTATTATCTAGGTGTTTCACAACAATCAGTACTACCTCTTTGGTCTCATATATGCAGTGCTGATCATCTGTAACAAAGGAAGAAGCAAAAACTTTCCCAATTTACACATGATGCATTTTCATTGCTGCTGCTCAACTGTGTACTACCAAACAACCCTCTTCATCCTGAGGCATCTTTAAAACCATCTGACAAAAACAACAGCTATCCCTTTCCCTTCCCAAAGAACACGAATATTAGAATTTCTAGAAAAGTGTTGAAGAAAATCTGACAAATAACCAAAAAATACAGATCAGACTCCAAAAGCAAAACCCTTGAAGCAGGAGGTTTCTGGAGCAACGAGGTAGTCTGCCTGAAGAATCTGGGGACACACGCATTAAGCACCCTAGGGAAGGAGAAAGGGGAAAAGAACGGGGTGTTTGGAGAAGATGGGGTGGGACCAAATGGGTGTCAGGCAGGAGTGGGATCCTGAGTCACCCTCAGCCTCCTGCCTGCTGGCTGACAGCAGCTCGGGCTTTCCCTGCACTTTCTGCAAAGCATATTAATTGATTCTGGTTGCTGAGCAACTAACTCTGGGGAGCCACATCGACGGCTCCGGCTCCAGCCCAGCTCCAGCAGCAGCAGCAGCAGCAGAGAGAGGGGATGGGTCTCCCCTGCCTCTCCTCTCCTCTCCTCTCCTCTCCTCTCCTCTCCTCTCCTCTCCTCTCCTCTCCTCTCCTCTCCTCTCCTCTCCTCTCCTCTCCTCTCCTCTCCTCTCCTCTCCTCTCCTCTCCTCTCCTCTCCTCTCCTCTCCTCTCCTCTCCTCTCCTCTCCTCTCCTCTCCTCTCCTCTCCTCTCCTCTCCTCTCCTCTCCTCTCCTCTCCTCTCCTCTCCTCTCCTCTCCTCTCCTCTCCTCTCCTCTCCTCTCCTCTCCTCTCCTCTCCTCTCCTCTCCTCTCCTCTCCTCTCCTCTCCTCTCTCCTCCCCCCCAGAATTTGTCCCCCCACCTGGATGTCCTTAGCTGCCCTGCAGGGAAGCTGTGCAAGGCAGAAGTGCTAAGCAGGGCAGCAGGGAGGAGCTGGGGTGCCCCCCAGCCTGTGCTGCCCTGGCAGGACTCAGGAGAGCAGCCTGACCTCACCCTGACAGCAATGCCCCTCTGCCACCCTGCCTGGGAGCCTGGGCCAGTGGGGCTGCTAGCCACGAGAAACCCAAACAGCTGTGTTGACAGGTAGGTGAATCAGGGTGGTGCAGCCACCTTCTGAAAAGCAAAAATCATCTCAAAGATGTTAAAATGACAAGAAAGTTCCATGGTTATCATAGAAACATAGAATATCCTGAATAGGAAGGAACCCACAGGGATCATCCAAGTCCAACTCCTGGTCCTGAACAGGACATCCTCAAGAATCCCACCATGTGCCTGAGAACCTTGTCTAAATGCTTCTTGAACTCTGTCAGGCTGGTGCTGTGATCACTCTTCTGGGGGTCCTGTTCCAGTGCCCAACCACCCTCTGGGTGAAAAACTTCCTAATATCCAATCTAAACCTCCTCTGGCACAGCTTCATGTCATTTGCTCCGCTTTTATGTGAGTTTCTAGTTGAAAACGTGGCACCTTAAGCTCTGTCCCTGCAGTAACAGCAACTATTGCTTATTCCTGATCTCTTTATCATGTTGAACTTCAGACAGAGAAGACACTTGTCTGGCTGAAAGGGTGCACTCTAAACCAGAACCACCACACAGAGGAATTGCCTAGGTGTCCTTGAAACAAAAGGGATGCCTCAGTTATAAGTTACCTTAGAATTGCTTTAACTGATACATTTGAGTTCCATGGAAGAGCGAAGCAGCAAAGAGGCCATTTAGTTTTGGTCCACAAAAGAGAAGGGATAACTGAGTAACTGGAGCTGGCTCAAAGGGGTTTCTCCTAAAGTGCCTCTAGTGATGGCCCAGGAGGAGCAACACAGGATTTCTGCAAGGCTGATGCCAAGGGAATGAACCCTGCAATTTGTGGCAGGGCTTCCACTGACTTCTGTGTCTCTAGAGTCTGAAAGAACTCCCCAAAACATCACAGCATCTGAAAGAGAACATTTCCCTTGTGGTGTATAAATCCTTAGTCAGATCATGGCATTTGTTCAGCACTGTCTTTCTGTTGCACAGGTAAGATGTAAGAAATGAAAAGACCTCAAGGTTTTTCTCCCTGTGACCTGGCAGAAAGTACAACACTAGATCTTGGCCAAACTGCTCACGCATGATTACTGTCAAAGATCTGAGTCAGGTCAGCTCTTTATTCAGTCATAGTGATAGGATAAGTTAAAGGGTAAGGCCCTGAGAACTGCCTTAGCTTGCAGCTACAGAGCAGAATTATCGAATTCTTCCCTTGAAAAACTCCAACCTGTATCTAGTAAGCCCTACTTAAGCGGCAAACAGCAGGGCTTTGTGAAAAGGGACAGGTTATCTTAAAAAAGAGAGTTACTTTTCTGACAGTAGCTTAGCTGCACCACACTGCTTTCATGCTTTATAAAGAAAGATCTACTGTTTAGCCTCATTTTCTTAGCAAAGCCAGATGCTCACATATCTTCAGAGCTGAGGAAACCATGAGATCCTGTTAGCAAAACTGCTGTATGAAGCAGATTACAGAAATATTCAGTTCATCCAATATGTTTAGTGATATGACCATATACTGGGAATTCTTTATTCCCCAAGTACAACATCCAGAGAAATATGGGAACATTTAGACTAAGGGAACAAAGAGAGGTGGAGAGATTTCACAAATTCTTGCAAACGAATTATTAAGTCTATATGAAAGGATTTCACCAAACACATAGTAAAGAAACATTTCTTTCAGCATGATAAGTTGTTCTGGTTTTATCTTTCCACTATTACTTCTTTACATTCATGCTGGTGCCTGTTTTTATCCCCAACAGTACAATCTTTAAAAAGTGTGACAACAAATATTAATATTTTAATGTGCTTTGTTTTGTACTTTATTTTTTACAAGGCAGAATACCAAACAGTGTTGAAGTTCTTTGTAGTGGAGAAAAGATCTTTAGAAATTTTAGGGAAGGGCAGTTTAAAGGGCAAAACAAGAAAACAAAACAACCATAGAAAGAAAGAAAGAAAGTCAACAACAGGTGATTTAAAAATGAAAGCAAACTAGTGTTTAAGAAGGAGCTATCAGATTATTAAAAAAATTAAGAAGAGCTGCTTTGGAGATGTCAACATTTGTGCAACTTTTTAGTTTTTTTGTTTAGAGAATGCAAGGCTGCTTAGATAAAATTCAGTATCTTACAGAAAGCAAGTACAGTATCCCTCTTTCACTTACACAAGACTTGAATTTAATCTCATAAAAATGCTTTTTATTATTCATTGAAAAGGCTGACTAATGCATATGTTCTATTCCTATTCCATTTTTTATGTGTCTTTTCTCTTCTCACCTTTATATCCTTTCAATAGTAGCATTATCCCCTTTGTGAAAATAGGTGTCCTGTGAGTCTAAGGACCAGAGCAAGCTGGGACTGAGTCAGCCCTCATTCCCTGAGGGAATGGTACAGCTGGTGTCCCATCAAAATCTCCATGGCAAAGCCCGGACAGGACCCCCTCCTGCAGGACCTTGGGCACCAAAGAAGAAGACACATGAAACAAGCCATGGCACCAGGTTGGGCAGAGCCCATTTCTGAGCTTAGACTCTACTGCCAGGACCTGATAGTGAGAGAAGGTCCCCAGGGAGACAAATGGGAAGAAAAAGACACTTCTGGTGATATGTTCTAGTCCTGTTCTAGTCCAGAGTGTAGGTAAGGGCCAAGTGGAAGGGTGGCATTTGGAAAAGGCAAGGGAGTGCAGCAGCAAGTACAGCGTGGTGGCTGAGGCCAGGGAAATAGGGAAGCTCCTTTCTCTGGAGGGAGTAGAGCCTGTGCTGCAGGGACAGAGGGCACTCAGGGTGGATGGGCTCCTTACTGTGCTGGGTAATTACTCTCCTCTGCCCTGAATCTCAGCAGAGGCCCCTGGCAGCTCGGGAGATGGGGTCACAGACTGTCAGATATTGAAGCAGAAAAATCTCTGGGGAATTCTCCCTGCAAGCCAGGAGCAGGCAAGACCAGAGAGCTGGAAGCAGAGGTGCACCAGCCTTGCTCTTTGTGTGCTCAGACTGCTTCTGCAGTGCCTGTCAGCAGCAGGCTCCTAGCACAGCACAGTGCAGAGGCCACCAAGGGACACAGAGAACCTCCCTCCTCCCAGCTGACCCTGCTGCCTGACACAGCACGGACCAGGCACTGAAAGCAGATGAAGCAGCTTGCTTCCCAAAACATTAGCCTTCCTTACAACCATAGCTCCATACTAGGAAGACCATAATTTTACTCCTTGCAAGCCACACCTTTCCAGAATCTGTGATTTGAGAAGTGAATTAGATTTTTAGATGCAGTATTGTATGTAAAAGATACAGTGATTTTAAGAGAAATACAAAGACATGCCCAGATAATGAAAATTATTTAACATATGAAAAAATGGTATAATTCAATTAGTAACCAAATTTTGATTAAAAAGTGGTGAAAATTATTTACAAATAAATGTTCTAGGCATGTTTCTCATTTTGACCTTTCAAAATCCGGTGTCACATTCGCTATTCAGTCAATTACAGCACAAACATCTGAATTGATTTCTTGCCTTTTTAGTTTAAATGCCATAATACATGCAAGAGAGTCTGAGCTTCAGTGAGTGTATTTCCAGGTCATCAGCAATTAATTGAAAAATTTAACCACAAGAGATAGACCTTTATCAAAAAAAATCCAAAGCATCACAGAGAATGTACACATAGTTCCATCTATCTGCAGAATATTTAGCATTCCTAAACCCCATTTTTAACATATTTTAAATACATTATTAGTTTAATAATTATTTTCCATATTCTGTATGGCAACTGGTTTCTTTCTTTTCTGTTTTCCATCAATGCAAATCAGACTAGAATACCATAGTTGTCAAAAAATTGCAACACTAAGAAAATGGTATGTGGTAAGTAAATGGTAAGTAAAGCCAGTAAAATGAAAAACATTTATGATTTTTTATTCTCTTTCTTTTGAAATAAATGCTGCTTTACTACGACTTAACTGCCAACTGACTAAAGAATGATAAAAGGTTACAGCTTATGTTTGATAATTGTTGGGTTTGTTCATACTTTCACAAGCTAGTCTGAAATAAATATTAGTGGATCTGACTTGTATTTCATTTAAGGAAAAGTAAAACTCTTACATTCACTGATTTCAATGAAATCACCCTTAATTCCCATCAGTGTAGCAAGTATAATCGATTACAGTACCAATTTTTGTTCATTGCAGAGTTAGCTTCAGTTTAAATTTGTTATGTACCAGTAATATAGCACTGCTTCCTTACATCACCCTAGCTCTAAAAATAACATTTCAATACTGCTGTATCAAAAATGTATGCACAAAAAATGTGACTACCTGGCTAGTAGTACAGCCATTTTCATTGCATACACTAAGAATCTTTGTTTCCTTAGAAAAAGGAAATATGTTTTGAAATTAACTTCTTAGCATACAAATGAAATATAAATGAGTGATTTCAACCCACTTAAAAACTGATATCTTGAGCTAGACTTCCATTTTCGACAAGCAGTATGCAGTGGCAGTTGTATTTTTGAGGGGAAATCATTGATATTGAACACAAGTTAGATATCAAAACAGAGTTTTACCCTAATCCTCTGAGAGAGGGAGAAAAACACTCCCTGATTTCCATGGGAAGATGACTGAGCTGTGTTCTTAGGAGACTCCTCCAGTCTCAGACAGAAACTGCTTAGCCTGTTGCACCAAACAGAGGCAGCCTTGCCCCTCTAAAGCTGCTGAAATGGTCTAGTTCTGTGCTCACATTGAAACACTCCAGAAGACAAGCACTGTGTTCTGAGGGGTGATGATGTGTTTGCAGTGTCTGTGCTCAAAGTGGAATCTCATTAGAAAAACAGAAATCTTGCTGTAGAGCCGTGTAGTAAGATAGGACATGCGACGTATGAATTCATTGAATCCCAAGGGTGATCATCTGCCTGAAATTCTTCTCTAGATAAGCATGTTCACACGTGGCAAAAAAAGCTCTCAAGCAGCAACAGTTATTACTGCTTAATAAATATTCACATTATTTCTCAACAGGCAATATACCCACTGGGCAAAAAAAATAATAGTATGCTAATGAAGAATTAGACAGACATGGGTTAAATTAGTCTTACTACAGTTCTGTTAAGCTTTTGGGTGTGTATTACATGACATTACTGTTTAATACCATAGAACAAAACTTTATCTCTCTCTCTCCTCCTTTTTTAAAAATTTTTTCCCCTTTCTTCTTTTTCTTTCCTGTTTGTTTGGTTTTGGTTTTCTTCTCCTTTAGCAAAAGAAGTAGAGGTTTTTTGTCCTAGGTTAACTTCCAAGCATTAAGAAAAGTAACATTACCTGAATATTTATATGATTCACACCTAGAGCTCTTAATTGCTAGACAAGATGCTGCTAGAATTAATGTAGCATAGCAGTCAAAGTAGTCCTGAACATTATTCAATACTCCAAAGTATACAGTATGGGTGTTGTCATGATACTGCACAGTATTTGAATAAATGTACCTTGAGGAATGTGACAGAAGCCAGATTTAAGCAGCTGCTGGCATTTCTACTCTGAATACAGCTGATCTCCAGAATACCACTATTCTGTCTCCTAACACCTCTCCTATGCCTGTTCATTCTTTGCTTCACAGAAGACTCAGCAGCTGGTTTGGTTTTCTTTTCACCATTAGCAGAGGTGTCTTTGTAAGGATCCTTCCAGGGAAAATCGCTTGGAACAGCTCAGAAAGTCTCAAGTTTAACAGAGAATGCCCCTTAGCTGGTAGGGGAAAAATCTCCATCAGCAATCCCCTGCTAGGCTCTTCCAAGCCCTCCCTAAACAGTCACTCGATTGGTATTTTTAAAGCTTAACTGATGAATAAGGTCCTTGGTATTCAAAAGGATTTCACAGAGTTAAATGATACCAGCAAAATACACAAATATAGATCCACAAGGTACCCTGAGCTATCTCCTCTTAAAAAACAACCAAAAACCAGCAAAACAAGACAAATCAAAACTAACCTGATCATGTTAACTGTTTATGATATATCTGTTTCTTAAATATCCCAATTGCTTTCAAACTTTTCCTTGGAGCTGGTCTCTGTTTAATTAATTAATCACAGTATTTGCACATCTTGAATGCTTTGTTTTAATGTCTCACTCCCTTCTGTGGATTTCTCAGCTGTGAGATTTTAATGAGAGCCATTTCTCATGTTTTTATGCAGAATTATTATACGGAGGAGAAAGTGATAATAACTCAGTCTTCTCTTAATTACACTTCTAATTATTCTTAGAAGTTTATTTATAATTGTGTCTGCCAGCAGGATTTGTTTCAATTATCATAGCCAGATTGGAAATGGAGCTTAAATGAATTCTTTCTGTAAACAACCATACTTTAATACATGCAAACAAGAAGTATAAATATTTATTTTTAACTCAAAATTCTTCCTTCTCTGATAGTCACTCTTGTAAACAAAAATCTTAGAGAATCATGTAAAATTTTTGCCCTTCAAAACTAATAATACTCGAGGTAGCAAATGTTCTCCGGGGACAAAAAAAAACTTAATTAAGACAAAACCTATTTATGGTCAAAGAGTCTTTTTTCTTTCCGTAAATGGTAATAAGGGCTTTTATGTTAAAAGTCTTCAGATAGGAAGCTTCACCTCTAGAGGCACAGCAATGCCATTACTCAAAGAGAATAAGTGTTCTTTCAAGGGTGAATGGGAAAGAAATATCTATTTTTGATGCTGTTAGATTCCCACTTGCAAGATAGGAAACCCCTTGTTTACCACAGTATTTCTACAATGATGCAGATCTCCTCTGAAAAGTAAGCTACCCAAATATCTCAGATCAGGAAATCCTGTTTTCAGGGAGAAACTGTTCAACAAAAATCATCTTTAGAAAGTACAATCCTACACATATTATTTCATTTTTCATATGAAATAACATTATTTTAACCACAGTAATCAATTTAGAAGTAATTATAGGACAACTGAAAGAGATTTAGAAACGGCTATTTCAGTATGCACAAATGGTTGATACACAAATTCTCTTTCAATTGTATCAAATGTATAAAAGTTAGGGATTAATTTGGAGTGAGATTCATATCTTGACTATGGAAAGAAACAATAGCTATTGTTAGGCAATGGATTTGTAACCCGACAGACAGAAAATGACAATGTGCTATATTGCTAGTTTAAAATCCAGAGAAAACAGCTTGCCTTCATATCCAACACATTTCCCTTCGACACCAGTCCCCTGCAAGCCCCTGCTCCCTCAGCAAAACGAGCACGGGAGGAGAAGCCTGTGAGACTTACCTGTTTACCTTCAGAGGATGCAGAAGTTTAAAGCATCAAAGTTCTCATGATAATCAGTCACTAACACTTAGCTTATGCGGAAATAATTACATTCTTCCATCTTTTAGCTTTCTCACTGACTGAAAGCTGGTGATGGATGCCAGCAGCCTTGTTAAAATATCACTGTAATCCGTTCAAGCTCTGGAGATTGCTTAGAAAACCAAGTCATAAACATGCAGTGTAGCTTCACAAGCAGCTCAGCATTTTCCAAGCGTGCCCACGTCTTCCTTTTCCAGTGCTGTACTTCACAGAGCACTCGACCTATCTTCCTTTGGGTAAGAGAACACGGTTGTTGAAAGTAAATCCTACGTGAACAAAAGAGTTCTGTGGGTTTGTTTTCTTACATCAAATAGTTATTATTTTAGGAAAGGAGACACCCTTTATGGTTCTGCTTGCTGCTGTTCCCTCATGAAGAAAAAAAAAAGAATAAAAAAAGCTTCAAATGGAAAAAAGCAAGAAGCAAAGAAGAGGATACAGCAGTTCAAGAAGCAGCAGGCAAGGATGGGTGTCTTGTGATTGCTTTGAGTTAATACTCCTCAGGGGGAGTTGAAAAAAGCACAAATACAGCAAAATCTGTCTTACAGAGTAAAAATCTGTTGTATAAGCCAGTCTCTGGCAAAGTAAAACAGCATGTTCATCTACTCCATTAATTTCTAGCATGCCGGAGTGCAAAGGAAATTGGTAGCTTTCTGTTTACTAACAGCAAACAGGTAGGAAGGAAGAAAGAAATTTCAGTATGCATAACTTCTCTAATTGTTTCTGCTCTCCTGAGAAATGTATCAGATCTGTTATGAAAGCAGTATTTATCAGTACCACAGAACATTTTATCATTATCAATACTTTCTGGAGCATATGTGGAGAATGAACAATTAAGAGTGCTGCATACCCTAGATGCAAACAGCACATTTGTGACTGGTCTTCCAGTAGCTTAAATGTAACAGGTCTTTGGGCTCTCTGGAAAATATGAATATGAAGAACAAGAATCATAAGTACTAAACACTTTGGAGTAACTGACCTAATTACTGGCACCAAGTGATGGGAACTTCAGCCTAAAAACCTTAATTCAAATCTCCCTGAAGTCCATTAAAATACATTTTGAGAGGCTGTGGATGAGGACCTTTGCCAGCTGGCTCCTTTGTCCCTGGGCATCAAAATGCAGCTAGATCACAAAATCACCAAAAACAACTTGGAAGGAGCTGGTTGAAACCCTGCTCTGACCTGAAGTTGTCCTGGATGTGACAGTGTGATGCTGGGTCTGAATCTGCTCAGATAATATATGCAGCACAAACACATGCCTGTTCCTTCAGGGCCAAGAAGAAAACAGTCCATTTATTTGTATAATGAGCCCAGTCACAGACCAAAATGCCACTGAGCCAAATGCTATTCAAGCAGAAAACAAAGAAACTCCTCAGCTGCATGAATTTACTGTCCAGCTGTCACCTTTCATACTTTCCACACATACTACCCACCTGCAGTGCCACCAAATCTTGCAGAACACAGTGTTCTTGACTTTAAAGCTTTCAAGTTATTAACCCTGCTATACTTTGGGTCATTTTTTCCCCATAGCAGAGCTTGATCTCACCCTTTCCAATCACTGAAACCATGATATTTTGAAAAAAACAATTATCTCCTCTTTCCATTGCACCTTGTTGTTAGAGAGGTTGGAGTCAAAGTGCACCTGTGTTATACACTGAAAATATGGGGGAAAATAAACAGAGCTATGTTTGATATTTAAGCTCTGAGGAACTACACATGCCAGATACAGCAAATACCACATCCTTGGCACAGAACAAATCACTGATAGCTCAGGGCTTTGCCTCAAAATGCTGTAGGACTTAGTTGTGTATTCCTCTTTTCCATAGTCACAATTCTGCATTCTGCTGCAATCTGAGTATTCTAGGCTTCCATGTTCATCGAAAACTGTCTTCTACTTGAGGGAGCTTTGGGGCTGATCCTGTAGGGAAAGCATTTGCTCTTATGTCCCTGAGCATTAGATATGCTGATTACTCTCTATATCTGATGCCCAGGTGGAGGGCAAATACTCTCTAGATGCACAGCAACCCCGCTGACTTTGGAATAGCCACGTATAGGAAAGTGAGAATACATTTTTTTGAGCATTGAAGAGAAAATCCCAGCCAGAACAGAAAATCCCTCTGTAACAGCCTGTTACAGAGCTTGCAAGGGTTTTTAGGGTGAAGAGAGAGACGAGAATGTTGACTTCATGTTCAGAAGGCTTGATTTATTATTTTATGACATATATTACATTATAACTATGCTAAAAATTATAGAGAGAAAGTTCTCAGAAGCTAGCTAAGCTAAGAATAGAAAAAGAACGAATAACAAAGGAGCTCTCTGATTCTGTCTCAGAGAGAGTTCGGTCTTGGATTGGCCACTAACTATACACATCTAACATGGGCCAATCACAGGTGCTCCTGTTACATTCCACAGCAGCAGATAACTATTGTTTGCACTCTTTTTCTGGGGCCTCAGCTTCCTAGCAGGGAAAATCCTAAAGAAAAGATTTTTATGAAAAGATGTCGGTGACAACAGCCCAGTCCAGCAACTTTCAGTGACATCTTGTGTTGTATCAATGCCATTCAGACCTTACTGGGTCCTAAGAAAATTTCCCTCCTCTTGTCAGCTTTTCCCTCTTCTGGTCAGCTTTGGTTGGGTGTCTGAGCCCTCTCACTGGCACAGGGCTGCTTTCCAGAGCACCACATGCAGCACCCCTGAGATGAAAAGGCAGTAAAGCAGCAATTGCATCACCTAACACAGCACATGCAAGCAAAGTGCACTTCCACCCACAGAGAAGCTGTCACTGGTGCAGCTTGCAGTGCTTTGTGCCAACACTGGCCTGAAACCACGGATGAGGGGCTGCTCCAGCACTGCCCCTGCAATAAAGCCTCTGCTCTTACATGGCAGAAATCTCAATGCACCTCCTCTTTTCAACTCACATTTGACTTCTAAATATGCTTGCAATGCATTGTGTATTTTTAGCATGCCCAGGGTACCTATTTTGGGTTACCAGCCTGAGAAATCATTGAAGAGGTCTGATGTTGAATGAACCTTTGAAGACTGGTGCATTTAAACACTGGGCAATAGGAGAAGAAAAAAAATGAGAAAGACAGGTATAAGATATCAGTAGCTTCTTCCAGAAACAGAGGTCAGTGGCCATGAAATTTGTCACTATCTTGTTAAGCATCAAGAACTTCAATGTTTTGACACTACAAAGTGCACCTGCCTCTGGAAATTATTTTGAATGTCTGCATTATCTCTCTTCCATCAGATACAATAATCTTTGTGCAAAAATATTTGCTTTATATTCTGCACAAGATTCTTCCAGCACTCAAAGATACATTTTGGGAATAGAGGTCAACGTGTGTATGTCCCAAAGGTAGGATATTAATAACACTGGAAGATCTATAGTTTTCCATAAGACATGGCATTTCAGCTACTGACTGTGAAAAACTGAATTCGTTCCAAGGGTTGTTTTTGCATAGGAAGGTGACACTATCCTTGCAGAGGACTTGTGGGTATTCCCTTCTCATCCTGGGAGAGTCTGGCTGTCCCAGAAAGGACTCTGAGCATCTTTAGTGTTTTATGAAGGTCAGAAGGAACAGTAAGGGTATACAAGCTCCTCAAGGAGCCAGGATCCTAACAAGCATAATATAATGCTGTATTGTGTCATCTAGATTTTCCTACATGCTATTCTATCATGAAAAAAGCCTTGGACAGACTGGGATCAATTAATTTTATGAAATACATGCATCTCCCCAAGCACAAAAGACCTCCAAATATTCTTTTTCTTTGTATCCTGCTCAGAGAATCCTCATCAAAGCAATTCTTTCTCTGTATCTTGGCAAGCTGTTTTCATTAAAGAGTATACCCTGCATGATTTTCTCAGTGAAATATAATCAAATGGTAAAGCAGTCCCAAGACCAAAAAGAAAATACTAAAAAACATAGCTACTAAAAGTTAGCACTGTCCAGGGTGCAAAGCCTTGAGAGAAAGAACAATAAACAAGAAACACAAAGATAAACAGAGGTGGAAATTGGTGTCTTTAACAATAACATTACTTTTATTTCTAGCCAGAAACATAAATCCTGATGCACTCTGTGCATATCCATATTCATATCTGGAATAAATTTATTTGTGCTTAAAGAACAAGTCCCAGTCCATGAGATTGAGGAAGCTGAGTCTACAGCTCAAGATTCAGTTGTGCCTTAAGTTCAGCCATATTTTAAAATAAAAATCTGTGATCACTTCTACTTGTAGCTGCAGCAGCAAGAAATTAGAGAATTGTGTTTAATTTTGATTAAGCTCAAACAGTTCTTTTATGTCAGATACAAAATCAGTTCTAACACTGCAGAGCTGGACATGCTGCCATTGGGCTATCTGGTGTTCCCTGTAAAAGAGTAGAACCTGTAATTAAACATGCCCGTATCATGCCAACACATGTGCCAACATGAATCTAAACCGACAAACAGCTTTTTATTTATTGCCCTGTGCTCAGTGTAAGTGCCCAGATATGAGAAAGTAAGTGCCAAGCTTGAGAGAGAGGCAGAATTTTCTTCATGGTTCAGAAACAGAAACCCTTTATCAAAGGAAATTATTCTGGTCTTTCAGCTGCTTTAAGAGAAGGTTACAACACATTTCTTTCAGACACCATGCATGTGATGGATGGGGGAATACTGTAATAAGCTGCCAGGATATATCGATATAATGCCATTTTTTCCCTCAGACTTTCATGAACTCTATAGGGTCCACTCTGAAGTGAGCCAGGTCCATTAGCTCTTGAAAAGAAAAAGTTCTAAACTGCTCAATCCTCAGAACCCTAAAAACAAAAGATAAATTACAAAATGGAGGTGAAACAGAAAGAGGATGATTGAAGGCCAAATCAAGAATAAAACTAGTAGTGGAAAGGCTAAGGGCAGGGCTAAAAAATAGACATGTTGGGGAAAAAACAATCTATGGGAAGAGAGTTAAAGGTATAGGTTGAGGAGGCAAATGGATGACAGCATTGAAACTGATGTTAAAAGGAGAAAGGTGTGAAGCAAACAGCCTGGGATCCTGAATTCAGGTAAGAAGGCAGAAGATACCCCAAACTGCAAATAGATCATGTCATGGAATTCACTGCTCAGTTCAAATTCCCTTCTGATCCAATCCCTGGCAAAAATTGGGGGGAAAAACAAGGTGAGAATTATTTTAATTTGATTTCTTATCTTAAACAGTTTTAGCTGGTCTTTCTGCACTAAGATTTTAGTAAGATTTTTTACTGAAGTCAATTCTTTCAGCTGTTCTGTGTTTGCTACATGCCATAGAGGTGCCAGGGATCTGGATACCCAGAACCAAACTACTTTATCACTGAGGACTGGGTCAAGTTCTTGAAATCTGCACTGAAGCAATTTCAGCAAATACTGCTTCACCCTTTCAATGCCATTTTCAAATTAAAAGTAACCACCACCAAGCGGCCAAAGGAACTGTTTAAGCTATGTAGTTCTCAGTGTACTGATATGCATTAGCTATGATCTTATGGATGGTTACACTGTCTCCTCTGACCAGAACAGCAATTTCCAGCTCAAAAGTATGCAAAAGTTGAGAGTGCCTGCTTTTAACTCCTTTTGACTCCCCAAACCACACCAGTTTATATTTTTCCTGGTTTCATTTTTAATAACATGCATTGTTTTCCACCAGGTGCTACTCATTCAGTGAGTGTAAGAGATGTCCAACTAGAATCCCAAAGGGATTGCAACCATGGATGTAATGGCAACAGGTGTGGGACTATTATATTTTACAAATATAAGCTTATAGGTTAATTCAGGTAGGAAGGAACCTCAGGAGGTCATCTAGTGAATAACCCAGTTTCTCTTGCTTATCAGAAGTACTCAACTTGTTCCCAAGCTTAGCTGTAAGAGAACATTTTTACTTTTGCACCTCCTGAACAGAAGGGAATGACTTTGTTTCATTTCTTCTCAATTTTTTCTCTGACTGCATTCCTTCAGGAAAAGACAGTGCTTATTATGAAGGTATTACAATCACTCTCACTGCATGCTAGACTGTAAAGTTCATAAAACAAAAAATAAATGAACCACAGCAATCTTGTATCAGTTTCTGTCTTGATTCATGCATTGCACTGAGGAAGATTTTTGGGGTTGTAAAGAAAAAATCACATATGGAAGACTCAGCCCAGTCATCCATTCATACAACATTTGCATTATAGAGCACCTGTGACCAGTTCTTTCTCCAGAGCACTTCAAAGAGTATGTGCAGTGATATTTTTAAACTTTGAACAAAAAGAATGTTTGCATCCCATGTGACTCATTAACTCGACAGAGCCATAAAATATCAATCAAGCTACATGTAAAGAGGACTATAATGGCACAATGAGTCTGTAGTCCTATTTCTAATTAACATGGCTTAACTAGGCACAATGAGCAATCTCACAGTGTAAGCACACTCCTGTGACAGTCCTACGAAAAATAATCTGGAAAGGTTCAAAGGATTTCAGTCCAAAAACCTGGTTATTTTTTTCCTCATCACAACTCAATTTCATTTCAACTTGCAGCTTTTGAAGGGAACAGTCAAGAGCAGTATTCGAAGATGAGAGTCAGTATCATCATTACCCATATGCAAAACAGGGATAACATTTACTTCCCACAAAAAGACACTGTGATGTTTTCATTATCATTGATAAAATGCCTTGCAATCCACAGATGGAAAATAGTGTCTAAAGTCAAGCAGTTCTATCCATAAGAAAGGTTTTGCTTTTCAGTCCACAGACAGCCACTGATTGTTTTGGTCTTTCTTTTTCCTAGAGAATATTCTGTTGTTTGGTCTTTGGTTTGTGCTTTTATCCTTGTCTTTGGAATCAGATAACACTGGGTTCCAGCACAATGCTTTGCACATTTGCCATACTGAATTTTAAAGAGTCCCACCATTTTATGAAGTCAGGAAGAAAAATTTCAGTTAGGGAAATGCTAGTACCATATACATTACAAAATAGGAGGTTTTAGGTCTGCAGACTCACAATCTTCACCAAAAAGTAATACTACTCATCTCTAGTGATCAGATTTTTAAAATAGTTATTCTATTTTTTTAATATCTCTTGTATTTATCCTAGAACAACAAAATCAGGGACTTAAGCAAGGAATAAATAGTACTGTTACCCATATCTGTATTGTACCAGCACTTTGTCAGGAGCAGCTATTCTGAATCTGCTGTCCTGAGGCATTAAAGCAAAGGTCATGGTTACTTGTGCTCATGAAAGATTGTGTGGTCTTTCCCATAAGCTTCAGGTGACAAATGCAGAACCTTGGACAAAATCCAACTCAGGAAATTGCCTCCTAACTACATACAATAATTTCTACAATTTCAATTGAGTAATGTATTTTTCTCCACACTCCATCTTAAGCTCCTGTTCTTGGGCAGCCTTCAGTAACATGAACATTTTACACAAGAGCTGTTTTGAATTCTAAATACTCCTAAATAGTTAAATTTAATTAAAAATTTTAGCAACTGGTTTCAAAGGAACCATAAGAGCTCAAGCTTTTCTATTGCCATTTTATGTTGAAGAATTAACTTCTTGTGCTAACACAGCATTTTTCTAAACTCTGTATTTAACTTTACAATTGGTAATTTCTGGTTATTTTATTTCTTTTTCTCCTATGTATATTGGAAAAGAACTTCTATTTTAAGCTATCTTGTTAGAATCTGATTGGGAATTCTTAGCATATGGAAAGAAGACTTGTTCTTTGCTTTTAGAATAGCAGATCTAATGGACAATATGTTTTTAGTTGTTTACCATAAAGCTGAATTAGTTAGAGAAGGACAATGGTCAAAGGTGAGATACTTTCAGCTGGTTGAAATTGTAAGCAGAATCCCTGAATTAGCTTGTAATGCCATTACGAGCCTGAAATTTATGGGAAACATTAGGGCTAAGGTTCTGTGAATATTATGGTTGAAAGTTTTGGAAATACTTAACTCAGCAAAGATACCAGAGAGCATAATCCAGGCTTGCTGTCCCACAGTAATTTCCCAGCTGATTGTTATCTGTCAGTAATTTCCCAGCTGAACATTATTATCTGCTTCTCTCCAAGAGCAGCCCCTGGGCAGTGACCCTTCTGAGGAGGCCCTGGGTCAGCTGGCTCTGCTCCAGCAGCTTGAGCAGGGTGAGGTTTATAGTCAGTGAAGGGGGGGTGGCTGTCTTGGGGCACAAGGAGTGTCACACTAAATCACTTTTAACAGGTTTTGTTTTGTAGACACACATTGTTTCCACAGGTTTCCACACCTGTTGGAAATCTCAAACAGTTTTATAAATGTTGAATGACTTTCTTCTAGAAGATGCATATTTAAAGGCTACACCTTTTGTAGAAACATAATTCCCACACTTCACTTTGTGAGTTTTCCTCTGTATTATAACACCCAATATTGAATGAAAAATATATTTTTATTCTGTGAAGAAAAATTATCATCTATGAAGACATAGCCTGTAAAGTTCTTCTCATCTACTTAGGCTTATTTCCTTCCAACTGCATATGTTTTTTCTGCAGTCGGTTTTAGATAATCATATTATTCTCAGCTAAGTTTTTCAAATGATATATGAAGTACTTATTTTATCAAACAGCTGCCACCAAATAGTCTTAAAATGGAAGATTAAAATCCTCAAAGTCAGTCAGTGGCAGCATTATACTTGCATATACAATTTTAATACAGCCATGGGTGTAGCAGTTGTGAAGGCTATTTGCATATACTATTTCCTCAACATAGGACCTTCTTATGTTCTTAAAAATATATGTGAAACTCAGCAGAAAATGAAGAGCAGGTCAATTTTCACAGATAAATTACAGGGAATGGAAAAATGTTTGTCCATGTGTTTTGAAAACCCATATATTTAATACATTACAGTTTCTAATATGTGCTGGTGAAGTTGGGGTATGGGGAGGAAGGGAGAAGTGGAGGGGTCATGGGATAATAATCCTGTTTTAGAGGATCTATAATCTATGAGGAAGGTGTCATTTAACAGAAAACATCAGCCTGTAATTGCAACCCTAATATGATACACTATAAATTGCATGCTCAACAGTGCTCATTGAGCTTATCAGGGAGTGCAATACTCTGGGTGTTTACACGTTCTTTCAAAACTCTTCTATATCCAAGTTTGGGGTTCTTTTATTTCTTTACAGCTTTAATGGTCTTCTAATACTGTTCTGTGTTGTTTTGTTTTGTAATTTAATGTATTATATACAAACTCATGAGGATGAAGAGAACCAGCAAGGAATAATTTCACAAAAATATATTTTGGTTTATAGAGTGAGGAATAATTTAACAAGTATGAACACATACTATGAACAAATACTTAGACCTGTAATTTATTTAATCTCTGACGTTGTATTTCTCTTTCTAAATATCTACTGTACAAACTTTTCCCAACCAGTTCTCATAAAGTACACCACCATTGCATGGGTGATCATTAAAGATCATTAAAATTGTTTTCTCATTTGTACTGTTATGCAAAATTTCCATAATAAGTTATTGTTTAATGTAATTTCACAAATATTTTGTGATGAAATCCAGAACAAGGAGAGAATCCTCACTCATATTGAATGTACAGAAATGTTTCTTCCAATATGCCCATTTCTTAGAATGCTGTTCATCTCATAGACCTTACACTTTCAAGTACATAAATATCAGAAAGAATAGTGGTATTTATAACCAAACCAAAGACAATAGATATTTTTCTGCTTTTTATTTTTTTTTATTTCAGCTTTGTCCATCAGCTAGTTATTTAAAACTTCAAATTTTCTTCCCAAAGAACTTATTTATTCTTGTCTCTCCCTGGTGAAGATATAGGCCTAATTTATATGCAGCAAACACATAAAAATTCCACAAGATTCTGCATAAATATTTCTCTATTCTTTCATACAATATTTCATTGTTACAGAACTTGATTTCTCTGCAGTTTTAACTGAATACATGTTCTATACCTTTTAATAAATCATAAGAGAATACCTATTAGATAAAAAGAAAGAAAAGTTAAAAATGCTGATATGGATTTCCTATATCAAAAAAGATTTGCTATTTTTCCTGTAGCAAAAGAAAAAAAGAAAAAAGGAATAGCTCCTAAAAAAGAAAAAAAAATTCCCCTCTATCAATATAACAATTTTAGAGCCCATTTTACACATAACTTAATTCAACACACAGCAGAGATGCCTTGCCCGTGGTCCTGGTGTGACTGTATGCTCCAGGATTCCCATTATCTGTTTTTTTTTCTGATCAGGAATGGGACTTGTAGCTTTAAAAACTGTAAAGCTGTATGGTTTTCCCCTAAAAGAGCATGTTACAAGGATTAAGGCAACAAAAAAATTCATCTTAGCAGTTTTGTTGGCCTATGCTGGAGGAAAATTATAGACAATAAATATTTTTTCCTCTATTCTGGTATTTACCATGCTCTCAAAAACGATTATAAAGATCTTTTTAGGTTCAGGTTGGGAAAAAAAAAAAGAAAAAAAAAAGAAATTATAATTTCTCAATTTAGGGAAGTATATCAACTTCTAAATTATTTTAAAGTAGGGCAGATCCACCAAAAACACTTTTAGAATGGTAACTTTTCATTTTCTGGTTTCAGCATTAAAATTTAGAGATTAAATTCTGTTCTATTTCCCTCTAGTGACTACTTTCATTGAAACAGGATTTCATTCAGATTTATTGTGAAGTAGCAGAATGGGAGATGACCCCTTAAGGCAGCCACTCATTACTCTTGGAGCAAATTATGTAATTTCTGAATTTGATTTCCAGCGCTCATGAGGCATAAGACATGCTGTAGTTAAAAAGAACAGTGATGAGGATCTAGCATAGAGAAAGGCTTTATTCAAGTTCTCTAAAATGAATTTTGAAGATGCTTTTAGTTTTGGTATCTGCTGCTCTGTGAACATGTGTTTTGAGATCAACTTCCATGAATTCAAGTGAGACTTACCATTTTTCTCTTGTTAGGACAGGTTTTAGATAGTATGAACCAATTACTTCCACATAAAAAGCTGAATTCCTATTTGACACATATCTGGGCAGGCATTGGAAATTTTTAGGCATTGGAAATTTTGCTCCAGGTTTCTGACCTTTGAGAAATTTCACCTATTATTCATTCTTTTGTGTTAAGACCTTATATGTCAAAGCAGAAGGGGAAAAAAAACAATTCTAAGAAAAGCATTGCCAAAATTCTTTGCCCATCCCTTTTCCTTCCTTTTATAGCCCCAAATGCTATTAAAATAAATTAAAAAAAAGAAAAGAAAAATAGTAGTAGTGGGGAAAGCTTTTACAAAAAAACAAATGTTTTTTTTTTTTCCTTTTCTAACAGCAAGAGGAAACATTTAGCAATTGCCACAAGGGAACACAAGAAATTGTGTGTTCAGGCCTACTACCATCACTAAAGATAATCTCTTGTATTCCTTGAGAAAAATTTTTGACATCAGCTCATGGAGTTTTAAAAATGATTCTTCATCTGTACTTTGCACAAATCCCCACAAACCCCTGATGCTGTGCAAACCCTCAAGCCCAGCCACCAGTAGTGAGTGTGAATGTCTCTTTCAAAGTCATGGTAAGATGTGGATGATTCTTAGGTCATCCTTTCCATGTGCTTCCCAGACTTCCAGTCAACAAGACCATCTTAAGCCATGAAAGCTTCTGCCTGGCACCATGCTTTCTTTTCCAGAAAATGTGCTTGAAGCAGTGCAATGGTAATATAGAACTAAACACAGCTTTGTACAACTTAGTAGACCTTTCTTGATCACATTTGAGACCCAGAAGACACAATGGATTGATCTTTGTAGGTGTTATGCCTCTAATTACTGTGACTGAATAATCTTTCCCCTTTAGCTAAATAAGTTAAATCAGAACTAAAGCACTGTAAGTCAGTTCTGGAGGTTTTTCTTGGTTTCTTTTGGCTCTGTACTAGCCAAGAAACAGCACTCCAGGTTGGACAAGGAATTTTCCATCCTTCCAACCCTCACTGCATTTGCTTTGCCTACAGCTCTAATACATCTTCAGCTACCAGTGAACAAAACCATCATGTATCCACATGCATCTCTGCCTGTCTCTTGTCAGGTACTCCACTGAAAACAGAATTATAGGAAGTACTTAACAGAAGACCCTTCTGTAGTGAACCCCTTATCTTCTGAAATGTCTTTATTTCAGTGCAACTGCCTTTCCATTCACTTGATTTGTATTTCCTGTCACAGTCTAAGGAATTTCTATATTATTTTCGTTTCATAAATCCATCATATGAGATTGGTTTAAGAAAGTCAATAATATTATATCTTTTTCTTCATTCATCTTGAGCAAGAATATTTTTTTAACTTCTACATTAATGATGAAAAATTGACTGCAGCTTTGCAGAAGAATTTACTTATTAAAATCTGAATTAATCATATAAAAGGGAAATCTTCATTCCCTTATAACGTAGTATCCACAAGATCTGAAAAATGAGTTTCTTTGTCTTGGGTTTTGTCTTTGCTTTCATAACCTTGTTTATTTTTCTCTGCAATAATACTACTTCTGGTCTATGAACTATCCTGGATATAATATTTCAAGTAATCATTACATGGTTCAGAAAATTAGTCCAAATGTTTTATGATTTACTAAACTAAAATCAAAACTTAATTTCAGATTTTAAGAAAATACATGTAATTTTTGTTTATTTTCAAGGGGAAAATATAGGTCATTTTGTGCTTAAGAAACCATACTGAAGTAATGGGATTTATACCAACAGATAATTTGACTGAGAAGGTACCAGACTTTGAATGCTTCCATATTGCCTAATTTAATTATTTAGCAGACATAAGTCTATATATCTTGTTAGGCTCTCACTGAAAAATAAAACAAAGGACATATTCTCTGTGTATCAAGGATTACTGATATTATTCTGAATCCTGGGTGATGTAGGAATAAAAACCTGCTAAAATGTTGAAGGTGAAAGCAAATTGTCACGTTTTGGTCACAAGGACAAGGTGGACAATGCCTTTTCTGGGCAACCAGCAAAAATATGAAGAGCACAGGGCAGGTTTGGGGTGGACTCTTCCATCATGCAGATCACTGGGAAAACAGGGAAGCAGGAACATATTGGTAACAAAGTCTTATGGTGATGTATTCATTTCTACAAAAGCTTCAAAAAGCAAGTAAAGGAAAAGGTCCCTGACTGTGCTTCTGGCCAGCCTGGAAGAACAGGCTGAGATTGTGCAGATGCAAAGTAACGTGTCAGAGTGACCATGAAATAGATGACAGAATTAACAAGCCTCAGATGGCTAGAAGGGAGAACACAAACATCATAAATCATGGAGCTCAGGACAGCAGACTGCAATAAACACTTGGAGGTGGAAGTGCTAGATTTTTACATAATGTCAGTAAAAAGGGGAGTAGGAATTGGAGAGAACTGGTAGTGCTGTTAAAACAAACAAAAACAAAAGGAACAAAAAATATGAAAATTCATAGTATACTGAACAAAGTATCCTGAACTAGAGTGTCGACACTCTAGGAATAAAATGAAAGGTGAAATATAACTAGTGACAAAGTAAAACATAGGAGAAAATTTATTAGTATTAGAATATTAAGAAAAATGCTAGTCTGTTTCTCAACAGGAATCTTGAGAAGGTCACAGTGTTAATGTCATCTTTGCTTCTCTCTTCAGTAAAAATGTCAACTCTGATCTTACAGCTAAGAAAATGAGCTGCAGAGATAGAGATGAGTAATAAAACCAGAACAACAGATTGGAAAATAGGTAAATGAGAGGTTCCAACATAGGCTCAGTGGAAATTCTCCATAGGTATTTTCCTTAAGCCTGCCTTTTGTCCCACGGATGATAAATCATTATGTTTGAAAAGCAGTCAAAAATAAATTAGGCTCCACAGAACTCAGAAAAAACACATCTAATTAAACTACATCTAATTAAAACTACATCTAATTAAAAAAAAAAAAAAGGCTAGAGGAGAGAAAACTACTCAACCTACCTTCAAATTTAAAAAATCTTGAAATGAAGAGTCAAACAAACCATTCACAAACACCTAGAAGACAGAAAAGTCATGACTGCCTGCATGGACCTTTCAATATCAAATCATAGTAAATTAATCGAATTCTTTGTATGAGATCAGATTTGCTAAGGTGTAACAATGAGAAGTAAGTAAGACAAAAATAACCAGTGACAGGAGGAGTTGTTGGTCACAAGATAACATGAAGTTGGGTGGGAATGCTGTTCTGCTGAAAGGTGGGAAGGTTCTGCAGAGGGATCTGGACAGGCTGGATCCATGGGTCAAGGCCAGTGGTGTGAGACTCAACAAGACCAAGTGCCAGTTCTGCACTTGGGTCACAACAACCCCAGGCAGTGCCACAGGCTGGGACAGAGTGGCTGCAAAGCTGCCTGGTGCCAAAGGAGCTGGGGGTGCCCTCTGACAGCAGCTGAGCATGAGCCAGCTGTGCCCAGGGGGCCAAGAAGGCCAATGCCATCCTGGCCTGTGCCAGCAATGCTGACAGGACCAGGGCAGGGGTTGTCCCCCTGTACCCAGCGCCTCAAATGCTGTATTCTGGGTTCCTCACCACAAGAGAGACATTGAGGGGCTGGAGCATTGAGGGCAACAGAGCTGGGGAAGGCTCTGGAGCACAAGTCTTGTGAGGAGCCACTGAAGCTGTTTAGTCTGAAGAAAAGGAGCTTTAGGGAGGGTCTTGTATCTCTCTACAACCACCTGAAGGAAGCTGTAGCCAGGTGGGCACTGGTCTCTTCTCCCAAGGAACAGGATGAGAGGAAATGGCCTCAAGCTGCAGTAGGGGAGGCTTAAATTGGATATCAGGAAAAGCTTCCTCACTGAAAGGGTGGTCAAGCATTGGAACAGGGAAGGGAACATGCTGCCAAGGGAAGTGGTGTAATCACCATTCCTGGAAGCATTTAAAAGACATAGAATGGCACTTATGGATATGGTTCAGGGGAGGGCTTGGCAGTGCTAGGCTGATGACTGAACTTAATGATCTCAGGAGTCTTTACTATTGTAAATGATGCTCTGATTGTAAAGTCAAAATTAAACTTCACTGATTTGAGTATCCTTTCCACAATAGAAGCCACTAGCAGGTGTCAAGGAAGAACATGAAAAAAGCATGGTAAGAATGTATTTAAATTTTATGTAGTATGTTGGTTTCAACAAATATGCAACTTAATGACTTTCAGAGCTGGAAGTTGCATCAACAACTATTCTTGGATATTCCATACAAAATTAAAGTATAATAAAGACAATATTGCAGAATCTGATATATTTTCAAAAATCACTTATATAACATGATGAATTATATAATTGTTATATATAGAGATCCTACCAAAATTGAAGAAGTTTTGAGTACTGTAAGATCTAGGAATAAAACTCCAAGTAATCTTAAAAGGCTAAAGAACAATCCTGAAAAACCAGGATTCATATTAGAGGGAAAAGAAAAAACGTTATGCATTTAGATTACACTACACAGATAGAGGATAGAGAATGACAGATCTGCTCTGCTGTGAAAGATCTGAGGATTAAAATGGATCAGATCAGAGCACGTGCCAATAACACTGCCAAAATCAAACATGGTGCCTAAATGAAAGGCTGGCTGTAAGAGCTGCTGCAGCATCCACTGGAGTAGGTTTTCAGTTACAAGCACTGCTCCTCCAGAATAGTCTAGGTCATCTGAAAGGAGCTAAGAGAGAGGAATGAATGATAGAATTCAATAAAATATTGCTCAAGAAGGGTTGAATGGATCATATAATCTAAATGAGAGACATTTGAAACGAACTTTAACAGTTTTCAGATGTGAAAAAAGCAGCTGTAAGGAAGAGACTAAGCAATTCTCCATGAACACTACACATAAAGCAAGAAGTTTCTTACATATATACCAACAAGGAAAATTCAAAGCCAGGTCTTGGAAAAATTTGTGGACAACCAAAATTATTCACAAAGCTCAGTCACCAGCACTGGAGTTTATCTAGGAAAAGTTAGACAAACACCTATCAAAAAAGGCTTAGGCATAAATGACACAGCTTCTTGTTAAGGGAGTTGCCATCCTGGGTATCTTTTCTTTTTTGTGTCCTTTTAGTTTCTTTTCTATGTTTTTGTAGAGGCAAAAAAACTACTTGAACAAATCACCAGTGGATGTTATAAAGTCTCAATTACTTCTAGTTGCATTTGAAAATACAAGTCCTTCCTTCTGAAACACACTGTCTCTCAAAATTTAGTATATGTGGCTTTATACAGAAATGACTGACAAGGTCTTTCCTTATTTTTTTTCTGAAGGAGATTAAATTACATGCTTTTAGTGCTTTCTTCTGGCCTTACTATCTAGATGTTATGAATAGATTAACTGAATACTGTTGAGTACTGCAACACATTGCCCAGAGGTGTTATAGAATCTTCAGCCCTGGGCAAGATGCTGTAATTGACCCTGCTTTGAGCACTGGTTTAGACTGCACAGTCTCCAGAGCCCCCTTCCAGCTTCAGCTCTTCTGATTCTGTGAGATCCTGTGATTTCTAGATTGCAACTACATTAAGTGCATCTTATCACCATGAATCAAGTGAAAACTCTGAAGCATTCAAGAATGAAAAGAAGAAAAATCAATGTGATGAGCATTTTCTCTCCTGTCATGGTCCACATGGCTTTTTTTTTTTTTTTTGGTGATGTATCCTAATTATTTTTGTTCCAACTGGATTGCTTTTCTAATGAAAATTAGGCTGTTTTCTGCTGTTATGAGTGTGGGAAATGAATCTGGTGCAAGTTACAGACCTTGTGAGATGCCACCCTGTATGTATGTGATAAGCAGTGATACAAAAATGTAGAAGGAGGTTTGGTAAAATAGAGAACATGATGAGATGCTCTGTACGAATTGGGAACTATAAAGACCAATTTAGCACAAGAGTTTAGAGTGGATAATATGAAATTTTAAATGAGAAAAAGGTAAGTTTTCAATGGAATTTGCTTAAAAGAAAAATAGACAAAATACTGGAAGATGTTAAGTGTGCAAAGAAAGGGAATGGAGGCAAAACCAGGAGGAGTCAGCTTCCACAGTTCAGTGAGGGCTGCTGTCTGATTCTAGGCCCTCCCCACTGAAATCTGGAGTTGTGTCATATGCACAAAAGTCACAAAGTCACATCTTTGACTGATATAAACCCAACCCTTCTGTGAATGAGGGTTTTTCAGTAATGGCTCTTTCTAAAGGCTCACAGAGAAGGTTTACCTTTATCCCCAGGACAGCAGAAGCAGAACCTATCTAACCCACTTCTCTGTTAAGCTCATATTTTCAGAATAAGATTTACCTCCTTTGATTTATCTGATCCCTCAGAAGAAACCACAGACATGGACAGTGGAAACAAATCCTTCTCATGATGCAAAGAAGAGAGAGATGCTTCTGAGTGGGAGTGAGAATCACAAGTAAACCAGCAAGCACTAAGCTAACCAGAGGTAGTAGCATGACATGGTGTCCCCTTACTGAAACTCTGAGCTAAAAGCTTGTGCAAGCCTGACAATTAGAGACTCAAACCATGTCCTGGATGTTGGCACTTATACCAAGTACTTTGGAAACAGAACACTCCTTAATTCCTTTAAATGGCTGAAAAATGGAAGTGGTGATTATAATTTATGTTATAGATTAGAAGTTAAGTGCTCTTATGCAGGAAATAGAAACTCTAAATATGACACCTTCCCCAGCCTGGTGGTTCAAACTCAAAATTTCCATCTTCCATCAGCTCAGCTTATCAATTTTAGAAGGAAGCTTTGGATGAGAATTGCTTTCCTGCAGAAGCTCTGTCATCATGCAATAAAGAATTCACTGTTCCCATATACTAAGAAATTTACTACTCAAATTTACTAACAAATTGAGAATGTAATTTCATTTTAAAATGAAAAATAAAGGCAAAGTCACTGTTAAAGAGAATTCATCTGTGAATGGCAAATTGCCTCCCGAAGCAAATGCACTCATTATGCTCAAAGAAAGGATGAGATCTCCCACAGTTAAATAAAACTAGTAGGAAAAATAATTGCTTGATAAATCAGAGTAATTAAATTTTGCACATCTGAACGCTACTGCACCTCTGTCTCCAGTACAACAAGGCCAGCCCTGTAGCAGAGAAACAGCACATAAAGCTCAGCCTTCACTCCCTGAAAAATGTACCACTGAAAGAAATAGCCCACCTTTTCCCTTTTAGCTCTTCACTGATGAGGAATGGGAAATCCTGCCCCACAAAGCTATTGGGATCAGAGCAGCCAAAAACTGTGATGATGCTATCTAGTTCCAGTTCACCTCCTGCAAACATTCCACCAATCATTAATGTGTATTCTAACATTTAAAAAACACAAAGCAATAGACTCTTCTTTTCTTTGGGAACCTGTCTGACAGGTCATTTGTTAGTTGGTCTGTCTTATGTGTTAATTTTTGTGTGCCAGGTAAACAGCTGTTTCCCCTGATAAACTTCCACAGGAAAAATAAACTTCTGCCACAATCCTTTCAAATTTCAAAAGTTAATTCTTGACCATTTAAACAATTTTTGTGTTTAGGCTACTTAAACACAGTTATCTACATCTAGGCATGCACACATTTATCAGTTGTGCACCTACCTGCTGCAGTCAGCAGAAATTCAGCCAATGCAACCTGGAGCACAACTGAGTTCACCCCAGCCAAGGGAAGCAGCAGCTGCTGAGCTGAATCACTCACTCAGCTCCAGGGGCTCCAGCCTTGCTCTTTGTTGACTCTAACAATGGCTTTGATACTGAGGGCTCAATGCATTGCCCACACAGAAGGAGCCAGTGCCATTTGAGATGGACAGCACAACCTGCCTGTCCTGTTGGCAACACATCTTGCAGAGCTGTCAAGGTGCCTTGCATACTGCAGGGCATCTGAAATGCCAGCAGTTCCTGTGTGAGGGTGACTGAAGTGAGCCTTTAGGCCACAAACAGACTCCTGCAGGTAGGCATAACAAATTTAGGTATCTCTGTTGTCAGCTGAATCTCTGGAATTCAGGAATTTGAACAGCTTTATCTGCAAAGGCCGTGGCACTGCCACAGGAGCATAGCATTCATAAGAAGTGGCTTGTTATGGTTTCCCTCCTATTCAACAGGCTAACAGGAGGGAAGCACAGCACAAGCTCATTCATATCTGTTCCTCAAGAGTACAAGCATGCCTTGCATACTCTGTCTTCAGAACCAGTCAAGCAGAAATCACCAGCAATTACTTTCACAAGAGTTACAGAAGAATGATTTTGGGCTTAGGGTCATTTTAAGGCATAGCTATATGATCAGATTTAGATGGTCATAAGTTAACTCCACATTTTATGTCACCTCAGGTTCACATAGCATTTAGACAGAATAACCTTATTACAGAATAACATGTGAACTAAAAATTCACACCTCTCAGTTTATTCATGCAGGCTCAGTAAATGGCAAACTGGGCTATGATCCAAGGTGGAACTGGCCTGTGCTGCAGAATCTTGGGCAGAGAGGGCATCAGATGCCAACCTTTATGTATTTAGGTACGCTCAGATACTTTGGTGCTGACTCCCTCACTGCAAAATCACCAGGAATTTGGTACACTGGAACATCAGGCAACTAAAGACTCATGAAGCACTGAGAGAGCATATCTACACAGAAACCTTTTGGCAATCCATTTTTGACAAAAGAGAAGTTGCCTTTTATTAAGAGAATCTAAACAAAAAGTAGTAATTTCCCCAAAAGCTTAATGTTCTGTAAATATCAGTTCCCTGAGCAATTTCCTTAAAAAAATTCAGATAATCTTATTACTCATGTGATCTGTGCATTAAGTCTCCTTTTAACTTCTCCACTACAGCACTTCTGCAGGAATTGACCGTAATAAATGTGATTATGGATGCAGTTTACACAGGTATAGCTCCTGATATAACTTATCCATTTGGTAGTTAGCTATTCTTTTAGTCTAGATACTGCCAGATGACTGAGCAAGTTCTTTGAGCCTCTTCCCAACGTGCCTCCTGTGTGTATGTGTCGTGTCTGGCAAAATCTGTAGTGTCCACTGAGAGAAAGCAGACATGGAGCAGATGCTCGACTGCATTTCTTTCCCTGCTTGACTGCAGTGACTGCTTTGAGAAATAAACAATCCACTCGGTAAAACAAACTGTTGCAAATGCTCACTATGGCTTCTATCATTTGATTATTACCTTGTTTATACTCTTTCCCTAAACAGGTTTATTCAAATTCCCCTACCAATCTATACACTCCTGAATTTTTATCAGCTATATCTCTTCCCTCCAGGCAGAGCCCACACTTCCTTTTTGCTACAAGACTTTTTTATCTACACGTAGGATTGGATTTTGTGTTTGATTTTGTAAGGTACTTATTCTTGGAATTAGTTCCTGCTTTTTTATTAAGGGATGGCATGTTCTATTAAGTATTCCATCTCTAAATCAGACAGTGAGAGAAAAAAAATGTGATGTCTCCCATTTTCAGATTTGAAAGAGCAGCTGATGTCAGAAAGGAAGATAAAAAAGTTGACCTTATAACACTCTGGTTCATGATGATGCTGCCTCTTAGTCTCAATGTCCAATTTATCTCAGAGCACATGCAGGGTGAAGACTGCAAAGTAAGACTAATGGGTATGGCAGAAACATGTGCAGTAATTCATCATCATAACAAAGCATAACACAATTATCAAGAATTTCCTGTAGACTTGCCATGATTACATGGAAACAAATTGTTTCGTCTGCTCAGTTAGAAGTGCAAGAATACTGAACCAAAAACCAGAAAGGGATTGTTGCCACCTACATACACAAATTATCCTTTTAGGAAGTGACAAATGTACAATTTGGCTTTCTTTTTGGGTTTGTACACTGAAATAGTATTCATTCAGTGCCTGGCCAAATGGGTCTCTATGTTCTGCAGCAGGACACATCACAAAAAACAGGAAGAAGAGGCAGCTGGCTGCAGGGTTTGAGGAGTTAATGGATGCTATCACAACATCTTTTTCCTGCTTGCCAAAGCCTTTATTGCAGAAAAAAATTCAAGTAGAATGAAGGAAGGGAAACCTTTAATTAGTTGGAATTTACTTAGTAAAAAAAAAACCAAAACAACTTGTCTCTGCTTGGCATATCTTCCTGAGCAAAGACTAACATCAGCATCACTTTGTGACTAATTTGGTTTGGTCCTGTTCCTGGTGTTCAGCTACCTGGAGTACAGTTTAGGCTGCTGTTTATTTGACTCTCCTCCCTGAGGACCACTCTTCTGTAGGAAAATTAAAGCTATGCAGTGCTTACACAGACATTTCTTGCACTTCTGCTGGAGAACAAGACCATTCTGAATAAGCACTAATAATAGACAACACTGCAAGTAGCTGCTTGGGGCTCACATGCTTGAGAGACAAAATATTAAAGGAGAAGTCACTGCTGAAAGGAGCAGATAGATTGTATTTGCTATCACAGATCTCTACTGTGTTTCAGTGATCATGCCACTTAGGTAAAGCGGGACTTTGAGAGCTAAAGTCTAATTAAAATAAGTGGGCGTTATATAACCATGCTCAGAAGGCAATTTTTCTGCAATATTCCTTGGTGACTAGAAGCTGCCTTTCTTTAAAGCATTTACACAACTCAGCTCTAGCAATTTAATGGTTGGAAGATGATAAGGAAATAAATTAGATTTTGGTACACAGCAGTGAAATTAATTTCAGGGGTATATGTAAGGCTTAGCACTTAAGTCCCATAACCACATCACGACCCATATCAACTGGAAGGTCCCAGTTTTTCAGGGAAGGCTGGATAGCACACATCAGACAATTGCTTTTTAGAAGATGTCATCATGCATCATGACAAAAGTCATGTTTCAGGGAATGCCTTCACTCCACCAGGGTATCCATTATGGTCAGGGCTGCATTGCTGAGGTTCCAGGGAGGCATCTGGCCCAGGGAGGGAATGTAACCTTCCTGTCTTTTCTTTTGTTTTAATTGGTTTGCTTTTGTTGTTTCTTGATCTTTTTCCTCAAATAATTTCCTTTATTGATCTTGTCTTTTCTCATTTTTGTCTCTTTCCTGGTTCCTTCCAGATTAGCACCAGGATGGAAGTCCCATGGGGAGCCCCACTTGGCCCCTTTCTGCTAAGTCAAACAGCCAGCCTTGGCAAAGTGAAGACATTCTGATCAGAAGCAATGGGGGGAGCATTGGTGGGGGGGTCTATTTTGGGTGTCACAGGTTGGTGATAATGTGTCACACTACTGCAGCCCAGGTAATGGTGCAGTCACTGTGCTCTGCCAGCCCTTCTCTGAATTACAGCCATGAAGGAGCCGTGTAAGGTGCAAAGACACCTTAGTTCCCTCACTCTGTCTGAGCCTGGTTTGCCAGAATTGCTTCCTTAAGGAATGCTGCACAGAACTCAGTCTCCAGGGAGGGGGAGCCTGCTGCAATCAACCTCATGAAGGAAAATATATCAGCCTCAAATTAATTTCACTGTATGGATGAATTCTGCCAAGTTCCTGGAATTTTCACAAACCAGTTTCATCTACCCTTAATTTACTGATCTACTTTTTAAAATGTAAACAACTTTCAAATAAGATTTTATTGCATTTGGATATAATTCTTGTCATGTTCTGTACTTTTCTGCTTCGTTTCCAAAGACTGTTGTGATGATTAACTCATGCATTATGTGATGCCATGTGTAATGCTCCCTTGTGACAATAACTCAAATTGCTATTTTCATGCTATCTTCCTGTCTCTCACTCTTGTTTTATTTTTACTCTATCCTCTTACTCATTTGAACAGAAATATTTTCAAGAATATATTTCTGTCTCCTTTTGCCAATTGACTGCCAGCTCACAGTCTAGAAAAAGACTGGGTAAGTGGAAACATCCAGTTCCCACAACTTTGCTTCCAGTTGCTACAGAGCTCACTTTCCCAGGAATTCTCCTGGACCTTCATCTGCAGAGCTCAGTCACTCATCAAAACATCAGCAAGTTGTATGGGAACTCTTTGAATGCCTGGGTAGCCAATGAGACATACAGCAAGGGTTCAGCTCAAGCAACCTCATAGCTTTACAACTTTTTTATATTCAAAAAAGGATTCAGTACTTTTAAACCTTCATTCTGGATATCAATAGAGAAAGAGAGCTTCTGGATGTTAACTGATCATGGATGAAATGGAATTATAATTTTGAATATTAATTATTCTTAATGTGAATAAAGATGTAGATAAATCCATTTCATTTTACCATTTGAATAGAAGAAACAGGACTAAAATTTAAAGTCCCATAATTCTGACAGTGATGTAGGAACTCATATAACATGCATGGAGAACCCACAGCAATGGAAAATCCTGAAAAATCTAGGAGAGAAGAAAGTGACAGCAGAAGACATGCAATCAAGAGAAATCTGAGGTTTCTCTTGAATTCTAGTTGTCCTTGATTGCATCAGTAATAAATAACCTGTTGCTGTTCACAAACTCCATATCCCAAATCTGTGTAGAAAATGGTAAGAAAACTAAGGACAGGAAAACTCAGCTTTCAGGATAACCTGTTGCTGTTCACAAACTCCATATCCCAAATCTGTGTAGAAAATGGTAAGAAAACTAAGGACAGGAAAACTCAGCTTTCAGGAGCAGGCATAATTTAATCACCTATTTTCCACCAAGTGTTCTGTGTACAATTGTCCCAACAAAGGAGAAACCAGAATAAAACCAGAAAAGTCCATGCAAATAGATGTTTGAGGTTAATAACCCTTGTGAGCCTATCCAGGCCTGGCACCAGAAAACTCTATCATTCCATAACAAGAAGTACAGTCTAAAAAGATTGATTTAGGTTTTAAGTCCACCTCCTTGTGAGAGCAGGACTGTTCTCAAAATACTCTAGGCAGTAGTTTCTAGTTTAGCTTTTAATACACAGAGCAATGGCTTTGCTGTTCCTTGTCTTGAAATCTACACAAGTTTGGAATTCAATATCCACTCCTCAGTGGCTTTTGCTGTTCTCCACTTTCAGTTGCTATATATACAACAGAAAACTGCAATTTACATTAGATGACCTTGTATGAGTGTGCTCAATCAGTAAAAATGTTTCCTGCATATAGGGGCTATATGGATGCAGCCTCAATAGCTGCCAGACTTTGGAATGGAAAAGGTGTGTGTGTCTTTCACATCACAACTTGATCACCTGTTCTTTAATCCTCTCACTCCCACAGAGGGAGCACCCCAAGGAACATCTCCAACCAGACTGCTCCTCCTTGCTGTCAAGGTCACTTTCAGACATTGGGAAATATTCATCTATCCTTAGCCAGTAAACTGAAAGACATTTCACTTTCTTTGTACATCCTCATCTAATAATGTTTCTCTCTGAATTGCCTCCAGTTCACTGCACTGTTAATTAACTTTTATGCACTACCAGAGATGAATGCATCTCAGCAGTGACTTAAGTGATTTCTCTACAGCTTGTGTTTCAGTTTTCATTCATAAAACACTTCAACCTATATTAGTCAAAATGGTCCCCCTTTGTAGTATTTCTGCATTTCCACAGTGTCTCTCATTGTAAAGTAAAAAAGAACAGAGGAACAGAGGAAGTAAAATTTTAAATACCAATATTTGTCTTTGCCTGAAATACTCAACTTGGTTAGGGGGAAAAAACTCTATTCTCTGAGTGTTTTCAGCTCTGTACATTCTACATGCCATTTCCATTATTAAACAACAATATCTGAGCCTTGCCTTAAATATCAATATAAAAGGACCTTAGTTGTTTAGCAATATTGTTTTAAGTTGAAGTTTCATACAAAAAAAACCAACCCAAAAAAACCCCACATAAGCACTACAAAATGTGTCACTGTAGCAAGGTTTTCTTTAACAGCCTGCAAACAGCACACAGCTTTTCCTGCACATTTTAAGGACATATCTAGAGTTCACAAGCACTTTCAATTTTATCACCTAATTATTAGAGAGACAATTTGCAAGAGTAAACAGTTCATACACCATCTGAAGCTCTTAGCATCACAATGAACATGGCTATAAAATTATTTTGTTACATAATAGCAGAACGTGTGTGACTTACACAAATGTTGAATCATTTAGAGCTTAAAGCTGAGGTTTCCCACACTGATGGTGTACAGATTTCTGTCAGTGGTCTGCAGCTGAAGGTTTACTGTTGTCTGGGTACACAGTATTCATTCCCTATGGATAGAGGGGAGAGAAGAGATTAATAACAAACAAACTGACCAAGAAAAAATACTTTAGTTTATCAACAGCAGTAAAATATTTTTTGCTAAAGACTGTAACCCTACAATTTCTGTTAAGAAAGTTTGCATTTTATTATGATTTTGTCAAACATATTGTTTATACTGAAGCTTTATTTTTCAGACCGTTTCCTCTTTTCCAGTCTATCCATTTATGAGAAAAAAAACCTACACAAGATGTTATTTATAGGGTATTTTCAACAGGCAAAACTCCCTCTCAAAAACAAGTAAAAATGAAAGTGTTAGCTGGCTTAGGAAGCCTGATGTCACTGATGATGGATAAAATGCAAAATGTGAATGTACAAGGAATTTAAGCAATAAAAGGGAGCAAAACAATTGGAACTTAGTATTTTGGGACAAAATCAGGAAAGACAAAACCATCTGATGCTCAAAGATTTCACAAAGAGGGATTTTACAAGTCCCTGAGCCTGCAAAAGGACGATCAGGGAAAAAAGAGGTGTGCTGAAGGGAAGAACTAGCAGTGAAAAGGTTAAATGCCTTTTTTGCCTTTGTCTTCACAGGCAGAACCTGCTCCTGGACCTTTGTGTTGCTGCAAAGAAGAGGGGCATTCATCAGCAGCAGTTCAGAACTGCCTGCAGAATGGGCACACTCAGCGTAAGGGTGCCCACGGAGGTGTCCAACACCACTGTGAGGTGACTGCTCATCACCTGGGAGAAACTGCACTCGGGGGGGAAATAATGAGAGGAAACAAGGGTAATATAGGTCCATTTTAGGGGAATGATGGCTACAACAGATACCAGGCCACCACCCAACACCTAGGGACCATAATAAACTCAGTAAGTAGAACAGCAGAAACCTCATGAAGTTCATCAAAGTATCAACTTGGAGTTCTAAGAAAAATAACTGCAAATCTTTTGGACCCATTTTGGGAAAAAAATGTGATTTTTTTTTAGGATAGGCTGAAGTATGTTTTTTAAATAACATGTTCAACAGTTTTGGTTTGTCCTACTCCAGGTAAACCATGTCATATTTCAGTATACATCATTTCCATAAACAGTTGCTGAATTTGCACAATATTATATATATGTAGCCATGGTTTTGTCAGAACTGCCTCTGTGACTGTCACAGCTCCCCTTTATTCTTCTGTATTGTTTGCTCATCTTATTTAACATCATTCATTCTAATTTCCATGCTAATAAACTCAAATTAAAAGCCACAGATAAAACAAGAAACCAACATATACTACTACACAGAAAATAGACCTTCAAATTGCTGTCTCAAAAACACATTTCAAATTACAAATTACTTTTTTTTTTTTTTAACCAGTGGTGGCTAAAATCAAGTTCAGGAATACATTCAAGAATATTTGTTTATTTAACATAAAAACTTTCCACTGCCACAAAGTGGAGATTCAATTGCTCAACAATCACAACCAATTCCAAACTTTCTCAGGTCTAATGAAACCATTGCGTTAACTGTATTAGTTATCCAAGCAGTACAACTTGCACTGCAGGATATAAAAGATTCATGTCAGTAGAGATTTAAGCTCAGAAAAGTAGAACAATACTTAATGGTTAGTGAACTGCATTGGAATATTCCTTAAAGCAATTTCTCTTTTTCTATGTCTGTGTTACACTGGGTTTTATTTCACCCAAGCCAAGTGAAAACTTCAAATACTTAAACAAGTTAGGGGTTTACTGCTACCCCAAAATTCAAGAAAAATGTGATCATCCACATTTGTTTCATAGAGAAACTGCTTTCAGAAAAGCAAGAAATTGTGAGACTTCCTGGTTAGCCCTAAGCTTAGAAGCAGTAATGAAAAAGAATAACTCTAATGAAAGCAGCAGATTAAGCAGGAAGAACCTTTCCCGAAGTGTAATTCTGGATGCTGAAATACACTGTAGTGAGAAGCAACCTGCATGAAAGACACACTGCAGTTCTTCCCAAAGCCTCTGTGTTGGATTTCACCTTGTGAGGCAACAGTGAACAATAGAACAATGGAAACAATAATTATACTGGCATCCTACATTTCTGCTCTTTTAATAATATTTCCTCTCAAATATTTAATTCTACAGCTGCACCCTCTGAATATTTTAAGTTTGATTACAGAGTTCCTGCAACCTGTTTTATACTGTTTTTGCCAGGCAATAACCCAAAAGAATGAAAACAAGCTAATGGAGAGGTGCTGTGAGCATACTCACGTGCCACAGGTAACTAACAGAATTTACAGTGCCTTCTATGAAATCTAATGCTTGAGAAAGTAAAAAAAATTGATTTAGCCATCAGTCTTTTGTCTGAGTTCACCACAAATTTTCAATTTCCTCCAGTTACCTTAATGCTCACAGGAAAAAAAGCTTGTGTTCAATCGACACCTTTCATGTTTTAGTCTCAGATTGTTGTGCAGCTCTTGATTTATATGCAGTGGGGTCAGGTAGCTCAAACCTTGCAAAACTGGGGGGTTTCTGCCAGATTTGATGGACAACATCATTCCTTTAAGAGCAAACAATTCTGTCTTCTCTAGCCTGTGGATTTCCTTTAACTGTCTATCATTTTGCTTTTCACACATATCCATGTATGTTTTCACCTAGGCATACTTGCATGGGCTGCAAGTATGTCCTGCTTCTACCTTACTCTACTTTTATCCCTATTCCATGTTGTCAGCAGCTGCCTGTTGGAACTACTGCTCCCACTGTAACTCCAAACCTGTTTAGGTGCACACAGCTCCCTGCCTCTGCCACCTTCAAAAATCCAGCATGCTCCTGTGCTGGTTTATGCTGCCACAGGGATTTATGCAACCCCACACCAAACCATGTCAGGGAATCAGCGTAGATGAAACTTTAACAAGCAGAAAAGCAATGAGCCCCTTTATTCAACACTGCTGGATTAAGTCATCTTCAGGTACTTGTATTACTATGGGATCAGCATTAAAACTTCAGGAATTCTGACCAGCCCTGAAGTATCAACAATAAATGCTCTAAATATCCCTTAACACAGCAATCTTGTTAGAGATCACAGTGTCTGGAACAGGAAAGCTCAGTCCTCCCCAGCTTCAGCTTATCTGCATGCAGTCCAAATTTTTATTCCCAGAACATGTCCTGGAAGCATCACAAGCACGTTATCTCAGAGAGAGCAACATCTCTGCCAGTGCCTTCTCCAGTGGGGAGGGTGATGCATCCAAGACTTGGGATAAGTCTTAACCCAAGATGTTCAGCTTAACCTGAAACAGCTCAGGAGCTTCTCCCATGGGTTCTCTTCTTTCTTATACATCCCTAATGCTCTCTGTTTTCCTTCTGTGAGCTGCAATTTTTAGACATTGTTGGGACAGACAAGAATCACAGGCCATTTTATTTTTTGATACTGGTGTAGATGGACAGAAGAGAGACATATTTTGATCTTTCTCTAGACTTCATTTTTGTTCTTTAACAGTTTAAATAGATAGGCAATTTGAACAGGAAGGATCTGTTGTCTCAGGAAAAACATGATCACCCTTTTAAGTATTCTGCTCATGTGTAGTGATTCATACCAGGCCTTATGCTTTGGAAGGTTTGCGGTTCGAAATGTTAATTAACAGATATAGTCCATTTCCATATGTCTTCCTCTAAAGGTTACTGCAACAACATTTCCTGAATATACTTTAACAATTTAATGGCAGCCTGGCAGTAGTATCATGACAAATAAATTTAAGTGGCATACAGGTTGCAGTGGAGAATACAAAGTATAAGAAAGCAATGTACTTTTTATAGAGATGTGACATGAAAAACATTGACCTGTGGTCCCAAGTAATTTTCATAAGACAAAAGCTTTCATGGTAATAAAAACAAATCAGTCAATGTTCTGAAAGACTAATATAATAAACCATCAGGGAAGCTATTCAGCTGTGTTAACTCCATTTAACAAAAGAGGAGTCATTATTATTCCAACTTTAAGTACAAAGTTTGGTGACAACTTTAGCTGCACTATGACAAAGTGATTCTTGATTAATGAGAGATACTTCCAGAACTGGCAGTGGGACTCAACATGGAAGCACATGCTACCTTGCTGGTCATACTGAACAAAACCAGTTTGATATTAGGACTGGACTTAAATGACAGGACAGAATTGCAGAGAATCTGAAGATAGTGCATTAAATATTACCATACCCAAGAATTTATATACTGACAAGTGAATAGAACGTGGGGAAGATGGAATAGCGGTCAGGTGTGCCAATATTTTTTTAAGGGAAGGAGAAAAAGAAAAGAAGAGGAAAAAAAGTACTTTTAGTCTAAACTTATTCTTAACAAATAGATACTACACTGTTTTTCAAGAGAAACAAAATTATGCTTTATAATTTTATTTTTGAGGTCGTATTGCTATAGCCACGGAATAAGGGAGAAATTAAGTGAATTACAAGCAATTTGGGGTACAAGTAGAAAAGAATCACAGGTTATGATTACAAACTGTGCTTTCTAACTGTGAGTTCATCCTTACACACACACTCCGCAGACATCATTTCTTGAGGAGCTGAAATGTTGTAATGATTCTTTTCTTTATGAACCTCACTCATTTGTCAGCATCTTTGCAGTTCTGATTTATAAATGAGACAGTATTTGGAAATATCAAGGTACCAAATAACTAGCTGGAAGTTTTTCAAAATACTAAGAAGATCTCATTTTTTATCCACCCCTTTCCTTATCCTGCATTGAATTTTGGAGACTTTACACACTTAACAAACCAGTTTGGTCCTTATCTATACTACAAGCAACTCCACCTAAACCCAGATGGGATTTTTTTTCCAACTGCACAAGGTCCACTCATTTATGCCAAACATAAACTGTCAGCCAGGACTCTGCAATATACCACAAAAAGTTGTGAACTATTTATTTGAGAAGGGAAAAACAGACATGCATAGGAGAATATTCAGAATAGCAGAATAGCAGAAAAGGTAGAAAAAAGGAAGATAATTGAAAGGAATGAGTTGTACAGGCAGAGCTGAAAAAGGAATTACAGATAAAGATATGCAACATCTCTACCTGATTAACAAAATATAAGATAGTCAGTCTATGACTGAAAGGGCTGCAAGAAACAGGAGTGTTTGAAAGTTGTTCAGAAGTCTTGTTCCTGCTGATGCAACATGAATGGCTAATTATGATGAATATAATACTGAGGTATTCCACTTGAATTCAGGTCTACCAGGTACCACAAAAAAAAAAAAAAAAAAAAAAAAGGGAGACAATTTAATGCCCTATCATCTTAAGATATGAAATGATAGGGGTAAATAATGAAACAGATGTGAGAAAAAAAAATCTGACAATACCCCTGTTATTTGATCTGTGTTTAAAACTAGATTGTGAATAAGTCTTCCAAGACTTCCAAGAACAGCAGCAGGTGCCACATTAAAATTTATCATAGTAAGAAAAAAAAGACTTCACTCTCACAGAAGACAAAGCATACAAGTATTCTGGACTGCAGGAAAAAATCCAGTCTCAGCAAAGATGAAAAACTACTATCCATCTTTAACAAAGTGTAATATTTAATAGTGACTGCTCTTTAAAATCTGAATGCCTTTTCAAGGGGAAATTTTAAATACTCCGGCATTTTTCATATCAGATGCCTTCAAAAAATAAAATTAAACCACCATTGTAAAGCTGAATTTACGTAATGTAGATAAAAACAGTAGTTTCAATTCCCTAGCATGGATGAATATAAAAAAGCATTGTTTGATTACAAAAGAAGTTTGTTTTAAGAACTAGTTACTCATGTTATTTATTAAAGCATTCTATATACCTATATCAGTTACTATCACTTGGATACAATTAGGAGATCCTGTACTTGTTTATGGCCATTATTCAACTTTTCATGAAAAAGGCATGTCATTTACAAGCTTATGAGAAATTAATTTTCAAAGGGATTTTTTAGACTTACAAAAATAGCATATCATCCTTATTTTCGAGCCTCAACTTTTGCAACTGATATGAAATTAAAACAAAACACAAAAAACCCCAAACCCAAATATTCCAATATGATACTTTGTCATAGGCTAGTTGATTTTTTTTCTCTTACCATCACCCTTGGATCATCTCCTTGTTACAGATTTGAACACAGTGAACAGAGAGCAGCAGTGCAGCATCTGCCACTCCTCAGCCTACATCCCATGCTCTGCTTTTCCTGTAAGTCCAGCAGAGAAGCTCCCATTAAGAAAGAGAGGATGTAATAATATTGTTGTGTTTTTCTGAGGCCAATTGGCTGAGTTGCTCAGAATTATGGTGCCTGTATAAACCCCTGAGGGCTGGTTCTTGTGGCTTCTCTTGCTAAAGTGAAGAGGTGATGTGTCACCTTCCCTGCATCCTGTTCCTCCTGCAGAAGCAAAACCAGCAAGCCTGGCTCTCCAAAGCTCATTATCTCACTGTGCAACATCTTCTCCCATATCCTTTCTGCCATCTCTTACTTCCCCAGAATGTAAGCCAGCCAAAGCTCAATCTTTTGGGCAGCAAAATCAGGTTTTTTCAGTGCTAATAAACCTTGAATCAGCTTAATTTACAAATATTACTCTGCATCTTTCTCCAAAGGGAACAAAGGAAGTGTGCAATCAGACACATTCTACTCTCCAAAATGAAAAACAAATACATAGAAGGATGAAATAGATCTCTTTATCAGTATTGCCATAGCAATTTAGAGAAACTATAGACAAACGGAATGGAGACTAACAGTGAATTCCTTTGCTCTAGAAGGAATTATTCTCTCTTGATACCACCTTAATTTGCCTTGAATGGAAGGAGAGGCAAAAAGGTCTCATAAAATCAGATAATCAAAAATAAACTTAACGAGAAAGAGTAGATGGATATTTGTCTTGCCATTTTATTGATTTAGCTTTTAACTTCTGCACAAAGACCTCTGCAAAACCTCAAAAACTTCAGCCAAGGATGGTATGGCTGTTGACCCCATTAAAGGAGTAAAAGGATTGCAATGCATTGAAGAATTTCAAATCCCCAGTCTCCTGGATGATTTGCAGCTAGGGAGAGCAGCAATGGGACATCCTCTCTCCAGACAGTAGCTCCTGGAAGGAGGATCGCAGTACCATGACCCCAGTCACAGTCATTCTGCAGAGATGACTTCCACTGCTTTTCCAAAAACACTTCTCCAAAAAACCATTCTTCTTTGCCATAACAGAAGCCTTTGCAAGAACACACAAGTGACCTAATCAAAACTACCCCCAGCTACAGCATAGACACTCTGTACCTTTGTGAAGTGCAACAGGAAAGAAGTAGCCACTGCAGTAATTAATATATTTATCTAATGTAACATATCCCAACAGCATCATCCCAACTCTACTTTTTCCACCACAATATTCTCCATGACCAGGACAAAGCAACAGCCTCCTTGTGCCATATAACTTCCTCAGCCCAGCCTACTTTATGCCCAAATTCAAAATATACTAATTTTTTCCAGTTCAAACACCATGAAAAATTAAAACAAACAAACAAACAAAAAAACAAACAAACCTTTTCCAAATCAACCGTAGCTATTCTACTGAACAATTTGACCTAATACCAGCCTGATTGATTTCTGCACCAGGGTGTCTGTGACATTGAGATGTTTTGAATTACCCTTATGATAGAAGGGGATAACTGTTTACAGGATATTATGTATATAAGCAGTTTTTCTCTTTTAGTCTTAGCTCTGTGAACAGGGCTAGCCCTAAGGCAAAGCCTAAGGCAGAAAGTGAAATACATTTTTCAAAGGCTGTTTGTTAATTGTTAAACTGCTTTCCTGTTCCCTGCCAGTTTTATCCTAACATAAGAACAAATCAATGTTAAGGCAGTCTGCCAGATGCTGGCCAACTCAGACTACTTTGAGCGTCCTCTCTCTTCCTTGGCAGCTGAAATCTCTCAGCACTATTCAAATTTTGCTCAGCATCTAGCAGCATTCAACCCTAAATGGGCTGCAATCTGCATATGAATATTTTAATTACATGCTGCTATGCAGAAAGAAAACAACCAGCTATGCACAGGCAAGTCAACTATGAACTTGTAAGCTCTGTGACAGCAATGGATTTATAATTTCAGCCTGTTTATTATGCCTTGGGCATCATTCTATAAAAGATGTGTCTAAGGCTAGGTGTCTTGCTTGAAAAAGAGAAGTGCAGTTGTTTTGTTGCCCTCCTGCATTCAGTGCAGAAAGTGAAGAGAAATGAAGGATTTTCTCACACCACATGCATGAAATTCAGAGTTTTCCTGAAGGCCATTGGACTGAAGGAGGATGATCAGTAGCTTTCAAGAAAGAAAAACACTGCATTTGGCAGCAAGAGGAAGAGGAGGGCAGAGAAGAGGTTGAGTGCCAGCCAAGTTCTGGTTTCAGACCTGGATCAAATGTACTGGACTGACATGAAGCACCCAACTCCTGCCTATTTTCCGTGGTGAGACTGCACAAAAACAGTCTCTGATGAGGATGGAGCTCAGGCACCATATTTTTGCATTTCACTTCCCCTTTAGGACTCTGTGATTCACTCTCTGGAGATGTGGACAACCAGAAGATAAAAGAGGAAGAGCCAGGAGTGAAATAGCTTGGAGGAGCTTTGTTGAACAGACAAAAGCTGAAGGGATAAAGGTGAGAGACAGGCAGTTATGGGGAGTCTACATGGAGACACGAGCTGCAGGGGGATGGTGAAGCTGCTAGGACAAAAGTGAAAATGGAGTGAGGTGACCCTGGCAGAGACATCCCTAAACTGCTATCAAATGGCCTCTAAGAAAGAGCTGCCCACATACCTGTACTGAAAAGAAAGAAGATCAGTAATCCAAGAGGCCCAAACAGCCTAAAAGAAATTTTCAGTGTTTTCTCCTTCAGTCTCACTCTGCAGAAGTTATTCTTTTAAACATCCTTCATCTCTTTACCAGCCTACAAACAGTGAGGTAAAGCTGGAAAATAAGCCTGTTTGAACAGCAGACATCAAGGTGATTTAGGAGCAGAGAGAATTGCTTGGCTAGTATTTTTTTGTCTTTATTTTTAAATTAACAGTGAAAGGGAGGGAAAGTTTCTTGATAACAAAAATAAAAAACATCAATGCCTTTCAGAGCCATCACTATCTCATGTAAAGGGCCAGGCCAGACTGTAGGTAAAAGCTGTGGGACACTTCAAAAGAGAAGTGTCTTGCATGACATTTCCAGTTTAACTTTGAACTTCTTCTTCCCCACTAGAATGAAAGGTTCATCAGCTGCCAGATGCTTTTAGGAGTTTGGGGGAATGAAAAGAAGTATTTTTTTCCCTCTCTAGATGCTCTACTTTAAACCGTTTACAATCACACTTTTTCTTTTTTCTGGTGTTAAAAGCCCCTGTACTTTGTTTTAAAAAAACTTCAGGATTGCCAAAAAGAAAAAAAAATCAAAATTCAGTATCATCCTGCAGTCCTAATCTACTTTTCATCAAAAAGCTTCTGTATCTTCTGAAAGCTTTGATGAACCTGATAAGAGACAAAGGTTGAGACAGAGACCAAGTGAATCTCAAGCACTTAGTGAAGTTTGTTCTCACATTGAACAAACTGTGAGAGAATTGCACTGAAGATTGTTTTAAGTTTGATGCTTGTTCATGTCCCTAAATCAAAGAAAATTTCAGAATGTTTGGTCAGAGACTTTAGGGGGTCATTAATTTTACTAGACTTTATTGCATGCACTCTATAAAAATAGCTAACAAGATTGAAAGAGCTTCCACACTTAACATAAATATGGTCAAACATAGGAAAACAAAATACACCTGAATGTTAGGATTTCCAGTCCAATGGACAATTCATGAGCTTGAACTGTGTCCCCATAGTCTTAGTAAACCTATGCCTGAGAATTTTTACAATAGACAAAATATCATCATCAATTCAATTCTTGCCATCTATGGATAATACATTCCTCCTAGCGATGTCTTGGATGTCTTTATATAAATATGAACAACAGTGTTTCCATAGATCCTCTATGCTGTTTAAAAAAAAAAACTTATTAAAATATTTGGTAACAACATCCCCCTACAGCTTTACAGGGGGCAGAATGGCTGCAAAGCTGCCTGGTGCAAAAGGAGCTGTGGGTGCCCTCTGACAGCAGCTGAACAGGAGCCAGCTGTGCCCAGGTGGCCAAGAAGGCCAATGCCATCCTGGCCTGTGCCAGCAATGGTGGGGCCAGCAGGACCAGGGCAGGGATTGTCCCCATGGTTGTCAGCACTGGTGAGGCCACACCTCGAATGCTGTGCTCAGTTCTGGGCCCCTCATGACAAGAAAGACATTGAGGGGCTGGAGCATTGAGGGCAACAGAGCTGGGGAAGGGTCCAGAACACAAATCCTGTGAGGAGCAGCTGAGGGAGCTGGGGGTGTTTAGCCAGGAGAAGAGGAGGCTCAGGGGACTTCATATTCTCTCTACAGCCACCTGAAAAGACATTGTAGCAAGGTGGGGGTCAGACTCTCCTAACACATATCAAGTGAAGGGACAAGAAGAAGTAGACTTAAATTGTGCTTAGGGGAGATTCAGATTAGATAGTAGATTTTAGGTTTTTTCCCACTGAGAGGGCTTAGGCATTGAAATTAGTTGCCTAGGGAGGTGGTGGAGTCACTGTCTCTGGAAGTTTTCAAAGAGGCATCTGGATGTGGTACTTGAGGATATTGTTTAGGGGTGGTTACAGTGGTGCTGGGTCATCAGTTGGGCAAGATAGTTTTGAAGGTCTCTTTCGACACTGACGATTCTGAGATTTAAAGAGGTGGGGTTTTGAAATTATAGTAAATAGCAATAGATGGACCTGACATGAGTACATGGCTGAATTAATTCCCAGGATTCTCTTTTCAAGATGCCAGTGTTAAGCCCCTTGAGCAAATTATCACCTTTATCCTCACTCTATGGCCATTAGTAAAGCCTTTATATTTATCAGCACTAGTAATAATCAAAAATCATTAAGTATAGTCAGAGACTATACTTAAGCAAACTTAATCTCTGGATTCAGAAGCGTTTGAAATCCTTGCCAAGAAAGGCCTCTCCCTCCTGATTTAGCATTAAGTTGCAAAATAAACAATCCCACTAAATTGCATTCTCAGCTTGAGCACCACAAACAAAACCCAAGTAAATGAGTGTTTATTAGAATGAGCTTGACAAATAATGACTTCCCACCACCAGGCTATCCATGATGTATCTATAGATTGCTATCTATGACATCTCCATAATAATGTATTTTATTACATGGAGATGGTTGACTGGTGATGACGTGGATTTTCATCAGAAAGGACTTGAAAATTAAAACTGTGCTGTACATATTCATTTTCCAAAAAGTCCAGCTTGCAGAGATTGAATTAGGCACATGAGTTATTTTGGTTTTGTTTGAGGGGTTTTTGGCAGGACTACCTGGATACAGAACAGTTTCTGTTTCTTGAAAATTGGCCTAGACCTGAAGAAAAGCAGCCTAAAGCTATGCAGCAATAGGCATGCAGGGCTGAAATCCCTCTATCAGCACACACATTTGTAATTTTTTGATGGTACAGTCAGCATCTTCCAGAATTTGAAGTGAAGCTTGATCACCTCAAAGTTTCCTCTTTGACACAACTTGTCAACTAGTTTATTTCTTTATATTTGATGTTTACTTTGTAAATGTTATGGGTTTCCAAGACATCCAGCATCTTGCAACGTATCATTGCATTTTTCCATTAAGAATGCTGGAAAATAAAACTGCCAGCTCAAATATGCTTTAGAGTCAAATTAACTGGTCACATCTCACTGATCAACGTCAAGGTCAATTAACTGTGAGTTCACTAGGTCCAAGGAACAAGTCCCAAAACCCAGAACATTCAGAATGCAGATGAACAGTGGATGTGGAGAAGCAAAAAAATAAAGAATTACGTGAATATCAGTTTCTCTGTGATTATACTATGCTCAGAATTTACAAGGGGGAATCTGGTTCAAACACAAACAATATGAGAATGAACTTCAGAAAAGGGGACTAGGAAAAACACATAAAAATCTTCCCAAAAAGCTGATCTAACTCCAACTGACTTAGAATTATTAATTCTCTTCATTGAGCCCTTTTAGAAAAGCAAAATAGAAGCCATGCAGGCTTCCAGACCGAGCCTTACAAAAAGGTCAATAACAAAACATAACTCATTTTCTGGTTATCTCCATAGGACAACTGATAATAGTTGAGTATAATTTCTGTAAATTTTAAAGAAGCCTGAGACAGAGAAGCAGAAGGATACAGGAAGCAGTGTCTATTTCTCACCCCCTATTACCTCCTTCAATGACTTTTAGATGTGGGAGACCTTGAAATCTAGAGAGGGATTTATCTTATATGGATGTCACTGATATGCATGCTTCTCTCTAGAAGTGTATCTTCAGCTAGTTACCTGAAGCTCTCTAGAGGAAAGAAATATGTATTTATAGGCAGGACTCATCCAACCTATTTTGCACATCTGCTTTACAATAGAATAAGACTTTGTTCATGATAGTCCTGTTCCTTGCTGTCTGTAAAGGAAATCTCAATGATTCATTCAGAAGCTGAAGTTTACACTAGAGATCTCTAAGATTAGATATGCCAAGGCTTAGCCCTAGGGTCTATGGAAAAGCATACAAACTTGTCTGGTGTAGAGGAAAGTGAAATCTTTGCCAGAGGAGATGGCAGGAGTGTGTCAAAAAAAGAACTATGAAGTTTTCTGTTTGATGCCTGCAATCAAGGTGACATCTGGCTCACGTTGTGCAATTTGCCTGTTTGACCTGAAGAACACAGATCTACTTCTTGCAAAGCCCAGGTAGTTGGCCTGCAAGACATAAATCTGAAAAATAAATTTTCAGAAGGCTGAGAAGGGCAAATCTCGCTTTCCAGACCAGTTACAACCTTTAAATAATCCCTGAAGGTGGTCATGCCAGGGACAGCACTCTTAGTCATGTAAATGGAAAGAGCCAAGACTTTTTGAAAGAACAAAGCAATGTCCTGGCTCATGAGTGTATGAAACATACTAGGATGGTGCTATTAGCACTGAAAGGATAGTTTTCAGAAAGTCCCTGCACTTACTATTACTACTGGGAGCTCCTCTTTGTGTATTGCATTTTGGATTGCCATGCCTCCCCAGGAAAGCCACTATGAATCACACTCTGCAAGCCCTTCACTTTACCAGGTATGTCCTGTGAGACCCAAGACCTTTTGTGGATGTAGCCCAAACACCCATCTGCGGCTTGGACCTTCCCTCCAATTAGTTTTGGAAATAAAACGTCTATAGATTTTTCAAAAATGCATCTTTATACACATTATGAATTTCAGAATTTCTATCAGTAGGTAAACAAAGAAATTACTACAATCAAAGTTTTATTCCCATGCTCTTTACTCCCACACAGTACACTTAAATATTCCCTGAAGTACATTATCAAATACACAATAAAACCCTAGCCAATCATAGTGAGTGATGAGAGAAAAGTGTCCTGGCAGGTGTCTAACAGAACATAGTCACTCAACAGGAAGTGTCTGGTGCCATTTAGTATCAATTTCTCTCAAGCTCATTAATTTTTTTTTTCAGATTTCAATATCCAGAAGTCATCAATTCAATTTTTTTCCAGTTAATAAAATTTTTCTTCCTTTTGTCCACAATTATTGACAAGACTATTATCTAAATGAGTATTAGCTCTTTCTTAATTAGCAGGCAATTCAGCTGTGACTTGCACACAAAACCTTGTCTATTTTAATAAATGGTTACATTGCTTTACCAGTGCTGAGCAATTAATTAACTCAGAAACTGCATTTGGGTTGTTTTGCATTTTCCTGGCATTTGTTTTGTGTACTAACCCATGCCACAGTCACATTGACTAAGAGTTTTATTCCCAATCGACATTGTTTATGAAATATTAAAAAAAAAGAGTCAATTGTTGGCTTGGAACAGGGATTCTTCTCTGACACTTATTTTTCCTACTCTTCAAGAGCAGCCAGCTGATTTCTATCTGCCTAAGTCATGGGCTCACACGTCTAGAAATCTGTATAACTCAAAACAGTACTTTGCTTTCAGATCATTCCCCCTGATTTCCTATGCTTGTTTTGTATGTATAAACAAGGCCTGGGACCTCAGACCTGATTCCTTACAGTCACTCACAGCAGTGAATACAATGCAGGTCTAAGCCTTCACAGAAACTGCCCATTGTCATCTTCCACAGGTCTGTACTAACTTACACCAGCTTCAAACCTTGCTTAGGGTATTTTACATTCACTTTGCCATAGCATGCATGATTACACAAGCTGCAGGGCAGAAAAGTGAATAATTCAGCCCTGTCTCCTCCTCCACCCACATCTTTTATTTGTATGTAAAACACCTACTCCATTCCCAGAGATATATAGCCAGGTAACACAAGCAAACTAATGAGGTATAGCCTTGGGGCGTGTCAGCTCTATGTGCCTTAAAAGTGCCTACCTTTCCAAACATAGAATTGCTATTCAAATATTGCTCCTGGCTTTGTTAACTAATAATAAAACCTCATGAAAATATAGCACCGTGTCACCCACTGTTTATAAGCTCCATACAAGATGAATAGGTAGCTCGAGCGGGCAGCCTGCGCACTCTGTCCTGCCTATTAAGGGTTTTAAGATCAGTTTTTTATTATGCATCTCAGGAAATGTTTGTCTTATCAATGAGCACTGTGCATAGGCTGCCAGAGCATAATGCAGTCCCTTCTCCTGTGGGGTTGTTTTGACTTGTCAACTCAAGTAGAAGAATGCAAGTAATTTATATGAGCATTTTGCATTAGACTATTGAATGCATTCTGGTTTTAATTAGGAGGAACAAAAATTGGTTGCAACAAGATCTAAATGCCTGTTGCAGCTCAAAGGATATCAAGAGTTCTCACATTAAAAGTGGCACATTGCAGCTGATTCTGATTCATGGCTGTCTACTCTTCAGTGGATGCTTCAGATATTTCATCTGTGCACTTCTCTTTTATCACTGTGGGCCTGTCTTTCCCCTCTCTACATCCATATGCATTCTGTTGGCCTTGAAGCTTGTTCTGAATCATTCTGCTCTGTGATTTTAAGGAAATTCACACAGCTCTTCAAAAGACACAAAGTGCTTACCTCTATTCCAAACTCTGAGCATCAAATAGAAAGATTTAACATGGGATGTACCCATGCCAATGCCAGCATTGTCCCAGCAGCAAGGGCTGTCTTGTAATGGCGCTGCTCTGTCTATATCAATGTCACATAACAAAACAGTAACAAGCCTTCAAAGAGTGTCTTTCCACTAGGCATTTAAGGGGGCTTTATAAATGGCAGTTTATTCACAGATGCATGTTGGAGAATTTTGCTCAGACATGGCTTGAAGGAAAAGGCAGCTGTAAGCAGCTAATTCTCAAGCCTGTTTCTGTAAATAATGAGGTTCTCAGGCACAATTTTATAAACAGCAGGGTTCTCAGGCAGTCTTCTCATAACAGGTAAACATTCTGTCCTTGGCTGTTTTGGGAACAGACATGGAGGTTTTGAGGACCATTCATATCAGGGTGAGAACACAAATCTTGGTTTCAATAACAAACCACAGGTATTGAAAACAAAGGGAGGGGTTAATGTGTAATCTGTGACCAATGATGAGCTTGGGTTTTGTAATATGTATAAGCTTAATTAACACCACTATAAAAATGTGCATGTTGGATCAATAAATTGGAGTTCGATGCTGATCAAAGGATGGGTCATCTCCCTTCGCTTTCAATAGATGCATAGACATGCCTGTGATAGTTACCAATGTTCAGATAACAATTCCACAAGTTAAGAGGTTTAGTGAGATGTTTAAAGTTACATAGCAAGAGAGCTGGAAATAGAGCACATACATTCAACTTCTGGCATGGTGTTTGCTACTTAACAATCTTGTCTTACACCCACAACTTGACTGGAACAGCAGCAGGAGGCAATTTCAGTGCATAGACCCAGATTTGCTATATTCCATGGGGCTAGATCCTAAGCAGGGATAAACCACCTGAGCTCCATTACAAACAGCTTGCTTGGTCTTCAGCCTAAGTAAAAGATTATTATTAAATTTTTCTATCAAGCACATAAATATAATTTAGAGCCTGTGCAGAATGCTCTCTTTTAGTAGGATGACAAAGACTCTATGTAGATGAAGTCTCTTTCACTATACTCTCAGTTTATTAGTTAACAGGCATTCTTATGTGACTATTAAAGTGTTGATCAAATGGGTTTTTTTACTTAACCATGCTATTTTTATTCATATGTTAAATGCCGTTTCAATGACAATTTATTTTCAGAATCACAGAATATTTTGAGTTGGAAGGGACTCACATGGATCATCCAAGTCCAACTCCTGGTCCTATTTTACACACAGAGAAACCACTATTTATTGTCTGAACAAGCTTTTCTAGAAGATTGATCTACCATACTTTATGAACAGGTAGGTTTGATGGCTGGTAAAGTGAATAACCTTAGAAATTGGATGGTGCTCCCCACTAAGCCTCAGTAAAGTTCTAGTATTATCATGCAGGCACATGTGCGCCTTAACCCCACAGCTGCCACTCAAAGGCAATCCCGCTGAAATAATGATAGCTGCAGGGTTCCATCAAAATGTAAATTCCACGGCAAAAGACTGCTGTGACAAATGACAGGAGCCAAGGAGGAAAGTCCGTGTGGGATCAGGCTAAGGAGCCCTGTCCCTCTCATCTGTCGCTATTATCAGTGCCCGAGGAGCGGCGCCGGGGCTCCTTGGCCCTGCTGTTGGCCCAGCAGAGACCGAGCAGACACTTGTTCGCCCAAGCTGGAGAGGCACTGTGGGTTTACATCAGCACCTTCGGCTCCCGAGCCTGCACTGAAATAAACATCGCTCTAAACTCGGACACACGGCGCGAAGCCTCTGGAGCGGTCACGTCGCTTCGGTGGTGCCAGGCGCTCTTTCCAGCGCTGGCTGTGGCTGCTGTTGTGAAGGCGGCCAAGAGAGGGCAGCCGGCCCTTGGCCGCTCCGCTCCCCTCTGCCCAGGCTGGCCCGTGCCCGATCCCCGGCCCTTGGCCCCTCCGCTCCCGCTGCCCGGGCTGGCCCGTGCCCGATCCCCGGCACTCACCCCACCCGGCCCTTGGCCGCTGCGCTCCCCGCTGCCCGGGCTGGCCCGTGCCCGATCCCCGGCACTCACCGGCCCTTGGCCCCTCCGCTCCCCGCTGCCCAGGCTGGCCCGTGCCCGATCCCCGGCACTCACCGGCCCTTGGCCCCTCCGCTCCCCGCTGCCCGGGCTGCCCTGTGCCCGATTCCCGGCACTCACCGGCCCTTGGCCGCTCCGCTCCCCGCTGCCCGGGCTGGCCCGTGCCCGATCCCCGGCACTCACCGGCCCTTGGCCGCTCCGCTCCCCGCTGCCCGGGCTGGCCCGTGCCCGATTCCCGGCACTCACCGGCCCTTGGCCGCTCCGCTCCCCGCTGCCCAGGCTGGGCTGTGCCCGATCCCCAGCACTCACCCCACCCGGCCCTTGGCCGCTGCGCTCCCCTCTGCCCAGCCGAGCCCCGACGGAGCGGGCTGGCCTGTGCCCGATCCCCGGCCCTCACCGGGCACCGCACCCCAGCTGTGCCCCAGGAGAAGGGCATTTCTGGCCTGGCTGCACAGGTGTCCCTCATGAACTGGGTCCCATGCACGGATGAACGGGCACACGAATTACTTTGTCCAGAAATACCTGGTTTTATTTAAAAGCGAGATGTATCAGAAATAGCCCTGGTGGATTTCACGCCTCAGGTGATCGGGGAAGCAGCGTGTGTGCTGGTGCTGAGGCTGACAGGACACGACAGGTTTATTTGCTTGCCCTTCTTGATATAGTAAGTGGCATTTGATAAATCGTTGTCAGACCACTGAAATCTAATAACATGGATCACTACAAGATGATTACAGCCCCCGAACATTACTGGCACCATATGAGTGAATAATAACCTTGCTGGTTTTGACAAGGGGATACGTAATCCTCAGGGTATTCAGGGACAAGGTGTGATTTCCAAAACTTGGTCAGGAAAGGCATTAAAAATTATAACGTCATTGGCTGAGAAGCCTTCCCTGTGGATTTTAAAGATTTGTGACTATGATAAATAAAATCACTCTCTTAATCAACCCTTTCCAATATAATTTATGAATGCTCTGTTCAAAACAGCGTATCATAACAGTATGGAAGAAGGTTATTGTAGACACACTGATGCATACATACATACTAAAATACAGATATTGCCAGTACAAGGATAAGATAAAAGCAAACTGACATAAATAAAATCCCTGTAAGGACATTTTAAAATTACAGTTTCTTAACACAATGTACCTGCCAAAGTATTCAACTGATTTTACATCATGTCAGGTAATAGCTAGCAATGCTTTCAGTAAAAAAAGGAAAGCTAGTAATCAATGGGTAGAAACACAATTCACCATGCTTGATAGGTGAGCTAGCAAGGCAGTAACACCTCTGAGAAAATGTCAGGAGTGATATGTGCGCACTCGTTCTGTTTTAACTGCTGAAGACAGGCCTGCTTTCAAAGGCAAACTGACACTATAATTACAAGTTTTTAAGCGTTTTCTATTGACATCAGGCAGAAATTATCAAGCACAGTCCAGCAGAAGGCAGGTAATACTGACCAGTATTTATCTTCATATTTTGCACTGCAAAAAACAGATCTTAAAGTCAGACTGGATTTCAAACCTCAAAAAGCTTTTCATCAATTGCAAATAAGAGAAGACATACACATATACAGATATCTTCTTCAAAAGAAGCATGCTGAAAAATGCTACTAGATCCAATTTAAAATCCTCTTATTTTTAAATTATCTTCATAGCAGAAAACCACAACACATTTAAGACCTGGAATAATCACTAATCTGTACAAGTTGAAGTGCAGGAATTCATGAAGCAAAAACTCAACTGGGGGTTAAGTTTTGCCTGAAGCAATACCTGCCAGTAGTCCCACTGAAAGCAGAGCACATTCTCAGTGAAATGCTATTAGGGGGAATGACAGGAGGAGAAGAAAATCTTAAAGCATCCAGTTTAAAATTCTTATAATGCCTTTCACAGGTAGCCCTGACTGCTGCCCCAAGTTCCCACCACTTGTGCCAGCACCTTATGCCCTTGTTAGCAAAGCCACTTCTCCTCCCCTGCCTGAGGTTTTGCTCCCATACCATATCAGCACCCACCCTGAATCCTCACACCATTCCCCCTGGAACCAGCCCAAGCACCAGCTGCACAAGCTGAGCTCTAATTGGGCTCAGCAGAACACAGCAGGCAGTGGCCTGCCCCACAGGTATGGTCCCAGCACCTCTCCTGAGAATAAAGAGCCAGGATGAAGGCATTCATGAGGTTCCTGTCCAGATTCAAGCTGAACCTGAGGACAAATGCCCTGGGAACAGGTGGAGAGCAGCAGATCCTTCCCGGCAGTGTTTTCAGGCGCTGGAAGGAAGCAGGTGCAACCCTGGGCAGCCTCTGAAGCTCCAGTGGTGCTTCCTGTCAAGGAGGATGCCCTGATGGCTTGTTGGGCATTGGCCTACTCACTGAGGCTGAAAAAAGGTCCCTGTCTGTTCAAATCGGGTGTCCCCATACATCTGCCATTCTACTGTGGATGTATCTGAACCCCTTCATATAAAAATACCTTGGGTACTGAAAAAAACCTCACCTCAGAACCCCTCTGTTTTCAGACAGGAGAACAAACTGAGTGACAGTCAGCTGCTCAGAGTCAGACCTTTGTGACAGGAGGGCAGACAGACACTGTTCTCATGACAAAGTCGAAAATCTAAAAAGAAAAAGGCAGCCACATACTGCAAAGTGATATGTGAAATGATATCTGAAACACACTCAATTTCTCTATAACTATTAACATGGGGCAATTATTACAAAGGAGTTTATCCAGAGATGCCAAGACTGTGCTAAAATCAGTGATGAAGACAATACAAGCAAGTAGATGGTGAGATCCCCAAGGACAGGAGTAGAGGTGCTTAGGAATGTAATGGAAAAAGGTCAGAAACTACAGCTGCACGATCAGGATAAACATAGCCATCTACATTTTGCTTTTATGTTTTCCTAGATAAACATATCTGTAAGTATGTGTCAAAAATCATCTGCAAACTCATGGCAGGTACCATGTCATATCAATATGACACAAACAGGTTTGTAAGGTTTGCCTTTCATTGTCACTGGCATTGAGACAAAAGCTGCAACCTGCCTTATTGTGGAGTTAATCACAGCCAGGCCTAGAGAGACACCTTCTGCATTGCCAATGACTGACAGGTATCTAATACATCAGGAGAGGGAAGGGATGCTGGCTGAAGAGCTCAGTGTGACCCAACAACTTTCCCCTTCACCCCAGAAAAATCAGTCATATCCTGCACTGCATCTGAAGGAGACCCCACCTGGAGAGCTGCATCGAGGTCTGGGAGCCTGACAGAGACATGGACCTGTTAGAGCAAGTCCAGTGGCTTCCAGAAAAGGGTCAGGTTTAGCTTAGATAGGAGGAAATTTGTTTCTGTGAGGGTGTTGAGACACCAGCACAGGCTGACCAGAGAAGCTGGGGCTGCACCATTCCTGGAAATGTTCAAGGCCAGGTTGGATGGGGCTTGGAGCAACCTGGTCTAGTGGAAGCTGTCCCTGTCCACGGCAGGGGGTTGGAATTAGATTATCTCAAGGCTAAGATTAGCTTTGGTGTAGCCAGGGCTTTAAATTGCATGAGTGAAAACTGCTGCTGTATTGGCTACATCCAGCTACTGATTTACAATGATATTCCTGAGTACTTTAAAGGAAAATGAAGATGAGAAAAAAGGAAAACTAAGTATTTCTACAGAAATTTTGGTTGTCTGCAGGACCAGAACAAGTCATTTGAGTAGAAGCAATAAAAGAACAAAGTCATTAATGGGAAAGAGGTAACATGCATAACCATCTCAGAACTTTGGCTCTCAAAACTGCTTCCCCCACATGCAGCTGCTTCCCTTCAGTGCCTGTATGGCAAACATGATGTGGCTAACTCTGCTATTCAAAACTGCACTGCAGTTTAATGGCTAATAAAAGCAGTGTAAAATTTCCATACAGAGCTGAACAGATTCTTGCAGACCACAGAGGATGGGGGTCTATCCACTGGGGCCACTCTAGCTGAGTTACTGAGCAACTTTTAGATTTGTTGCAACTGTTGCTCATCCTAGAGACAGCAGAATAGCATCCTCAAGAGAAAATTATTCCATTTTTCTTTCAGAAGATTTTACCTTAAAGACCTGCTGCTGTATATTCTAGGTGTTAAATGAGAGAACCCACAGTGTTCTCTGAAGTTTAATTTGAAGAGTATAAGGGGAAAAGAGAACAGCTTTATGTCTGACTTGAAATACATTCCTCCACAGTGTAGCCCAGTTCAGCACAGCTGGAACATTTTATTCAGGGACTAAACTAAAGAAGCTGATTTTTTGCCCAGGAGAGTTTCTGGAGATAAGCATGGAACAACAACAACAACACATTTAAAGTACTTTTGGTTTGAGTCATAGATGAAATACTTTTGATAACAAAGATGTGTGGGGTGTGTGTCCTGATCCCTTATCACACCCAGTCTTGCCTGGCAGCTGATGGGAACCCCACTCCTACAGCTGGTTAGTGTCAGCCTGAGGCTGTCCCAGGGTGGGGTCACCATGTACAGATAGCCAGTGCAAGTCAGAGCTGTACAGATCAGAGCAAGATAAAACCCTTCAACAGTGCTCTGCATCTCAAAGAAAAATCTCTCTTCCATTCAACAGACACTGGGGAACAGCAGGGGAAGTGTGAGTTTCATGGTTTTAGTCTAGCTATACCCACTTTGTAAAAAAAGGCAAGGAGGTGATTTGTGAACAGACTACCTAATTTCACTCATATAATAATATAATAACTTCTTCATCTTTGTTTGACCCAGACAGTTACTTCAGCTTAAAAAGAGACAGAGAGAGTTCTCAGGGTTATTAAATTTTATATCTATGTCAAGCAAGCTGTAGTTTCTGGTTTTCCTTATATCTTTTACTAGTTCTTGAAAGCACTTAAAAAAAATAGGTTCATACATGTGGAAGGAGGCAATATGCCATGAACAGGATGGAGTAGTGCTTATGCACAGTAGTGCTGTTTACAATGGTTTTTGTTTTCATTGAACAATGCACAAGGACCTCTCATATCTCAGTGAGTCAGAGCACACAAGTGTTGCCTGCCTGTTCTATTCACTTCACTTTTCCTTTGTTTCCCATCAGGTCTCATGCTTCTGGAGGGAAAGCCATGGCACAGAAATCCAGTCAAGGTTCATTCCACTCCAGCAATACAGCTGGGGTTGCACATGTCCTCAGCTGCAGTCCCCCACATTCTTCACATTGACCAGAAAAAGAGTACATTTCCCTTAAAAGATATTAACCATACAGGACCAGTTATTATTTCTCTAAGCTTGCCTGTAGTTTAAGAATCAGCATCTAGGCTGTGTGAGGTATGACATTTGTTTCCTCAGAGAATGGGGGTGCACATATTGCACTGATCTCAACTCCACTGTTGAGATCCCTTTAACCAGCTTTCTGTGTCCTTTGGCACAGTTGCATAACCAGGTGTGACAAGCTATATGAGGAGGTTTCCATTCACAAATCTGACTTTGGCACAGAAGTTGTGTTCAGGCAGGCTGTTCCATTTGTCCACAGCTTTTTTCAGAAGCTTTTGCATCTGTTTTGCAGAATAATTCATTGAATGTGATGCTAAGCAGCAAACAGGAAAAAAACAAAGCAAACTAAAAAAATTAAAACATGATGGACGTATTAGTTTTCAACACAATGCTTTAGCTTGTGCTCTGAAATCTAAATTCTACCATGGAGATGTGGTGGTATCAGCCACAGACATAGCAAGCATGTTCTCTAAGTCTATTAAAATATTATGAAAGCCAGACATATTTAAAGAAGCTTTTAACACACTGCTGCTATACATTGCAGGCAACATTTGTAAAATATTAACTGCTTTATTGCTAATTTTGTTTTGAGTCATATATTGTTTAATTAGGATTTTACTCAGGAGCAGATGGTTTTCTTCATTAAATCATAACATATTCTACCCAAATGGAAGCAGCTGGTTTTTTGAATACACTATAATTTATTTCCTACATGCCAGAAACCACTCTGAAGGGAATCCAGACTATAATCATTCAGTTTGTTTTCACTGGAGCTTATTTACAATAAACTTGAAAAGTTTTTACAAAACAGAAGTCAAGTGTAGGGGACATTTGTCAGCAACAGCAATTTTCTATTATTGAACTTGGTACTAAATCTATATTGATGGAAGTACTTCCAGATGTGCATAAATGATAGTCATAGCATGCTATGTGTTGTATACAGATATTGGTACAAGAAAACAGCATGCAAAGAGTTTCCAAAATATATAACAGAACAGAAAAGGGACAAGAAAAAATGCTGGGTTTTGTTTTCCTATTTGATGACGAAAAACAGAAAAAGAAGCTTTGATGATAAGAAACATCATCAGAGTCCCAAAGACTCTCTCTGGCAGGCAGAATGAATCCCTTACAATTTGTCTGAACAGAGCTGCAAATGCCACATACACTAAAATGCTTTGTAATTCTTTTCAGTGCATTTAACAAAAAGGTTTTCTTAGGAAGGCTTTTTCTTAAGTTACTGGACTCCAGTCTTCTCTCTACAAAGCAGAGCAGAGCTAAGATCCCAGATTACATTCTTATTGCTTCACTTACCATGCACTGGCATGCGGAATCATCAGAGAGCTCAATTGTACCGGTAAGGATCAAAAGCTCCTGCTCTCCTATGCTGACAGATTTCTGATAGGTTCAGCCATAGAACCTATGATCTCTCTAGGCATCTAAAATTTTAGATGTTCCTCAAAGCCTCTGGAATTACTGAGGGAGAGCAGGACTCCAGATGATAAGTTCCAAAAATGTACGGTTTAAATGTGGGTTGACACTTAGGCAGTTATCTTACATTCTGTGTAAAGTTTTACACCTTTTGGATCCTTCTTCATCCTTCTCTTCCCCCTACCTCCACTGCTCAGCTTTTCTGCACCCCATCTCACATCTCTTGATTTTTCCCTTCTTTTTTGACTGAGACTTCTTTGATCTTCTTGTCTGAGTTCAAATAAATTCTTCTACATACTGTTTCATGTTAAGTTATATATTATAAACACACAAACTACTCAGTAAACATCTAAGCAGGCATCATGCATGTATATGTGTGTGCATTAAGTTTAAAAACAAGAAAGTTACAGCATTTATGAATATCCTATACAACCCTTGTTAAGAGAGTGATAGAAGGTCTGGTTTTACTATTGACAAATTCCATTTAGATTCCACATTCCTTCTTTAGATTTGAAAAGAAAGTAACAGTCGATAAGCTTTATCATAATTTGTCTAATTTTCCAGAAATACAACTCAATATAAAAGTCTAGTTTTATTTAGGTGAAGCCGGGGTATCTATACAAAAGAGCATGTCAGAACAATATATTACTGTGATTCAATGCAGAGACAACCTCTGAAACTAGGAGAGGCATATCAAGATATATTTATCCATCAAAAGTTTTCCACATAGAACCCTCTACTGAGTTGCCTTAGTGTGCCTGTATTTTCTATTTTCGACTCAAATTCAGTTTAGAGAGAAAATGTTGTTTCAGCTCATGTTCTTGTTCACAAATTGCCTAAGCCAAGAGCTTGAAATTCAGTGACTGACATCTAAGTCAACATTCAGAAAAAGGCTTTCAAAAGAATTAGATTTTCTTTTGGAAACAAATTTGATTTGTAAAAAGTTATAGGACAGGAAAGCCTATTAATCTAAATTAAAGGACAGTAATTATTTTGAGAGAAAAAAAAAGTCTAGTTCTCAAAACACTGTACGACCGTGCTAGAAGTTCACGGAGCCTTTCATCACTTTGTCACTGATTCCATTAATGTGTACATTTTACCATTCCTTGTCTACCAAAATCTGAGAACAACATTTTTTAGATTTGTGTACAAAGCAGGTTTCTGTACCATCCCTTGGATGGAAGGGAACAGCACAGACAGATTATGGCACCTCAGTTTGGTATGGATGGGAATAACAGAAAGCAAGAGTGAGGTCAGAGGATTATGATTGAGAAATACTTCTGGAAAAAGGAGACATACTGAGTATTCAGCAAATGACCAAGCATCCTATTACACCCTCCTTGTTGTCTGCACCAGGGCTCTGCACGAGCCTTCTCACCTAGTAAGAAAATCCTGCTTTCCTCCATGCCTGTCTAAACAGCAGGATTGTCTTTCTCTGCCTTGCTTTTAAAACAGTTCTTAAAGGAAAGTATTACCTCAGGAAAGGTACCAAGCTCTGGAAATTTCTGTTCCCAAGATGACAGTTTTATATATTTACAAACAACTTAAAAGCAGAGGGCTGTTCTTTGCAACTGTAACCATAGGAACAGAGACCAGCACCTGCATTAATAGGGGACTGGGATTCCACTCTGCATAAATTACCTCAGCCAAAAAATGCTTACCTACTGAGGCTGTGCAATTAAATAAACATTATTCCAGTATCTCTTTACATCAGCGATGGGGAGCAATCTCTTGCTGTCAGGGACAGAAGTAAAGCCCCACAAACTTGTGGTTGTTAAAGCCCCCAGATTTGTTTAGTTTTACAGAGAAGCCACCTCCCAGCTGTTCTTCCCATTGTGTTTTCACTTGCCTTTCTCTTTTTGATGCTCTTCATCTTTTACAGCCACATTCTTCACACTCCCCTTTCCTGCATTTCTCCTGCTTCTCTGCAAGTAATGCCAAGGAGAAACCAACCTTAATGTGACTGATTGTGAGGAGGGGTCTTTTAAGGTGACTTTCCTACTCAGAATTGCTGCTGTTCATGTGGACTGTGCTCTGCTAGAAAACAAAGGATGATACAGTGTGCTGTGTCCTGACATGTATCCCCCATACTTTAGGGTTTTCCATCTCCACTACTGGCTGAGACACCAGACTGCCAGTTTTCATCCCTAACAGTGAAATGGCACCACATGCCCTAAAGCTAAGGGCTGTATTCATGAAAAATATGCACTATGTGGTATCTGCAGCACAACAACATTTGGCTCACTAGAAAAAGTGTTTATTTTGGATTACTCTTTTTAATGGAGGATGGGCATGAAAATAAATAAGCCCCACTGACTTCTTTCAGAGATAAATTTTCTTGTACTTCATAGTAATAAAGATGTAACTGCATTTTTGAATGCATCTGGCAAACACAGATAGACTGATAGTAAAACTGGCATGCTGAAGTAGCAGTGATATGCTAAATTTGACATCTTCCTCTCACTAATGCATCTGGACACCAGAACCAATCATTCATAAAGTCTCCTTTGAGATTTGTGGAGATCAGGTTGAAGCAAGAGTCAATGGTTGTTGTTTTACATCTATTGGAATGTAAAGCCAAAAAAGATCCAAGTATGCAAGTACAAAGAATCTAAGCAAATTGTGTTGCAGTGTTAGGCCAACAAAAGCAAAAAGTAACTTAAAAATCATTCATACAATCCTATGTCCAAGTAATCAGAACATTCACAAAACATTTACCTTTTGAGCTATTTTTCATGCAGCCTCATATAATTTCCAGTTATTGGTCACGAAATTATTAGAGGATATAACTCCTTGTATTTTACATTTCATCTCAGTTCTTACTGCTAGAAAGTTAGAGAGGGGTAGATAAATGCTGCTAAACAGTGTCACTTCCTCAAATAAAAAAAGTTCAGTCTTCAGTCCCAAGTGTCTACCTGATCACCTTGCTGAAATTATCTTAATTTACTCCAGGACTTTCTTGTGGTGTGAACCAACTACTTCCATCCAGGACAAAAGTGGAGCATAATTTGGAGACTGTTTCACTCCAGGGACTGGTTGCTTCCGGCAGGAGAAGCAGAACTGTGCCCAGCTGGGGTCCCTCCATCCTAAAGAATCATTCAGTCATTTCCCACCAGGCTTTGAATCCCCTGTACTTTCCTGCCACCTCCAAGGGCAGGCAAAATACACTTTGGTCTTAAAACTACAGGAACATGCCTCTGGCACACTGTGACACTCACAAAGTATTTGAGGAGCTGCAGAAAAATTAACTCCAACACCCTTCTTTCCATCTTCCCTCAAAAAAAACCCCAAAAAAACCAAAAAAAAACCCAAGACATTTTGGAACAACAAGGAACATAAAGAAAACTGCTGTGGAAGGAACTGCAGCTATTCATAGTGAACAAACAGCATCAGGTGCCATTCACCCCCAACACCTCCTCTCTAGCTGTCAAATACGCTTGTGAAAAGATATTTTGAAGTGTGTGTGTATATTACTGGGAACAGCAGGGGATGCAGACTGTGCATTATGCTTGCACAGTGCTCAGAAAAACAGAGGCTCAGTTCTCCCATGATTTCTGAAAGCTGTCTTCATTAACCCATTCTTCAAGTCTCACAACAACCACAGACCCACTGCACAGCAGATGCCCATTCCTCTCTGTATCACAGGCAAATTCTTCTCCCCACACTGAACACATGGCACACTTATAAAAGCTGTTCTTCCACTCAGAAGCTTCAGATCTTGTACTTTTATATTGGCTCTTAATAGGTCTTTATGAGAAAGTGTTTTTTTAGGACTTTTTTTTTCCTGAGAAATGGTAATTTTCTAGTTACCATTGGTTACCTTCTATTCTTGTGATATGACAATTCTTGGAAAGGGATGGTTATGATTAGTGTCTAATCATAGTGTCTCCCACAAGCTCTTGATCCAGACTTAATATAGATTCATAGATTGTTATGGTTTAGAAAGGACCTTAAAGATCATCTAGATCCAACCTCCCCTGCCATGGGCAGGCAGACCTCCCACACCCTCCCAGGTTGTTCAAGGATTTATCCAACCTGGCCTTGAATACCAGCAGGATTGGGGCATCCAAAACCTCCCTGTGCAAGCTGTCCAGTGTCTCATCAGCCTCTTGGTAAAGAATTTCTTCCTAATATCTAATCAAAACATCCCCTCTTTCAGTTTGTGCCCGCTGCTCTTTGTCCCATCACTCCAGTTCCTGACAAAGAATCCCTCTTTGGCTTCCCTGTAGGCCCCCTTCTGGTACTGGAAGGTTGCTGTGAGTTCTCCATGCAGCCTTCTCTTCTTCAGGCTGACCAGCCCCAATTTTCTCAGCCTCTCTTTGGAGGGGAGGTGCTCCAGTCCTCTTATCAACTTCACAGCCTCCTCTGGACTTGCTCCAACAGTTCCATGTCCTTCTCCTATTGGGGACACCAGAACTGTACACAGCACTCCAGGTGGGGTCTCACAAGAGCAGGGTAGAGGGGAAAGGTCCCCTCCCTCAACCTACTGCCCAGACCCCTTTGGCTGCAGCCCAGGGCACGCTTGGCTGTCGGCTGTGAGCGCATTGGCCAGCTCATGTTGAGTTTTTCATCAACCATGGCCCCCAAGTCTTTGTTCTCAGGGACTTTGTCTCAGTCACTTCTCTGCCCAGCCTGAGGGTGTGCCTGGGTTTGCCACAACCCAGCCACAGGACCTTGCACTCACTCTGTTGAACTTCAACAGGTTTGCATTGACCCACCTGTCCAGCCTGTCCAGGTGCCTCTGGATGGCATCCCGTCCCTCCAGTGTGTCAGCTGCACCACACAGCCTGGTGTCTCCAGAGAACTTGCTGAGGGGGCACTCAATCCCACTGCCCATGTCGCCAGCAAAGATGCTGAATAGCACTGGCCCCAGCACCAGCCCCTGAGGGACACCACTGATCACTGGTCTCCATGTGGACAATGACCCACTGACCACAGCTCTTTGCCTGTGACCATCCAGCCAATTCTTTATCTACTGAGTAACCCACCAAATCCCTGAGTCTCCAATTTAGAGACAAGGACATCATGAGGGACAGTGTCAAATACTTTGCATGCGAAAGAGCACATGCAGGGACAAACAAAGCAAAAAAAAAAAAATTAACTCTGTCTTTATGTTCAACTGCTTGCATAGCTGAAGAAAAATTACCAGAAAAAGACTAGACCAAAAAGATCTCCAGAGCTGACACCACTCAGTTCTTTGGACACACACTGATCTAACTCATATTAAGCAAACTAAAGTAATATGGAATGATGCCAGTGGAATAGTGTGATCAGATCAGTAGCAAGAATTTGGTTTTTTTTTAAATTACTATATTTATTATGTTGGTTATCTGATCTCTCTCCAAGCTAATGATGCAAATGCATTGCAGTTCAATGCAACACAGGGACTATCCCAATTGGAAAGGCCTCATTTAAAATATGCTGGCTAAGATCTTGTGGCCCTTGGTTGCATTGGGAATGCACAGCTTCAAATTAGCTCCAAAAATGCTGTACAAGAAAACCAGAGTCATCATGTTTACCACACTTTGCTGAGGGTTGGAGTGACTTTGTGCTTGCTGTTGCATTTCAAAGCATATCTAGTGGTTTTAAATCCTGTTTACTGAACTGACTTCCAGGTATTTTCCATGCTGTTGGCAAACCCAAGGATATGAGAATTAAGAGATATTTATTATCTTGTGAAACACCTAACTTTACCTCAGAAAGAAGATGAGAGCTGAGTTCCTACATAACATTTCCAAAGGCTGCTGACAATTTGTTTCATATTTCTGAATTGACTTTTAAAAGGCAGTTCTTGAAAGTAATATTCTCTTTTCCTTGAAATCTCAGCAAAAGTTCATAAGAGCAGCAATAACAAAAGAAATGACTGAGCAGGATACTGCTTGATGTCTTAACTCCCTGCATCACAACCAAATTTTTGATCAGTGCAAGTTTATTTTGGTATAGAAAGAAGCCACTGCCCTTGCTGATCAGGGTTGCAGACTGAGGATGAATATGGATATCCTTTACTGTTTGAAATTAAGGGCAGTTGCCACAAGAAATCACCTTACCACTTCCTTACCACTTAATGCATCCTTGGTAGCTGCCCATCTGAGTTTCTCTCATTTGCCACAGATGCAAATAAAACACACTGTGAAGGATTAATTGCATACTGCTTGTCACATGAGCTGGTATCTGACTATGCATGTGATCTAATGTGCACATTAATTGTGAATCAAATCATCACATCGCCTTAACCCACCACATATCTTCTGACTGCATCAGGCCAGGGTGAGGACCATGGTGGATTCTGTAGCTCAGCTGATGTGGGGTAAATCATCAAGTAATGGCAACACAAAGTCATTTTTGTCAATACTTTTAGACTCAATGAAGGCCCTGTCAGAATAATTTATTCCACATGGAACATTGCATATAATACTCAAGCTGTGTTTCAGCTCAAACTCTGCAAATGAAAATAGTTGTGTAAGAGGCATTGCCAGCAAAATCCACTCAAATTTCATGGGCCAGGCTCAAAATAAATTAAAAGATTGCCAAAAAGTTCTTAGTTTTCTTACTTGCCTCCTAGATTTCTTTAGCTTTTGATTTTTTTCTAAATCCCCTTAAAATATTTTCACTTTTTTTCCCCCTTAAACCCTACATACTGAAGTCATGCTCTTTAATGTAAGAACACTGAGATGCTTGAATTTTCATTCAACAGTGATTAGCAAAAACCTACTCATTATCATGAGGCTTTAGGTGAAAGTGTAGAAGCTATAAATGCAAAAAACAAGGCAACATTTTAGTAGCATGTAATTCACCAAAGTCATGTGTGAATGGGCAATAGAAATAGTAACACATTAGAACAACAGCAGAGGATTAAAATCCACAACCAAGCATGACATTTTCTTGTCTGGGTTTAAGGGATTAAGAAAGTAAAAACAAGGCTGGTTTTAAAAAGTTGAGATTCTAGTTTACAAAAAATGTCTGAAAAAACTTTGAGTGAACATTATCAATTTGTATTGCAACAGAAATAGATGGCAAATCAGTGATAAAATGTTGCCATTGTAGTGCAAGAGTTCTATTGTCATTACATTGCAAAGGTTCCACATTGCTAGAGTTTCACACCTCCTTGATGTTTCTCATGGGCAGCTCCTCCAGGCACTGACTCCTCCTTATCCTCACAGCAGCCAACTGACTCCAGTGCCCCTCAGCCAACCCATCCACTCTTTTATAACACTCTTCTTATGGGCTACCGGTGCAGCCTGTTAAACTCAGGCTTGCTCCTAATCTCTAGTAATAGGCTTAGCTGTAACTCTTTAGGTGGTAAGATTACTTTCTATACTACCTTTACTTAAATTCTATCCCCCTACAATAAAAGACAAACTGCAGTTACCCAAGGAGAAAAGACAGTCTCAGACTCCGGGACAGAACCTGAATTTACATCCATGAGCATTCACAAAAGCCAGGTTTAGCATCATGAACTTGACTTCCCAGGTACGAAGACACAGAGGCAGGCTCTACCAGCATGATCTAACTTAGCAACTCTTTTCAGGCCCTTGGAAATATTTTTCTTTTAGGAAGGAAGTCTTAAATTACACTTAAAAGACAATTAATGACCACGAACTTCTAAGTGGCCTGAGATAACCCTGTTAAAATCACCAGCTATTTAACATTGTTGCTTTAATGGTGTCACTGGTTATATGTCAGCATAATCAATGTTCTGTCACTTTAACTTAATAAATAGTGTAATTGATGCATTATTACTTTAATTCTTCTTCATTATGAAGGTTATTAAGGTGCACTGTAAGTTAGAGTAATTGGACAATTCAATTGAATGGCTAAGGAGTTTGGAAATAAATAGCTCTAGGATCTAGCACTGATGCTTATCTTTGAAATGTGCACCACGTTTATACGCATAAAAAATGGATTGGCTTTGTCAGGGGTGGAGAAGTGTGGAGAGGTGAAAAAATATGAAAATAAGATGGTGTTTAACCTTTTAGATTCTATTTCATTTAAGTTTGCCATCCATCTCATTTGTTCTTTTGTAAACCTGCAGGAGTTTCTAGGCACTTTAGAGATCCTGCACATCTGAAAGACTTTGACATGGGATGTACCTTTCCATTTTCACAGATGGCTCTGCACTGCAAGAATGAAGTACTGCAGAGATAAGGATCTGCCTCCCTTTGCACTGCAAGGAAAGATGACCTTGTCCTGTCCACACTCTGCCTGACCAAAAGCAGTGACCATGGGTTCCACACCCAAGGCACCTCACTAATGCAGGTAAAACTAGCTGCATCCAGAGCTGATCACCTGTAGCTCCACAACTTACCTACACTGCACTATGGTCTCAAATATTTACATTCCTCTGCAACACGTGGGAGACCAGATCAGTCGTGTTTGAAATTACATTCTCAAAAAAGCAGCAGTCTGTGGTGGGAGCAGAATGAGAGCGCTGCACAAACATGACTGAGTGCCATGCATCAGTCCAGCCATAGCGACACCAGCTGCATATTGAAGCCACCGGGTTTCCAAGACTAATTGTAACAACTTATATGGCAAACCAGAATGAAGCAGCAGTTGTAGAATGAGAGACTGTCAGTAACAGTATTCTTACTGAAAACTTTCATGCTTAATCCCATTTCATTTGGAAAAGGAGATTTTACAGGTTGATTCTTATTTGAAGAGACAACCCTGCCATGGGGGATTTCAGTGGCAGCATTGAAGAAGTGGAAGACAGGAAACAATGAAAGAATCTTCTTGATTGAGAGATGAAAGACTTTCAAATTAATCATCTTCTGTTGCTAACATTGAACTGGAAGGACTTTCCTGGTATCTGTGGGAAAGAAAAGCAGTGTCTTTTCACTGCCCTCTGATTTTTTAATGCCCCGCTAGTCTTCCTAGACTTTAAGAAAGAACACACAAGACAGCTTATGCAGCTAAAGGGCACTGATCATTGTACTGAGAGAAGGCTACCTCTCAAAATGATCTCAAAAATGATTTGGAACAAATAAATAATAGGATTTGATCCCACAGGTAAGACTCTTTGTAAGTTACTTTACAATACTAAATTATCTATCTCCATCTATTGCTCTGTGGCATGACAATGAGGAAGTGGCACAACCATTTATCAGAGGATGCAGTGAGACTGGATGGGATAAATTAGTCTATACCATAATGCTAATGAAGTCACTGATGAGTCAGGAATTAAGCTGAACAAATGATTATTTTTCATTCTTCATGCTAAATTAATTGGCATGTTAAATCACATATGCAGAGAAAATATTGCAGACACTCTTCACAGCCATAAATGTGGTTCTTGGTAACTAAACTGTCATAAACATTACTTTTGTACATGACTGAACTCACAATTTTGCAAAATTTGAGTCAGGCCATCCAACAATCTTAGAGCCATCATATAATAAATAAGAAGAGTATATATTGTACAGTATTTCTGTCCACTGCAAGATTAATATTCCTGGTGAAGCAATAATTCATAGGAGGGTACAACACAATGGGGACAGCAGACCATAAGTGCAGAAGAGGGGCTACATGTAGGATAACCAGGTCTTCCCACAAAGCTTCCTCATCATTACTACAAAAAGTTCCATTATTATTTTAGGTGCTTTTTACTATGATTGCTAATCCTTTACAGACTGTAAATATAACTTTTCATCTGCATAGCTTACAGAAGCACATCTACCTCTTTAAAATAAACTCTTTTCAAGGTCTTTCATCAACATCTACTCCATCTTTTGCAATTGTGGATTTGCATTAGCATACACCAGCAAATACATTTTAAGACCAATTGACACCAGTTCTTAAGCCATTTTTTAGGTGTGTCCCCTACACCTATTTTTCTGACAGCCAAAAGAGCTTTCCCTATTCCTGCCCTCTCAGAAACTAATTCCCAAACACCCCTTGATGCAAGTAGGGAGGTTGAGGAATACTCCAGTTCAGTTACAAATAACTTGAATCCCATCCTTGTATCACAGGTCCCTGAGCTTGCCAGAAGACCCTTTAGTCTAATTGATAAATGGCAGAGATAACTAGCTCTCTGTGGCAATGGCTTCCTTTCATGGACAGATTTATTTGAAGTGCCTGAAACAGCCTAACTCAATCTGTGCTGGATGGCCAAGCAGAGTGCAATAGCTTTCAATTCCCCAATAGACATGGCTGGATCTGAAAACTGAAAACTGCTTCAACAGGAAAGATCCTTTTTCAAATTTTTTGGCTTAATATTCAGCTTGCATGGTCTAGGTCTCTGCAGCCATCATGGCTGGGGATACAAAGGAACATTCCTATTGCTGAGATGAAGAGATCCCTTTTTCCATCTTGGTTCTCTTGCCAAGGTTGTCTCAGTACGTCTCATTTTGTGACTTTATATGGGCAATGGACATTGGTGACAGATATTTTTTTCAAGTGATGACTCTGTGTAAGAATATATTTCAGGAAAACTGTAGGATGTGGCTTAAAAGGGATATCTGCAGTACTACCACGAAATCACCTTCAGATGATCAAACAGACCTGAAAGTATGTGTGACTTTATGAATATATTGGTGCTTAATTTCTGTAGAAGTAGAAAGTAACTATTGGCCAAACCCTGTCAATCTGCTGAGGAATTCAGAGACGTTGAAATGCCTCTTCCAGCAATGCATGGAGCAATCACAGGTTATAATTACACTAGTATCAGATTGCATAAAAATAAGAATATATAAACATTGTAAGAGTCTAAGTCAGCTCAAAAACTTACTCATTCTATTCTAGTCTGACTTCTTCCAGGGGCTTTTGAAAACAGGGAGATGATGTTACTTTTTGTTCCCCCAAGACAAAACACACCAAGAGGCTATATAAGTAATTAATTTCATTCTAGAATTAACATCTCACACTAAGTGTTTTGGGAAGAATCCTACCATAACAACTAGCACAACAGTAAGAAGAACAGGTTGGCTTCAGCTTTTTGTAGTCTCGTTGCTCTACTTATTGGGTCATCTTACATCATCTGTATGCCACAGGAATATTGAGTGAGTGAAAGAAAAATTCAACTTTCCAGGAACAGTAATTTACTCTGTGCATATATTATAGGATCTGAACCACTGAATTTACACCATGGGATAATATCAATCCTATAGTTACATAAAGCTGGAGTTAGGAAGCTGCCCACTTGCAACAGGAAGGATGCAGCTGGAGGTATCCTCCCCAGTAAAGGCCGAAGACTTGTTTGGATCATTCAGGAAAGGTTCTTCAAAATACTGTTTCTTACATTGCTCTGCAGGTAGTTGTACAAGGAAAGAGGGACATAAAAGCTGTTAACTGTTTATGTCTACACCAGACTAATACATCATAAATATTAGAGAGGGAAAAAAATTAGATGGTGGTCTAGAGAGTACATAACAAGACAGTAAAAATATTTCCATCTGTGAAATTATAGAGCTACAAGAGCTTTAACTTTAGTGTGATGGCATTTTCCTCCAGTATTTCTATAGCAAGTTTCAGATTTTCCCTGAAAACTACATTTTTAAGTTAAACATAATTTTGGTTTATAGACAGTTTGCCTGGAGTCTGTCTTATTTCGTGCCTCAGAGGGGCTTTGGGAACAGTGGAATCCAAGCACAGACCCAAGCCCTCAGCAAGGACTGGGCCAGTGTAGGAGGGAGTGGGGAGCACTGGGAAAAGCATTCTCAGAAACACACTCTGCCTTGCTTTTACAGGGTTTTAAATTTTCTGTTGATGAGAATTTAAAACACTCTAGTTTTCCAGCATGCACATATAAGCATAACCCTGTGGTTCAAGATAAAATGCTTCAAACAGGACTTCATGTCATTTCTTGCTGAAGGGTAAAGGACCAGCAAAACCTTCCAGCATGAGTCAAGTCTGGTTTTATAAATGCAGCTAACAAAGGAGTGAATCCCCTCTGACAAGTGCGTGAGGTGTTTGTGCTAGACAAATTAGAGGTACAAAGCCGTGTGTTTAATTCTGAGTGAAAGCAATTGAGAGGTACAAATTGTACCAGAGGAACTTCCTAAATTGAAGAGAATGCAGGAAAGAGACTCAAAAAAACAACACTAAAATGACCTCCACACAATGACAGTTGAGAGATGACAAAAACTTAGCAATTTGGAAAGGGGAAAAGGAACAAGGCAGACAGGAGGACAGGCAAAGAAGTAGGCTGGAAGTTTTTAATGGATAACTTGGTTTTGAGAACACAAAAGCCCTGCTGCCATGCCTTCTTGGATTATTTCCAGTGTTACAGATGAACCCACAGCTTTGTAAACACAAAAGCCAGGACTTTTTTTTTCTTCCCCCTCTTCTTTTTAGTACAAAGAAAGACAGCAATCATGTCAGGAAAGATTTGGTGGCTTTAATTGAGCTGCAGTTGTATCCTTTTCTGTGTTTTCTATCATGTCAATTTTCCAAGTGGCCATCAAGTTTTTGTCAGCTGAAACAACCCAAGTATACAAGGGTGACATTTAGAATAGCTCCAGGATTTGCCTCCCTCCTGGCAGCACTATCAAGAAAGGGCTTTAAGCATGCTTAAGTTGACTTTAAATCAAGATGTCAGTTTTGAAATCAGGCTGTCTTTGGTGTTCTTGTCAATAATGGTGACTCTGACTTAAGCCCCATACACCTTCATGCATTAACTAGCCAGTATTTGAAGCTATGTTTCTCTAATATACAGCACAGTATTTTGTCCTTTATTCCGGTTTTGGGACATTTACAGTTTGATACAGTGAAGTTTTTTCCCCTATTTTGTAATGGGAAAGCCAAATCCTTGGCCTTGCAAGGGCAAGCAGTGGTAGGACAATGGGGAATAGCTTTATGATGAAAGAGGTTAGGTTTAGATTTAGACTGGATAGTAGGAAGAAATAATTTAGAGTGAGGGTGCTGAACAACCTGTCTGGAACAGGTTGCCCAGAGAAGCTGTGGATGCTCCATCCCTGCAATTTCTTAAGGCCAGGCTGCATGAGGCTCTGAGCAACCTGGTCTAGTGGAATGTGTCCCTGCCCTTGGCAGGAGAATCTGAATGAAATTCTTTTTACAGTCCCTTCCAACCCAAATCATTCTATGATTCTATGAAACATTTTTGAGCTTGAATTTTGGGGGTAGGAGGGAGCACAGAGGGAGGGGAAGATGTTGCATCAAAACGAGGTCATAACAAAAAGTGAAGATATATGGGTCTTTGCAGACCTGTGTTTATGTATCTCTGTGTCTATTTTGTGGCAGAGTTGAATGCAAAATGGCTTCCCATGATCAAACACCTTTGGACATTTTATGTGTCTATTGTGAGATGCTCACAAAGCATAAAGGCCCAAGAAATTGAGTCCAGGAGTTCTCTGTAGCAAATAGCTGCCAGCTGGATAGAGAATGCAAAGGTACAGAATTATTCCTTTTTCCTCTTTAATTAGTTCAGGGCTGTTGTATTATAGAATCACCAAAGTAGTTTGTTATCATAGGAGTTTTGGGAGAAAGTCCAAAACCCAGCATTAATATTTAGCTTTCTAGGTCATAATGAAAGCCATGACCAGAACTCCTCTTTGGGGGTTCTCCTTCAGCCCACAAGGAATATAGCAGCACCTGTGAAATGTGGTTTCTGGGTTACATTGCAGAAGTCAGACATGTGAAGACCTCAGCTGTCCAACGGAGGATTTTGGCTTATATTAAAGACTATGAAGAAATATTTCAAAGTTTCTCCGTTGTCATAAGCTGGCACTGAAGTCAATGAAACCAAGAAAATTCAGCCTGAATACACAAACTGCATTTTTAACTAGTGTATAAGAGATAATTAATCCAGATAAAGGGAGAATAAAGGGGGACAAACAGTAGCTATTGCAGAATCTCTGCCACACAGAGGCAGGAAGAGCCTTTGCAGGGGAGCTGCTCCAGGACAGCCATCATTCTATACATTTATATATATATATATATATATACTTTCTATACATTTATACTGCAACAACTTCTGCAGTTCATCACACGGTACAGACAAACTTCTAAAGGAAGACATTAGCAATCATTGTGAACAGCACTTGAACATTGTTTCTGTTCTTTACTGAAAACAATGAACTAAGAATATTTGCTTTTCTACACATTTGTCTCATTCCAGAATACCCAGGAATATTTCAGAATATATGGAAGCTTAGATACAGACATGCACTCTGAGAAAACTTCCTTAGAAAGCAAAGAACACCCCACAAAAGCATCAAGAGATAAATTTCATAGAACTAAAATCTAATTATTGATTAGATTTATTCAAATCTATAAAAACACTATTTTACCCTCATTTGTAAGGAAGAGAAGTTTTAGTCTTTCCCTACCATAAAGCAGAATATGAATAGGAAGAATCTGTAGTCAAATGGAAGAAATTGGGTAATAATATACAAGATAATACTTTTAAATAGCAAACAGCATAGCTGTGACAAAAAAAAATCATCACAGCTTCATGGAAATATTAGATGATGTCTCCAGTCACTTTATTTAGCAAATTCACATTAATGTCAGTTTTCTCATCACAATTGTTTATGGCAGCTTCTTCCAAAATGGCCTCTCAGTATTCTGCAGGAGTTCTTATCTAAATATAATGCCAAATGAGCCCTGAAATAAGTCATAAGACCCAAAGTGACATTATTATTAGGAAAATGCATTTTAAAATGTATCTTTCCAACATCCTAAGAAGACAAAAGCTAAGGCAAAGGAATGAAAGATTAAACCATCAATTAATACCATGCAGCACAAGACAGCACATCAGCCTGAACTGAGCCCTCCAATAGACTCGTGTGTTAATAAACAGAAGGTTAAATTATTCTGGTTCTGTTCCTTGCTGCAGTGGGACCACAAAAAAAAAAAAAAACCAAAAAAAAAAAAAAAAACCAAAAAAAAAAAACCCAGAGAATAAAGATTTGTTGAACAACTCTCAAAATTGGTGCTTGGAGATAGGCAGATTCAGAGTAATGATTGCAATGTGGTGCTCTATGTACAGAAACAGTCAGGATGGAAATTTATACCCGAGGCAGAGTCAAATGGAAGGATTTATTTTCTTGTTGCTTTGCTGTGTTGTAATTTACTTAAGAACTTCAAGTTTTCTCTAATGAAGTTCAGTGGAGATGGGAGCTGGAGTGAAATGGTGAATGGTTGAATCTCTGGGGAGGCAAGAATGCAGCTGATGCAAGCAATGTTTTTACTTGCCAACAGGTGTAAAGGAAATTCTTCTGTGTCTGTTGTTGCACAGAAAATTCTCCTTTGTAATAGAACAAGGTTTGACAGTAAAGAGTAGCTCGTGCCAGGGTAGACTTTGTGTTCTCCTTGCATTTATCACTCACATGGCAAATAGCACCACACACAAAGATTTTTTTCTTTTTTTGCTGTATAAAACCATGAAACTTCACTAAACCAGCCCTATATTCCATATTTAAAGCAATATATCCTTCATTTGACTGAAATGAAGTTTTTTTGGTGGTCAGATACTGTATTTAATACTCCACTAAGTAAACTGAAATTTTAGCAAGTATACAAATCTGAAAGTTGTTTCTGGCAGTGTGAGACAGCACAAAGTCTTCACCAAATCAGAGGCAATTATGGCCCAAAGAAGAATGCATGAAGTGGGCATTCACATCTCATAAAATCATAGAAAAGTGGCAGTCAAAGACCTCCAGACATAGCTAAGCACACACAAGGGTGGAATATAAACTATCAATTATATTAAAACAAACAGAAGTGTGTTTACCTTGTACCTAAAGTTCTCCAGAGATGGAGATTCTGCTGTACTCAGCCACCTACCTCACAACCCTGCATTAGACGGTGGTCAAACCTAGAAGGAACTTAAATATCTCATTGTATCTCATCATCAAAACCCATTCCATTTTTTATCCCTCACATATAAAGCCTTCTGAAATCTTTAAAGCTCATTCCTGTTGTGAGGCAGCCCTCTGCCCACCTTCCAAAGAGAAGCCATCTCTCCTCACTGTGAACGGATGTCCCATCTCATATTCTCCCAAGGGCAGGAGTTTGGCTTTTTTTGCTAATTGCAAGGCATCATGTGAGCTGGTGGCCCTTTTCCAAATAATAATAATGCATTCTCTTGCCATTCTCTTTAGCATTTTTTAACAGACTTTCAAAGTATATGGTGTCCTTCTGAGCCATGTCATGGACAGCACAGTGAAAACTTTCCTGGCAGAATATAAAGCTGTGTGCTTTTCTATTGTAAAATCCTGATCCTGCAAATGCCTCCACATTCTGCCTCACTACTGGGAAAAGTATATTTATTGCTAATGTGTTTCATTTGGACCATGTGAGCAGCACTTTTGTAATCTCTTGCATGCATATGAGTCCTTTTAAGTGCATTAACTTGATTTATAATAAGCAATAACATAATAGGGATATGAGATTCTGAAGTTAAATCAAGGTTTCTTAATAAAGTAAATATTAACTCTGATCATAGATGGGGAGAACTGAAGCACAAGATACCTCATCTGAAATGACATAATCAATGCAAGCACTAGAAAAATGTGTAATTCTCCAGACTCCTGTTTGCACATCTCCCTGGTGTGGCGTTCTCCCTTTTAAATTAAGAAAATAAGTCTTTTTAAAATACTGGATTAAGGATTCCTAGCATGCACTTTCATGAGGTAAGAGAAAAATTTGGACTTTAAATTTCAAATGCACTTTAAAAATAGCTGAAGTGCTTTCACAGTTTTGCAAAAAAGAAAATAAGTTTTAAAACATCCGTTTTCATTAGTTGAGATCCATTTTGACTGGAAATTAAATATAGCACTAATACTTGTTTCTTAAGGATTTTAATATGACCCTTCAAAATGCAACAAGCTCCAAGATCAAGCTATCATTTAATCTCATGATTGTACAGCTGGGACAAAAATATCAATGTACTCCCACACAGAGTAAGGAAAAAGCATAGCACAGAATTATGTACGGCTGGGTAAACAGAAGTTATATTAGTTCTCCAAAGCAATCCAAAAATCCCAGGAACAAACACAAAAGCAAAGCAGTGCAGTCCTTAGGGCATAATTGTATTTACTGGTTCCCACTGGAAGGTGCTGCATGCTCTCCCCTGCTCCTGCCTGAGCCTTGCAAGGCTGCCCCATGGAATGGATCCCATTCTCCACACCTGCAGGTGAAGGCTCTCCCAGCACAGCAGGCAGGCAGCAGCCAGCATTCCTGACAAATAGTCCCACAAGGGGCCAGCTGGACATCATACAGCATGAATCAGCCACTTCTCACTCCTCCTCTAATCCCTGTTTATCATAAACCAGAAATATCTGAATTGAAATCTTGGTTAGTGTGAGATAAAGGGACCAATGCAGGAGGGAAACAAGCTGATGTTCCAGAGGACAGCTCAAATGAGTCAAACCTGCATGGCAAATTCATTTAGAACCACAACACAGAGCAGAAGCCATTACCAGAGGAGGGAGAAATAGTTAAAGGATGCTTCCAAAAAATGCCTGGCTATAATATTATGTTTTGGAAAATGTTACTGCCCCAGGAGAATTATGAAACTGGACAGTCACAGGACCAGTTGACACTCAAGTCAGAGAAACCTAGGAAAAAATTAATGAAGGCCTTGGTTGCAATTAATGGCAGAGAACAGTCTGACAAAGAAAAACTCAGCTGAAAGAATGGAGTATTGGGACTGATCATTTAACTCAAAAATACTGAAAGAAAAAAAAAAAACCAACAAAAAAAAAAAAAAAAAAAAAAAAAAAACCAAAATCAAACATTTTCACTGTGCAAAAATAAAACTTCATTCTAAACTGAGATCATCTAGAAAACCAGATTGCTTCTTTGCTTCTGACCCACATAGTGGCAAACAGTGAAATATCTAGGGGACCTTTCCCAAGAAACAGACAAAATCCCTGCCCAGGGACAGTTTACTGCAAAAGCAAAAGGCATGTAGCAGAGAGTTACTACAAGGAACAGAAAATCTGCCAAATGCCCCCTGCCAGTCACACGTGCCAGGGCTGGGGCAGACACGTGCACATCAGTGCAAATGTAATGATGTTAAGCAACTCAAGGCTCCAGGAGCTGAGGAAGGAGTGACAACCAGTGCTGGCCACAGGTGCTGTGGTCTAAAATGGATGGTGAATGAAAGCTGCTTTTGCTTCCTGCAAGATTAGATTCTGTGAATCTCAGGGGGATGCTCATGAGGATCTACTTTATGCAAATTGCAAAAAACAAATTCCTAGTTCAAATCCCAACCCAGGGTCCTTATTGAAGAAGTGCCACAGGGGCTCTTTGGGCTGTTGTCTGTCTGAAACAGCAATGTGAAGAAAGTTGGTTTGACCAAAAACCTTGGTTATATCCAAAACTGTTCCCATCAGAAATGCAAAGGCTAGAAACACTTTGATCTGTATACAGCCTGAGCTGGGAAGGAACTCTGTAAATTCTAGGTGTTAATGAGCATTAAAGGCAGGATATGGGTATCTGTTTTCACAGATTTGCAGCAGCAAGTTTCTAGTGATGTATGAAATGAGAAATCCCCACCTCGTGCACAGGGAGAATTATACAGAAATTTCTATTCAGACAGTGGTATGCCACACTCAGGTTAGCTTCACACATATTGTTCATCTCATAGAAATATAGAGACACACAAATACATTGGGACCAGACATCTCTGAAAGTTTTAAAAAGATGTCATTAGAAGACTTTAAAAATGAATAAAAATTTTAAATTGAAATGAATTAAAATATTCTTTAACATCCATGTGGCCCTGTCAAACCATTTTGTTTCTGCTCTTCTAGGATACCCATACTGTCTTTAAAAGCCTAAGAAAGACACTGGCTCAGGGTAGATTTTAAGAAAAAAACTATACAAGATGGTAAGCTGCTTACGAAAGAAAATTGGGTGTTAGAACGAACAAGATGTTAGAGTGTTCCAATGTCATGCTGGAAAGAAATTATTATCAGCTGATGCTATTGTATTTTCTCCAGACCCACATGGTCTTTATTCATGAGAAAGCAGTGGCACATCAAGCTCTGATGCTCTCAGTGTCTGCTGCACTGGAGTCCAAAAGCCACAACTGTGAGGGCACAGCAAACCTTCTTCCACAGCACTGTGTGCTGGTTCCAAGCACACAGGAATCCACATGGGAGCCACTAGCTAATTCCTGGCCAAGGTTTTCATACAGTTTTAATTCTTTTGAAAAAACCTTGAAACAAAGAAGGCTGCTTTGTGAGGCCATTAGACTTTCTCTAGGATAAACCATTTATCCTCCAAATCCTTGTACGTTACTCATATTTGCCCTACAAACAAATATGCTGGCTCTTCTACCCTTGAGGGTCTGATTCTCAATTTTCAGTTAATTGTAATGCTTTACATCAGTACAAAGTGGGCGAAAAGAAAAACATCAGAATAACTGTTTCCCTTGGCCTGCATTTTTCAGTATTAGCAGTCAGCCCACACCTGACACTCCTGTTTTTTACTCAGGCTGCCTGGTCTTAAATTTTCCTCTTCTTATATCTGTATCATGTACCAGAAAGACATTTGTTTGTAATGACAGTCCTTTGTCATGCCTATATTTTTCTTTCTTTTTACATGTCCAAACAGAACTGGATGATATTTTTCACGTCCATATTTTCCCCACCAAAATCACAAATTTAGTAACATCCATAAAAAGTCATCCTTTAAATTCAAGTTGTATCCCTAAACTCCATAAAAATGAATTACAGAAATTTCAAAACTTAGCACAGTTTTACATTTTCAAACTTCCTTGCTACAGCTGCTGCTCTTTTCAGCATGTCCTTCCAATTTGAACACACTAAAACCCCTTTTCCAATGTTCCCATTCAAATTCAAATGCTCCATCCACTTCATACACACACACACACACACACACACACACACACACACTTTCACACAACTCCCAGTGAATTGCATCAATTCCTCCTGTGCAGGACTTGTCACCATCACACTCACACAAGAGGGGTCCAAGGAAGGGGCTCTGCTGAAGGCAGGCAGGGTGGCAGCAGTGCCGGGGAGCTGCAGCAGAGCTCGTGAGCCAGCAGAGATCTGATCTGATCGCCACAGCCTCACGGTGCCCCTCTGAGCTACCCAGCCCTGCTTTGAGCAAGGCTTATCAGCACAGGCAGACCCTGGTGCAGCTGAGGCTGTGCCATTTCCCACCCCTGCATGGCAAGAGCTCTGTGATGACTGGAAATCACAGCAAATTAAGGCAAAACCTCCCAGCATGGTGTGGAGGTGTGGTGGCTCTGATGAAGCGAGCGCTGACTGAGCTTTGCTCACTGCTCTGCATGTACCACCCTTATCTGCCTCCAGCCCTTTCATACAAAGTCTTTTTTCAGGTGGAAATCCCAGAAGGCCAGACATTGATGTTTTGAATTATACAACCAGTCTCTGCCTTCCACAGTGAGGGGTCAGCTCCCTGCCAGCAAACTCATTTGTAACGCTGCACTTGTAAACTCCTGATAAAAGGCTCTGATGGAACCACGCTTCGCTGGGTAGTGGCAATAAAACTGCACAGCCTCCTTTACATCATAAAAAGCTTTCAAAACCCTGCCATTTCAGACTGAAGCTCCAGTGAGGCAATGGGTATAAACCCATAGAGGGGAGATTTACTATAAAACCTGAACTATTTTTAGGTGTTATCAGGCTAAAGGAAAACATCTTTGGAAGTAAATCTACAGGAGAACATCAGTGATAGAATGAAATGTTAAGTTGATGTTTCTTTCCATGTTTTTCGTGGGATTTCAATGCATTGATTCTGACCACAGGGGTCAAGAATATCAAAAGAACAGTATGAGGGAAAAGAAAAAAGTTGTCTTATTCCAGGGGCTTGCCTTAAATACATGACAGAAGTTATCACAAATAATTAGGCTGATATTTGCTTCGAGTTACAATTGCCTTTTTAAAATTTCTAGTCTTGTTGTAGACTGTTTAATGGGGTGACATATACTACAAAACTGCCTCTGGGACATGTGAGATTGTTTACATTCAGGTGCCAATGCCACCCTGGTAGCAATCAAATAGATGGTAGATAAAGACTGATTTTCTAAAGAAAAGAAAAAAAAATACAAAAAACCCCAAACCCAAACCAGTAAAATAATTCTGACAAAATTTAAAATGAATCACTGAGTGGGTGAAGCATCAATGATTTTGGTCACTTCTCTTGAAATCAGTAGGCACTGGCCACACCAAGTCTCTATGGTGAGTGCCAAGGGAGACCCTCGATACATTATTTGAGATTGGGCACCCCAGATCTGTGATCAGCACAGGCTTGGGTGCTGCAGGAGCAGGGCTCCTGGACACTGCAAGCACCACCAGAACTGCCCAGAGTTTCTAAGTCAGCTCACAGCAGCTGCCTGCCAGCAGAGCCAGCCCATGCCCAAGAGTGAACACAGTGCTTGGATTTGCACTCAGTGATTGTGAAGGCAGATCTTGGCTTAAGCTTTTACTTCTTATTTCTCCTCAAAAATAGATTTGGTAATTGTATAGATAGAAAAACACACCCTTCCTTCTAGACACTGTCATCATTTTGCCACCAGACAGTCTGACTGTCTCTTCTGAGCAGCCAAATAATTTTCAGGCAGATCATTGTCCCCTGGGTGCAGGAAACTGGTACAACTGTACACAAAGAAGAAAAAGATAAAAACAGCATAGCAACACAGCCAGAAGACATTTATAATGCATATATTTTGCTTCAAGAAACGTGTTTTATGGACGAGAAGGGGTAAGAGACAGGCCCTAGAGACAATGACTCCCTATTCCTTATTTGTAAGCACATGCTCTTAAACAGACCCTGAGAAACCCCAGGGTTTGACTACATGGAATTCTGCACTGCATGATCAGACCAAGTGCTTATCTTGTCCTCAAAGCCATATCCCAATGGGAAGACTCCTGCTCCAGCCTAACAAAAGGGTTTCCTCCTATTTCCAGAGCCCTGCTAGGAGCACTGGCACTCAGATCCTCACATGCTGGCCCAGCTGTCTGCAGGGTAACCCTGGATCCACAAGCCATGTTCCCACACATGCACAAAGAGAAAGCAGCTCAGCAGCACACTCAGGTTTATCCTCTGCCTGCCCAGCTCCCACTGCAAGCCCAGGGCAGCTCCTTGCTGAGCCCTGCACACCCAGGGGTGCAATCCAGACTGCCAGCATGGCACGGGGATCCCATCTGTCTCAGCCAGGATGGCAACAAAACTGCATCACAAGCAGCTCTCCCATTCCGCTCCAGGTGGCACACAGAGGTCTGGTCTATGTCAGTGCACTGAGACACATAAAACATTTATAAACACCAGCTGCCTCAAGATCTGCGAAAGATCGTTCTTTTAGGGGTGTTCCTGCGTGTCTGCATTTACAACCTGTACATTTTTAAAAGATCACGAGTGGTTTGGGAGATGCCAGCAGGAGAAATACAAGTATTATATGCCAGCAGCATGAATACAAGTATTTATGTATACTTGTATTTATGCATACTTGTATTTATGCATATGGGCACACAGTGATGGCTGTGTCTATAGCAGAAAGTCCTCAAAGCCCTATTTCCTGGGGGTGAACCTGCATCCTGCAGAATGAAACTCAAGCTCTCATGGCTCTCATGGTTCTCTAGGAAAACTTAGTAGTAGATGATCCATGCATCTCCAGAGTCAATATCACCATCATATAAACAGTGCTGCTTGTGCTGCCTATATCCCAAATGTCCTTTTTTGCAACCTGCTTTGAAAGCTTATTTGGGCCATGGAAATTTCCTGCTGGACATCTGCCTCAGGGTGAATTTTGGAAAATTCCCAACAAATTTGTATGACGTTTTTATTGTCCATAAAAGAAATCCAACAAAACAAACAAAAACCACCAAAAATCAACAAAATAAAAACTAACAAACAAAAAAACCCACAAACACACAAAAAGAAAAAATAAAATTAAAAAATCCATCCAACCAAAACCTCAAACTCTTTCATGGTGACACAGTCATAACTTTTGCTCTCTAAAAAAAATTTAAAAATAAATCTGCCCACTTTTAAGAAGGAGCTTGGTTTGGTTTTGGAAGGGTATTGAATTTTCTTGTTTCCAGGAAAATATGCCAAAGTTTACACAATCTCAGAACAGAGAAAAATCCTGTTTTACACATGACCACTAAAGGCTTATTTGAGTTTGGCAGCTGAATGGTCTGCAGATTCCATCTGGACTGAGCATCCCCAGCCCAGAAAGCAAAGGTTGAGCAAAGCTTCTGCCCAAATCTCTTTCACCAGCTGCTCAGGGTCACTTCTAACATTGGCAAAGATCCTGTAGGCATCCAACATGCAGCCCTTTGCCTAAAAAGTGAAGGTATTTGATCTAAAAAATTGGCAATATGACACACCACTCTTTGTCATGCCTCCAACTGTGACTTTAAAGTTGAGGAGAAAAAACAAGTTTGTGCCTGGCTATTAGAGCTATTTATTAACACCCCACAAGGCCTTTTTGATATCTGGATAGCAAAAATAGGAATCTATACCTAGATTAGACATGGTTTAAATTAGGAATTAGGAATTAAATTAGGAATTAAAGGAAATGTGGCACAGCTTTAGCCTATGACATTGTTTTAACATAGATAAACACCTGCTTAAAATGATTACTTTAATTGGGCCAAATCACTAAGCTGAATCCAAATAAAAGACTATCCAAATAAAGGCTGAAACTCTGAGTGGGACAGGGATGACAGACATGTGGACTCCCTCAACAGCCAAGGATGGGACACAGGAAGTGCTAGAACACAGCACATCCCACCTGAGGGCAGGCAGAACAGGTAAGGGTCTGTTGGGTCTGTTTCCATGGACTCTGCAGAAAGCTGCTCTGAGTGAGCAGCTAAGTAACAGCTTGTAATACACACATCTGAATATTGTGAAAAATTCACCAAAGCAGACAAAAGAAATGGGGTGAAATTAGCAGAAATCTTTAAGATAACTGAGGAATACTTACTCACCTTTAATCAAAAGAAAAATACGGCACTGAATTTTTAAAGCACTCAAGGCTTTCCCACTTCTGTCCTCTACCCTTTAGGCTTCCCAATTAAAGTTCTCTGGGAAACTTCTCCATCTGTGCTGTTCAGCAAGTGCTGGGGAGTTTTGACTCAGGGAAGATACTTTTGTTGATTTTTTTTTTCTTTGGGGGGGGTGTTTGTACATAATTACCTAGATGGAAGAGCTTGCTCAGGATCCTGTAAACATCTAGCTCCCTCAGGGTATGCTTGGAAGCTCAGCAAAGTACCAACATCATCATTCTTCATACTGGTAATTTGATATGTTTCCCCTTCCCAATTTCTTTAATTCCCTTCAAAAGCATTTACAGCTTTACAGCTTAAACTGTTATCAATCAAATGATTATTTTAAAACTTTCCAGTTACTGTTTTTTCACATTTGTGTACATGTCTGGCTTTCACCATGATTCACTTCTCCATGCCTGACCATCACCAGGTTTCAGCTGATGGATGAACAGACACACCACTGTGCTGCCTGGCAGGGAGCACTGCAGCACTCAGGTTTGGCAAATGGTCATGATGGAATCTATGGAAAGTACCAAATCTTAAGGAAATTGTGAAATTCCTGTTCCAACTTCAGCATTTTCCAAGTTCCCTGAAGCCAAAGAGAGAGTGGTCCCTATCACCACTCTTACATAAGTGTTGAGTCTGCTACCACACCATATATGAAAATTAAACTCCTGTTTATTATGTTTAGTTTTCCCTGGGAAAATTCAGAGTAGGCATCATGTATGGAAAATTGGCCTATTTTAATTTCATCAGCTGACATTCTCACCTTAGAAAAACACCTTTAGTGATTCAGCTAAGAATAGCATAAAGATTTCTTTTAAAAAAGTGTCAGTGTAAGCACCAAGCATTCTGCCTCTCAAACTTACTTATCCTAGTCTAAAGGAGCAAACTTACTCGAGCATACTGTATATACAGCACGTTCAATGCATCTCAAAATGTGTGAATTTGTCACCAAATTGTTTTCTTTTTAATAGTCTCTCCTTCACACATAAATGTTCTTATTGTAGGAGAATGTTACATAGCTTATCACACATATTTTCTTACAATTTCAATCAGGCTAAACTAAAAGAATGATCTCTACACAAGATTTCTCACTGAAGCCAGATAAGCATTTCAGAGATGTCTTAGATTCATAGGTCACGAAGAGTGCAGATACATGTGAAGACTGTGAACCCATTTTCTAATGACCTCTCCATCCAAATCTGATCAGAGAGGTAAACAGGCAAGAGCTGGAAGTCCTGTTTAACTGATGTGTGTTCTGACTTGTCAGTGTGGGAGAAAGTGTGGGACATGAAAGCAGGGGCAATATCAGAGACAGTATCTTATCTATATCCTATTAGCAGGAAAGAAAGATAGACCGAGAACAAATTCCCCTTATCTATGAGAAAAAAAAATAAAATACCAGGAGATAAGAAAGAGGGGCTTGGATAAGGTTCTGAAAGAAAAAATAACCAAATGCAAAGCTTATTTGGTGTTGATCTCTTCATACTGTGAACATAGAAATGAAAAATTAGAACTTCAAGTTCTTGGGGTTGTTTCATCTATGACCCTGAGCAAGAGTTACAAAATCTGTGCTTTCCCTTTACAACTTATAAAAGACAACAGTAATGAAAACAGTTCCTTCCTGGACAAGGATAGTATAAGATTTTAAATTTAAAGGTTTTTAAGTCCCATGCATTACTTGATAGGACTAAACATGAATAATTACCCAATCTCTAAACCTCTCAGGATTCATGTATTGGTAGTCACTAAAATGCTTGGGGAAAAAAACTATTAATCTACAACATTTCCAGGTAGGGGAAAATTTATGGCTTTTTTTTCCCTAAGAATTTTATTATTGGAAGGGCACTGAAACACAGATTTAAGTTAGAACTCTCCCCCACACTGGATATATTCAAACTTGATACTCCACTTCTACTAGAAATCAACATATAGTGTCATAAGTGGCATAATAGCTGAGATACTTGCATATCCCCTGGACCTGATGAGGTTAGACATGCATTAAAGCCCCAGAGCAATATTCTTTAGAAGAAAAGCAATTTCAGACATACCATATCAATCTACCCATGTGTATTTGTGCTGTGACAAGCTCAGCACCAGCAAGGTAGTCATATCAAGAGCTGGTGTTCAACAGGTGACTCGATTTATTTGACTCACTGGGTCTCTTCTTACAAAAAGGACTTGGATGTTAAATTTGCACTTCATGAAAAATTCAGGCATGTAAGACAAGCTATAACAACACGCTTACTAACAACAGGCCTCTGAGTAACCATAGATCCTTATGTAAAGTGGAGTATAAAACAAATATCTAGAATATTATCTAGAAATTAATCTAAAATATTTCCACATTTCCTCTACAAAAGCCCTCAGAGAACATCAACAAATAGAAAGAATTGTGAAAAAACTTTGGATGTGAGATTTGATTGCTAAGCAAATCTCAGAGGGATATGAAGACAAAAGTTAGAAGCAGAGATCTGCTGGAGATGAGAAAACTGTTACAAGAACAGAGTCACCTTGTTCTTGTCAGATCCCAGATCCCAGGCCAAGCTCAGAGCACTGATTAGCATACAGAAAGATAAAATAACACAGAACAATTCAATGAGGATTTAGTATCTGTCAGGGTCTTGCTTGTTCACCATAGATATGAATACTCTATGTGATAGGGGAGTTACCTACCACACACAGGTAAAGCATCCTGGACAATCTACACCCACTGATATACCCCAAACTAGTCAATGTAGCCCTTTATTAATCTGACCCCAAGAAGGTATGATCATAAGTTATGATTAATCTTTGCAATTCAAGGTTAAGCCACTAAATAAAAATAAAGATTTTTCTATGAATTTGCCTACCTATTTAGCTGGTACCTCTTCAAAATGAAGGTGTAGATCTTATTACAGAACACAACAGATGAGGAAGAACAGGGCCCATACACACCTTAGAACTTAGTAGTTTACTAAGAACAGGGAGAAGCCAAAAAGGCTCTCAAGCCCAATTTGCAAGTCCATTTTTCTACTTTGCAGGTGAGAGTTTCCCAGCTAAAAACAGGCAGCTTCTATCCCTCCTTACTTGGGTCAGCTGGATACTGCCTGCTTGGTTTTACCTGGAAAGTTTCTACAAGAACACATGATGGATCAAAGAAAGTATTTTGCAGTCAGGAATGCACAGGCATAGGATTTGAGGGTTTGGGCAATGGGAGATTCTTGGACACACCAGCAATTTTTTTCCCAATTATATTGCATCATGCCTCAGAGCCTGGCCAGAATATAATTTAATAATTCCACTGAACACTAGAAGAACCTTTCTTTGATGAAATTTTCACAGAATTTCCTAGACTTCAAATGCCACATGCTTCACTGGACTCCATGTCACAAGTTAACTCAGTGGGCTCTAATGGGCACCAAAAATATTCTGCCCACACCTGAACAAGAAGCATAAAGCTTACCAATATAGCTCAGTTATTATTAACACACATCCCATCAGAACAGATCCATCAAACTTTCTGCTATACTGACTGTACTTGCATTTATTCCAAAGTGAACTCAATTTCCACCCACCCCATATTAAGTATCAGTGGGTTGGAATCTGCCTACTTTGTACAGCTGAAGCTGGAATTCTTCCCCAGTTGCATTCAAAACAAGCTACATTAGTGTTAATGGACCTTTTCTAGTATATGCTCCTTCAGAATGTTCTTTCATACATCTGTAAACTTCATCTTTGCATTGAGACTGCAAATACTTCTCTTCGGCCACTGAAATTCAGTTAGACTCATCATTGTCTTTGCAAATGCAGCATGTATATTAAAGCAGAAAAAAAATAATAGACTAACTGGAATCTGACTTGCCAGATTAATTCCATTAATGTCCACATGTGCTGCTGGCCTATTTTGGTAAATTAAGTCAATAATTGGTTTTGTAATAATTTGTCCCAATGTATCCAGCCTTTTGGGTCATTCCCCTTTCTGCTGCAGTCAGTGCTGTATCCCCCTTCAAACAGCAGAGCAAACTCAGGACCTCTGAACACCATTTGTTGAGCACAGACATTCTAGGATATTCTTTTTAAAAGAATAGTCTCTAACTATTCTTTTAGTCAGCCTTTAACTACTATTTCTAAGTGGAAATGCAAGACAGCATTTGACCACACTAAAATGAAGTGGTTTAGGCATGGAAAAGATCCTTGCCATTTTCACTTGAGTTATAGCTAGAAGAAAACGCCTGGCTGTTGCACATATGAAGGTTATTCCCTCAGTGATTATTGAACAAGAAAATAAATACTTGAGAACACTTTATTCTTTTCCTGGCACAAGCTATGCTTCAAACAGAAAACTGTACCATTTTTCCATTTGGTGCCTGTTTTTATTAGTCTGTGTCAGCTTTTCAGAGAGTAAACCCAGTAGAGATCATTGTCTCTTCTGTATTTCTGCATTGCCTAATGTAACATCAGCCTTGGGAGAAGCCCTTAGCTATATAATAACTTTAAATTATTAAGTGCCATGACAAACATTTCAAGAGAAAAATATTTACTGAGAACAGAAAAGATGACCACAGAAACTGCAAATCATTATCTGGCACTTACATTTATGGGCTTATGTGTCTTCTTTATTTTTTAAGGATTGCATCTGTCAACAGCACATAGCTAGAAGTACAGAAGCAGAAGGCTTCCTTAATAGACTAGCTTGTTCTTAATAAAGCTATTTTTACAACTTTATCTCTTGTTTCACCCACCTGCCCCCATCCTTGAAGTTAATTTTTCATTTTTCAACTGCTGAGATTGTCAAGATGGGTTCGTCTAGAGTTTAAGAACATAAATGAAACTGTGTACTTCTTTTCTACTGTTTTTAACCACTCCTTGGTCTCTTGTGAATGAAGCCTGGAAACTTGTTTGTGTTTGGAGTCATACTCATGCACAATAGATGAAGAACAGTGTCCTGGGATGCTTCAGGCCCAGCATCACCAGCCAGGCCAGGGAGGGGATTGTCCTGCTCTGCTCTGCTCTGCTCTGCTCTGCACTGGGGCAGCCTCACCTCGAGCCCTGGGGACAGTTCTGGGTGCCACAATATAAGAAAGACATTAAACTGCCGAGAGTGTCCAAAGGAGGCCACAAGGATGGTGAAGGGCCTTGAGGGGAAGCCCTGTGAGGAGGGGCTGAGGGCACTTGGTTTGTTCAGCCTGGGGGGCACTGAGGGCAGACCCCACTGCAGTTGGAGCTTCCTGTGAGGGGCAGAGGAGGGACAGACACTGATCTCCTCCCTGTGGTGCCAGGACTGAGGGAATGGCCTGAACTTGTGCCAGGGGCAGTTTAAGTTGGATATCAGAGAAAGGTTCTTCACCCAGAGGGTGGTTGGGCACTGAACAGGCTCCCCAGGGCAGCGGTCACAGCACCAGCCTAACAGAGTTCAAGAAGAGTTTGAATGATGCTCTCAGGCACATGGTGTGACTCCTTGTGGGTCTTTTGAAGGGCCAGAGGGTTGCACTTCCATGATTCTTGTGGGTCCCTTCCAATGCCAGATATTCTGATTTTTTGTTAAGAAACCCTTTGAGCTTCTACTGTCCTTGGGTTTGTAATTCCAAGCAATGGTAGGGCATTAACCACTCCATTCAATGCCAACATCTGTGCAACAAAACAAAAGGCCCTATACATCTTAGGGGTTCAGACGAATAAAAGAAACTTTGCATTTAGCCCAATGTTAGTATGATCTCTTTTTGATGAAAACATGTATAATATTTACTCAGAAGTAGAGATCTGTGTTCATTCCTCCACACCTAAAAGCAGCAAAGGAGTTGAGGAGACCACAGGGGGCCAAAGTCCCAACACTACTCATGAGCACAAGAATTGGTCCATTTTAAAAAACAGAAGCAGGAATTATCATCCAGAGGATCACCCTCCTTCCTCCAGCACCACAACATTCCAGAACAACCAGCCCTAAGGGGAATTTCCAGACACAAGAGAACTTATTCAAAAATGAAAAGCACGGAAGATTAAAGATCTTTCATCCAAATTTGGTGTTAGGACTTTAACAAACAAACCTAAAACCCCAAAGTTGAACAAAACCAAAATAAAACAAACCCAAAGCCTTTGAAAATAAGTAGGCAGCTCATGTTCTGACTGAGAAGGACTGCAGGAAGTCAAGACCCACACAGCAGAATGATGAATGACCAGAAAACACATTCTGATAAGTTTGACCCCATATCACTGTAATGCAGGATAGTTTCCATATCAAAATTGAACTCTTAGGTAGAAAACAGGGGAAAAAAGTAATTGGCTTTTGTGAAAGTGGCAATTTTAGCAGACAGCAATTGTTTCTGGTATGTAAATCTGTTGCTCTCTCCAGATAACAAGGAAAACAATTACTCACATAGAAAATGCTTTTAAACATGTATCTTTGGCAGGATAGCTCTCAAGAATAGCTTATTGCATTGAGTCCTGGTGGTGAGAGAAGCTAATTACTTCCATCAGAAATCTGTAGGATAATAAACCAACTTCTCATCTAGCAACAACCTTTAGAAATTCAATTGAGTATTAAAAATAGAAAGCAATTTATGTTTTATTCAATTGCACACAATAATCTTGAGATAATTCTGACTTTAAGGTTATTTTGCACATAGCTTCTGTGGTTACAGAAGTTGTGCAAAGATACTTGGAGACTGACTTCCACAAGAGAAAAGCTTGGCAAGTACAGAACAGGTTGGAGCAGAGGCAGACTCCCCTTTAGTTCATCTTGCTGCTAACAGACAGAAAAATGCATAAGCTCATATCTCAGCTTATCCAATATTCAAGGTATATTTGGGCAAAGGAAAGTCTACTGGGCACTTAGTTCAGCTGCTCTGGGAGACTGTGAAGCTCAAAGACAACTGTGAAAGAGATGCACACAAACTCCAGAGTGCAGCTCTCAGGAACCTTAATGAGGAATAAATTTCATTGCACAAGTGCAATGTGCTCTCTGTTACAATGGAAATGGAAAAACTTTTGTTTCACCACTTACTTTAAGGATGCTGGCCACCTTTGATGCAGTGAGGTGTACTACGTGTCCTTAACTTTCACTGCATGCTCACATAAGGATTTTTTTCCCCATTTTGATTTCTTTTTTTAAGCTTTACCAAAGAGAAAGAAAAAAAGCCACAGCCAAAGACTACAGAGTCAAACAAACACTGACACAGGCAGGCAAGCAGGATTTACATCTCATAAAGTGTCACAGAAACATGGTTATACTGAGTCCCTGCAGCACTCACCACTGTTGTCACTGTTTGACCAAAGCACAATGTATTTCTCACCTTGTGGTCTACTACCCCACATTCCATAATGCATTTATTTGCAGATCAGGACTTTTCACCATCAGAGCAGCTCAGAGGCAAAGCTGTAAAATAGCTGCTACGTATCAGTGTCCTCAAGTTTCCTTGTTCACTTTTCTTGACTATGTTGTTGTTTTTCCTGGAGGAAAAATGCATTGAAGCCACAGCCACACCATTTGGTTTTAAGTTAATTCCTTCCCTATATTCATCCACAGTTCTTAAGCACCTTAGGAAAGGGTTATTGGGACACTTCACTGCAGGAAAGGAGGGCTCATGCTGCAGCCAGACATTGTTCAGAGTGGGCTAAGGTAGCACATGGAACAGCTTGCCCTATACCAGGAAAAAACCTTGTGTTGTTAAGTTCCTAATCTTAGGTTTTCAGTAAAAGAGAATCCCTCATGGGTGTGTGAAAGAACAAATCTGTGAATGCACTAGAAAAGTTTGTGTGGTAGGGTTTGGTTTTTAGTTTTTGTTGTTGTTTAATTGTTTTGTTTTTAAAGGTGCAAAAGCTGTTCCATTACCATTTGTTTTAAACAGTATTTCACTAGATAGTTGGCTGATAAAAAAGCATTGCACCAGCTGCAAATGCTTCTTCTTTTCCTTCCAGTACCAATTTCTTGTGTGGTTAAGAGCAAGTGGTGGTGGAGTGAAGAACATATGAGAACCTGGAGACACCTCAAGACATTTTAGACACCTTCTGCCAGCAGATTCAGTCCAAGGGGAGAAGAGGATTTAAGGGGCAACTTGTTTTTCCTCCTTTCTATTAAAAATTTCAGCAGATCTGTATGCCCTGTTACAAGGCATTTAACAAAAATAAGCCTTGAGTAATTTCACAAAACTCATTCAAATTACTGGAGAAAGCATCCCTTAACACCAGGAGGTTATTAAAGCAATGCCTGATTTCAAATTCTGTCACATTGCTGAATCCCGGCTTCAATACAGTTACACATTTAAAATGCAATTTAAATAAACATTGAGGATTCAAAAATCCCACAGCATCCACTTAGCTCATTTAGCCCACCCTTCATGCTTATCCATCAGCAATTAAAGACAAGATACCACAGTGACTAAAAGAGATTTCACAGGTTTTATAAGCAACTGCATTTTCTTTCAGTACTTCTGTGTTTTATAATGTATTTTCATTTCAAATGAGGGAAATTTGAGACCAAATGTGTTTCAAGTCCATTCTACTGTACTGGAGCATTTTGTTCTGCTCCTTAAGTAGTATCAAAGGACCCTGCAGTTATCTCAATTCCTGTCTATCAATTAAATAATTGAAAAAGTCCAGAATTTGCTGTACATGCTTTGGATTGCAGCCAACACAAGATCCATTTGTTTCTGATGAGCAGTGCACATTTAGATCTAGAAGAAAAATATTGTGTGATGAAAAGGGGAGCAACATTTTCTTGCATTGCTTAGTCTGATTTCTTCTTTGTACTGCAGATAGAAATAAATCTTTGGAGCTGGAGGAGAATAAATTTGGATGCAAAGAACAGCCCTCAAAGTAACTAGAAAGCAAATAACACTCCAGATGCAATTGGGGATGCAAGATGCACAAAACTAGAGGCAGGGTGATACCATCCAAGAGAAAGTTTAAGAAAGGATGTTTCAGCAAAGCTGAACAGATTAAGTGGAAAAAAAAAGAAGGGAAAGGAAAGGAACTTTACTAAAAACTATACCCTGATAATGCCTCCAATCATGCATATAAAGATGCTTTTAATTTGTAACACTATAGCATTTCAAACATTTCATGAGTTGTGAAATTTAACAAGAGCTATCATGCTTTAGGCTGAATCTGCTTTGTTTTTGCCTAGATTACTGAGCCAAACACAATGAGTTTCAACTCAATGCAGCATTCATGTGCTAACATTTTCCCTGGTTTATGTTTTCTTATGTATGGACAGACAATCAATGGGAAGTGATTAAAAAACCAATTAATTATCTGCTACATTTGACTGCTTCTCCTCACCCTTCAGGAAATACACCAAGTCTGAGGCAACATCTCCCTTGTGAAATATCTCAGTCATTTCTGCATGCACACTTCTCCCATGTGGCACAGTCAAAGGAGACTGAATGCCACCAAACTGCTGCCTTCATGTATGGACTTGACAACTGCTGTCTCAAAATCATTTAAGACAGCAGAAAGTGGTATCATGATATATTTGGATTTTACTCAAGAGAAGCAACAAGCATTGCAACTGGAAATCACACAAAATCAAAGTATTTATATGCCTGAGTATAAATCATTAAAGTTGGAAAAGACCCTTAAGATAACCAAATCCAACTGCCAATCTCAGTGTCACCACTATGATCACAATTAAACCATGGTCAAGTGCCAAATCCACACTTCTTTTGAACACTTCCAGGAATGGTGACTCTACCATTCTACGGGCTGCCTGTTCCATGCTTGATAATCCTTTCTGTGAAAAAAATTTTCTAATATCTAATGTTTCTATCAACAGAGTTTCAGAAATACCATTTCAGTCTGTACAAAAAGTGAAGGCAAAATATCTAAAAAATGCTAATGAAAAATATATTTCTTTCTTTGTATTTTGTCACACACTGGAACATAAAACATATAAGAAGAGGGAGTCCTGATAAGATCAGTTTTACAGCTGAGGCTTTAGACTAATGACTATTATCAGGCAACTGATACGACCTTCAACTCTTATACAAGAAGCTGTTCTTGCTTAGGCAGTCAGAGGAGAAGCCTGCCTGGAAACCCAAACAATTCTAGAAATAAATGCTGGTAAAGCAATATTCTTAACAGATTGGTATAAATATAGTAACACATCACTCCTCCAGAGAGCAAGCTGGGGACCATAAAATTGCAGAGCAGCATCCCTGCCAGAAAGATCAGGGAATTGCTCCCATGTTGTCCTGTTGGTAACTCTCACTCCCTGGCCTATTTTAAATCATGTCTGAATGTTATTCTAGCATTAGTGTTACTACTAAAGCCACAGAGATTCAATTTACTAGCAGCAGAGAGGAAAAAAAAAAAAAGCTAAAAATATTAAGACAACATAAGGCCAGATTCTGACTGGAGCTATAGTGAACACATGCATTAACCCCAGTGACTTCAGAGTAATTACACAAGGTTGCTAAAATTAGCATCTTGCCCATAGCACCGAGCAAATTAGAAATGCATAGACACAGATGAAAGGAGAAACAGCAAATGAGAGCAGCAAGACACTGCCCCCATGAAGTCTTTGCTGTGTTGCTGACAAGCAAAAGGAATCTGGGAGAAAAACCCATTCCATCCCAACTTCTCCCCAGGAACCGAGCAGGAGGGTGCTGGGCTGGAAGGTACTTAACAAGAGAGGGAGGCGTAGTGGAGAGCTCAGGAAGCCTTTCAAAAGGAAAGACAGGGAGTTTGCCTGCCAGGCAGGTTTTTGCAAGATCTCATCATTCTATTTATAACACCACATGCCATGTTACATTACATCACACCACGGCAGATGCACACCACATGCAACAAAACGCATTAGAAACACTGTGGGTTCTCTCCAGAATAAATGCCCACAGCTCTCAGCAGCAGCTTAAAGGCAAGTTTCCCAGGAAGGATTTGAAATTCCTTGGCAAAAATTTGTAACCTACGGAGTTAACTTTCACATTCTGCCAGCTCAGCACTCGAGAACTCAGAGCATCTATCAACACCCCCCTGTTTTACATCCTCACGATTTTAATTTGTTCAGGGTGTATTCTTGCCTTTTTCTGCAAGAACAAACTGCAGTGTAATTTTTTTTACATTTAACTGAGTTTTATTCCTCTATCTATTCAGAAGCTCATCCAGGCATCCTGTTTCATGCCATTAAAGCAAACAGTCACTGGTAACACTGCAGCAAATCTGGGATGTCCCAGATGTTCTGAGGCAATCTATAGGCTTCACTGCACTCAGGATGGTGATTGGACATAACTCTGGACAGCCTTATGTAGTCAGACCTCTTCTGAAGTGAGGGTTGTATTGGAGTGGATGACCTCTGGAGGTCCCCTCCAGACTGAATTAAGGTTTTATGATTCTCAATGTATTTCCTAGTGATGTAGGTACTATTTGCCACTAATACAAAAACCACATGTATCACCTAAATTATTTACAGTATTTGCTTTGATTTGATCTATTGGGTTCAGAGTTCTCTTAAAGTAGAACAGGCAACACTAGCTGATTGACTTGACCAAGTCTTTGCTCTTCACAGGAGCACATTGATAAAAATTAGTCCAGTGGCTTATTTCAACTTCTGAAACCTGCAAATATCAATTGTAAAACAGCAAGATGAGAAATTTTATGAAGGCAGCGAACAATTCCAAAATATGCATCCCACTGGTATAGAAGTGAGATGAGGTCAGAAGCAACAACTGAAGGAGAGAGGTGCCATCTCCTTCTAGGGCCTACCCAGATATAGACAGCTTTGCACTGGTACCAGTTATGTCCTCAAAATGGAAGATAAACATGCAGTTTAAAAAAATTATCACTTTGAAATCCCTAGGAGCTTATGCATGAAAATCCTTATTAAATGCATATTATCATGGTTTGAGAAAAGGGCTATGTGAACACAAAATTTATTGAAGACTGCATCACAGCAAATGTGCACAGTGGCACTGAGGAAAGATTGCAAAGGACTCTCAGTTGTTATTCCTCACATTCTGTAAGCTTGATGTTGTAAATGTGTTGGTGTTTGTTTACTACAGCATTTTTTTACAGAAATATTATTTTCTGTAGTGTGTCAGAGCTCATCCCTAAGCAGGTTCTCCATTTCATTTAAGAGATGAAAAACATGGAAGTAGTAGTTTTGGCATGAATTTAACAAGTGTCATAAGGTTGCTGATACTGCAACATTGTCCCAGTTTGGGACAAATTTGGAAGGGAACTTCCGAAGGGATGATTTCCTAAAGTGCAAAATTCAGCGGCCCTTTCCTCCACCTGTCCAGGAGAAAAATCTTCTTCGAGAGAAGTGGAGAAAACTGTTTATTTAACAAGCAAAGTACTCACAAACATGAAAAAATTAGTAATATTAAACAATGAAACCTCCCATTGTTCTGAAGAGACGGCAAATTCTGGGGACTGGGGAGAGAGAGAGAGAGAGAGAGAGTCCTGTCCGTGGGTCTGTCCTCCGCAGAGCAGCTCAGAGAGCCCCTGGATCATAGTCCTGGTGTTCCCAAACCAAACAACAGCTGAACAGTTCCAAAAAACTTCTGGCCTCAGCTATGTAAAAACTAACTAAAAGCAGAGGAGAGCTCTCTCCTGCTGTCTGTGCTGCAGACAACAAGTGTGGGAGCAGGAATGTGCAGGAGTGCCGCTTCTGCAAACAGACTGCATGCTTCCTCTGCCCCCTTCACTCTCAGACCCTGCCTTAAAGGCGCACAACTTGGGAGCAGAGGAGCAGAGGATTGGGAATACAAGCATCATTTAGAAAATTTAATGAGAATTAAGTAAAAGCAAGCAAGCCAGAAGTTATGCAAGGAAAAACAAACAAACAGGTTTTAGAGATATTTTGGAAAAAGCAGCCAGCATGATTTCATTCTGGTACTTTTGGAATATGTGGTATTATCTGTATTTGCTCTGGTGAGTCAGGGAGCCAACCACCAGCCTCAGTTCTCGGTGCCTATTTAGTGTCTGAGATAAGCAGTGTTTAGTGTGCAGTGTTTGTTGATTCTAAGCATAAAAGGATCTCATCCCTCCACTCCAGTTAATAGGATTATATATGCCAGGCAATTTGTGGTGTGTCAAATGCCACATTAAAATCTTTACTAAAGTAATTGTTTAGTCTCCAGATTTTGAGTCACAATCATAGATAGTTTTTGCCCAGAGCTTATGGAAAAAATAAGTAATATCTTAGGCTACAAACAGAGCAAGTGAAAGTAGGTTTTTAGTCAGTTTTAAACTTAAACCATCTAAAGCTATACCTGCTTACATTTCATCTTGCCCAGAAGTGTATCCAAAGAAAGTAAGTGGTGTCCCATGACAGCAGACAGGATCATGACAGCTTTTGTGAGGAACTGCCCTGGCTCAGTGCCAATTGCCTGGACCTTTCCATCATATCAGGCCTAATACTACGAGTTCACTGGAGTGGAAGAGCCTCAAGGAAGAGATGATTCATTTCTGGGAAAGCACTAGACAATCGTGGAAATTCAAAAAAGGGTATTGGGTCAAGACTGATGCTTTCCCTTTCTCTAGTTCTCTACACCTTACAAGTGTTTTGGAGGAAGACATGGGGTGTTCTGGACTAAAGGCTGGTGTTTCAATCCTACTGTATCTCTCCTGTTGCTTGTGCAGTAAATGTTACAGCAATTTGCTGCCATTTAAAGACGGTATTCAACATCCTAAATTACTGCCTGTGTTTGCATTCACAACAGTACTTAAACTTGACAGACTCTTCCAAAAAAATAAATCTGTAATCCTCAAGCAGGGATGAAGGAGATTGCGTATGTGGCTGCTGCATTTTCAGAGCTCCACTCTTACTTCACTGATAGGTGGATGAATGAAGATGCCTCCTGCTGTGTGTACAGTTTCACCCAAAGTACACACTGTACCCTGCAAGCATGGTGACAGAGTGGTCTCCAGCAAGACTTCCCATCCCTCTTGCTTTCTCTGCACTTCTCTCTGAAACAGGGTCCTGCAGACAGAGCACTGAGCATCCCTGACCTGCTTCCTGCAGGCTGACCCACTGCCACACTAACTCTCTGCTGAAATTTGTAACCAGCTAAAGAGACCATGAGCAGCACTAGAGCACTACTTCTTGGCTCACAAAGCTGGGTTTCCTGAAGGACAGTGAAATTCACCTGTAAATGGTTGGGGTGTTTTCTTTGTTTCAATGTTTAAGGGAAAGGGAAGTGTCCAGCAAACCACAATACAGTTCTAGCTATTCTTTTCCTTAGTTTAAAAAATTCAGTAGGATTGCTTCTCTTTAATCACATCACCATCAACGAAAACTTGCTTGCAGCAAAATGCCCTAAAAATTCATATGTGCTTCTCTGTTTACATTCCTCTTATTCAGCCACATCTAGTCCTTCCACTGAGATCTGTCTGGAGGTAAACCAGAAGTTTGTTTGATTCTAAAACACTGGCTGAAGCCTCTATCCAGAGACCCCACATTAAAAAGACCAGTAATTAACTCTCCAATCACTATTTTAAAAAAAGTACCATTAGCAGTGTAGATAAGCAGAATGACATACAATACTTCCTTCTCAAACTATAATATTAATTTCACAACTCTTTCATCCCAATAGTTAAGAGATCCACCAACTTAATTCAACTTTTCATAATCCCTCTTAAAATAACACTGGACTCATCATTTTTGGTTGCTGAGTCTTGCAGTGTGGAGATGCTTGAAGTGGATGGCCAGCAGACTGGTGAGAGGAGCCTCCTCAGCCCCAGGAACCATCCCGGGCTCACCAGCAGCCTCTGCTCTGGCACAGGCACTACAGCCCTAAGGTATGGAGGAAATTCCTGAAGGGCCTCCACAACACGGGATCTCTGCAGAAGGCCTCCTATCTCCAAATTCCTTCAGGTTCTAACTATTTAGTCCTGAGAAAGGCTGCTACTGCTGTATGTTTAAATAACAGCTGACCTCACACACGTGAGCTCAGCTAGGCTGGACTTCACACGTTCACATGCTCCTCACTCTGTAGCTCACTGCTCTCAGCCAGGCAGCTGAAACAGCTCAAGCACAATAAAACAGCGTACTTAAAATGCACATTTCCACTCTCTGTCTCTTGCCTTTGCCCCTTCTCCATGACATCCCTTAGACCAAGTCCCACACAGGCTCCTGTTCCATGGGAGGGTGTGACAGAGGGAATATTGCACTGGCTTTTAGCCTGAATCACCAGGTTTGAACAGGGCTCTGAGACCTTGCTCTGGTACTGGTTGCTTTCATACCTTTCCTCCACACATGTGAAAAGACAGCATACAGCATGCTGTCCAAATGGAGGGAGGGAGTGACAAACACAGCCTCTGCAGTGAAGATCACCAGCAAAACTCACATCAGAGTAAGGAGCTGGAAGGTGTCTGGTGTACAGGCTCTCAAAAAGCATCCTCCTACTAGGCAAGGCCAAAGCAACCTCCTACTTCACTCTCATATATGATATGACAAGAGCCTAACAAATCTGTTGTTGCTGAGGTCAGTAACTTTGCCTGAGCTCTCTCCCTCTGATGGGATGCTTGTACAACTGGTGGATACCTGCTTACCATTGCCATGTCTCTCTCATCAGAGGATATCAGGAGAAGTCATTGGACTGTTTATTTTGATGGAAAGCAAGTTTGCTACTGCTTACATTTAACAGGTGCCAAGATTTGCATTTCTGTCAGCTTGAAGTGACAATGAGTCAGAAATACACAAAAAAAGTCAAAGAATCAACACAGGCTTTATCTACATCCACAAAGTCCTGAAGTGGAAATTAAAAACTTCTCTTCATATTACTCTTGCATAACAGAATCTGCTGAGCTAATACTCACTGGCCACAAATTATTTTATAATATATGTAAGTGAACACCTATGTTATTTTTAGTTATTGCAAATGCCATGGAAATTTTAATGGCAATAACTCTTTGGGGAAAATGCTAAGACAAAGAGGATTTCAAAATTTTTTAGGTATCATCCACAGCTGGAGAAAGAATATACCAAATGTTTTAACACATCTTTGCCAGTCAATGGATAAGCTGTGACAAGTTAAGAGAACAGGCCATTTGAGTTGTTGGAATGCTTTTCCCTGTGATCAAACCCAGCTACATCTCTGTCAGTAGCAATATTTTTCCCCAGTAGCACCTGCAGGTACACCTGTAATTTAATCCCAAGTCTCCCCTTCACAGTAATTCTTCTTCAATAACCTTCTAACAACTGTGCCCCTGTCTCATAAGCAGTGGAACCAGAGGAGAGCCAAGGCTGGATGTTCAGTGGGTGTGGAGACCCAGAGCACTGGGAATATTTCTCTGGTTGCTCTGGGGTGCCCTGACCCCCAGAGGATCACTGACTTTGACCCTCATTTCTGGAGAAAGTCTCCTAGACTTCAAGATAGACAAGAATCCACAAAAGTGTGAAATAGATTATAGAAAGTAGTGTAGGTGTACCACTTGGTGAGAAATTTAGGTTTTGGGATTTTTAGTATGTTGTGGATGGAAGCAAGATGGAGGGCACAAGATGTCGTCCTGGGTTTCTTCCTCATGCTTCTTCTTCCTTCTTCTTCATGGGTTAGGGTGGCATTTTGTAATTGGGCAGAAAGGTCAGCCTTGCAGGCTCTTTGGTATCAGTAATTGGGTTAATAGGGAAAATAATCCAGGTGTCAGCTCTTATTTGGATAGTTTAGTCTTAAAATACCTTGTAACAAGAGATTGTTGGCCATTTTGTGCCTTCTAATGGAAAGCTGCTGAACTCACAGTAGTGAGACTGTTTTCTGGTAAGAAATAATAAACACTTGAGTACAAACATGAGCTACTGTCTCAGGTGCCTTCAATCCAGACCTAGAGAAACCCACAGCTAGTACCCCAGCATCTGGGACCCCCACAAGTGGGAACACCCTGCAAAGGCAGAGCTGTGGGAGAGCTTCGGCTGCTGCCACTGTGACGGTTTTGCCTCTGGTCAGGGAGATGTGGCCACAGGCACAAATCAGTGAATGCTCCAAGCAGGGACTCACAGCATGCTGAACTCCAGCTAGAAAATCTCTTGCATGACTAAGTACTACTTCAGTAGGAAAATAAACCTTTATCCAGAACCACCCAAAAACACTTGTCTCCAGTACAATGTGGCTACTATCATCAGTACAAGTGGGTCCCATTTTGGGACCCAGTCAAGCCGTCAGTACTTGACAAAGTCCTGTTTGGCAGCGAAGCTGTGTGCACTTGTCACATATGCAAAATTAAAAATACATAAGGTCTGATCTTTTTTAATTGAAGCTGATACTATTAACCTCGTGCAAGTGTGACATAAAAAGCCTGCACTCACTTGGTTGACAGATGGTAACCTCAGGAAGCAGCAGTTCAGCTGGAACTCTGAGCCAGCATTCACAGAGACAGACCATTGGTCACATGCAAAATACACAGGCAAAGAGAGGAACCACCATAAATTTCTCACATCTTCAGTCATTATTCTAACTATATGGTCACAGCTTCAGGTTTGAAGACACCTTTTAAACAATTATGGCACTGGCAGTTTTTATTACATTGTTTATTACTCTGAGGGGTTTATGTTGCACATTTTACTGAATCAGTCTTTTCAATATTGTTCTTCTGGAGAGCAACTGATGTTTTCATAATCAACAATAGCTCTCAAAGTCTTCTAAAAGCATAAGTATTTATTGATATATAAATTTATAGTTACCTAGTATTTTTTACTCTTCCATGATCCTAATATTCCACAAGCTTTTTCTTATTTGCTAAAATACATAACCACAATATAAACATCAGATATATTTGTAGAATTTTGGGAATGAAGACCTTTTCATTACTTTTATGTTATCTAATTTCAGTGCATTTGTTTTAGATTTAATCCTACTGTAAACATACATGATGTGTACTTGTTCCCTGTAGCAAATTGTTTCTGGGACTTGGAACAGTCTAGCCCTGCAATCTCTGGCAAAACATTTGCCATTTTTTCACAATTTCCACTCTAACGTCCTTTTATAAATTATCAACACCTGAAGGCAAAAAAGTTCATAAACTAGGGAAAAAGTATCCTGGATGATTTTCTGCCCTGAAACATTGAAGTGAACATAGATAGAAAATATTCAGTGTCACAAAATAAACCTCCCAGCGTAGGGTTAGAGATGTGGGTTCCAAATACTAAGCCCATGGGCATTTAAGTATGAGGACCAAAAAAAAAATTGATTAGCATTTGAGATGGACCACCTACTGCTGGCTGTGTAAAACCTTAGAACCCATCCATGTAGAGATAACAACTTTCCACACAGCAAACCTGCTTTGGCATTTTCATTGTTTGATGTCTTTCCTGTTTAAGCTTTAACCCAGGCCCCTGGGTATTCAGCCCAATGATCTACCACAGGAGAAATTCCAACTTGCAAAAGGGTAAACAGGCATTTAAGATTGTACATGTCAGGCATTTTCAGAAATGCTCAAAATCACCCTGGATATATTTTTAACTTTAAAGTCACTATGTAATCCCACACTGACATTTTCCTCTCTGATATTTTTAGATCTGGAGCTTTTCAGGTGAAAACAGAGGTTGCATAAGGGCTGACAAAAGGGGATTCTTGGCTCAGTTTAAACTGCACTGTAGATTTCTTTGTAAGTGCCAAGATTACCTCTAACCTCTCACACTCTACAGTTCTCAGAAGTCATAATCCTTGCTGCAATTTCTGCAGGTAACAATACATCAGAGGAACAGTCAAAAGCCACATGCTGGTGTGTCCCAGACATACACATTGTCCCAAATCTTTGGATAATTAAAGCAAATAGCACAAGTTAGACAAAAAAGGTAGCTAAAGACATGAAAGGGAGATCTGAGAACACTGCAGCCTTTTGCTGAGGTGTCAAACACATGGGTGGGGCCAGGCAGAAAGATGTGGAGAGAGCAATTCTGGGGCACTGCTGTTTTCCCCTTGGTGTGCCTTTTGGAGTTGCAGCGTCCCTGGAGCTCTGTGGCTTTTTCAAGCCTAACCCTAAGTGGAGCAGTAAAAGCAGCTTTTTGCTGAGGTGCCCAGCACATGGGTGGTGCTGAGCAGAAAGATGTGGAGGGAGCAATCTTTAGGCAGTGGGGTGTTCTTTTTTTGCAGTGAAATGGACCAAACCTTGCCAAATAATGCTCATTGAAATTGCAAGATTTCCTTTCCTTGCATGAAAATAAAATCTCAAAGTCAGAGAACAAAGTGGAACAAACTGACTGGGGTTTCCACAATTATGCACCTGGGTAATCCAAATACCAGTATATTTGCATGTTCAATTCTAACAAAAGATATTAAGCAGATGGAAAATATTGATTATTGAACTTAATCCATAGCTTCAGCATGAGATAGGTTTATCCTACAGTCCTGGTCTCCAGGTTCATGCCATCTCCGTGCCCTACCCTTAAGTGAGGAAGTACTGTCACCTCTCCTTGCAATCATTGCATCCCCTCCCAAGAGAAGACTCAGGTACATGGGGAGGGACAGAGCTCCCCCATGGCTGAGGCAGAAGGGAGTGTGGGGATGAGGGAGGAATCACAGAATCACAGAATCACAGAAATTCTAGGTTGGAAGAGACTTTTAAGATCATCAAGTCCAACCCATGTTCTAACACCTCAACTAGACCATGGCACCAAGTGCCACATCCAGTCTTTTTTTAAACTCACATCCAAACTTTTTTTAAAGAGGGATGGTGACTCTACCACCTCCCTGGGTAGATGATTCCAGTATTTGACCACTCTTTCTGAGGAGAGCTGTCCCAGCCAGAAACCAGCCCATCATGACTGCAACCTCCTTCGGCTTTACGTGGGCTGATCAAACAAGGGACAACCCGGTCCACCATGGCACTGAAGGAAGTTCTTTTCAAAGTGACACTTTGGGCACTCATTAATGAAGTGAACACAGGGTGTTCAACCCAAACTGTCTCCAGTTTGAGCTTACTTTTAATTAGGCTACAAAGACTTCAGTACCACAGTGGTTATGACAGCTAATGTTTTGTTCCCCAATCGGATCTTAACAAAGTTGAGAAACAAAGTTCCCTGAAAAAGAAAGAAATTTAAAAATTTTTTAAAGATTAGAAAAATGCTTTGAAGAATTCCTTAAGGAAGGCTCAAAAAAGACTCAGACACTGTTTAAAAAAATCCTGCATCAGAGAACAAACTGCAAGGTGAATAATAACTATACTGTGTTCAGAAATTAAAGGTTGGATATCACTCTAGGGCTGTATTTGGAAGTTCAGGCAGAAAGCAAGTGCTGACAGCAAGGAGCTATAACTCGGATGAGATGGTTTCAAATGGGCCATCTGGCCAGCAAAGGAACAGAAGTGGCAATTGGAAAACCTGAAAACTCCTCATTACAGCACATCACAGCTGAGACTATGACTCTGTTTCCAGCTCTGCTTTAGAAAGCTTGCCCAGACACACAGAACCCAGGCAACAGCTTTCCTTGGCAGTTTGGGGAAAGAGAAGGAGGGAGGGAAAAGGGAAGGAATGAAGGGTTTCTGTTGTGGTGTCACTTAACAAACCATAATGGACTATACTTAATCACACAACATCTAAAGGAGCCTAGAGAAATGATATCATACTGTTCCCAAATACCAAATCTTAAAGAAGATGGAGATAAACTCCTTTTTGTTCAGCACTAAGAACCAGTTTGTAGCACCTGCAGGAGGATGTTTCCAACACCATTTATTTCCCATATTTGATGAATACATCAGATCTCTGCTCCCACCCTCACTGAAGTATAAATAAGAATTTTGAAAAAGGTGGATCAGCATGCATTTTGATAATTGCCACTCCTATGTCCTCTCACCTTGGGAATGAGAAAAGTGGGAAATCTGTTTCTGCTGGGCTGTGGGGCAGCCTGTAGCTCAGCCCTCCAGCAGGCTCTTCCCTGCCACAGCAGGCAGCCTGGTGCAGGGGACATCAGCACTCACAGTCCTCTTTGGAAGCCACAATGTGCACCTTGCTGTTTATCAGCAGCAGTGAGGGCTAGAATTACCCAGACATTGGCCCTGTTTCTGGTTTTCTGCAAGTAGATGATTTAGCTTTTACTTTGTGGATTGACTTTAGCCAGTGGAAAAAGTGTATCCTAAACATCTTTGAGCAATCTTGTGATGAAATTCCCAGTTGTTCTTTTTTGTAAGGTTTACTTTGTCTGCACTGTTCTTTCTTTACATGATTTAATCTCCTGGAATGCTCTTCATAATTTATTTTTAAATTCCAGGCATTTTTATGCTTCCATCAATTTTTATTATATGTAGAATTTACACTTCTCTCTGTCCAATTCAGATGCATAATGCATTACTTTGGTTGAAAACTTCTGCAAGTTCTCCAAGACTGCACAATGTTTAAAATAAAATTATTTCCCACACTAGTCAGACCAGCAAATTTAATGCCTCGAGCACTTTAATAACATGGTTTTAAATAGACTGCTGAAATATTAATCTTAGTGTTCATTTTTCTTTCATTCTGCCTTTATTGTTTGACTTTTCTTCTTCCTGTCTCTGTTTCAATATCCTCTGGACATCATCACATCCACAGGATGATTCAGATGTTGAGAGAGCTGTATGTTTCAAGCCAAAGGAACACATTCCTTATTCTTCACATGGAGCCAGTTTTCTTTGAAACATCTCACCTGGCTTTCAAACATTGCTTCTTCAAGTTTAAAGATCTATTTGTATTAAACTTTGTAATACTGTACATACCTTAGGTGACCAAACTGTAGAACTACCTTTTTTCTTTGGGCTTGTTATTATGCTAGTTATTCTGCAAAGTCACCAAAAAAAAGGTAAAAAAGTCCCCTAGGAATTCCCTAGGCATCAGACTCAAGTGATGTTGTGAAATTGGATAGCAAGAACAAGCAGCAATTTTGAACCTGTAGCATTGGAAATCAAGAAAGATGGTGTTGAAAGAAAGACTCCGTTCAGGCAATCTTCTGGAAAAGTTTTATATTACATCTCAAGATGGACTGGCATCCTGACTCAGCTTAAATTGGTATCTACTTTCAATATGCAAGTATTCAATGCATAGATTTTTTTAATGTTAATAACTTAAAGCATTTTTGTAGCTAGGATTTTGTGTCATCTACCTGATTTAGTCAAAGGTTGTAAACTGCCCATGAATGTCTTAAGGCTAGAACTGGGAAGTCTTCAAATCACCCAAGGACACAGGTTTGGGAACAAAGCCACAGTTGCAGAAATGGGAGGAAACATTTTCAATAATTAACTTCCAAGCAAAGACACTTTGGCAAGAGGAATGGCAGCTGCCTCCAGCAGCAGGACCACAGCTCTGGTGAGCAGTAAAGCCCTCCTGTGCCTGCTTTTAGCCAGAATATCTTAGTCTGGCAGAGACAGAGGGTGCAAGGCTGTGTCCCTTTGGATGTGCTGTGTCCCTTTGGATGTACTGTGTACCTGTCAGGCACACAGGCCTCACACTGCTATTAGCAGAGACAATTCTTCACTGGATTTTATCCAAACTAAGTGTGCAAGGCCTGACCTTGGCCTGTAAATTTGATCCCCACAACAAAGGAGATATTTGGTGCTGCTTGTTTGGCTGTCTCTCCAGCTGTTTCTCCCTTGCCACAAAGGCTGTTTGATGATTGTCAATTGAAAAAACACTTTTGGCTACTAAAATGGATCCTTAAGATTATACCATGCCTTGGTGAGACACATGAAAATATTTCCTTCTTCCCTTGGGGTTTTATGCCCTACTCAGGAGGGAAAAGATTAATACAGAGATTATTGTAGTAGAATATAATTTTTTACTTAGTTACTCCACACTGCAGTCAGGTGCCTGGGAACAGAAAACAAAGATATTAACCCAGAGCCAAAAGTATCTTCTAAACTGAGCCACCCAACCTCAGGCGTGGCCAGACCAAGCAGGGTCAGAGATGGACTCAGGCAGTGACATTTTCTTTTACTTTTTCTTAGAGAAAAGGGAATACTGTGACTGCATTAGATTATTTTGTCCAAAGGGATTCACATTCATATTCTCCTCAAAGCAATTTTATTACCTCTGCATACAGGTTTCATAATAACCAACAGAGGAGAAAGGAAAGGCACCAGAAAAGTTCCAGGTCCAAAATAGTCACAACTGGATAACATAAGGCCTCTTTATTTCATTTCATAGATTCTCCTAATGGGTGGAAGGGGGAAAAAAAGTAAAAAACTCTTTTAAAAAAAGTTTAAAATTTTGAGGTAGAAGGGTACACTTAAAATTTCCAGCCACGAGCAGTTCAGTTCAGTTTTACTTTCAGCCTGAAATTATCCGAGACCTTATCTCATTTATATGGTAATAACTTGTCTCCTGTCGGCTGCAGGAGCAGCGAGCGCAGCTCCGTGAGGGCTCGGGCCCCGCTCCGTGAGGGCTCCGGTCCCCGCTCCGGGAGGGCTCGGGCCCCGCTCCGGGAGGGCTCGGGCCCCGCTCCGTGAGGGCTCGGGCCCCGCTCCGTGAGGGCTCGGGCCCCGCTCCGGGAGGGCTCCGGTCCCGCTCCGTGAGGGCTCCGGTCCCGCTCCGTGAGGGATCAGGCCCCGCCGCGCTCGCAGCGCCGCCCGAATCGGCAAGGAGCGCGGTCTCCGGTCTCTCAGCACCCCGCAAATCGGGGGAATTCTCCTCGCTATGCGCCCAACGCAGCTCTCCTCTGGCTGCTGCTCACACTCGACGTGAAAACGTTCCCATAGATAATTGCCCAAGGAAGAGGAGGCTTGCTGAGGCAGTACTGCTCAATAAGGAGCAGCAAAACTCATGGCAAGGTTCAGAAATTATTCCTGGATAATTACTACCAAACCTTTTCTGTCCTGGGTGGGCAGGAAGTCTCTACTTGATGATTGCAGTTGGTATTACATTCATGAAGCTGTGTTTTCTTTAAAGTTCTAATTAAATCTAGACAAAGTGGGAAAAATAAGTCAAAAGAGATCTGGACATTAGTGAGAGGTAAAGGCTTTGGTCTTTTGCAATTTCAGTGGTAACTACTAAGGGATGCCTTATCCCCTCTCCACAGCAGAGGAGGAACACAGAGACCTCTAGATTCCAACTAACCCTATTGTTCTCAGATAAAATAATTTACTATTAGACAGGTAGCAAACTAGCAAACATCAAGACAGAACAAGGAGCTGGAATAAAAGAAGTCCATACAGATAACAAACCCCTCCATCATTCTCCTTACTGACAGTTCAGCTACTCTAACAAGGTGTTTCTCAAAGAAATTTTCTATAGGTTTGCCAATAACCCATCATTCACTTTGGGGCACAACAGAACATTTCCTTTCAGCAAGTGATTTCTCATCACAAACTAGACAGTGAGTGTGGTGGTTGTATGTGCTAGAATTCTGATCACGTCACAGAGAATTGTGTTTTACCAACTGCAATCATCAAGTACAGACTTCCAGCCCACCCAGGAAAGAAAAGGTTTGGTTTAAGGTGAGGGGTTTCATCAGAGTGTATCTTTAATAAAAACCAGGCAGCATATGGTTTGCTGGCTTTGCTTTCTAAAAGGGTTCTGTGCCTCTCACTAGAAGAAAGTGTATTTTGAAGGCAATTTGGGGACAAGAAAACAACTTATGTTATTTGTGAGAAAAGAAATCAGAAGGGAAGACTAGGCTTTGACTTATACCTCTGTAATATTGTTACACATTATGCTGGTTTTTTTCTCTTCTAGATGAGACAGGTGGATTTGAGAAGGATCAGGTCTCTGCCCACTCTCTCATCCTCTGCAGGTTATAGGAAGGCAAAGCCTGCTCAGATCACACTGCTGATGGAGCACTGGGAGTTGTTTTAGAAACACCGACTTAAAATACTTTGCATTCAGAACAGTGAGTTTGATGTGGGATTTACTTACTGTATTTAAAGGCAACAAGCAATTTGTACTGAAATGCAATTATATACTTAGGATTGCCAATGTAAAACAAAGGATTTAACATCAATGTGTTTGAGGACTATTATCTCTTTTATACAGAGAATGTTTCACACAAATGCCTTAATCCCTACCACATCATGGTGAGCCCTGAGCCCCACAGTCTGGAGTCTTTAGGATGACATTTAAGAGTTTCTGGCCCAGGAAGGGTAAACTTTGCACCACTTAATCTCTCTAAGTGTCCCTTTAACCACAGGTACTTCAAATGCGTGGTAAGAATGTAAAATTGAGGTAAGCAGTTCAGAAAGGGATCTGGTTTTCCTGGAAGAGAAGCTCTGCCCACCATCACAGCAATAACAAAACCCATGTATTTCCAGCCCATGTATTTCCACCCCAGCAAAATTCCAATGCCCCTAATCTCAGTCATATCATGCACCACTGGAAATGCTGGATCATGGACTGCTGTACTGGGACCCAGGGCAGAGGCATAGGCAGAGGGGATGGAGATACTTCTGTGAAGTATTGGTATTAAGATGCAAACCATAAAAAGATAATTCAGATCTGGACAATCAGAAGCAGCCTTGAGAGAAATATGTGAACAGCAGTCTAAATAAATTGTTTTCCCTTAGCTGATACAAGCAGAGCTGAGTTTATAGGCACAGGTCAGGAGATTTGGCTGTTAACCCCAAACACAGAGGATTCAGTCTCCTGCCAGCTCAGGAGCCAGAGAAAGGTTTTTGATAGTGAGCTGTTGCAAGCTATGTCACCTTTTAAAAAGCAAAAATATAACATACAGAGGCATAAAACCTGTTATCAGTTGAGAACAACAGCATCAGTAATGAGTTTTCACTATTAATAAATCCTGCCTCCAGAGCTTCTCCAGAAAGCTTAATAAATATTTCATTGTGTTCCATTCTGAGAAGTAATCCAAAACAAGACTCTGAATATCTTGAGGAAATGGGAAGGAACTGTTTGAAGTGTAAGATTTTGAAATGCTAATAGCTATGAGGAAGCATTAGCACTGTTTATCTCTGATTGCACCAGGAGCAGAATACCTACAGGAGTGATTTAATGAGCAACACATCCAGTGCAGTGCTATTATATGCTTCTCAAGCATAGTAGGATAATATTCCAAAGCCACTGCAACCATGACACTGCAGCCTTAAACAGCAGGAGAATTAGAATTTCCTCCCCCCTCAGTGGAATTCAATGGAATTCCCCTCCATCATCCAACATGGATAAATTCAAGCCTAAAATATCACACACCATGTCCACATAAATTAATCTTATATCATAGACTAACATCTTGCTTCTGATAACTTCAGCACAAAACAAAAAGCCATGCACTCAGGGCAGAGCAAAGAGCCAAGACAACCCTCTGGAAAGTTTAAAAACAGGGTAAACCTCATTTGAGGTTGTAATGAACAAGCTTGTCTCTAAAGGCTTTAAATGAATATCCTCAAGCACACTAGTAAACATTTTAAATATGTATTCACAGTCCTGTTGGATTCTAATGCTCCTCTGATGAATAAAGCTGATTCTCCTTCTCAGTAAATAATTCAGTAGCAAAGAATTGCTTGGCCTGGAAAAGAGATGAACAGTGGGCCAAGACTTAGGATAATTGCTTTTTCTGAGACATTTTGGCCTCAATTTTGACTTTGTGGGTAGAGGTTTCTGCAAAAGAGGCAGTCATACAAATAAAGTTTGTGTTTGTATTCACAACTGCAATTTAGTATCCATTTTTCTGACCTTTGTTTTTTATTGTGTTAGTGGAAGAAGGAAGAGTTGATGGCATGAAAAGAGAACCAGGAAACATATTTTATATAAGCTCCTGCCACAGAGGAATAATTTTCATATTCAAGGACAAAAAGTGCAGTTTTGTTCTACCTGGGGTCAGGTACATTCATCTTGTGGTGCAGTGCTGCTGGTATTAGATACCTGGGAGTGCAGGTACCCAGGAACTTTTATCCTTTTATCCTTTATCTAGAGTAGGATCCAGAAAGCAAAATACTATCTTTGTTTCCAAGTGGGGTTTTATGTTTATTTAATGTCAGCACAAAGATGCAGCTAAGTACTGAAGAGGAATCTGATTAGGAATGAGGGTAACAGTAATAAAGCACTCCTAAAAAATCAGGCAACTCCAGTTTTCTCCCTACTAAAAGTAAGTATTTTTAAACCAGAGACTTAAAAGCAGACTAAAACCTTCCCAGGTTAATTCCATTACCTCTATGGGTCAGAACATGGTTTGTCCTAAAACACCTGATTTAAACCCCACAGGAACCTTTTGGAACAGACCAAAAGGGGCAAACAAAATGTATCCATTTTTGATATTACAAAATGCAGGAATTTGAGCCACACATATTCTAAATATTGCTTTTGTGAGATAGTTATGTAGATCAAGGAAAGAGTAAGTCTGAAACAGTCACGAGGCAGAAACCTTTTGGTAAGCACCTGAGCCTTCCTTTTCAAGAAGCAAAATTCCAACCCAACAAGCTTCTCTGAAAAATGGAGATATTCACAGACATTGGCAAACTATTAGCTCAAGATCCTGAAAAGTCCTAAAGCCAGCCTGGGAGACCCACTGCTTAGATTAAAAAAAAAAAAAAAAAAAAAAAACAAACCAAAAAAACCACACAAAAAGAGGAGGGTTAAAATAGAAATGAGATGGACAGAGGCATGTTAAAAGACTAAAACTTCTAGCAGCCAGTTTGAAGCTCTGCTTTAACTCTTTCCAAAAAATGAAGCTTTGTGTACTTCTTAAGTTAGGAGGAAGCCAAAAGACTAGATATACCAGAGCCTCACCTCATTAATTTCAATTTTTTTCCAGTGTAAGTGTATTTGGATCCAGCTTGTTTCTAGACAACTTCAGGAAAAGCCTTATTTCTATAGAGTATTTTCCACAAATAACAAAAAGCAAACAAAAATTCTTTTTTAATTGTTTCACAAAGACTCCTCCTGATAAGTCAGAAAACTAAACATAAACAAAATTACATATGTAAAACTGACCTTTTCTGTTTTGAACTTTATCCATGGAAGTCAGCTTAGCTGCATGAACAAATCTTCCTGGGTGACTCCCTTCTGACTGTGATCTTGGCACTAGAAACAAGGAGTGACACAACAAAATGCTTCAATCTGGAGACATAATGCTACCATCTTAAAGTCTAAACCAGATCAATTCACAAGCTATAAGTGCAAAACAAACTTTAGAAAAAAAGAAAATCAGAGCAGCAATCACTAGGCAGTGTCTTTTAGTGAAGCAGTTTTGCACAAAGACTGAGTGCAGTTGCTCACAGCTGTTGCATTTTGTGTATGCTCAGTTAAATCCCAGGAGTATCAGCCATCTGTGAAGCCCCCTCTGACAACTTCTGTCCCTGACATTTCGCCTTCATCCCAGCCCCACATCACACAGCAGCAAGGTGGGTCATGCCTGTCTCGGGGACTGGTGTTTGCTCCAGACCAGAACTATCAATTCTGCCCTGCAACCCGCATTGAGGGGCATCCCCTCAGGTTCCCCCTGCACAGAGCAGACTCAGAGCCAGGGGCACCCAGCAGAGCTGGGGCTGCAGGAGGGCAGCCCTTCACACCAGCTGCACCTTCATCCTGGCTCCTCCTCAGCAGCCTCCTGCTTTCACGGGTCCTGTCCCTGCCAGGATGCCATGAAGGGCTGCTCCCTCCAGCCCTAGGGTGAGCCAGTTTTGCATCTACTGAGTGTGTTCCTGCAGGCAGCAGCTACTGGGGAGCAGAACATGGACAGGGGGACAAGGACAGGGGAGAGCAACACAAAAAAGGTGTTCCATGCTCAAACCGCAAAATGCTTTCAAGCGTTTTCTTGGTTAACACTCTTATTAAATAATAGCTGTACAGCAACTCACACGCTTTTAGTTTGGTTTTGGTTTTTTGTTTTGGTTGGGTTTTTTTTTTCCCATACTGTTTGATTTTGTATTTTACTTAGGCTGTGCCACCCGACATGCTGGCTGTTCAGCTGGACCTTCCTTGTGTGTTGGGAGTAAAGAACAGACTGACAGACATGGTGTTGGGATACCACAAGCACATGTCCTATGTATTTTTATAAGTGAACAGGCTCAGAAAGATTTTTTTTCTTTGAGAGGACCAGCATTTCTGCAAAATTTCCTACTGGAACTTCTTACACAAAACAGAGAGAAATCCCATCTGGATACTGCACACAAGAGCTCACATCAAGAGAGAGGCGTGGAGGGGCTTATGGAGGTGATCAGAGGAGCATTTTCTCATGACAGAAGGCTGGAAATCTTGTCTGCACAGTGAAACACAGACTGAAAGAGGAGACAATTGCAGTCACTAAAGCATCCAAGAACTAACTACCATGAGAGAAAAATAATTGTTTAATTTAATAGAGATATTTAGATTAAGATATTGTGTGAAAACTTGCCACAATCACATCCATTCTGTAAACTAGAAGAAGATTTCCAGCTCTTAGGAGGATGAAGCTTGGGGAACTCTCTTCCCAAAAGTCATATTTTACAAAAAAGAAAATGAAGGCCCCAAATTCATACGCAAGGTTTGTGTCAGAGAAGGGAATCAGATACTGTAGACTTAAATGCCAGGCCAGGTTCCTAAAAAAAATCAATGCTCTTATCAGTGAGGGTCAAATGTGTTGAAAAGATGGTTGCTGGGCCAAATTTTGCAATCCGATGTAGGTGAAGTTAGTAAAAAAACAAATGTGAGAAAAGAGATTAGATTTTTCTAATGTTAATAAACTGTTAATAAGTAATAAAGAAATTTTAATGGTAAATCAGTACCATTGATTAATCTTCAGAGTGATTAGAAAAATATTTTCTTCCGAGGAAAATATTTACATTTCTGACACAGAGCATTACCTTAGGATGCTACAGAATTAAAAATCAAAAATGTTTTGGGCAGTCTTTTCCTTCTTTTCCTTCTTTTCCTTCTTTTGCATGGCAAAGAAAACAATTTATTGATAACTCAGTGTATATGTTCTCCTGGGTTGTTTTTTTTTTTTCCTTTTAAATTTAATGATTGAAATTATCAATACAGTCATGTCCTCAGGGAATGACATCCATGATTGTAAATTTCAGTTACAAACAAAAAGGCTTAGACACTTCTCTTTTTCTGAGCTCCTTTTGATTTGGGATTATCACCGGAGTGTAATCTAATTTTTTTCCTCACATAGTGCTTGTCAATCTGTAGACCTGCATTTGTCTTTCTCAGTGCCAGAAGAGATCAATGAGAAGTTCTATTCTAGGATTCCCAAGGGTGTTTCCCTTATCAGTTTCATTACCAGACCTATTTTATGTCAAGCCCTATACACTATTTGCTTCATCAGATTTCTCTAAACTCTAATTCCAGTACCAAAATCCCACATTTTCCAGATAATCCTCAGATGCTCACTTTATGCAAACAGGGAGATGTATTTGCTGTTGAGGAGTACAAGTGGTGTTTGTTTGGCTCCTCAGGTCCCCATTGCCTCCCCCCAGCCTGGGAGCAGGGACTGTGTTCCTGCTACAAACATGTTGTCACCGTCTCCAGCAGGGAAACGGTGACACGGGGTCAGGCACTCTCCTCGCTGCTCTCAAGGATGTGCATTGCCTGTCTTGGGAACCTGGATTCCCAAACTGTATTAAAAATGCAGTCCCAACCTTCCTTCCCCCTTGGCCTTACATGAGGCAGAATCTCTCAGATTTTGGGCAGCCCTACTTTGTAAAATGTTTAGTTTCTGATCACACTCGAGTTAGAAAATCACCTTTGGTAAGAGCGAGCGACTCAGTGCTCTCATCTTGAACTCCTACCGCTGGAACCAGAGGGAACTCAATTTATCCAGTCAACATGCTGGACAAGACTTGAAAGAGAAACAGGAGGACGTGCAGGAATCTTTTACAGGAAAGGCTGGGCACAACCACACTATTTACATTCCTGCTTCTCTGCAGGCATTTCTGTTCTCTGGCAATTTCTTTCTGCAACATTTCCTTCCTTTCATAGGAGCTTGGTCTGAATTATGCCATTTTACCAGTTTTTCTCTGTTGTTTCTAACAACAAACCCCTTCATTTTCCTATTTTCCACTGAAATTGAAAGACTAGTTTCTCACATGCAGTCAGTGGGATTGGAATGGAATTTCCCCAACGCAATGCAGTCTTAAACAAAGATATGCAGGGATGCAGAGGTGAAGGTTATTCCTTTCTTAAGAGTCGATGTGTTTTCCTGTCTCCCTGGGGAGAGACAACTTCCCTCTCTCTACTTGTGTATCAAAGTGCTGCCGTTAACACCCAAATGTCTTGCTTCATCCCCTGTGAGCTCCAAAGAGTTAATAACCACAGCAACTTTGCAGAGAAAGCAGCTGAGAAGAAATACACCAGCAAAGTGTAAGGGTTTATTTATTGGTGTGAGCCATGCAAACATTCCTATAGGACTTTCACAGCACCTCCCTGCATCACTGTAAACATACACAGTTTACACTCATTTCTGCCTAAATATCTTCAGAGAGCTGGGACAGAAAGCTTTAAGCATGTCTTGCAGTAAGTTCTTAGGTGATTTGGGGCATTTCCTGATACAGCAATGCTGAACTGGACTTTCCAAATCAACATGTGGCACTGCCAGGCATCTTGGCACGCTGTACTGCTTGATCCCAGCAGAGGACAGAAGCTACTGCTTAGGGCCTCCCATGCAGAAGCTGAAACATCTTCTAGAGAAACAGACTGCCCTGGGAGGCACAGGACGTGTGTGTGTGTGTGTGTGTGTGTGTGTGTGTGTGTGTGTGTGTGTGTGTGTGTGTGTGTGATGGCAGGAGGCACAGCAGGAGTTCCTGCCAAGGCACCAAGGTGAGGGAGAGCCCCACATCCTCTGCCAGCCCCTGGTCCCACAGCTGTGAAGGCACACAGTGCTGTTCTCACAGGTGCACTGTGCAGGTGTGGAGGAAAACTTCACATTTCTGCCTGCAAAACTCGGTGTGATGCTGGTGCAGGGCCACAGAGGCAGAGCTCCCCTGCTCAGGTGAACTGAGAATTAAATGCTGTGCTGGGAGCTGCCACTGGGCACGCTGAGCTGTCACTCTTCAAAGGGCTTGGTTGTGTAAGCGGACCAAGGGAATCACTAAACCACAGACAATGAAAACAATTTTAAATGAGAGACTAAATGAAAGGAAAAAAGTTGTCAAAATGTCAAGGTTAATGTTTTCATAAAACTAACCTGGGAATGGCCAGACAGTGTAAGTGTAAACCTTAATTAAAACTTTTAAAGTGTGAATACAAAACTGCCTTTGGTCTAGACAGTCAATAAATCTATCCTCCTTAATGAAATTCTGGTCCTTTTGGTATTTCTGGTCAATTTTTGTCCTCATCTTTGCAACTGTGTGTAACATTAATACTCAGATCCCTGTCTGTCAAAACCAGAGGAGCCATGCAGAGCAGCAGCACAGCCTTCTGCTTGGCTCCAGCTCCACGTCCTCCTGCACCCCTGGCTGGGCCAGTGCTTCTGGCTGTAGCTCTGGGATGGGCAGCAGTGTCTGAACACACACAGCAAGCTGGGCAGTGATACATCTCTGCCCCCACCCCTTTGCTGGACCACAGTGGTCTCTGCAGAGGATGTCAGAGGCAGCTTCCTCTGTCTGCACAGCACCTGGGATCTTGAGGCAGTCTGCAGGAAAAGCATTTCTATGTCTTACAGCCTGGCACTGCTGTTTGGATAGCCAGAGATGGCAGAAATGCAATCTGCAGTGCCTCTGAGAAAGCCTGACCCCAGCACATCTCCAGCAGATTTTAAGAGAACACTCTGAAGAGCTCTGGGATCTTGTTTTCTTGCATTTTGTTGTTAGTGGGCATCATCATCCAGAGTTATAGTTCTCTATAAATTATTGTTCAATGTTCTTGAAATAAAATTACATTTTAATTGATTTTAAGAAATTAAAGAGAAATAGTAAAACTTCACATGATATCAAATTGTTTGGTTATTACTGGCTTAGTGCATACCATATTTTATATACTGTGGCTCTACATGAATTTTATAAAGAATGTGTATGCTATCTGAAGACACACAGAGCAGTTGTTCTTTCTTCTTTCCTTTCAATTGCTGTTCATACCTGTGTGCACAAGCAGAATTTGGTTAAATTATCAAGATTTAGTGGAATCACCACACTGTGCTTAGACACTCAAAGCTCTCTTAGCCCATTTTCCTTCATCCTTCTATCCTTCATCAAATTTGTAATTGCTTTCCTTAAACAAAAATTCCAATTTTGTGACCAAAGGGTGCTCTTTTTTAAAACACACCTTTTGAAGACACAGTTTCCAGCTTGTGCTGCCAGTACAATGCGGATTTCCCCTGGGCAGGATCTGGCCTTGCACTGTGATAAAAACCAACAGTCAGGAAAAAGGTGCAGGGACAACCAGCATGTTGATAACAAAGATTGAAATAACCAGCTCTGCCATCTGCTCCACCTTATAGTCTTCAACGTGGACTAAAACTTGCCTTGATTTCTCTGACTCTACACCAGCATGAACTCCATAGCTGGACTCCTAGTGAGTCCATCAATATCATCTCAGCATATGAATAACAGAATGCTAAACAAGTATTATGGCCCTGTAACAAAATAAGGATATTGGAATCTTACATCAAAGCAATTTTGTTAGAGGGCCATAATATTAATTCAGCATTCTGTTATTCCTAGTGCTAAAACAAGGGCTGTTTCACATGCTCCAATCAACAGGGAGCAAACACAAGCAGTACTTCAGCAGCCCATGAGCAAATATGGTTGTGGATATTTAGTGAGAATAAGTATAACAAGGAAGATGACAGTTTTCTTCAGGAAGGTCACTAATCAAACAGATTAGATCAGAAGCTCCTATCTTTTCTGTACAGAAAAGACCATCTGAAGTTTAATTTCTTTTTCATAAGACAAAACAAGAAAGTTATTGTAGCATATAAAGCCATGAGCATATTACAAATATTCCATCAGAAGAAAAGCATAAGCTGAGAGTCAGATACTCCAGATGAATGTCAAAATATTTTGACTTATGTATAGATTGCAAATTGCCAAAGCTACCCCAATTAAAACAATGTAAGAACTTACTTTCTTTCCAAAGAGATTTCAATGCAAGCCTTTTTTTTTCTTTTTTTTCTCCAGTACATAAAATAATGGATTTAATGTGAGTAAACCCTTTCTGCCTTTGCTCATTTGCTAGTGAGGAATCTCAGACATGAAACAATGTGTGACAGAACAGTAGAGAAAAATAATAATCTAACTCTACAGGAGATATGTCCTGGCATAGTAAATCAGCCCTGAATGCTCCCAGGGCTGCTGCCTGCATTCATGGTTTTCTTTTATTTTACAGTGTTTTGTTAAATTGAAACCTGATGATGCTTTGAAATAAAAACCTTTTCTCAAAAAGGTGTTTTGATTTTTCTGCTGCGGTTATGGAGTTGTTTTGTTGTTGGGGTTTTGGGTTTGTTTTTTTGGGGTTTTTTTGGGGGTTTTTTTGGTTTTTTTGTTTGTGTTTTTTTTTGTTTGTTTGTTTTGTTTTGTTTTGTTTTGGGTTGGTTGGTTGGTTTGGGGGGGTTTCTTGCTTTTTTGGTTTTGGGGGGGGGGTTGGGTTGCTTTTTTTGTTGTTGCTGGTTTTGGTTTTGTTTGTTGGGTTTGTTTTTTTTTTAATAAAGATAACTATATGCTTTTCCTAGTTCTGAAGGCAAATCTTTACTGTGTAATCTGCCTGGATCTGCAGAGTTGAAATTTCACCTCTGCCATTGGGACAAATTTCTAACGATAGAGGTCTAGAAATTCAGAAATGTCTGTGAAGGTGACATACTCCAATCCAAGTGCACTGGTACAGGCAAGAGCAGTCCCAGAACTACAGAAATATCAGTAGTTCCTAGAAATTTTGGCCAGAAGGAAACAAGACAGAGAGCCTGTACTCCAGTGAGGGACAAGCAGCCCAGTGTAAGTGAATGAACACTTTTGGGCAGAGGACAAGCTGGAGGGTTACAGCCACTGGTTTTTAGTTGCCTTTGGCATGGGGTTATAGCTCATCCTAGAGAGGAGATCCAAGCACTGATAGGGAAGACCACTACCCCAGGCCTTGGAAATGCCCAGTGCCTGCCAGTGCTATTGCAGTGGGTGCTCCATCACCCTGTGCAGCAGGACAGATTCCAGGGCCCTGCCCTCTGGCCCCAAGGCTCAGTTTAACAAAGGGCTGGAGCCATTAAAAGCCAGGGCAGCTTCCTCAGGAGCTGCTGCTGCAGTAACCCAGAAAGCAGCACTTTGGACCCAGCCTGCCATGAGCTCAGCCCCCTTGCCAGGAGCGTGGGCAGTGACACACCACTGGCCCCTGGGAGACTGGAAGCTCTTGACTCCCCATCACTGACATCCCCTGCCCCACAGGACCTGGGCACAGAGGTGTCATCAGCTCAGCTTTTGGGCATCACACACACACAAAGCCATCTCCAGACCTTCCCTGGGATGTGGGCAGGAGCCAGTGCCAGGCAGCAAGTGAGGGAAAGTGCTGGGGAAGGGAGGGAAGGCTCGCAAGAGATGCCCCAGCCCATCTGTGCCTCCTGGCAGAGCTGAGACAATCAGGGCTGTTCCACCACTTTAGGCTTCCTGCCATCCAGAAACTTCCTGTGCTCAGACCCAGCCTGGATACACGGTCACTTGTTGGACAGAGTTTTGCATTTGGTTTTACTAAGAATCGCTTGGCTTGGGAGAATTTATACTTGGGTATTAGAGAGACATAAACAGCCATAAAAATTCGAGCTCTGCTTGTACAAATGATCCACTGATGTGTGTTAAATGCACTCTATTGCTGCACTGAAGTCAATTTGCAATTGATCATATTGCATTTCTGGTGTCAGCAGATATGAAAACATGTCATTTACCGATGCTTAATGAACCTCTATGCTGACAAGACATAAATAACAATAAGCAGCTCTCCAGTTAAGGAGGTTAACCAGCAAAGTATTCAGTGAAAACATTAAAGAGGTAATCATCTGGCAATTGCTGTATACTTGGAGCAGCTGCCCTCAAGGATGACTAAACCTATGCAAAGGACCATTACAAGAAAAAAGGAGGGAAAAAAAAGAGGCAATTAACTCCATGTTAGAAGCTGAAAAATTCTATCTGAATGAAGGAAAAAAAAAAAAGTAATTGCCTTTCTGGATTGCATTTGTAGCCTTTTCCACAAGTAGCTGAGGTAATCTGCTTAGTGGGGCTCTTTGACCAAGCTCTTTGACCACTTTTTTCCTTTGGAAAGGAAAAGGCAAAAGAGCAAGTTGCTCCAGTGTTGCTCCTCTTAATTCTTCCAGGTAATGTTCCTCCTTTCTTCTCTCTTTTTTGAACCTTTGTGTTTCTTCCATGGGTATTTTAATCCTTTTTTTCCTTTTTTTTTTAATTGGGACAAAGTTTTCAGTTTTCTATCAAGTCAAAGGAACACAATACAAAGGAACATTACCAGTGCTTAGAAGCATTTTACAAAAGTAAAACACAGCAGATTAAACTTTGCTTTATACTTAATGGAGCAATTTAGCAGTAGCTGGACTGAACAGAAATTTCAAGTTCAATTCAGATTTTAAGTAGATGTAAATGGTGTTTATATTTCATCTATGAAACTCAGAGCAGCAAGAGTTTTCTGAGCAACCAGAGGGGTCCAGAAGAGTTTAACCTCTCATGGCTCAGATATAGCCACTACTCACAGGGCAGGGGACACACAATACCAAACAAATAGACAAAAAAAGCAGTCCTATATTGCTATTAAATGCAGCCCTGAAGGCCAGCAGGATCCCCCATGCCAAAGGGGTTGGAGTGGGATGACCTTTAAGGTCCCTTCCAAGCCTACCCATTCTGTGACCCTGAGCAGCAGCAGGTCAGCTGGCTGTGGCAGTGCATCATTGTGAGCCAGCACCTCACAACCTGCAGCTGCTTCAGAAAACCACCCACATTATAAGCAATTACCCCAGCCAAAAGGAACAGTCTAGTGAAGATGAAGGAGGAAAGGCAGCCTTCCCTTCCTGCAGAGGAAGCACAGAGATGCTCAGAGATAGCAGAAGTAGTAAGGAAGGTGATGCCTTTTGGATAGTCAGTAATGACTGACTGTTCTAGTGACAAAAATTCCCTGCTATTTCAATTCTAATATAACACTAACTGTGCAAAATCACCACATGTCTGAGACAGGAAAGTGGGTTGTACATCATAAGAAAAGCAATTAGCAGGAAATTGCCTGTGTTCTTGTATGGCCTTTGCCATAAATGCCATCAGGTACCACATAAATCCTTCTAATTTCAGGTATAGTCTCCAGTAAAAAAAGCCATCACACAGTCCCAACCCTCCTCTCCCCTGTATACATCCTATCCTAATTCAATGCAAACATGTTGCCCCTGGACCACATGAATCACCCATTCCCATACCACATTTTTCACCAGTAAATGCAAAAGTAAACCTCAGACCAACAGAGGTCAGTTCATTAACCCCAATTTGCAGCTTCAGAAAGTGGGGAATGGGAGATGTCTCTGCTGACATTTAGACACTGGTACTCCCAAGTGTGGTCAAAGGAACCTGTCTGGTTTTCCCTGTGGTTACTGACAGCGTCCACAAAAACCTGGACTGATTTGCTTCTACTTGCATCTTTCAACATGCAGATGCCATTTTTTAATACACAATTCAGGTGAAAAGTTTTTAAAATTGAGTAAAACCTCAAACCATTAGCATGGCTATTTTTAAACTTTCTCCTTTTTTGTAAGCATTCTGATAACTTCTTGATGGCCAAGTTCCAAACCTCAAGTTCCAAACATGAGACGTTAGGGACAAGAGATAGGGGTTACCAGCATCCCTATTCCTGTATACATCAACATTTAGTGATGAAATTTAGGAAGGGTAATTGCAGAAACACTTCTCAAAGAGTGTCAAAATGTGCTGAAAAAGGAAGTATGCAATAAAGCAAGATGTCACAGAAGCCTTGATGTCTATTGCCAACAGTTAAATGGAACCCAGCTGCTGTTTGACCAACTACAATTTGAACCAAACATGAAGGAGAATGAAATTGCAATCAATAACACAATCTTAATGCCAAATTAAATATATCCTTCACAACAAACATAGTTATACACAAATAACTCAGGAGCATTCCATGTCACACAGCAATACTCTAAAAATACATTTGCTTTCAGATGGGATTATATATGGCCAAGAAGTTTCTTCATAGCTCACACCTGAATTTAGAGGCTTTTCCCAGTACTGAAAGCTTTAATCAAATTAAAAACTTTCTCCCAGGTAGGATTATATCTCAACCTTATAGAGATACCCTATTATTCTTGCTGCTTTGTAGAGAGAAGGAAAAAAAACTTTTATGTAACTCTGTGTTTGATTTTTGAGAAATTAAATAAAAGAGAAAGTTTTGTTTGCACTGAAGGATGAGATTTCCCTCTGGATTTGCTGCCCTCTAGATATCTTTCAGTATAAAACTGCTGTGTTTTTTAAATGGATTTTGCAATAATCTGCTTTAGCTGAGGATGTAATGGGGGGAGAGGTGAATGAGTACAAATGCAGGGAAGAGGCAGTGTTTGAAGAGTTGTCAAGATGCTTTTTACAAAGTTAAGGTGTCTCCAGACGATGCCAGCTGTCCAAAGGAGGGGGACAGCTATATGTGTCTGTGGGGAAGGTAAATCAGTGCTGAAGTGCTGAGTGGTGGCTGTGCTGGGACAATGTGCTCCATTTGCTCTGCAGAAGGAGCAGTGAGATTATCACACACCGTTCCCACATACTGCTCCACCACTGAGTGTTAGTGCTGCTGTGAGAAAACCCATGTGGAGGCAGATTTCTTTCCCCAGAATTCCTCCCTATCTCTTGGATAATACAGTACTGCAAAGCTTTCCTCAGTGATGCCAAGCTCTGGGCTGGGAGTGCCACTTCACACATTCCAGATCTGTTTGATTTTCTCTGCAGCAGAGAATAAAAATATTTCAAAGACTTTAGCAGAACCTTTTTGCTACATTCTCTGTTTCCAGGCCTGCAGTGGCTCTGATCCCTCTGTTAGGGATCCCAGCAGAGGGAAATGCCCAAGCAAAAAGGCACATAGTGCAGCAGGAGCCTGAGAAAAAAATGTCATACAAAACAGGAGCAGTGCTGTTGATTCATTATCAGATCATACTAGTAAGATGAGGATTAGGTAAGCAGGGGAGCCTATTAGTAAAAGATAACCATAAATAAATTCTTCGGTTTGTTCAAGGTAATCGGGAAAAAGATGTTGTTCAGATTACCCAGAGCTAAAAGACTTCTAAGGGTCTCTCCAAATGAGATGAGACAAATAAATTGCCTCAATTATCTGTGTCTTAACCAGGGTGCTTACTATGGGAAAGGATTTTTTGGGAAAAACAGAAACACTTTATTATTAGATGAAGAAAAAAACCACCTAATTATTTGATGGAGAAAATAAGGCCTGACTTTTGGAGCCTCAAATCTTTGTGCAGGTATCCTACGCGGATTTCAAGTAATTTGACTATTGCACAAGTGTTTGTATCGGCTTCCCCCAGGCAAAATCCTGTAAAAATAAAAATGTACTTCTTTTTCTCAGCCTAGACATAAATATTCTTATTGGTTCCAAAGAAAATAACATTGCAGAAAGCACTGCTTTTGCATTTCAGTGTCTGCAGGATCTGACACCTTGACAAAATTATAAGTTGGCATGTAGAAAACACCATTCATCAAGGGAAACTAAGGGAAAAAACAGTTATTAACTCTCAAGGTCAGTGTAGGGTGATCAATATTATTAATTGCGTGTGGATAAGTTGAGACAGCAGTTCAGCACTCTAGCAATTATCTGAGATTCAATACCTGTATTAAATACTGGCAGTATTCAATCATGGGTGGTTAAGAAAAGAAGCTCCCCATTCTGCTCCCCTCTAGCAGGTGAAAGAAGGTTCCTGCACAGCTGGGCACCTTCAGCCCTGTGCTCACACCAAGCGTGATGGAGGCACAAACAGACATTGTGTCTGTCCTGTCTTTCTTTACGCTGGAAACAGAATCCTCCAACTAGCAAAAAATGCCCTGCCTTGGTGATATTTCTGATTCTACTATACGGTGAGAATTCCCAAGTCCAGGCAGACCTTGTGTTACCAAGAGATTGCAGCATGACTTTATCTGTGTTGGAACAGGAATCAGCAAACACGATTTCGGGGAAGAGCGAGTGCAGTAAGCACACAGCTTGCTTACACAGCACACAATACCACAGACATTTCTACCCACAGCCCCACCAATTAGTCAGAAAAAATCCCTGCTGAGTTACCTAATTTTGTCTTATACAAAATCCTAAATCCAGATTTCACTTACCTGTTCAATGTCATTTCTAAATCCTAATCAAGACAGCAAGAAAACATAAATTCCTAATTTCTAAATGCATGAACATTTTAACTTCTACAATTTTATCATAACTAAAGTGTTAATCCTATCCTATTGTCATGCCTTCAGCTGATTTATCACTCCAATTTATCTTATTTGATCACTTTGTTCCCAGGCACTGACTTCTGTGGTTAAATACTTGTTATAGACTCTCACTCACCCTGCGGTTTTGGGGAATGGGAAGGATCCTGAACCTGTTCCCTCTACTTGGTTAATCTGGGTCAGACAAGAGCAGAAAAACTCCCAAACAAAAATAATTTGTATTAAAATTTGCAAGAGTCCTCAAAAATATATTTTTTTAAGTCCTTGGCTGGAATGGCCAGGCCTTGGCTGTTCTTACTGCAGCTGCTGGGAAGAAAGAATGAGCCCTACAAGGTTGTTAGTCATAGCACTTGTTGCTTGCCTGAAAGGGCCTAATTTGCTGTAGTGATAAGCAGAGATGAGGAACCTGAACAGAATAAAAGTCTTGCTCTTGCTTTGGAACAGAATCTCAGGTGGATATTATTATTTATAAATTCAAAGACTGTCACTGGTTCAGAGCTAAATTTCAGGCATTCATCCAAATTAAACCCAAAGCTTAAACCTTTTGACATGAGCATTGCTCTCCACCAAGCATTTGTGTAATTAATATATCTTTTTTTAAAAACCTTAAAAAAACCTCCAACAACCCGCAATTCAAAACTGTATCAAATGAGCTGGAAAAGTACAGAGAAAAGGAGGCATTCAGTGAGAGCCCAGAAGCCATAGCTCTGACTTACATAAGCAAAGGACAAGAAGTGTCTTTCATGTAGGAGTTTCTTTTCCTGTCATGATTCAAACTAATAGTGAAGGTGGGTTCACTTACAAAATGGATTCCAAAAGAGGGACATTTTCCACTGACAGCATTAGCCAACCCCAATGTCCATGGGACCGTCATCTTCCTCCAGTCCCACTGCCAACATCAGCTGTTCTTCCCATCAGCCTAACCCAAGTGAAATCTCTCCTTCCAGCAAGTAACACCTGCTGAGGCCCCTGCTGCCCCGAGGCACGATGACTGACTGGTGAGGTTGCCTAAGCTTTGTACTGATCTATTAAAGCTGTGACAGCATCTGGAGGAGCAAAGGGAGGGTAAAAATTAACTCAAACAATCACAAGAAGCAGTAGAAGGGGATGTGAAGGCAGAGGTCCTTGATTTCTGGTTATTTTAATCAAATTTTGCCTATGAAAATTTGCAAGTAAGTGGTGTTGGTGCTGCTTCAAAAAATAAAGAAGTACAGAGAGCTGAGCTGAGGGAGGCACATGGATGGAGGAATTCACTTGAAGTATCCCACTTTCAATTACACTGCAAAACCTGTTTAAGTTATCTCCCACTCCAGGATGCCAAAGGTATCCCTGTCCCCTTCCTCTGGGCACTTGCCTTCAGCAGCTTCCCTAGGATGGGACACCCTCCCAGGTGTTTCCCCAAAGAACACTGGGTACTGTTCATCCAGGAAAAGAATCTCTGCTCTGATCCAGGCTCCAGGGCATGACCAGGGAACACAGCTGGGTCCCTCACTAGGTGTGGCTGAGCACAGGGAGCCACATGGCATCCAGCAGGAGAGGATTCCTCAGAGGAACAGGAGTGCAGCAGCTGGCTGGCCCCAGTGGAGTGCAGTTCACTTCTGGGCTCATGCTGCAGTCGTGCCCCAAGCCCAGCAGATCAAACAGTGATGGAAGTGCAGTTTGTTTGCACAGAGCAATGACAGCTTCATGCAGCACTCCTTATGCTGCAGCCAGCATGTGGGAAGGGAAACCTGGAGTGTTTAGGGGGAGCCCTGTCTTTGTGGAGAGATGAGACTCAGGGATCTCAACTCTGTTCCTGCTTTTGCCCCAGGGCTCCTGTGCAAATCCCCTGCCCGTGCTGGACTGCAGCACCCTGGAACTGTTCCTGGCATCACATTTGTTTTGACCCTCTCTACACATTGTAAGGTCATTTAGGATCTTTACCAACAAGACATCACATGAAAGATGTCAGTGTCCTTTTGCTGCTTGATCTCCTTAGAAGTCCAAACAAATACACATGCCCCTCTGCAGGGATCTAAGCACAGAATAGTGATCATGAGGAAACTGCTCACTGCCAAGATTGCTCTTTCATCCCAATACTTCTCTGTGCTCTATTTGATATATGTGTGCATTTTTCCATTTGGATATCAAGAATAAATAAGTGGACTCTGTTCAAAGTTTCAGTCATTCACACTATCTAGATACAGACAAAAAGCTAATTCTAATCAAAATAGCTGCAAAATATGAGATTTTCAACAATTATAGAGACAAAATATTGTTTAATGATATAGCAAGTTGACACTACTACCTTCTCACCAGAGCCATCAACCCACACTGGTGAGAGCTGGATTCTCATTGATGTAAATAAAATTAATCCCACTGGAATTAACTTAGTCAACATCCATTGAAGACCTACCTTTTACTTTTCTACAATTACTTCCACTTTCAAATGTCCCCAGGGTGATGAATTGTGGATTTATACAAAGCCCATTGCACTTCTCAGACTTTCACTGTCACTGCACTTTTTTAGTTGTCCCAGTTTTTCCCCTCACATCTCCTTTTAAAACTTTGGCCATATAATTCACTTAAGCTTCTAAATGAGATACCTCTATAAAGAGCATCTGGGTCAGCCAGCCTTAATTTGAAAATGTCATTACTCCCACACTAAACTTCTCCAGTCAATCCCACAGCAGCCATCATGGTTTGTATACCTCCCAGAACAATCCAAGTGAAACTGTGGTCTTTTCATCTTTCAGAAAGAATAAAAATGTGAGAAAGGGGTAAGAAAACACCACCCAGGTGGTGAAGACTCAAATTGCACAGGGAAATAGAATGAGAAACTATGCTAATTTCCACAGGTTTTTTGGGCTGCAAAGGTGCAAAATGTTATCTGTAAAAAGGAAAAAACAATAAGGTTTTAGCTTGTGCATGGCTCAGTTCCAGCTCAACTATCTCTAAGTCAACATCATTTTGCAAAGTTCAGAAATATTCAAGATGCTCCTGAGGTTCAGAGTATCATTACTGTGTCTCCCATATGGCCTCTCCTGCAGGTAACTGGAGAAAACTGTTTCTGGGTCAGTGGAGTTAACAGGATTACATCTCATCTAAAGGTGGGGTACTTTTCACTTTCTTAACCTGAAAGTTAAACAGCTGCATGCCTAGTGTCCCTCTGCAGCCAGTTTGATGAAGGCATTTTCAGAGGACACTTCTTTTGCTCCTATAGCAGCTATTAAAATAAGCTGAATCCCTTGCCCTCAGGAGCTGCTCACCTACATATTTAACTCCAAATGTCTCTGGGAGCCAGAGCTGTATCTTCAGCCATAGGGGACTGGGTGCAGCTGGAGGTGGAGGTGCTTCCATCCAGGTGTCTGCAGGTGAGTGCTGGGTGCAGGGTGCAATCTCTGGCAGAGTTTGCTGATACAGTGAGTAGACCCTGGAGAGCATTTCAGCCTGCTGTCAAGCAGACAACTAGGTCTGACTGTGTGCAGGTGTCTGGTGTGGCCGGCAGCTTCCAGGACAGCAAAAGTCCTGTGCTAAATCTGCAGCTCTCTGGGGATGTCCAAACTACTCCAGGGCATCTCAAATGGCACCAGACAGGTTTAAGAAACTGAACTGAGTCCCTGATGCTTGGACACCTCTCTGTATCACTCTGGCAGGACTGACAGACCATCACTGACTACAAACCAAGCACAGACAGCCATTTCACAGGTAGACAACTCCATGCAGATGTCAGTATTTGCCTAACTCCTGTTAGAACCTACCCAGGTGTTGCACACTGGCTGGGACATAGCAGCACCACAGCAAAGTGCTTTTCAGCATGTGGATCCTGTAGGGGGATACAGTATGGGTAAATGAAGGTGGTATAGAATGTAATCAAATCCCCTAAAGAGCTGCAGCTGGACCAATTACTAAAGATTAGGAGCAGGCCTGATCTTAACAGGCCACACCTGTAGCCAATAAGAACAGTGGTATAAAAGAGTGGGTTGGTGGGAGCTGAAGTCAGATGGCTGCTGTAAGGACCAGGAACAGTCAGTGCTTAGAGGACCTGCCTATGAGAAACATTGAGGCGGTATGAAACTGGTGATAGAAACTGGTGATATGAAATCCTTGCACTATAATGATAATAGAACTCTTAATATATGAGACAACAGTATCCCAGCACTTGCTCCCCATTTTCCCAAGGAGGACACACAGGCAGCACAAGCAAACCCAATGTCTCTGGTCACTTGTCACTGGCACTGCAGAAACAGCTTGAGGACAAACCCTGCTCTGTGGGTTAATTAGTGTTAGCTCATTGTTTAAAAAAATTAGGTTAAGTCATTGATATAAGGGGAGCAGAACCTGAGCCCTGGAGGAAGCATCTCCAGCAGAGTCATTAACAAAGCTTAAAGAGTCTCACAGTTCCTGCCCTGGCAACATGACCACAGCCCCTGTACAAACTGATATAAAAGGTCAGGGTCTCCTTCTGTCTGCTCTGCCCTAATTACAAGCAGAAGAGAAATGTAAATGCCTCTTTGCATTTCATCAGAAAGCATATGGACTTGTGTTATCATGGTAATAAAGGTAATGCACATTTGCTGAGCTCCAGTGGGCCATATCAACAAAAGCAGCATGTTTGGAGCAGTGTATTTTCTCAACAGCTACACCAGACTCTGGATGCTCTGAGCTGTGCTTCAATGTGGTAAAGAAAATAAGTACTTTGGGTTCAAACTCAGTATCATTCAACTGGCTGTTTATAAAGAAATGGCAGGAGATGTTTAAAATATGAGTGCAAGGACAGGCTCTTCAATCTCATGAACCAATCTAGAGTTAAGTGAGTGAATCACTCATCTGCTCTGTGAGCTAATAAGAGGAGAAAATCAACTCTGAGAAACCAATTATAGTTCAACACCACCATCCTCCAGGATGTGATCTCAATGTCAAGTAAGTCTCCCAAAATCAGTCTCTGGGGCTCGCTGGGAAAGTTCTCCATGTCAGAATAGAGTAAATTTGTTTCCAGAAGATCTAAATGGACACATCCAAATCAAAAAAGCAAAATGGCAGCATAGAATGGTCAACTAGAAGCAGACATCTAAAAACCAGGAGTTAAAATTACAGCAGTCAGATGAGATTCAGCATTTGAAATGCCAACCAAAGCAGGAGAGTGAGCAGAATGAAGTATTAACCCCACTACACTACAGTGAAACATGGATTTGGTTAGCTCATAAACCTCAAGGTTTATCTATGAGAGGTTCCTGTCATATTCTCAGGATACCAGCTCCCAGTACTCTTTAAAAAATATGTGGTAGTGATCTTTATGATCTCCACAAGAAAAAATAATAATATCAAATAATAATCTAGAGGGGGCTCAGAAGCAGTGGCCTATTTGGGACTGCTCATTTTGTGCTGAATTTGGAGACTGCACTCCCTGGTGGAATACCTCAAAGCAGAAAGGACTTTAAACAGCCAGGGCTCAGTACTCACAGTCCCTGGAGTCCTTGCAGTAAGAAGATCCCTCTGAAAGAGAGAGGCTGTATTTCATCCTCTGTGCCAGTTCCTATATAAACCACCATGGCCCTTTGCCTGCATTTGGAAGCCCCAGGCCTGATTTTCAAAGAGACCAAGCACCTAAAGTTCCAGCTGAACTCAGCAGTTCAGGAAAACAAACTCACAATAGCTGACCAGACAAAATGATATCCCTCTTCTGAGAAAAATTTGATTTAATTTTCTTTTAACTTTGGCTTCTCCAAACAGAAAACTATATAGTAAATTCTCCTCAACATGAGATTTGAAGTCACACTGTCCTATTACAGCTTTTTTTGTGAGGTAAAAGATTAAAAACAACTTTTCCACCAGACTGAAGACCCTTTAGCTTTGGGGGAAGGGGACAGGAAGAAAAAAAGTAGCCACAAGCTGTATAGTGACAATTTGCCTTATGCTGGCAGGATGATCAGGAAACATGTAGGCATTTTTCTGCTAGGTGGAGCCCAGATGAACAATCACAACTTGGTCATCTTAGAGGAGTTCACAAGACATTAACAATAATTAACACAAAGCTTTTCCCCAAGATTGTATCTATAATCTCTATTTCCTACTCCATACTCCTGCGACTGAGGACAATTTTCTTTGTCTTAATGATGAATAAAGTGGTTTTGAGAACTGCTCTGGGCAACCATCACTGAGATCTTATTGTTTTTATCTAGCCCAAAGTAGTTTTGGGTGAGGAAAGAAATGTCAGAGCTGTCTGCTCTCCTGCTGATGTTGAAATAACAAGATCACTACATGTTGGTCTGAGTCTCAGACATGAAAACCAGCTCAAAGAAGCTTTTGCTGATGGCATTGGTGTGCAAGTGGCTCAGTTTTTTTGTAGGGTCTTAGTTCTCTTGAGCTTTGACAGTTGTGGGTGTTTTCATAAATGGGAAGAAAGGACCCAAACCTACTGACCCTGAAGCATTAGCCATTCAATTCTGCTGTGGATCTTGCATCTGGAGAAGCCCACAAGCCTGTAAATCAGCAAACTGTCACATCAAGCAGCTGAATTACTGTGTGATGACATGAGCCACAGCATCCCATGGCATCAGAGAGGGGAGATTTTCTTGCAGAAAAGAGCATTGAAAAGGCTGAGCAGTGGGACCCTGGGGACTGCTGGGGAGCTGAGTGAATCAGCCATGCTGCTCTGCTCCATGCTGCCGTGGCAAAACTGACTTTGCATCTAAATTAGCTCATTTAAAAGTGTCCTGGGCACCTCTGCACCATCCTTTCCTCCCTTATGTGACTGCATAAGAAAATTTAAAGGAAAAGGCAAAACACAGTCTTTCTAAAATCTACAGCCTAGTTTATCATCCATAAATACAGCACTTCTCCAGGCATTTCCTGGCTGATGCTGTTCCCCCCCAAATACCCAGAGAAATCCTCAAGTGCTGTATACTAGAGGTTATAATACAAAAATAATTGCACAGAACAGACCAAAGAGAAAAACAGCAGGTTATTCCATAAGCCCAGAAAAACTTAAACTTTTTTTGTTATAGTTTTTGTTACTATAAATCACTATTTCCTGATCAGCAGAGCACGCTGAGATGGTGAGCTGTACAAATCTCAAGAATGAGGCACAGCATCTTGTGCCTTCTAATTAGTTCTGCTGGAATAATTGACTCTGGCTGGGCACCAGAGCTGGCACAGCTGTGAGCTGACAAGGCTGTGAGGAGGCAGGAGCAGGTACAGAAGAAGATGGGCAACAGCAGCATCACACACCTGTGAGAGCAAGGCAAGCAAGGAAAGATCCTAGGGCTGAGGGAAGAATATATAGAAAAGATCAGAAGAAATAGAGAAGGACTGACAGGCAAAAACAAATGAGAAAGAAGGAGGTAGTAGCTCTGATGGCTGCCTAAAAGAGCAAAGAACCTCTGGTTGAAGTTGATGAAAACTGTGCTGTCGCAGACATTTTTTCATAGAAATCCTTTCTTTCAGATTTGTTCATCTTCTGGGAAGCAGAGGCCCCAGAAAGAGAATGTAAACAATTATTATCAGCTGCTGTGGAATGCAATAGGATGCACCTGTGATTGGCCCATGTTCCATGTGTACAATTAAGGGCCAATCCCAGGGCAAGCTCTCTGGAACACAGTGACAGAGAACTCTCTTGTTTTTAGATTCTTTTCTATTCTATTCTTAGGTTAGCAGCATCTGCAACTTCTCTCCTTATTCTTTTTAGTATAGTAATAATGTATTATATATCATATATCAATAAATCCAGCCTTCTGATCATCAAACAAGATTCTCATCCTTCTCTCACCCTGGAGACCTTATCAGGTCACTGTAATACTGTGCATTTGTATGAACAAAAGTTATAAACATGAAATACTTGTTAAAGATTTGGTGGTTGGTTGTTTGGGTTTTTAAGCTATTGCACAAAATCCTACTGAATTTTTTTTCATGGTGACACGGTCACTTGGTCAACCTTCACTGACAGAACAGAAGCAGGGAAACACCTTTGAAACAGGATGTGGCAACAAAGAACACAACAAGGACTCCAAAAATTGTCCCAGTTTGCATACAATTAAGATAGGAAAAAATGGTGTTTTTAAAGGTAAAGGTATGGATCCTTATGGATTCCCTCTAAGGGAAAAGGTATGGATTTTCCTCTCAGTGCATCCAGAGTATTCTCTATAAACATGCAGGGTTTTTGTTAAACAATGTTGACATTGATATTGTATCTAATTAATTCACACATAGCATTGGGAGGGAAAATTAACACATTCCCTCTTATTTCTTCTTCTGAAATTAGATGCTTTGTTGTATTCATTTTCTACTTTGCTATAACCAAATTCCTTCTTTATTTTTTTTTAATAATACTAGACCTTCTTCTAGTGAGTGAGAGTAGTAAAAAGCATTCTGCCAGCCAGCCCCTGCCTTTACCTAACAATTTAGAAGGTCTTAAATGTTTTGTTCATATTTTTCTGTCCCCATGAATGCCTTCACCACAAAGATGCTGCCTTGGTGCTACCCCCAGGAAGAGCTTCCCACCACAGCTGGCACTGATGCTCCTCAGCTCCTAGCTGCTGGCCTCCTGCAGTTCCCCACAGCAACCTCTCCATCCTCTGGAGGACTTCAAATTTAAAAGCAGTGTGTAACCTTCTCACCAGTGCTCACCTTTTCAGACCCACGAGCCTGACAGACACACAGAAACAAGCTCTGCTCTGCTTTCTCAGAGGCTGGAAAGGGGTCACTCATCCCCTCGTTGGTGTCTCACCTCCCAGGACAGCTGAAGGCAGGGTTTGGCATCACAGGGGTGGGATGTCACTGTTAGAGAGCAGGAACAAGTCACAGGCCTGATGCAGCATGGAGATGTCAAGGGTGGTCTGGGCTCCTTTGGACATGCAGCCCAGCACAGTCTCATCAGACAAGAGATTTGCAGCAAGCTCCCCTCTCTTTGTTCCACAGCATCCTGCCTAGGCCAAAGAGCCTTTGAGGCTTATCTAAATTACAGTGGTTCCTTCTTATTTGCCCACTATGAGTGTGTCCCTGTTGGAGTTAAAACAGATTAATGTGATGAGGCATGACTCCTTCCTGCAGAAACTTTGCTCTTTAGATACTACCCTTTTACTTTTTTTCCCCCTACTTTATATTCTGTCTTCAACCAGCTTATAAAACAGAAGTGTATATCTGGGTATAGAGAGTGTGTGCTTTCTCAAATTATCTCAATCCTGTTTTCAACTCTGGGTACAACTCTTACCTTCCACTTCTCCAGCAAAATAGCTGTTTTTAATTAAGGAAGGCATATTTTTTGCTGCAGATCAGCTATTTCATACTAAGCTCCTTCAAAACTTTTCAATATACCATCTGGAGCTGATGATTTGCTGCTTTTTAAATTATCGATTTGTTCCAGCTCTTCCTTCTGACACATCTTGATTACCAGAAAGGAGCAAGTCCCAGTAGGAATCACTCTGATATTCTCTGTGCTGAGGAGAGCTGCAAACAAATCATTTAGATTCTCAGCAATGTCCTTATCTTCTTTAATTTCTGCCTTTAATTTTCGGTGATCCAGTTTCTGAACCAGCAGTTAATTATTCCAGCTCTCCTGACTGACACACCTGAAGCACTCTTATTTTATAACTCTAGTATTTTGCAGTGCACCATGCTTCCTTTTTATTTCCCTTTCATCTAGCCTTTACACTTATTAATAAACCAATGTATTGGAAAGCTTAGGTTAGATTTTCAGATTTGGAAGGGTTCCCTGACACTTAGTTGTACTGATTTCCTCTTTGTTTGCCCAGTGTTACTGTTGTTGGCAACATACATGCCCTCCAGACTCTATTATTGTTCTTAAGTGGAATTCATGGCATCTTCCTCTACTCTTCCCTCAGGAGCTTTTGTGACAAATCCTCTCAACACAACCAGAGCCCAGATGCTCTGAAATTTCAGACACTTTTTTGTATTTATTTCCCACTAAGCAACAGGACTGTATTACATTAATATGTCTGCTAGCAGCTACAGATGCAATCTTGTCTTGAATTCCTTCCTGCATATTGATTAAGAACCAAAAATCAGGATATCAGGATGTAGGCACCTAAAAAAGGTGGCATTTTGATCTGAAATTTGCTACTGACTTAAGTCTCTGGCCCAAGCTGGGAAAACAGGCACCTACTCCTTTTGTAATCCTTTCCAAAGGCAGTATTTGGACAGCACCTGGCAAACCTGGGGTGTGTAATCCATACCAGCAGCAAGATGGTGTTGGAAACTGCTTGTCCACAATAGTGCAGTGATTAGGGTGCTTTCTTCCAGACAGGGAAAGGCTGCATGGCAGGGAGGTCAAGCCATCATTGCCCATCTCAAATGAAGCACTTGGGCACCTGGCAGGGGGAAGAGGGCACAACTTTCCTCTTGTTGGGACAGGGTTCCTGGCTCAGAGAGACCTGCAAAGCTGCTGGGGTGAGAGGAGGCCTGGCACTACAGCTTGGTGCTCTGGGGTCTCAGAGCAGAGAGGTCTCCCATGTTTGAGTCAGTGTGCTGATCCTAAGCCCCTCATCTCACCCACGAGCTCAGTGCAAAATGGTCCCTAAAACAAAGTGTGTAAATTACTGTCTGGTGCCTGCTGAGACTCCTCTTCAATATGCAGGAAGAGCTTGTCTTTCTGAGACACAGGTGTTTGGGATTATGTTAAAGCTGTGGCCTGAGCCCTGAGCCATCTCCTGCTCAGAGCTCTCACGCCTCAGCCCCAAGGAACATCCAGCTCCTGCCTGAAAACTTGACAGTTTGGCAGAGTGAGCTGAACTGTACCTCAAGTTCACATGAAAACCAAAGGAATTTGAACAGGCTTGCTTTGGGCTTGTTAAACTCCTTCCTGAATTGCTGTTCTTCAGTATTTTCTTCTGGTTTCCTTCTGCTGACACACCTAAACATGGCTGGACAGCAGACTGCTTCCCTATCCAGCTCATGCCAAATCATTACTCATGTAGCAAAAGCCCCCACAAAATGTCAGCTGAGCTTTAAATCATTCATTGTTAAGAAAAAAAACCAGAATCCTACCAATGGCTATTGAATTGCTGTTAATGATTTAAAAAGAAAGGACTAGAATGCAGCACAACAGACATAATCCTCAAGTGGTTCTACTGCAAAGGAGGTTTGGCCATCCTCTCTCTGGTGGCTCTTTCCTCACCAGCCACTTCCCCTCCACCCCTGGCCATGCTCACTTCAGCCTCAGAGCAGTGGGTGCCACAAACTCAAAATGGCTCACGCACAGCACAGGGGTGGCTGCAAGCAGGGAGGCCTCGTAACCCACCCAAACACCTGCAGGAGGTTTGCTTTTGGCCTCTCTGCCTGTCAAGAAACAGATCTTATTTTGGTTATACCCATTCAGATAAAAACCTCAGGCTGAAGAAGTGGGGAGTTACATTTATATCACATTTAAAACCCTGGTCACTGTCTGGTTACACATGCAGACATACTCAGAGACAGAAGCAACTGGGGAAAGGCCTTTGACGTTCCCTTCCATTAAATATTCCTCAAGTCCCCAGCCTGGTGACTTCATGTTGCTACAGCTTCTCCCAGGGCATCCACAAACCTGTTCCAGCTCCTGCTCATCTTTCCTGGCCACGTTTGAAGCCTCTGAACCCAATGAGATGAGAGGATGCTAACAAAACATTAAATCGCCAAGAAAATGTCACCACAACCCTCTGACCCCCTGCTCTGCCGAGAGACCGAAAGAACCCCAAATTCCCCTTTGCCACCTCCGATCTTCCCACCCCGATCCGCCCTCGGGCTCGGCGCTCGCAGGGCCCACAGGTGCCCGGCCGTGAGGCGAGGTCCGCGTGGGGCACGGCCGGGGGTGCCCCGGGCCCCGCTGGCGCTTACCTTGGCAAGGGGCACGTGTGCGGGACCTCGGGCCGCCTGCCCCGGGGATGGCGCAGGGAAGAGGCCGGGAAGCGGCAGGGAAGAGGCCGGGAAGCGGCGGGGAGCCGGCGGGGCCCCGAGGAGCCCCGGAGCGGGCGCGCTGCTCCCAGGAGAGGCAGCGGGGCTGCGGGAGCCCGGCTGGGACACGGCGCTGCTCAGGCGGCGGCTCCGGGCAGGGCAGCGCGCTGTGGAGCTGCTCCCCGCCGCGGCGTTACCATCTCGCGGTCCCGGCGAGCAGCAGCGCCCTCAGGCACGGCCGGCATCTCCGGCGAGGGCTGGGAGCGGCATCGCGGTGTGTGCCTGGGTGGGTAACACCGGCACCGGCTTCTCCCGAGGAAAACGAGCACCCCAAAGAGTAAAATGCAACACAGATGGAAAACAGGCAGGACCGCATTGAGAGATGCTTCTGGGTCAGGGCTGTGCCGCTTCCCCGGTCCAACAGCACCATCTCCTGGGTGGCCGTGGCCGCTCGCCCCAAAGCGAGCCCTGTAAGAACCTGGGCAGCTTTCCTCTGCCATCAACGTGTCTCGTCCATTTTCAGACACTATCAATATTTTTGCAACTGTTTCCTTTCACATCCTATTGCTTGTCTCTCATGAAGTATCACAGATGGATGAGTAAATAAAAATACCGAAGAATACTAGAATGTGTATATTTTTTTAATCAGCAGTACAAAGCATCCTTGAATCCTAGCCCTAAATCTGCTCTTTTCCTGAGCTGAGAAGGTTTAAATATGTATCCAGTCTTCATGGAGCACATCATGTGCTGCTTCTCAGAGAATGCCTATACTTTCTTCAAGGAAAAAAATCTACTTGAAGATCTGTTTAGAGTTTAGACAAGTGAAATGATGGGAAAAAGCAGAAACTATAGATTTCATAATATTACCATTCAGTGGGGAAATCCTATCTGACAAGTAGTATTTCAAAGATACTCCTTGTAGTGTGCATTTGAAAGCTCTAAAATGCTTTCAAATGCTTGTTGAGATGCACCCTGTAAAAGCATGTGGTTTTCACTCACTAGATCATAGGTTTAAGACTAAAGGCTCCAAAACTTTTGTATTTCAGTTTTTCTTAGTCTGCGAAGTGAAGATTTGTTTCACTGTTTTGAGGCTAAATTGTACATGAAATCTTTCATGCTTTGAAGGCTGTGCTTATATAAGTCAAAAAAGTTTAAGTTAATGATTTTTTTTAATTCAATACTCATCCAAAGCCCCTTTTAACTTAATTTACTGTTAAATGTCTGGCAAAATTTTACAGAAGCTCACCTTTAAAAGATTCTAAGTAGGTCCCTCATGCAAGTTTTAAGTTAGGAGGGACAATATGTAACTACAAATACAGACATACATGCCTGCACTTGTGCAGGAAGTCTCGTGGCTTTTTATATAAAATTGTTGCAAAAATGTAAAGAAAAAAATAATTTTCCCTGTTGTTTGCTAAATTAACATCTTGTTGATTACATACAGCACTGTGCATTCATCTCAGTTACACCCTATGATTACCATGGCTTTTATGGAGTGCCATGGTCTTTCCAACTGAAACCCTTTGCTCCTGGCCTACTCCCTTACTTCCAGAAAAACAAGGCATGACAAGAAACTGGATTATTGAAAAAAAGAAAAAAAACATTGAAAATAAGACCTGAATCCACTTAGCCATTTCAGTCCTATTTTCTGCGTAACTAAAACCTGCTTTCCCTGGGAGATTCCAGGGAAGGCCTTGAGTAGTTAAATCAGTGAGGCCATGATCAGGTCACATCAGAGACAGCACTGCTTTGACAGAGCTATTAAATGAAACAAGCAGCATCCCAAAGGAAAATCCAAAACCAGATAATGAATCACAGCCCTTTACAGAGCAGTGTGTTCACCTCAACTCTTTCAGCCAAAAAGCAAGCTTGGCCTATCACCCAGCACCATTAACAATCCAAACCCTTTCCACTCTCCTTACCTTTCCTTTGTCTTTGCACCTTTGCTCACAGGTCCCTTAACTTACAGATGACATGTATCTTGTAACTCATGAGTGTTTTTTTCTTCCACAGTCCAGTAATATGGATATTGAACAAACCTGTGTAAGAAGACCTGGTTTCTGCAGAAAGGACATCCGAATCAGATTGGACAGGGATTTATTGATCAGGCTGCCAGCTCTGCTTTTTAATATTGCCCTTCTTAGAGGCAGGCACTGCGAGGGTCTTGCTGGGATTCTTGGTGACAGCTCAGGAGAGATTTTCTTTGCTGCAATTCTTTGATTTCATGTTCTCAAGCTTGGTTGTTTTCCATGCACTTTGTTAGTATTGACAGGCTCCCAGAAAACTCCTGCCAAAGATTTCTAGCCTACTTTTTAAAGAGAACCAGAGAACTCAGTGAGAACATGGAAATAAGCCTACATATTTGTCAGACCTAAAATAAAGTCACTTAAGTATTTCAGGGCCGTTAGATGGTATAAAGTTATTTTTTTCAGAGCAGACAAGCAATGAAGAATAATGACCATGTCCAAACATTTGGTGGCAAAATTAAGGCAAGTCATTAAGGCTGAGAAACACACTTGCTGTGAAACCCCTTAATATGCCCTGAGCTGTTAACAGCTGTTTTCTCAGGAAAACAACTTTTGTGGTAATTGATTTTAATGCTCCCAACACAAAATTAGCAGCACAATAGCATGTGTTTGCAACCTGTTCCCTTCTGCTCCTTACAGGACCAGTTCAAGAAGAGCAAAGAAACATTATTCCCCGTTTTGGTGAAGGTTTAAGACAGTAGATCAGCTTTGGAATATGAACAATCTCATTTCCTTAAACCAAAGCACCTTGTTTCATGTCAAAGAGGTACGAAGTGCTAGCAAATACAAAATATTATATTAATGTATGATCTGGTGGATAACTTGGTCCACTCAGTTCAGCCTTTCAGCACAGCAGCAACACCAAGAACATCCTCAGAATAAAATGTAAATAATTACAGTAATGGTTTCCAGTTTGGTAAACACTCATACTGCGACCCTCTATTAGAGTAACAATCCCACATAAGTTTATGTGCATTCACAAGTACCTCCCTGCAAGCTCTCAGCAGGGCAATCCAACCAAGAGGGATCCAGCAGCATCTCACCAGAGGAGCAGGCAGCCAGAATTCCTGCCTGGCACAACACACAAGAGCACAAAGAGCAGGAATGGGACTGGCAGCTCCACACACCCAACCTTGATCCATAGAAGCCCTGCAGGTGGCAATGCTCCCACCCAGCCCTGCCCTATCCACCAGAGCAGACCCAGCTCACAACCAGGCAGCTTTGCCTCTCTCTTCACCAAAGATGGCAAGGGCAGGTCCCCATTTTGCTCTTGGCTGTCCTCAGCAACTTCAGTTGGCCTTCCCAAGGCATGCTCCTGACCGCTGTTACCTCTTTGGTCTTCACTCTACAGCAGAGGAACCCAGAATGAGCAAGCAGCTGCAGCAGCTTCCCCATCCCCTCCCTCACCTCCTGTGACAAGCTGCTCCTCCTGGGGGGACAGAAAGTCACCCTTTATTCCACAGAACCTGTCACATCCTCCTGACCAAGGATTCCTCATGGAGCTTCCAGCTGGCACCAGGCCCCCAGTGTGAGCTCAGCACACTCACTGGTACTCACCCCATACTCCAGTATTATCGGCTCCCTTCTCCCACTGCCTAAGAGCATGAGAAAAGCAGGTGCAAATCTCCTCTCAAGAGAGGCATGGGCTTTTTCCTCAAAAAAATCTGTTTCTCTGTAGCATCCCTTTGGGACTGGAAGCATATGTGCCCTTTTGCCTCTGGTTTGAGGGACAGCAGACGATGATGAGCAGAGTGCACAATACTGCCCACCTTCTAAAATGATCCCCCAGAACTAGTTTCTTGGGGAAAATACTCTCAGTCAACAACAAAATAAAGCTCTTTGTGAGCATCTGAAGTTTACAATTTAAGAAGATGGTAATTTTTTTTATTGCAGCTGGTTTAACATGATCATTTTTATCAATGTAGAACAACTGTTCATGCACACATTGGCTGGAAAGGTACAGCTTGCAAGGGAATGCAGGCAGAAGTCCCACTTTAATTCCCACTGTGGCTCTGTCACACACAGTTCATGGAATCACTGTTGCTGTTACTTGCTCAGTAACATGTTCCAGTCAGGTAGAGATTGATATAAACACCACTGTGTATGTTATGCAAAGGTTTAATCAAGTAATTAAAATCTGAAGAGGGGAAGAAAGTAGAGGAAGGAGAAAAACTTGCATGGTTTTTAAAAGCAGGAACTCTGGGAGAAAAATTTCACTGCATAGAGAATAAAGACTACCTGACAATGCTGAAATTTTCTTTATGTTAAATTGCTGGCAGATATTACTGAAAAATAGTCAGTTTGTGCAGAAAACTAGAGCTATTATAAAAAAGCAATTATGGGGGATTATTTTTTAATAGATTTATTTAGTATTCAGACTAAGAGTTAACTACTGAAGCAGAAAATAATCAAATTTTCTTCATTACCTTTTTGTTTACTGGGTACATTCATTTCAATAGGTCAACACAAATAACCAAAGACTTTTGAAATTTACTCTATTTTTAAACATTGTTTTACATTCAGAATGGCAAAAATGACTTGTGATTAGCCATAAGAAAGTTCATTTAATCCGAATTCAAATGCTCAGAACAAACCTTCTTTGATACCTAAAGCTTTTGCATGATGTGGTGTGGCACATGAACAGAAGAAATCCTGCCCTCACACCTCGGTGCCTCACAGCCCCAAGAGGAACCTCCTGCTACACAGGGACCACACAGGGACCTGCTGTGAGTGCCCACAACACACACACTGTACCTAATCCTGCTGACCCCGACTGCTTCACAATTATGCAGGGAGCCTACTGTTGTCAGTTTGGCAAATCCTGTGCAGAATGTTCTAGAATATCATCTCCACTGCTAGCTCCAGTGGGCAGGAGAGATTTAGAACCAGAACTTACATCAAATCTCTCCTGACTACAGGTTCCAGTCCTGTTCTCATCTTTCACTGACCATTTATAATTTCTTCTTTCTCCAGAATACGTTTTATATCCCATGCAGTGGAAAACATCCTAGGCTTCCAAAAGTAGTATCAGTTTCATTAGACATTTAAAATAAAGAGCAACTACTGTAGACAATCAACATAAAACACAGTTTATTTCCAACCATTTGCCTAATTCACATGCAGACTGGTTTTTATTAATTACACTGCATTTAAAAATAGCTTGGTTAGCTTTTAACCTTAGCAGTATTGCTATAGAGCTGAAGCTACACTGGTTAATATAATTTCTCTTCATTTAGAGAAATGTGGTTAGGTAGGTACTGAACACTTCAGAGACTTTCCACTAAGAAATATTTATCCATTCAGTAACTTTCTGCTGCACTCACCTTACCCACATGAACATTTGATCTGTAAATCCCATGTTTGAAGACTGATTCTCCTGAGCACATCAGGAGAAAGTCAGGAGAAAACACTTGGAAACACAACAAATATAAAAACATAACAAGCAAATAATACAAGATTACAGTAATAACTGAAGTATTCTCCTGTACTATTTCAAGCTAGAATACCGAAGCCTTAAATAATTCCCACATTTTAGCACTGACACAGAACTCCCATACACAGAGTATATAAGCACGGGGAAAAGCAGTTTTGCAAGAGGTAGAAAAGGTTTTATAAAATATTCAGGCACAATTCTTAGCAGCGTTAAAAGCCATTAGAAAGTTACAAAGTAATAATGACCACTATACAAGATTTGTACAAGTTCTGTTTATTTTTACCCTTCAGAATAAAAGTATATTTCATGCACTCTCATATAATCTTTTTTCTCCTATATTGTTGGAAAACTGATTTTCTCCTATACTGTGTGTGATTACACAGGTTTTACAGGCTCTCAGGAAGTCTTATCACCAGAAGTTAAACAGAAAAACAGATGCACTATTACTTAATGCTTTTTCAAGAGAAGCAAGGGAATGCAAATGCTGTTTGTATAGGTTCATGTATCAAAGAACAGACAATCACACATGTAAAACCCATAAAAATATTATTAGTTCTTTTGGTTTACTCCCACCTCAATGAAGAAGAGCGTTTTTAGAAGTGAACTTTTTTAAAACACAGATTTTCACAAACATTTGCTTTACAGTGCAGTGGTTATACTCAAATTTTCACAATACCCATAAATCAAAATACCAAGATCACTACATTTACCATGAGCTAAGAGACATTCACTTAGTGTCAGCTCAAACAGATGCTTTTCTTGACCTAAAGTATGTAAGGCTTTATGGGCAACAAGTTCTTATCAAAGATTTGCTTTATTCGTGTCACAGCATTTTGTTTTTCTCATGTTACTTTTTCTCTTGGTCTTTTTCTGCATCCAGCAGCGCTGAACGGATTCCCAGTTTCTTCAGCTCTTCTACAAGATCTCCATTCTGGTGCATCTGGAGGAGTATATCACAGCCACCAACAAATTCACCATTGAGGTACACTTGTGGGATGGTAGGCCAGTTGGAGTAGTTTTTTATTCCTGAATAAGAAAAAACAAAATGATTAGAGGTTTCCCTCCCTCTCTTAATAGAATGGTATTTTAAAAGGAAAGCATGGCTTCCACCTGACTCCACCACTGACATTCCAATTTTCCCATAAAGGCAAAAAGATATCTACATAACAAGAGCACTATCAGAAAAAAAAACTGTATTAAAGTTAGGTTTGTTTCTCACAAGATATGAAATATGAAGTCAGCTCCTGTACTGACTTCAAGCAGGAACTGGAGAAATATATCTCTCTTTACTCCCAACAAGAAAACATGACTTTCAATCAATTACAGAAAGGAGAAGTATTGAAAAATATTGAGAACTGTTTACTTTCTGTTGTATTTCCCAGAGGGACTTTTAAAATACTTTATACTCTTACTGAACTCATACAGTTACACTTATTCCTGCAATTTCAGCTGCAAGATACATTTGCCCCTGTAGAGGCCTTATGAATTTCAAATTGCTTTATCTTTCAATGCCAGACCTTCCAGCACATGGGAGGGGCACAAAGGCTGAAGTCTTTTTAAAAGTGCTCATTTAACAAAACACAGCTCTAGTCACAATTATGAAGTACAGAACTAAAGTTTAGAACTATACTTCACAAAAGGCAAATGTAAGACCACCCAAAAATATAAAGTGATCAGCTGATACACACTGGAACAGCTTGTACTTAGACATCACAAGAAATTACACAAGAATCTTTGTATCTAACTTGCCACTTATACAAAGCCATCATTTCTGTAGCAAAGGAAATAGCTAAAACCTACTGTGTCTATTTTTATAACACAACCACAAGTATTCGATTAGATGACAAGTTTTGAATTCAACATTTTTATGTATTTTCAACATGGAGTGCCTGGATTTTTTCCAACAAAGGCATGAAAACAAACTTAAGCCTACAGAGGCACCTTTTCAGAACATCAGAGCCCACTCACCTTGGAAGCCAACCCCTCACCAACAAATATTAGACCTGAGTAGCTGATAGCACAAGAGAACTTGTTTTCCCCTAAGAAAACATTTTAGCCTCTAGAGACTAAAAAACAACACCCCCCCCCAAAAAAAAGCAAAAAAAACCATGAAGGTTATTAAAAAATAACCATGAAGGTAAAAAATAACCATGTAAGGAAATTATGCTCGCTTTATTGGAACTTAAACCACATTATTTTTTAGTAAATATGTAAAAGTGGAAATACAGTGTATATACTTTTATACTTAATGTATAAAAGATGCTATATAGCTAATAATTAATACCCCTTAGCAAAATACAATATGCTTTAAAAATCCACTAAAATAATAGCAACCTAGAAAAAAAGGGTGTTGTGACTAAGGGTTTCTAACCACAACATAAGTCAGCTAAGAGATTTTATTCTGACTTTAGATTTTGTGTGTGGACAACCACTCTTTCATAAGCCCAAAACAGAAAGTTTAGCATATAAATCAAGGCCAAAGGGAACCCATAACCATCTAAACTCTATCATCACCACATGCAGTTTCTTCCTTGGTTTGCACAACTTTTAAGCTTTGATGTCAATTTCCACTTAGCAATACTTTTCTTAAATGCTCTTTGGCCTTAAACTGCCCTAAATATCCTTTAATATATCAAAGTTTTAATTAAAAACTATGTTCCATGATTAAGACATGCCTAAAGATGACTCTCATCAAAGAGCCACTGCAGATATGAAATAGGGCTCATTTTTCTTAAGATACTGCAATGCTAAACATGAATTGAGAACCAAGGGCTCTGCATTATAAACCTTCTGCTAAGGAGCATTCCAAGGTAATATTTACACCAACAATTCTTTCATAGAAATATTTTCTTCAAGGACCCAACTGCACACACATACAAGCACTGATAGCACTGTCAAGGACCTATCCAGCTTCAGATAAAAACAAGAATACCATGAAGCTCATTTGCTGTGTGTGCTGCATTTCTTGTGCTGGACAAGCTGCTTTAAATGCCTCAGTGCTGGGGCTCTCCAGGTGACAAACTGAACCCTCCCCCCCAGGGCAGCACCCCCTGACACTGCTGCACTGGGCTTACAGCAAGTCAGGGCTGCAATTGCTGCACTTGGGGTGCACCTTTCTGATGATTCTTTGGACATCCCAAAGGATCTCCATCCCCTCTCTGCAGACTGGCTCCTTGCTGTACTTCAGAAGCTGCAGCTGCTGCTCTGAACCTTTGTTTATTTTGGAAAAAACACTCCACAGGTCAGGGTGTCAGTCTGACAGCTCTGGCAGCACATTTAAGGTAAGTGTAAAACCAGGATTGGTGCAAAGAGCTACAGAAACGGGTACCCAGCACATTCCCACCCCTCCCCAGCTCCAGGTACCAATTCTCAGCCTCCCTTGGCAGCATTAGCACTAATGAAGGATGGGCCATGGCAAAGAACTGAATCAAGCAACACTCATTCCTACCATACTTGCTCCAGAAGAGCAACACATTTTCATAGATATCACAGAATCATTAAGGCTGGAAAGGACCTCTAAGATCACCAAATCCAACTGTTAACCCAGCACCATCATTTACCAGTAAACCATACCCCCAAGTGTCATATCCATTTGCCTTTTAAACACTTCCAGGGATGGAGATTCCAACACTTCCCTCTGCAGCCTGTTCCAAAGCCTGAGTACCATCAGCACTGATACAAGCTTTACTGAGGGAAGGGTAGCCAAGGGTGGGAGAAAGGATCAACAACACCTGCTTGGCAGCATCCCATGTTTAGATACTATAGAGACAGCAATGAAAATAATCTGAGGGTGAACTACCCAAACCATCAATTTTCCAGTATGTAATCTCAAATGTCTCTGTCTCAGTGACTGGAACCAGTCTAACACTGTCCATTAGCTGAGAGCCAACTTAGAGAAACCTGAATTGCCATGGAGCCCAAGAGAGGGCCAAGGTGTCTTAAACCAGCTTTGATAAGGAAGGATTTGTGTCAGGGAAGTGTATCTTCAGCTCAAGTTCAGACAGAACACATGAAGTACCAATAACTTTTTTTTCACAGATGTGAGCTTTCTGGTAAAGAGGCAAGCAGGGGAGGTGTTTTAGCCTTACAGCTTGCCATATTTTAGCACAGTGTATATTTCACCAATTGAACTATAGCTAAAAATAAGGTGTTTCAACAGATACAGGCAAGAAACCAACAAGCAATCCAGACATGCCTGAACTACCCTTTCTCCAGCAGCCTGCCCCTACTACAAATGTATAAATGCACATTTATTCAAACACTGAAGTTCGGTTCAGGTGTATAGTAGGAGTCCTAGTAAAATATCTGTATTGTATAAGTGGCCTTGCCCCGATCCTAGTTGTTCTAAATGGGCTGCAGCTGTGATGTCCTTAATTGGGCAGCAGCTGTGGCTAATGAAGATAACTGGGATAAAAGGGGGTGGATTGGCTGGGTAGGGAGAGCCTTGGAGGAGCCCTGAGGAAGAAGCAGGAATAACACTGCTGTGAAGAGCTGTGTGTGAGAAAACCACTCAGGAGGTATGGGACTCTAGAAATATGATAACAACACAGGTGAACACAAAGCTGGTGGCCAGCTCTCTGATACACAGATCTCCTTGCAGATCAGTCCTTTGCTGATTTATTTGATACTTGCACAGCTAAAGGTTCCACAGCCCCTCACCAGCCCCCATGCAGAGCAGATTAGGCTCACAGGGAGAGCCTAGCAAAGGCTCAGATGCTGCATATCTAAATGTTTGGCACTGAGGCCAGATCCAGCCCTTCAGGCAGTCACTGCTAGAACACAGTTGGCAACTTAGACAACTGCAACTTTGAGCAGCCCTGTCCTCTGCTGTGTCAGAGATTGCCACCGCAGAAGCAGGCACATCCTCACATCCTGGCTTTTTAGGGTGAGTAGGTGACACAGCTGAAGCAGTACAACAATTCTGTGGCTGTGCCATTCCCCAGCTCCTCAAAGCTCCATTCTTCATGCTGGCTCTGGCACTCAGCTCCCTGTGCAAACTGCTGCTTCAACTTGCAGGCCCAGTGATCCAGTTAATAAAATGAGCTGGCCCTGTGCACAGCTGGACAGGTGCCAAAGCTGGTGCATGGAAAGGACCAGAACAACTCCTTTAAGCACCTGAGAACCAGCAGGATATTGTGCAAGGGCACACTCTGTGACTGCATTCTGTGTAGCTTAGACACTGGAGGGCCTGATCAGGACACTAATTTCAATTTAAAGCTCTGGTAGCCAGGAGGGCAATAACCTCTCTCCTTGCCTAGCACAAGCCCAAGTTCATGTGGAGGAAAAGTTTAAGTTACATAAAAAGAAAATACTATCTACTCACATGGTCAAGTGCTCAGGGCCTTATAAAGGCACTGCCCATTCAGAGGCTCGCTAAAGTCCCCTCAACCAAAAGTAAAATGCTGATGGTTTGATTTCAGAGTTTTGTTTCCTCCTTTTTAGTTTATGAATTGTGAGAAGAGATAAGAGTTTGTACTAGCAAACTGTACAATTAATAAATTCAGATATGTAAACCAAGCTTAGAAAATTACCATGATTCACCTGAACAAAATCAACCTTCAGTAACAAAAAGATGTCATTACACAGAAATTCCAGTATCTAAGCTTTTATACCATACCAACTACTATAATTGTGAATTGAAAAGCAAACAAGGACTGGAAAAATCAGCCTTTTAGCTAAGAGCTAATAAAAAACTGAGTTAGTCAGATGACACCAAAAACAAAGGAGAACAAAGTCACCTGATACATGCCAGCACGTGGCTTTACAGCACAATTTAGTGTGTTCTGGGCAAGAACTGTTAATGCCACACACATACAAGACTAATTACTGTGTACTTGCATGTATTTTTTGTTTAAAAACTTTCTCAAATAACCACATAAAACCTCAACAATCAGCCATGCTCATTGAAGAGGGAAACATGAAAAGCATTACCAGAACAGATTACTAGCTTTCCTCAATGACAAAAAACCTTATATAGAATTGCTACTACCACCTGTGCAGTAATGGTGAAACTATTACTAAGTATTTCTTGTGCAAATGATTAACATAAATTTGCACTTTATCAGGAGAATCCCAGCAGGCAGTGCCAGCTGGGAATCAAGTGGTGCAAGTCCAAGCCATACGTGAAATTTCACCATACTGTTCACAGGGAAGACAAAGCCTGATAATGAAGTATTTCAGGGTCTTTAATGCAGCTCTCTATCTCTGACCCAGGCAGGGCAGGGTGGCACAAAGAGCCCGATCTCCAATCAGCACCCTGCACCCACAACTGCGCTCTGCTGATAACTGAGACCTCCTGAACACTACGAGGGTCACAAAAACCAAACCAGGGCGTCTGGGCAGCAACCTCAACGGCACATCTCTGCAATACACTCCCAGTTCTACCAACACCAAACAGAATCACAGAATTAATTAGGTTAGAAAAGACCTCTGAGATCATCGAGCCCAACCCATGACTGAACACTATCCTGTCAACTGGACCATGCACTGTGCGCCACGTCCAGCCCTTCCTCAAACACCTCCAGGGACGGTGACTCCGACACCTCCCTGGGCAGCCCATCCCAATGCCTGATCCCCCCTTCTGAGCAGAAATTCCTCTTAGTATCCAACCTAGGCTCCCCTGGCACAACTTGTAACTGTCCTCTTGTCCTGTCGCTTGTTGCCTGGGAGAAGAGGCCGATCCCCGCCTGGCTACAGCCTCGTCCATGCAGTTCCAGAGTAATAAGGTGGCGGGTCCCGTGCACCATGGACTCCTGCAGGTTAAACACCGCCAATCCCCCTCCGCCGCTCCTCCCAGGACACGGCTCCGCTGCCCTTCTCCCCACGATCTGGCCTCATTAGAAAATAGCCCAGCCCAGCCCACCCAACAAAGCCAGAAGAGCCAAGTTACAGGCGGGCCAAGCGGGCAGGGCCGCTCCCGCAGTGCCCGAGGGCGCTAAGCCAAGCCCGCCCTGCCGGCAGCTCCCGAGGGCCCTTCCCCAGGACAGCGGCCCGGCTCTGCCCGGCCAGGCCCCGCGGAGGCGGCACCCAGAGGTGACCCGGACGCTGACCTTGGCGGAGGTCGGGGTCCTGCAGCACGTCGTGGGCGCGGTAATCCTCCACGCCGTGCAGCCGCAGGATCTGCACCACGGCGTTGCTGAAGCCGCAGAGCGGCTGCGCCGGGCTGCCCTTCATGAACACCACCACCGGGTGCTCCCGCACCAGCCGTTCCACCGCCTCCCGCGACCCCGAGCCGCCGCCTCCCTCAGCGCCGCCGCCGTCCCCGGCCGCCTGGCTGAGCGGGCGCCCGGCCCGGCCCCGCAGAGTGACGCCGGTTCCGAGCCGCCATGCCGCCCTCAACACCGCTCTCATCGCCCCGCCGCCGGCACCGCCGCACAGCGCCCGCACCGCCCGCCCATTGGCGCACGGCGCGACGGGCCGCCGGAGAGCTTCCTCCGATAGGCGCAGGCACCCGCCAATCAGCGCGCATAGCCAATAACGCTGAGAGACAGCGAGACCCGTCCCGCCCAGCAACCCTGAGGTGGCTCCGTTTTCCTAGTGGAGGGAACAGAGCGGCTGCGACTGCATTGGGAGAGGAACCTGTCAATCAACCGTGAATCGATTAATCCCGCCCCCTCCCCGAACGCGATTGGTCAGACTGCCCCGAGGCGGGGCTTTTCTCGGGATGCTCGGGGGGCGATTGGCGTAACGTTCCTTCCGGTTCCGGGGAGCGGCCGCACGCGGGGCCCGCTGCCAGTCCGTGCGCCGTCCCCAGCATGGACGGTCCGCGTTTCCGCCATCCCCAGCATGGACGGGCCGCGCTTCCCCGCTTTCCAGGGTGGACGGGCCGCGCTTCCCCTTCTGCACCCCCCGTCGGCTCCGCGGGGAGCGCCGAGGCGCACGGCGGGGAGCCGCTGCTGGGCTCAGCCTCTCCCTTCGGAGACCCCCGGGCCGTGCCGGCGCCGCCGGCCCTCGGGCGGTCTCTGGGTTTTATCCCGCCGGCCCTTTGGTGGTGGAGCCCCCTCGGGCCGGGGCTGGCTGAGGGCCAGGGCAGATCCCTACAGAGGGGCCGCCGGCTGTGCGGGGTGAAGCCGCGGGGCTGGAGCGCGCTCGGTGGCAGCGGGGAGGCCGCTCTCGGGCCAGCAGCGCCGTTCTGTCGGCACCTTCTGCCCCCGTAGTCGGCTGGGGCTGTGTGTGGGCAGCCGGCAAACTGCTGCATGGGGCTGTCTCCTTCCTGGCTTTGGCCGTGTCCGGGGAACGATTGGACTGCGTTCATTTGCCCGAGTCTGGTTGATTTCTGATGGGATAAAGCAAGCGGTTTGTCCCTGAGAAAGCAGCGGTGCTGTGCGTGCTCGGGCTTGGTGCTGATGGGGGAGAGCCGAGTGGTTTTGCACAGTTTGACCTTTTCTCCCGAGCACCTGGCAGGGGTGGCAGCGGGATGGGAAAATGGGAGCAAGATCGGGCTGGTGCCTGCGCAGCGGGACGGTGCAGTCGGTGATGGAGCAAGGGCAGAACTGCCTGATGTGGCCAGAGAAGGGCTGGGTTTGGAGCGTGTCCTGCAGCCTGGCCTGTGCCGCCAGCTGTGCTCGGGCTCCTGGGCACATGCCGAATTCTTTCCAAGAACTTGGCGCAGAGCGTGGCGGTCTCCTAAAGCAGCAGGGCTTATCCTGTAAGTAGAAGAAAATGTTGATGAGTTTTCCTCTGTGCTAAATACAGTCTGTCACAAATAACAAGTCACAGTGTATTTTGAGTACTAATTTATATTGCAGCTGTAGCATCTGGACCTTTGGTATATTAATGACCATTTGTGTTATTTATATCTGTAAGGAAAAGAACTTTTACCATCCAGTTCTGTTCTTGTGAGAGTTTTGCAGACCAGCTTATTTTCAGCATTCAGAAGAGTGCTTGCCTAATTCTTGTTTTTTGTGGAATCCAGCTGATGCTTGAGTGACAACTTTGTTTTAGTTTTTTTGAAGCCACCCTCAGGATCATTTCTCTTGCATTTTATTTAACTTTATTAAGAACAGATTCCAAAGGGAATTGTTGCAAACGTGCCCTCTGCCATCCCATGTGAATAGGTTATGAATAAGTACAGTGTTGCTGCAGTATTTAAAAGTAGATGTATTTATGAGGAAGCACTTTTAATCTGAAGGCAAAGTTGATATGTTGTGTTGCTGATGAGCACCATGTATTTTGTGAGTTGGTGGGTTTTGCTTTCAACAAAACATCACAAGCTGTGGTGATCAAGACACAGAGCAGTGTTTGCTTTCTGTGGTTAATATGTTGTGATTGACATGGTGAAGGTTGTGAAGTATAAAAAAAATGTCCTGTCCATGGTAGATGGAACTGCAGTAACTTATGCAGAGCAAAAGTATGTTTTCCTATTTGTTGGACTGTTTCAATATGGAAAGACATAAAAAGTGCTAAGTGTAATATCCCAAGGGGTCTCCTTTGTAATTTTAATCCAGTATAAAGATTCCTTGGGAGTCAGAGTGGAATTAAATAGAAATTGATGACAAGAAAGATATCTTTTTATTTTTAAAGACAACTAAGTGTTTTCTTTCAATGAAATATTGGGCTAAGAACAGAATACTGTGATATTTGCCTTCCTTAATTTTGTCCTTGCTATTCCTACAAAGCTCATTAAAAATAAGTAACACAAAGACATCATACTCAAGTGTAACAAACCCTTGTGAGTATACACGCTTTCAGAAATCACGAAGAGCTGCAGTTCAATCCTCTGTAGTCCAAGAGGTGCCCCTGGTTGCTGTACCCTGGGCACACCAGGCTTGCAGAGAGAGCAGCGGGAGGAAGCCGAGGCACGGCTGCCCGAGCAGCCGCAGCGTGCGCAATATTCCTCCCACAGCTGCCACCCTGTTGCCACGGAGGTAATGACTTCTCCCGTGTCATTATTGATCTACCAACAGTCAGAGCAATTTGGCAGTCTGATATTGTTCAGCAAATAGAGTGATGTCTGCTGAACACTGAAAAAACTGCTATAAAATGCTGGGAAGCTTCTCAGAAGTCTTGTGTACTAGGCTAAACAGAAGTACTGGATTTGTAGTTACTGTAGTTTTATGAGATTGGCCTATGAGATATTAAGCTTAACAGAATAAAATATTTAGTATGGTCAAATACTTTTGGATTACGCAACATGCAGCACTCAATTAGAGGATAAATACTTTCACCTTTTGATAAGACTTAAAACAATTTGTCCATGTACACTCTAGAAACAGATAATTATGTCACCAGGTTCCATCTTCTGTTAGTCTAAGTGAAGCTTTTTGTGTTTTCCAGATAATGATTTAAATCATCTGTTCAGAAGAAACATTAATGGGATTTGCAAAGACTCCTGACATTTTGCTGATGCTCCTGTTAGAAGACCTCTCACCTCATTTTGGAAACACTAATAAAAGCACCAGTATTCAAACTGCAGGGTTTAATTGCTCACAGTCAGTCATAAACTGAGTTAACATCAGGCATTCTGCTGCAGAACAGAATTATGATTTATAAGTTTGTGGTTTGTTCTCACATGGTGTACAAGGAGGTGGACATCCAAGAATGGTACTGTCAGCAAAAGGGTTTTTATTTGTTTTTTAAAAGGGTAGGGCTAAGTTAGCTGGGGAGAAAGAAAAGTCTCATTTCAGCTTATCGGAACAGGACATGTCTTCATGTTCAAGTCTGATATCTCTGTGTCATTCTGAGTTGTGGTAGTGACTGGAAATGAAGTTCCTTCTTGTGCCCTAACAATTGAGCTCTATTTAGCTGGGGTTTTTTTTGTTTATTGAAGTTTTTAAGTGGGATAGCTTGAGCTCCACCTGTTTTGCAGTAATCTCAGTGTACCATTGTGGTATCATCTGGCAGCACCAACATATCCTCAGTTTTGCGAGCATTATGAGTTTTTAAAATGTGCTTACAATTCTGAGCTGCCTAAATAGTGAACACTGAAAACACATCTGTGAAATGTTCCTGGTTATTTTGGAAATGTGCTGGTTTTAAAACGTTGTACAAAAAACAGCAGAAATATAAAAATGCTGTGGGGGTTTTACGGGGAAAAAACTGACATTTTGAAATCTGAACTGTACCTAACTTCCTGTTGTGGGTCTGACCTGGAGATTTATAAGCAAGTTTGTTTCTGAGCTGGATTAAGCTATATCCATAGATTAAGGAAATCATATCCATGGATTTATGGCATATTCCCAAGAGTGTTTTCATTAGCCTTAAAATATAGTGTTCCATTTCATAAATGAGATCAGTGAAGAATATTTACAAAGTGACCTGTATCAGTTTAACTGATGGGGATAAACATGACCTAAGGCTTGATTTAAACCATGTAAAGAGCTTTGGCAGAGAGGGGTCATGGTAATCATCCAAGGAGACATGTCTGAGCCCCACATTTAAGAAATAGAATGGAAGGTCATGTTCAGGCTTGAATGTGGACCTTTAAATGAGGCACTCTTGAGACTTCATTTATTCTTAATGACACTGATGTCACTGTGTGCCTCTTTGCACTGAGCTTTGTGAGTTGTGACACTGTCTTGAAGCAAGGACAAGTAGTATGGCCTCTGTAATAGAGGAGCAGATTTATTCTTTGGGACAAGCAAGCTGCTTGCAATTGTTCTGGCATATGAAAATCTGTTAGATCCCAGTTTCTGACTTGCAGATGGTAGTGGTTCTTGAGTCTTTCAGTATTAAATAGGAAGCATAATTTTATATGTATCTGTTTCCATGCAGAACTAAGAAATACTGCCTCTAATGAGAACACCTCTGGCCTCTTTTCATCCAGGAATTAGGAGTGCTAAAATCTTTGATGGGCCTTAGAAAAAGATTGGGCAAGCTCAAGAAAAAATTGATCTGCCAAATATAAAGATGCCATTATGGTATCAAGTCCTGAGCCATAGAAGGCTCAGTATATGCCACAGCAGAGATGGCCATGATATACAGAGTATCATCATACAATTTAATGAAGCTTCAACCCGTGCAGAGTAACCCCATACCCCTTTAGAAGGCTGCAAGCACATACCCATGCAGAGTAACACCCTATCACTTCAGAAGGCTGCAATTGTCTGCTCATCTTGTTCTTCAGCCCAGCCTTTTATCCCCTCATGTTGATGCACTGCCCCTGTGTGTCTCTGTTCCCTTGGTGGTTGGTCAGTGCCCCTGGGCCCTCCAGGGCTCATTGCTGTCAGTGCTGCTCACCTGCTCCTCACAGCTGTGCCCGCTGGGGATGAGGCTGGGCCAGCCCCACTCCCAGTCACCACAAACTCTTCCTACAGCTGGGGAGTGGGACTGGAACTATGTGCATGTCCTGTTCTCTGATTCTTGTACCTACAGCTGGGCAGTGGGACTGGAACTATGTGCATGTCATGTTCTGTGCTTTCTGTGCACTCACTTTTGTCCAGTGTCATGGAAACAGCATCTTGGTCTCTGGTATGGTAATTTGTACAACTGTATTTTATTTGAAGTGCTGGAAGTGTCTTGGTTTTTAGTAAGGCTGGGAAAACCCCAGGGCACTCACTGCCTGTAAGGAGGATTCTTGTGTCCCAGGTAAGGTTTACCAGCACGCTCTGTCACAGCAGTGGTGACAGGGACGCTTTCATTGGCTCAGTTTATTCTAAAAACGTGCAGGTGCAGTGAGGCACAAGAGCATCTGCGATTATCGAGCATGTCGTGACCACGAGGGGGCCCTGGCAGCTCCGGTCAGAGTTACACACTGACCACAGGGGCAGGGCTGATTGCTTGGTGCCTCAGTGGTTACATCCCTTCTTGTTCAGCACTTCTGAATTAGCTTGCCTCTTATATATATATATTTTAGTTACAGTATTTTGCTAAGTAATTTTGAGAAATGCATCTTGTTACAAAAAATCAACACTGGCTATTTGATCTCCTCTGTGGCAGAAGGCAGACAGTACCAACCATGTCATCACACGTGAGTTTTCATCTGTATGGACAATTTCCCCAAGTAAAAGTTCAGGAGTTTTGCACACATCGCTGTATTTGTAAAGTAGAAAGAATTGGTATGAAGAATCTTAATTATAAGGTTTTTTGTATATCTTAAAGAGTTTTTAAGCTTGGTACTACAGTATTTCAATAAAGATTTTATTTCTTTGCACACCTTTTATTCTTTCATTTTTTTCTAGGAATATGTGTTTGTGAAATCAGCAGCTGCTTTGAACTTGCTGTGCTTTAAATCCCTGCCTGCTGACCACAGATACTGATGTGTGTATGTTAAAAGTGGCCATGAGTACAGTAGGACTGTTTTTGTACTTGGTCTGTAGAGTTTTTATGTGATGTGAAGAAAAACAGAAACACAGAAATGCAGAAACCTAAAATGGGAGAGGAGGAGTGGGTGTGCTGGGCATGCTTGTATTTGTAATGTGTGGACTCAAACATGAAGCACAGAGTAAAAGCATCTCTTGTGGGAGGCAAACTCCTAAAGGGGAGCCCAGAAACTTGAATTTTTAGATTGATACAGTTAATTAAAAAGAAAAACTTGTAAAACCAGAAATAACAATATACAGATAAAGGAGATTTGGGAGGTTTTGATGTTCTAAAATGTTTTTATTCTCTGTTTCTGAAGTATGAATATGTGTATCTTTTGAAAATCTGACTTTTCAAAGAGTACTTCCAAATGCTGCACAGAGATACAGTGATTTTCATTGCTCTCACTGTGTACATGCAGTGGTTTTATAACTGCATCACACAAACAGTTTTTTTGGGGGACAGTTCTTAACTATGTGCTTTAGAGGGCAAGCAGTTCTTTCATGGAACAAGCAGCTTCTCCAAAAATGCAAGCATATGCATATTTCCTAAATTTCCTTTAAAATAATTGCATGCTTTCTCATGCTTCCCTTTAAGTAAATGTCTTGCAATTCAGTGATTGAAGTTTCCATCCTGCAGTGCTTTAATGTTTCCTCTGAAGTTCATAGTAGCCTTCTTCCCTTGCTAATATCCATGGCAGCTGGGATTGCTCCCCAGCCTCGACATAGCTGGCAACTTGCAGGGTAAAGAACTGGGCCCTGAAAGTTGTGTGTCATTTAATTGTAGCAGTTCTGGGGCTTGTATAAAGGCCTGCTTTATAATCAGCTTGACTTCATTTTAAACAGACAAACAAAAGCATTTTCAGCCTGGGAAAAAGCTCTGAGTTTCAGAACAATCACTTTCCTTGTCACAGTGATGCTCAGATCCCTCTGAATCATCCTTGGACTCCCTTTCTTATCAGTAGCTCTTTTGCTCTTTGTTCACATGCTACTTTTCCATCCTTGCTAGTCCTGGGAAACAGGAGGAGACAAAAGTGTACCCTCACAGCTGCTTTCTGTCACTGTACTTCAGTTTGAGACAATCAGAGTAAGTAGATCTGTGCTCTGTTTTAGTTTCATGCTTGACTACTGTGGTGAATGATTTAAGGTCTGTGTGCCATGGAAGGACGAAAATAAAACTAAAAACTTCCTAGATGGAAAGTCCTTCAAACACTGGCATACAACAGTTTTTTTGGTGCAGTATGTATTTCCAATCCCTTAAAAGACTAGATCTAAACAAATTGTTCTACAAACCTATCATGTCTAGGAGAAGGGAGACTAATATTGGTGAAAGTGTAGCTCCAGACTACTGTGAGTCTCAGAGAAATCGGTATAACAAAATTGTATTTGTGTGGGAAGGGAAGCAAGGAATAACTAATTATGGAATGTCATATATCAACAGTTGTCTTTCTTCTCTCTTCAGGGGACTTCAGAGAATATTTTCTTAAAGTAATTGTCAACAGCTCCTATAATTAAAAAAAATTGTGGAGAGTAGTAAGGAAGAAAACCTAATGCAGTCGAATTGCACATATGAGATTTGGCTTCAAATCCTGGTTTTCATGGAGTCTTGGCTTCCCCTGGTTCATTTGCTGAATGCCAATGGGGGCATTGCTGTTAGTTATAAAAGTTAGCACTGCATCTTCCTAAACCTCCAGCCAACCTTCCATTTTGCTGCTGCTCCCTTCACACTTTCAAAGCACATCAAAGAGGCCCCTTTAGGTACTGGAAGGTGCTCTAAGTTCTGCCTGGAACCTTCTCTTCCATTGTGACCCTGCCTGTGTGTTGCTCAGTAAACTGCAGTGTGTTGCCTCAGGCTGTCAGGGTAATTGATCAGGACTGGACTTCTAGGCCAGCACTGAGAGTTCACTGGATGTGACCAGACTTTGAGTGTATCACAGCATTTGTGAATTTGAAAATGGGGTAGTTCTTACTGAATGTAATTGGAATTACAGTGTCCCATTTGCCCTGCATTTCTGTTCCTTAGTGTTGAATTTGCTCTCATTCAGAATAAGCCCAGCTTTTCCCAGCTTTTCTTGATATTTGAGGTCAGTTGGGATGAAAAAGGTGTTATTTTTCTGCCAAATTTAATGCAACAAAAAAAACTGGCTGAACTCTGAAAGTGACCGGGTGTCAGGACTGATCCAATAGCAGCACAAAGTTGTACTTTCCTGTGGAGGTAGTCAGTCTGTGTTCAGGTGTGGAGCTAAATTAGAAAAAAGGTAGAGTCCAGCATATGCAACAGGGAGAAAATGAAATTCTGGGTTTAAGTCCATGTGGTCTCTGGGTGAAGAAAAACCAGAAAGTTCCCCTGGTTTAACAGTGTGGTCCTTGGCCTGGTGCTCCTGAGGATCTGTTGCTTTGTCATCAGCATTTAGAGTTCTGGATTCCTCACTAACTGAGGAGAAGTTCTTGTGTAGCAACTCCCCCCACCACCCACAAAAGCTTTCTGTCAAGCAATGTGAAATGTCTTGTAGCCATAACACAACACACAAAAAATGCTGAGAAGCTCCAATATTGAAACCTCTCAGGCTAAAGACATGTCATGGTATGCTGCACAGAAATGTTACTCTGCCAACAAATGCTGTCCCTCCCACCCTGACTGCCATGTGACTCATTATTTGACTATATTGCTCTACCCAAGCAAACATAAAGGAAAACATCCTAATATCTTGTAATAGTAGCTTGTCATCAGTCATGAGCATGAATCAATGGGTGTGTTATACTAATAAGAGAGAGCAGCTACCCTGCAGCATTTTAAGTGGTTCTCTGATACCCTGCAGACATCATGCAGGCCCTCCTGTGCAGTAATCCATGCCAACACTTTTGTTGCATTTGGTGCTTTCCGCCCAGTCTCTTGGGCATTCTGCTCATCACAGGAAATGCCTGAAAATGCTGTATATTCACTGACTAAATACTTGTGGTTTGGTTTATAGGCCAGGCTAACTGCTTCTAAAAATATATTCCTTTCTTCCAAAGAAAGAGAGCTAGGGCTGCTGTTTGTTACTTTTCAAAGCCCCTCTACTATTCCACGCTGCTTGCAGTCATTCTAACCTCTCCTTTGTCATTTAGGTGTGGTTTGTGGGCAGCTTTTTATTGTTTGAGTAAGGCACTGAATGCTCCTTTACTTAATGCCTGCTGTTTGCCTGTGTGTAGGGATTTTTCTAACTCAGCATGTACAAGCTGTTTGAGGGAGTAGAATCAGATCCATGAAAGCCTCCACATGGGGAATTGCAGAAAAGGAGCTTAATTCAAGCAATTTTTAGATACAGTGATGTATTGTCCCCCACCAGCAAGCTTTCTGAATACAAGGGGTTTAAAAGATCTGGGTTTGCAAAGTAACTTCCTAAGGGGTGGTTTCCTAAGGAATTAATCTCTGTCATTAACAGTGTTCATCTACTCACCATGATAACTGAACCTGCTTTCTTAAGGCAAATTCACAGAATTTTATGTTCTTTGTCATCTACCTATTCTAGACACATTCCTTTGGAGTGTAACCCTTCTGGATTGTATCCATTTCCTCACACTATTCCAAAGGCCATTGAGAGATAGTCAGCTCTGAATTACCATGGGCAAGGGCAGTTGCATAGGCATAGATTCAATTTTACACATTGTCTTTATGAACTTCCTCCAAGTAAATAGTCTGTCAAAAGCAAACGTGTGTTCACAGGGGTCCCAGGACAAGGAAAGAGACAAGAATCTTGACTCCATGTTTCAGAAGGCTGATTTATTATTTTATGATATATATATCATATTAAAACTATACTGAAAGAATAGAAGAAAGGATTTCATCAGAAAGCTTGAAAGGAAAGGAATGGAATATGGAATGATAACAAAATCCTGTGACTGAGCAGGCAGTCTGAGACAGCTGGACTGTGATTGGCCATTAATTAGAAACAACCACATGAGACCAATCAAAGATCCAGCTCTTGCATTCCACAACAGTAGATAATCATTGTTTACATTTCATTTCTGAGGCATCAGCTTCTCAGGAAAAAAAATCCTGGCAAAGGGATTTTTCAGAAAATATCATGGCTACACAAACCAGCGAATGAATTATTTTCCAAGTTAGTTGAAAGGCTTGCCCAGTAACACAAGGAGATTACAGTGCTCATTTGCCCTCTCAGTGACAATTTAAAAGGTCAGTCACCCCAAATTGTACCACTACAGTATATATTGAGGGCAGTTGAAGCTTCAAGGTCAGAACCAGCTGTAAAAGTGCAATCCTTACCATGAAGTTCTGACAAAATTTCCTGTGACCTTTTTCGCTGCTGGTAAGGGATAGGGATTCCTGATGCTTTGGGAGCAATATAAGTACAGAGCCATTGCAGTTAAGAGCGTGTTGGCACACGGATGGCAGATCACCTGGCTGGCTGTAGGCAGAAGGGAGCCCACGAAAGCCCAGGGAACGCTGCTGGTGAAGCAGCCATCCCACCCGGCCTTAGAGCTGTCATCCCCTGCCTCTCGCAGGACTGGGGAGCTCACCCTTCCTTTTGAACTATGTATCTCGAGGCCCTTGGCCGCAGAACTGTTATGTGTAATCAGAGATTTTTATCGCAAATAGCTCGTTTTCTGCTCGTTAGGCAGATGAACCGCCCAACTTCCCAGCAGCAGAGGGCAGCAATATAACCCCTGGCAAAGAGGATGGTTTAGTGCTTTATGAAATACAAGCTTTTCACAGGCTCATTTAGTTTGTTTATATTGTTGTTGAAATATGAAGAAGCTGTTCATTCTTTCCTCCTTCCCTCCCAGCGGCTCAGCACACAGACTCATATGACTACAACTTTCTGATGCTGTGGACGGAGCACAAAATGTCAATGACTTCCCTTCTCTCGCTGGGCTACAGAACCGACGCTGTGGCTGGCAATGCACCTCCACTGCTGCTCCTTTTGCTTCTGATCTTTTTGCATAACTGAGCACACGCAGTAGACTTTGTGCGTGGATCAGTGCTGCAGTGGAAACAGGTTTTGTTTCCTAAGTTTTCGTTGATTTTTTTTTCCCCAAAATACCACTTCATGTATCCAAATAAATGCATGCTGGCAGTTGGCACTGCCAGCGATGAGCTGGTGTTGTTTCATGCACGAGTAAGTGCTGAGGTGCAGCCTCCCTGCTCGCTGGCCATTCAGAGACATTAACACACATCCCCACTTGTTGGCACGGAGCCACCGGCACGTGCAGGGATCGCCCGGGGCTTGTCGCCGGTCGCCTGGTGCTGGGTGACTCCCGGAGCTCCGAGTCCCCCAGAACGCGACACTGTGAGAGATTCAGCCTCTCCCGCTGCATTTAATCTGCTAAAAATAGCAGAGTGCGGTGCTCGCCCGCCGCTGCCACCGCCGCGCAAGGACAGCCCGGCCCGGCCGCCCTCGGCGGGGGCTCCGCGGCCGGCGGCGCTAGCAGGGCAGGGCGGGCCGGCCCGGCTTACATAACACCGCCCGCCGGGCCGGGCCGCGGCGGCGAGGGCGGGCCCTCCGCGCAGCCCCCGCAGCGGCGGGGCCGGTGCCGGGCGGCCCCGCCAGGCTCAGCGAGCGCCCGAGCGGCCGCAGCGCGGCGGGGGAGCGGCAGCGCGGCCCGGGGCTGCCCGCGGGGGAAGCGGCGGCGGCGGTGCCGCTCGGTGAGTGCCACGGGCCCTGCTGCGCTGCTCGGGGCCTGTTGCCGACGCTGGGGGGCTGCGGGGGGGAGAAGCGACGAGGCGGCGGCGCCTGGGACTGCACCGTCCCGTGTCCTGCCGTCCTATGCCGTCCCGTCCCGTGTCCTGCTGTCCCGTACCGTCCCGCGGGCGGGAGCGCGGTGCAGCACGGCACGGGGCAGGCGGGCTCGGCGGGGCTCGCTGTCAGCCCGCCCGGCTCCAGACCCGCCTCCTGTTGCTCGGCGCGCCGGGCAAAACGCGGCCGGGACAGCCCGGTCCCCGCTCGGCCGCCCGTCCGTGTAACGGGGAGAGCGGGCACCGCCGGGGCTGCAGAGCGGGACCGCTGGCGGGGCTTGTCCTTGCCAGGACAGCTCCGTGGGTACTACGAGAGCTCCCTGTCTGCTCGTGCTACACCAAATACCGTAGCTGCAGTAACTGCAGCGTATCTCCCTAAGTAATGTACGCTGAACGGGCAAAGCCTTTTATTTAGCTTCTTTCAGAAAATCGCGCCTGTCAGTCTGGTTCAGCACTTAGCTGTGTTCTGCAACTTTTCTTCAGATAGATGTCAGGCTCTTGCCAAAGCCAGTTGCTCAGCGTTACTGCCACATTTCTTCATCTGTAGGTTGCCACTGCCAGGACTCTCACTGCGGTTTGCAAGGTCCTTGTTCCTCTTCTCAGAGGAACACTTCCCACTTCTCTCCCCTTCAAACCTATCGGATACATCCCAGCTAGGCTCTGGTTCCCCTTAAGGGGGTCTGACCTTGTCTCACATTTTCTTCCTAAACAGAAAATTTCCCAGTTTTTCTATTATAAAAGCAACTAACATTCTGTGTAACTTCTGTATGTAAAGTTCCCCCACACCCTAAAGTATACTGAGGCTTTCGTTTTTCATATACTGTTCTCTGCCATCTGTTTTATGTTTTATTTGCACATCCTTATTGGCTTGGCCTTGTGTGAGTTTAGATCTTTGTCCAGGAAAATTTTATTCTACTCAAATAGGTTAACAGACTGAAATCTGCAGGAGTTCTGCATGTATATGATGACTAATTGTGAAAATTATGGTTGCAAGACACTGCTTTATTTTGTGAGTTTATCAGAGCAAGGATGCCTGTCTTCCCCTTTGCCTCAAATCTACGCCTGGCTGTCTTGAATCATTAATGAAAAATAAAATCACTATGCTTCTCTTGCCACTTCCTTGCTGCTAGTTTTGGTTGTTACTTTTTAGCCCTTGGCATGGTGTATGTCATCTGAAAATCTTTGTACACAGTGTTTGTTTTCTGGGGAAAGAATTTAAAAAATGCCACAAAACTTTAAAAGCTGATTGGTTGCCTTCAAGTGTTTTTCTTCTTTTCCTGGAAGTGTCTCAATTCTGCAGCTGTTGAAATGCACATCAGCTTGGCACAGTCTCTGTGGCTGCCAAATGTGTGAGCCAGTTGGATCTCAAGGAAATGTAACTTATTGCAGTTGGTCTTGTGGCGACTCTTTGTTCCACAAGAAACAAACATCTTTTGGTGAGTCACAGCAGCATTGTTCCCTGCAAACTGGTTGTCAGGAAATGGAGTCTGACAATCCCAGTGGTCCCTCTATAAAAGCAGCTTTCCCCTACACTCAGTGCTGTTTCCATGTTGTTTGTGACTCATTAGATCCAGAGTCCCCTCAGATTCCCAAGGAAGACAGAATTAGCTGCTGTTCAGGGTGTGGTATTGTGGTGCTTGCCTCTCTTGTTGTATTTCTTCTGATAGTTCCAGTTGTTCCCTTCAGCCGTATTTCACTGCTCCTCCTTTCCCTCTCCCCTTGGCCAGGGCTTGTACCCTATCTCCAAGTCTGTTTCTGGCACGTGGCCTTTGTGCACTAACCTCACTGGACTAACCTCATTGGCTTTTCTTTGAGAATAAGCCATTTTTTGTGCTCTATCCGTGGCTTACAAATCATCCTTAAAACTGTTGTATGCACTTGTGGATGCTTGGCTTCAGAATGTGGCTGTACCTGCATGCACATGACTTTGGAGAGCAATTCCACTGCCTCAGGGGATGCTCCACACCTGCGCTGCAGCTTCAGAAAGATAACTGGCATCTGTTGGAAACAAGGTTTTTTTGCCAGCATTTAATATATGTATACACATGAGTCTTGGTGTGTGTCCCTTATGTAATATTTTTTGCCATTTCTCAGTTTCTGCCAAGTATGACATAAGGAGAACAGCTCCAAGGTAATTAAGTTCCTGCAAATTTTGTAGAAACAGGCCAACAGGGAAAAGCAAGTCTAAAATCAGACACTTGCTAGTTTTCCCAAGTTTTTAGATCAGTGACTGAGTGATACATTCATATTTAACAGCCTCCATTTGGGAATAATGTGTTTGTTGCAAATGAAGCTGTAAAGACAAGGTGAGAAGGATTTTGTGAGTAAATGCTCCTGAACTGGCATCTCCCTTAAAACTTCAAAGAATACAAGTAACATTGATATGATACATTGCATTTTGAACATGGGAACAGAAAATTTTGGTACAATTCAGTGTATACTCTTAATCCATCCAGGAACACAGCTCTGCAGATCCCTGAGGTGGCCTGGTCACAGAGTGCTTTGTTTTTACATCCTTGCATCTCCAGGGCTCTGATCTCACTATGATGACACTTTCTAGTGTCTTTAGATTTATTTTATTTTGACAAAATTGGCCAACAGTTTCAAGACTGCCATCATATAAACATAATTCCCATGAAACCAAGCAAAAGCAGTGACCATTCATCCTAACCCAAAATAATGTGTTCTAGCAGGACAAATCTCAGATCATTGGTAGCAATGACAAGACACTGCATTTCTGTTTTGATTTGGGGTTTTTCACTGTTAGTCCTTGTCAGTTGCAGATGGATTTTGTGGCACAGCTTTGATCTGTCCTCTCAAACATGTTCTGCCATAGACAGGTGCAGTACTGTCCTTAGAAAGGGCCCCCTTATAACTGGGTTGTGTATGTCTGTGTTAGGATTGTGGGCCAAGTGTGAATCCTGGTAATTCAGGCATGTGAAATGAAAAGATCACATTGTAGCAGGAAAAATTCTTGAGCTCCAGGAATGTTAACAGAGAGTGCAACTGGCAAGGGAGCTTTTTTCTTGGCACGTTTTCTATATGAAGACAAAGGTTTCATGTACCTGAGATCAACAGGAATAAATACCAGGTCCTTTAATACCTTTTTGAGTCTGGCTGAAAAAACCTTCTTACTGTCTTTGGAGCGCAGTAAGTGAAATACTTTTACTCTTGAATGAAAATATATTCTAGGGTAGTGCTTACTGATGGTCAGTAATGCCTCAGCTTCTTCAGGCTGCAATTCCATGAAATTAAAACATTCAAAACAGGTGGTCAGGGTCCCTTTTGATCATGCAAGTCTGCTCTGAAACAACTGAATGATAGGAATTTAGTGTCTTCAGTTAATATTGGTTAAAGTAGTCTGAAATGACACAAGAAAAATTGTAAAGTGTAACAGTGTCATTAGCTGCTATCAAATGCAGTGTTTAAAGTTCAAAACAGCTTGATAATGATTAGTTATAGGGCCCAAAAGTCACAGCCTTAAATTTTGCTTACATTTTGGTCTGAACTACAGTTTTATTGCCTGAGGCTGGTATTGGCATATGCAGACTTACAATATTTCTATGACTAATTGCAGTGTTGTCAGTATCAACTTAAACACAGTCTTGTTCTTTAGTTTGAAAGTTTACTCTTGTTTGTTTTCCAGTGTTTGTTGAGGGTATAACAGTTGAAGTATCAAGGAAATGGAGTCTTTTTAACTGAAAGTGGAGATCCTTACATAAGGATTGCTCCTTACACACTCTTCTGCAATGCTGGAGCTCCAAGTTAGTCCTTGCCTTCCACAAGGAGGACTGATGATTCTGTAACAATGTCTGTTAGACATTGCTGTGGATGCACTGCTTTGTAGACATAAAGCAGCCTGAACTTTGCTTATCATATGTTCTTATATTGCTAATAAATTGTATCACAAGATGGTACTGCCTGAATTACAGAAAAACTATGCAGAGAGTAGAGCCCTGGGGTATTTAACTTCAGGTATCTGAAATGGCCCCTCCTCAATGCTGAGGAAAGAATGGTAGGTCTAACAGGGATGGTGGTTCTCACTGACACCCCATATCAGGTTAATAAGCAATCTTTGATGTCTCTGTCTATGTACACAGCTTAATTGCATTTCAAGGAAATTGCATTGATTTAATTTCTTTTCCTTAGACAGAAGTGACTTTCAATGTCTCTGCTATTACAAGCTTCTTTTCTATGTTAGATTTAAATAAAAGACATGGACTTGATATAAAGTCCTTCATATCAAGCAATTTCAAGAGAATTTCTGCTTTGACTATAACAGACTGAGGATTACAGGGCAGTCTCAGCCTTGGGATAACACTGAGCAGGTGCATAAAAAAACATGCTGTAAGAAATTAAAAGATAGCAGGAAACTAGGAGAACCAGGAGATTGTAATTTGATTGGAATTCAGGTATCAAGCTGTGGCTTGTTTGTTTTGTTCTTGATTAGTGTTTATTTAGTGGCACTGAAAGGTGAAATACCGGCTGTTACAGTTGTGCTATGCAGAAAGCCTTTTGAGAAACATGACAGTAATACTTGGGAGTGCAAGCTGAGTGAGAGCCTCACGTGGCACAGCTTGTGCTGGGGAACTTACTGTTATATGTAGTAGATTTAGTGCCTGTCACCAGGGAATCCTAGACACACTTTACATAAGGCTGCCTGCTGCTCCCCTTGTGGCTGATTATGATTATAATAAGAGTAGAAGGGATCAACAGCAATCACCTGGTGCAACTGCCTGACCACTTTGAGGCTGAGTAAGAATTGAATCACATTATTAAGGGCACTGAATGCCTCAAACACTGACAGGCTTGGGGCATTGACCACCTCTCTAGGATACCTATTGCAGTGTTTGACCACCCTGTTAGGCAGGAAATGCTTCCTAACCTCCAGTCTAAACCTCCTAATGCGGCTTTGCCTGCCCCAAGTTAGCTCTGTGATCTTGAAGGAGCATGTACAGTCAGAGGTTTAAAATGGAACCAGTGATGTTGGATGCTTTGTGTGTTGCTGGGTCTGTCAAAGGCTGCATTGATTATGATGCTGTTGAGAGCACCAGTGTCTTCATCTGTGAACTGGGACACTAACATCTATTCCCACAGGGTACTCTTGATGTGTGTGGCAGCTGTGTTGTAGGTGCCAGGTGGGAGGGTGTCACAGGTGTGACAGAGTAAACCACCCACAGTGGATCTGGGTACCGTTTCATTTTAAAACCAACACTAGAATTTTCACCCCAAAAGATTATCTCACACACTGACTCGCCTACTCACTCATCTGGACTGAACAATAATAAATTAAACAGTGAAAAAAGTGTAGAGGTTACTTTTGGCTGTGTTTTATCTCCATCTCACATAGAAGTGATATGTTATTTAAAGCACTACATGCTTGTGTTATTTTCCTGCCATTATAATGAGACAATTGTATCATAAGAACATGTGTTGTTTCTGACTGAGGAGTTGTTTGAGAGATGTAACAGCTGGTCTTTATCCAGCCTCTGTGCCCCATTGTGGGTGCAGCCTGAAGGAGTTCAGGAAAGCTGAAGGTGGAAAGTGTACAAGCACTGATGTACCCACTGCATTTTCAAATCAGTTACATGCAAAGACTGGGTCATGTGAAAAAATATCCTTCTACCTTAAAGTCTCTGTGATTAAATAAAAGAAATAATTTCTGTCAGTTCTGAAGCTGTCAGTTCTTCCCCAGGCTGTGCATTTCCTTTAGCTTAGATGACTTATTTTTCTTAATCCCAGAGTCTTTTCATGAGCACTTGAGTATTTGGTAGTGGTTACATGAATGGCAGATGACAGCAGCTGGCAAATGTAGGTGATGTTTCTTATGTAAGTCAGCAGAATTGGTCTGTAGGTGCAGCAGGGTAAGCACAGGCTTTGTGTGAAGTACAAGACTTTAACCCTGGCTAATAACACCGGCTCAGTAAATGCCGCAGACGCGCATTAATTTAGATCTCCAGATTAAGAGAGCACCCAAGGAAAAATTTGCGTCTTGCCTTGTCTTTTAAGTCCACAGGAGTCAGGGTAGAAATCTTGGCTCTGTGACAGTATTGCCTTTGGCTTTACCAGAGCCTGGGATTTTCTCTTGTCTCCTCAGATTATAAACCTTCTGACTCCATTAGTTGAGCTGCTGGTGTGAAATACCAATCTAGAGAACATGTCTGCAGCCTAACAAAATGGAAAATATTTCAAGCATCTTTGGGTTATTTTTTGTTTGTTTGAGGTTTTTGTTTGTTTAGGTTGTTGTTTGTTTCTTTGTTTGTTTGTTTGTTTTGGTGGATTGGTTTGGTTTGGTTTTTTTCTGCAAGAGAAATTCCTGTTTGGGATGGAGCTACCAGCAACCCTAATGGTAATTTTGCCTTCAATGTTACTTTATTTCTCCCTTCAGGTCTTTGCTTGTCCAGATATTGCATATTGTGATAATATAGAGACTCAAAAGCCATCTGGACACAATCCTGAGTAACATTCTTTACTAAGGGACACAGACTGAGCAGGGGGTTTGGATTAGATGAGCTCCAGTTGTCCTTTCCAAGCTCAGCCATTCCATGATTCTGTAAATACCTCGTGATGGAGGCGAGCTGGTGCTGTCATTCTGGTCTGCAGAGTGAAGTAGTATTTGCAGTCTGATTAAAGAGCTGAAGGTGTTTATTAAAACCACTTTTATAAGTAATTATGTCGGCACATTTAATCCCAATACTTAAAATGTCACAGCCCCCACCTTTTTTTTTAAGTCCTTTTATTGTTGAATGGTTAGTTATTGTAGTTAGTCAGTGCTGAGGAATCTGCCTGGATGTGCTTCAGTGCTCTGCAGGTTATTGTTTTCTATAGTGCCCTTCCTGTGTCAGCTATCACTGGTATTTGTGAAGTGCTGTTATTGCTACTAGCAGGTTACACCTTAGTTTGGGGATTTGCAAATAGATGTTTTTCTCAGTTAAGCAACTGTATCAGCAGCTAACCTACTTCTTGGTTCTTTTAGTCTTGTTCAGATCAGATCTGACATTTTTCAGGGTTTGGTGTGTGGGTTGAAATTTTTTTTTGTTTGTTTCTTTTAATGCTAACTGGTTAATCAAAATACTTTGTTTGGTTGGTTTTCCTTGCTGAATGGAACAGAGCATAATGATGACCTAAGCCAAACCTTTAAGATGCTCAGCTTGCCAGGTGGGACGCCTGAATCATTAGGCTGTGCCTAATGATTAGGTTCTTCATAACAATTCATGATTTACACAGAGTGAAACTGTGTAAAACCAGAAAGAGAGATCAAGAGCTTGATACCTGTCTGTGCTATCCCTGCCAGTACCTCTGAGCCCAGTACTCGGGACAGCCTGATTGCTTGATGTGTTTCTTTTCTGAAAAGTCCTTTCACAGCAATTCCAAACCAGATTCTTTGGTGAGAAGCACTTGCTCTGACAGTCCCTTTACACCAATGTTACTCTAATTCACAACTAAAACATAGTTAGAAATATGTTCTGCGGAGTAGTAAGAATATATAACACAGTTGCTATGGTTGAAGAAGGATTTTTATACTGCTGCTCTGTTTCCTATCTAAGGGGTTTCATAGCTCTTTGTCAGAGCTTAGACAACACTATAATTTATAACCCTTGCAGCCCTGCTGGGGTGATGAAGTCTGTCTCCTGAGCAGTTAGAGGACAAATACATGCCTGCCTGCTTGAAGATGCAGACTGTTAGTGGGCAATGAGGCCACCCTGCCCCGAGTATCACTTACAGTAGATTAATCAGTGGGGCAGTGTAGTCATTTAACTCCGTGGGCTGCACTGGGTTTGCAGAAATGTTTCCTTCTCAGTGCCCATGGGCTGCTAGGTAATCTGAGATCATCCAACAGATGTGTTACAAGAGTTACAGCTGCAGCAGATGTTACCACAGTTACAGATGTAACTGAATCCCTCTTTGAATTTAGACATGTCAGCCCGAAGGAGGGGCCATTCAAATGCTTTCTGCTACCACAAGAGAAGTGATAGCTGGCCAGAAGAGTTTCATCCCTTGCTGAAACTGAAAATGGACTTCTTTATGTGGGAAAAAATGAGAATGGGAGGTCAGATGCTGTGAGGACATTTGGAATATTTTGCTGAACCTGATTTCCTTAAAAAATACAAAAAAATGAAGTTCACTCTAAAGGAAATTATGCTCAAGTGGTAATGTGGTATTTATATATTTAAAACATGTTGTGATACTAACTTACAGAAAGTTTTGTGGGAATGCTGCATTTTTCACTGTTAGTTTGATCCTCTCATTGCTGCCTCTAGCTTGTGGCTGTCTGTGCTCACCAGGGGAGCTCCTTTGCCTTCTGGATTAGTCATCCAAAGAGACCAATTCTTACCTTGCTTTAGAAGCTGCTGTGCAGAGCTGATGTTAGCCACATATGCTCTGCTTCTTCAGTACTACTAGTTTCAGTGCTTTTTTTTTAAATATAAATTTATTTTTTCTTGTGGGACTATGGCAAATTTTCAGTGACTGTGGATATACCACAAGAGAGAGGAAGGGAAAAGAGATGAAGGGGTTCCCTTATAGGCATTTAAAACCTCCCATTGAAACAACACAATTCTAAAACAACCATGATTTGACTTTCAGATAAGTGGACCAATCTCCAGTTTACGTCCCCTAGGCATCATATAGTTTAGTCTGAATGTGTTTTGAGACGTTCTTATCCTGATGTATTTTGAGATATTCATATAGTTCTAGGGATTATTCATGTTAACAAAAGGCTAACAAGACAGTTGGAAATAGCTGATATATCAGTTCCCTCTCTAGAGGTACAATCAGCACGGCTAACTCTTAAGATGTTCCTCCTCTTCTGTCCCTTGGGGTTTTTTTACTGAAATTCTGTTTGGTTGGCTGAGCTGAGGTCACTGCTGCACATGGGGGTTACAGCCTCTCTCAGGCCACTGGTCTTCAGTTAATTCTCTGTATTAGAAACTTCACAGGTTAGCTTGATAAACATTTTCTATTCCACTGTTCTTCTTCCACTAGGTTTTCATTAATCTTTGTTCCTCTCTTCAGTTTTTCCCCATGCTCTTTCCTTGTGCTTCCTGGTTCCAAAATGGATGAAGAGGCTCACAGCTTTATCCCTGTTTTTATCTGTAGCTTCTAATTTGGAGGTAGAATTCAAACCAACTTTTCCCCCCCATGTTTTGCTTTCACTGATTTCTCCACCTCTCCTCCATATTAGTTGCAATTCTAGAAATGCTGCTCAGTGTAATATAAAGTATGGCATACAGCAACTAAAAAGGTTGAGAGATTGTGGCCTTATGGACCTGCTTTGCATTTGCACCAACTTGAGTAAGTGGCCCCTGTCTTGGTCCTGGAGTGTATTAGATGTACACCATTAGGATGATGCAAAGGGTAGTGGGCTAGATAGACCAAACCAGTGGGTATTATTGAATGTCTAAATGCAGGATCTTAATTAATCAAGGGAGAATGCTGCTTTATATTTTCCAACAGTTTTGGGGGATTAGGGAAGGAAAATTCATCATGTGCTCCATCGTGAGGGACAGGTAATGCCTGCAAAGTATATTCCACTCAGCCAAATTGTGCAGCAGAGGTATTTCCTGGAAATATCAGCTAACCTCCTTTTTGTCTTGTGTGATTGTAACTGAGAGCAGAATCTAGATTAGTGTGTCAGTTTGTGAAGGGAATTTCCTGCTAGAGACCTTGAGAGTGAAAAAGAAGTGGAAGATAAGGAAAATTATTATTATATTAGAGCACGAGTTAATGATTTGTAAAATCTCAGCTCTGACGTACCTCTCTGCACTTCTTGCTGGCCTCCATCCTGTGTATTCAGTTGCCATTCAGCAAACATCTGTCAGGCATAATAATTTTGAGCATTAATCCTCACAGGAATTAACCAGCTTGTTAGTTGATGACCTGAACTAGATAGTTTCTGGGGATTATTGCTATTTAAATCTCACCTACGTTTTAAACAGTGGCAGCATGCCCTGCTCTGGGTTTCTTTTCTTTCTCTTTTTATTTTTTTTTCTGCACTGATACATCTTTGGGTTGCCATCTCCTCTTTCACTCCTGCAGCACGGGAGGAGGCAGACAGGAAGTTCTGTGCTTCCTCTACATTAGCAAGGAGGAAGCCACGGGTTTCTCTTCGTGCCACACTTGCTCGTGCTGCCAACTGTGCTGAATTGCTGTTCTAACAGCCAGTGGAGGCCAGGCTGGATTGGGGCTGCCATGCTGGGAAACCATCAGGAAACTTTGATGGAATCACCACAGACTTTCACCTACTCTTTTTACCAGATTTCCCAGGATTTTGGTAAGGCTTTTACAAGGTTACTTTTATTTCATAATGTAGTGAGATGGTTGTGACAGGCAGTGTGTCTGTATCTTTTGTCTTCTAATAACTTTTGCACTCATTTTCTGCTTCGCATTAAATTTCTCAGAGACATGGAAGTATTAAAGACATCAAGTGTCTTGAAATTTCACAGATTTGAATTTTAGTGAAAGGGGAACTAGAAGTCAGTGGCCTGCTGCAGGAGAGCCATGACAGAGGGTTCTGGCAGCAGGCAGCTGTGAAGGGTGCCAAGATCAGCCCATTCGCGCGCTTTTCTCCAGAGCCAGCCCACGCCTCCCTCCTGCCTGCTGCCACGGGGCTGGGGGAAAGGGTGGGGGCCCAAGGGTGAGGGCCCAGTGCAGTGAAATAAGGCTTGATAAGTTGTTCTGTGAGCAGCAGCCAGGATGGGGAGCTCCTTGATGTAAGGCAGGAGAAAGGAAGCCAAAATATCCCAACTGCGGTGTGCAGCAGAAGGGTTGGAGATAAGGGACAGTTGGTGAAGTTAAAAGAGAAGTCTGTTGGGAGCTGGGAGTGTGGCTGGCACTCAAGACATGATACCAGCCTTTACAGCCCCAAAATGCTTGCTGAACTGGGACTGCTGAGATCCCTGAAGTTTCAGTTTAAGGTCACATATATAACGGTTGAAACATGACCTGGGGGTATGCAATAGGGAAAAAAGGGGATTAAAGAAATTCAGATTTATTTTTTAACTAGGGAGCATAGTTTGCACAAACCCTGTTGCTTGTGTTGTGCTCGTTGAACCCAAACAAGATCATTGGAGGCTCTGCTCTGTGGTGCTTCAGCAATTGTCATCAGAGCTGGACATATTTTCCTTCAGGAAGAGGATAACTGGCTTCTCCTGTTTTATGAATCAACCTTTTGCAAGGTACCTGCTGAGCCCTGATCTGTAAATTGAAAGGGAAATACTGGAGAAAAATTTCAGTGATATGAAATGCCTTTAAAGTACAGCAGGTGTTTGTGTTACCTTTAGAAGATAGCTTTGGAGACTAGAGGGGAGATATTTTTATTTCTTTTAGACCAAAGTTGAGTTTGTGCCATGATGTCTATTACTTCTTGTAGAAGAATTCTGTTATTACTGGGGTTAAACAAATCTATAGCTTTATACCTCTTCCTTCTTTCAAGTATTTGAGAATGGGTAGTGCTATGTCTGTCTGTGTGTGTACCAACCCTTGGCTGATAGGGACCCTTGTTGCTCTAAATGTATCTCTGTGTTAGCTCTCTGGCAGTCCCAGGGTGTCACAGACATCTTTTATGAAAAACCCTTTCCTTTGAATTTTTCCTCCTGAGAAGCTGTGAGGCCTCAGGAACAAAATGTAAACAATGATTATCTGCTGCTGTGGAATGCAACAGGTGCATCTGTGATTGGACTCATGTGGTTGTTTCTAATTAATGGCCAGTCACAGTCAGCTGGCTCGGACTGTCTGTCCGAGACACAAGCCTTTGTTATTCATTCTTTCTTTTTCTATTCTTAGCTAGCCTTCTGATGAAATCCTTTCTTCTATTAATTTAGTATGGTTTTAATATAATATATATTATAAAAAAATAAATCAGGCCTTCTGAAACATGGAGTCAGATCCTCATCTCTTCCCTCATGCCTGGACCCCTGTGAAGGTTGTCACACCAGGGATATGTCCTGTAATATTTAGGGTGGAATTTTCAAACTTGCTGAGGAGCAGCACGCCCTGAGGCCCCCTTGGGGCCCGAATGGAGCACAGCTGCTTGATCTCTTCAGGAGTTTGTGGGAAAATAAAGAGCTTTGGTCTCTCGTAGTACTCCATTTCTGAAAGGCAGTTGCTGTGAATGACACGAGTGAGGAGCAGCAGCAATGCCTTTGCTCGTGAGGAGTAGCAGCAGCAATGGCTTTGCTCGTGAGGAGCAGCAGCAATGGCTTTGCTCGTGAGGAGCAGCAGCAATGGCATTGCTCGTGAGGAGCAGCAGCAATGGCTTTGCTCGTGAGGAGCAGCAGCAGCAATGGCTTTGCTCGTGAGGAGCAGCAGCAGCAATGGCTTTGCTCGTGGGGAGCAGCAGCAGCACCAATGGCTTTGCTCGTGAGGAGTAGCAGCAGCAATGGCTTTGCTCGTGAGGAGTAGCATCAGCAATGGCTTTACTCGTGAGGAGTAGCAGCAGCAATGGCTTTGCTCGTGGGGAGCAGCAGCAGCACCAATGGCTTTGCTCGTGGGGAGCAGCAGCAGCAGCAATGGCTTTGCTCGTGAGGAGTAGCATCAGCAATGGCTTTACTCGTGAGGAGCAGCAGCAGCAATGGCTTTGCTGGTGGGGAGCAGCAGCAGCACCAATGGCTTTGCTCGTGAGGAGTAGCATCAGCAATGGCTTTGCTCGTGAGGAGTAGCAGCAGCAATGGCTTTGCTCGTGAGGAGCAGCAGCAGCAATGGCTTTGCTCGTGAGGAGTAGCAGCAGCAATGGCTTTGCTCGTGGGGAGCAGCAGCAGCAATGGCTTTGCTCGTGAGGAGCAGCAGCAGCAGCAATGGCTTTGCTCGTGGGGAGCAGCAGTAGCAGCAATGGCTTTGCTCGTGGGGAGCAGCAGCAATGGCTTTGCTCGTGCTGCTCAGCACGGTCATTATCTGCCATCACCGCTTTAACTCTCCGGTTCCCCTGGCTGGGGGCCGGCTGCCGACAAACGCGGCTCACTGCTGGCTCCTGTTGCCGGCTTACTCTGCCTGAGGGTTGATGAATCTCAGCAGGAGGAGGTTCAGACCCCTCTGGGTTTGCAGACCCCAGGGTTTCAGTCCCGATCAGCCATAAAGGATTGTTAACACGGCCTTCTCCTCCCCGTCGCCAGTCCCGGCCGGCTGCAGGCCCAGTGAGGCCGAGCCCAGATGTGGCCACAGCGCTTGGGCAGCTCCCACTGTGGGAGGGGGACAGAGACGGGAAACTGCAACCCTTCAGGCAAAAATGAGTCACGAGAACGCAGCCTGTTTAATTCAATTCCAAAAATGTTCTCAACCACTCACAATTAACTCATAACCAGCGTTTTGCAGCGATCTACTTTGTTTCTGGGATGAGGTTGCTGACGGTTCCAGCAGTGTGTTTTGTTTGGGACACAGGCAGGCCTTTGCCTGTGGGTTTCTCTGAACACAAACCAGTGCTGTTTTGCAATATAAAGCCTGATATTATCAGATTAATGCAAATACTACTTTTAATTATGTACGGAGTGCTGACTGTTTAGGTATAGCTATTTACTGTTTCGGTATAGCCTCCTGTATGTTGTTGACAACATTGCAAGTGTTCATCTCTTTCAGGGGTGATTTGTCTCCTTCTTTATATAAACGGATCTTTCTGTTCCATGCAAATTAAAATCTGCTAATTTTTCCATAACCATATGCTTTGATCCCAAGAAAATAACTCTTAATCAACAGCTTTAGTATCTAAAATTAGTATTGTCCTACTTGCTACTTTTTTTCCAATTCCATAAGTCTCACTTTCACTCTATAAATATATCACTAGCATAACTGAACTGATAATGTTTTGAAAGATATAGCTGAGAAATCTTGTTTTGGAGAGTTAGTCCTTCAGCTGTTTTAAATGGGACAAAAGACCTGTGCCCTTAGAGCATTCTTGCAAAATACTTGCACGTTTCTAAGAAATATTTCCGGTATATACTTGACTCTAAAGATTTATGAGTTTAAAAGCCATGTGCTTATTGCTCCAAGTTACACACTCAGAGGTGGAGTAGTCAAATGATAGTCAAAAAATATTTTAGCACTGATCTTGTAAGGGGAAAAAATTGCATGTTTAAACCCCCCCCCCAGATCCAAATGTGGAAACCGTGATGTGGAACAGGAAAGAATACAGACTTGCAGACAGATTGACATCCTGTAGCCCTGAGCATTCATATTACAACTGTGGGCCACTTCAGAACAGAGAATTCCTGAAGAAGGTGAATTATCCCACCTCTGGTATGGCTCCTTGCCTGGAAGTGCCCCCTCTCTTGCATGACTGGCTATGGAATTGCAGGGCTCCTACCCAGGCTGTCCCACCACAGCCTGTGGGTCAGGGCAGTGAATCCCCTTTCCTGGTGGGAGATCCAGCCCATGCTGAGGCCACATGCTCCAGCTGGGCTTGAGAGTCTCTTCCTGAGTATCTCTGCTTCCAGGGTGAAGGGCATGGGAGGTGGAAGCTTGCACAGAGCAGTGGCAATGCAGCCGAAGTCTGTGACAGCCCTTTCTTCCCTCCATCACTCCATGTCCCTGAGTACACACTGATGCCTTCTTTCATTGCCAACCCCTTCTGTCTTGTCCTCTGTAATCTCTTTGGGACAGAGGTATTATCCTTTTAACTGTAGGGCACTTCTGCTCAGCCAGGGTGCTGTCACAGCTTACTGGTCCTGTGTGGCTTAACACTCTGGAGTCCTGATTGTGGCACTGGCCCTTGGGAGCTGCCATGTGACAAACTGCACTCAAACAGGGAGAGCTGTTCCCAGCCAGCCAGGGAAGATGGGCCATTTCTCATTAGGGTTCTGATGCCAAACCAAAGCTAAGCAGCACAGCTGGAGTATGAAGGATTGCCAGGAAGAGTTACTTGGGAACAGTCTGCAGAGCAAAACTAATTTGCAAAGTATATTTGGCCAATAGGGATAACCACACCTCTGAGAAAATGAGGTTGTCTGTACACAACAATATGATCAGCAAAAGAGGAATGATTTATCATTCCTGAATTGTTCCCTGATCTCTGGCAAGGAGCAGATCCCACGGGGGTTTATTATCAGTATATCAGTGTTGTGACTGGTGCCCAGTACTGAGGGATCATGCAGTTCTCTGGAGGATAAGTGGAAGATAATTGAATACATAAATTCTAGTCTCCAGAGACTGTGAAATTAATGCTGTTGGCTTGCAGGGCTTTTTTGTCAGCTGACTGATGGTAAAACTTAGGGAGCTGACAAAAGTTGTAACCAAATCTACTCAAGAACTTGTCCCCAGCTGCTCAAGATGCAGATTGCTGGTAAACCCACAGATATCTCTTGGGTAATCTCCCCATCAGATTCCCTGGACCTGAAGAATCTTTCCTGAAGTTGTAGAGCAGAGGTGTTAAACCTGTGATTTCCCAGACTAAAGTGTCTGTGAATGGTAACTAGGAAAATGAAGGCTCTTGTCATTAAGTTTAAAGTCACTAAAAAGATATCTGCTTCTCAGCAGACACTTGAAGTGGTACAGATTAGAAGAGGCTGAAAATCACCCTCTGCAGCATTGATTAACATAATCTTCGACTTTGTTCTTGTCCTTTCAAGTATTTCCTTATTGCTCAGAGGCAAGAAACAAAGTGTCTTTGAACCCAAGTTGTTATCTGTAAAAGGGATAGGATAGTCTTACTTTCCAAGAGGGCTGACTGAATAAATGCTCTAAAGACTGTTTATACCTCAATAATGTGGGAATAGAAAAGCAGAATCTAAACCAGACAGCTATCTAATGCAGATACTCTGTCTCCTTGATGGTAAAAAAAATGTTGTAGACCAGAACTAAAACCCTGCATTTAACTTATCTAATGGAATCATGGCAGACCAACCTGTCTCCTAGAGTGACCTGGAAATGCAGAAGTTGTGTGTGGAGTGTATGGAAATGGGGAGAGACTTGTAATTAAGAGTCCTCACTGTTTTTACTTCCAAATGACTTGAAGACTGAAATAAAAAATAAAAATGCTGTGATCAGATCTATTGATTATCATTCCCTAGAAGGGAAGATGGCCCCAGGACTCAATTCTGCCTTACTTGTGTGCCATGACTCCATTCAAGTATAAAACTATTTTTAAATTTCAATCCCCTTTTTTTTAAGGAAATGGCTTTTTAGACCTGAGAATTAAATTTTTCCCCCAGCAATCTCAGGAAACAAAAAGATATCCCACTTGTACTGGCTCTCACCAAAGTCTTAAATCAGTTTTTAAACAAATGGCTGGAAAAAAATCAGGCATTTTTTTGAGTGTTAGCCTGCACAGAAGATGTCTCTGCTTTTCAGTTTTTGGTAACAAAGAGAATATTGTCAGGTGTGACCATGTTGTGGCAGAATGCCTTGCAGTAGCCATAGGTTTCCTGGGGATTGTTTTGTGAGGGAGAGGAAGAGGCTGTGATATGGATGGTGCTGTATGTGCTCAGAGTGATGCATTCCTTGGGTGAAGGGGATGCTTGCAATGAGGATATGGATGTGTTTATTCCAAAAACCCTTATTCACAATCTAGCTCCTTAATTAGGACAAACAATTGCTGACTGTCATAAACATTCACTGTCAGCAACACAGGAGAGGGCTGTGTTGGAAGATGGCCAAAGTGATGAGATTATGTTTTGAGCCTCTCGAAGATTATGCTGGAAATAACTGCACCTTTTATTTGAAACCTTGAGAGCTTCTGCACCTACTCAGGCAGGTTAGCTGGGCTCTGCATGGGTGCAGCTGCTGTCCTGGAGTCTTTCAGAAGCTGGTAAGGCTGGCTGCATTCAAAATTCACAGTAGCTCCTCCTGGAGTAGACCAAGAATATTCAGCTTTGGAAAGGCCAGGGTCAGTGCTCTGTGGTCTGTGCCAGCCCCTGACCTCTGCTCCAATCTGAAGCAGACAGAGCTCCCAGCTCTGTGCCTCCTCAGAGCTCCCTTTATAGTGTCTAGGGAAGCTGAAAAGTTACTAAATTGTCCCAGATACAATTCCCAGAACCAAAATTGCTTCCACACTCATACATTTGTCTAAAATTTGATACAGTTCAGTGGGCTTTTTTAAATCTTTTTTTTTTCCACATTCAATCCCAGAACCAAATGAAAAGGGTTATGAAAAGTTTGAAGTATTTCAATAATTGGAAAATAGTCTCCCTAATGGTGAGTGGTTTGAATTTTCCTGGAGCATTTTTGTACTTTTATTTTTGTAAGAACTGGGTTCTGGAAACCAGTCAAGTAGTACATGCATATAAGAATCCAAGACATATTGAAACAATTTTAAAGCCTGTGTTCTATAAATGTAGGGCTTAAAAGAATGTGTAAAATGGGAGTGGTTGTAAGAAATGTTTTAAGAGATTTAAATTTAAAAAAAAAAACACCAAAAAGCAAAACCCCCAGTATGACTGGCAGAGAGAAAATAGTGCATTAAGAAACATTGCAAAATAATAGGATAATCCTAAGAAAAAGACACTACACTTGCAAAATAACTTTAAAAGCTCTCAGTAGTGTATTACAAATATTAAATAAGTAAGTCTTGCCATGTCCCAGAAGAGTTATCAGATGCACTGGCATGGCTCCTGCAGTGGCTGTACTTAAGGGAGAACTGCTCAGAGAAATTGCCCAGCGAGTGCCACATGGGTTACATGAGGGGTGACCTCTGCCTGTGTCTGCAGTGGAAACCCAGAGATGTCCCTGGCTCCCAGAACTATGAGACAGGGCAGTCAGCTAATTCATTTATCTGCTCCTTCAGCAAGATGGTTCCAAGACTACAGCTGAAACAAAGCTGCCTCTGCATCTCTTCAGTCCAGCCCAGCACTATTGGAGCAGATTTTACAAGCTAAACCCAGTTTGCTGTTGCCTTGGATCTCTAATTCATGCTGTGGTGTTCAGACTGTGGGCAAGCTGGGGGTACAGCATGTGTGCCCTCCAGCATCCTTCCAGCTGCCCCTTCCTTCTCCAGGATTTTGGGGAGAGGTGGTGGGAGTACTCTGACTTCCCTCCTTGCTAAAACGTTTTGTGCTTGGGTGAGAGAGGGGAGAGGAGTGATGCTGACTTGAGACAAGGGTGGGCTGTGTCAGGTGTTCACCTTTCCCTCCTCCAAAGGTACAGCTATCCCATGCATGTAACAGCCCCAGACAAAGCAGAGCAAGCCCTGGGTGTGCTGTGGGTGTGCAGTGGGTCTGGCAGAGCTGGGCAAGGGCTGAGCCAAGGTCCCTCTGTGGCACTGAAATGTGTGTGTGCCTTCCCAGACATTGCCATTTTCTGGGGGTCACAGGGGTGATTCAGGGAAAGCAGGAAGAGTACTTTTGTGGGAGAAGTTCAACTACAGTTTTCTGCAGGTAATCTGCCTTACATTTTCCTGTTCCTAAAATGTGCTTTTTGTAACCTGTGGATATACTGCAGGAGCTGTCCTGGGTCAGTTCTGTTTAACACCCTGAAATATCTGCATCTGGACAAATAAAACTTGGTTTTGCTCAGCATCTCATTGTCTGTGCCAGAATTTCTTACACACACAGTTATTGCCCTCATTTAGTAATATGTATAGAGATGCCAAGTGATTTCTGCAGTGTAAATGTGCTTTCCCCAGTATGAATTAATACACTGATTCAAGTGGCATTAAATGAAAAAGGTTTTGAACAGCTGGATACATTTGAAAATAACTGTGAGAAAAACAATTTTGTGCAAATTTCTCAGAGGATCTCACTGGTGATTAAGGGAAGACTTTGCATGGCACAGTGGGTTCCAGAGGCTGAGCCTGGGACAGGGGCTCTACAGGTACCATTGTACAGGTGTCCCTAATGGGCTGCTGCTATTACAGATTGGTGTGTGAATGGTGGCTTTGCCCAGCTCCACAGCTTAGCTCTGTTCCAGGAGCCACTTTGTCTCCTTTGTTCTTTTTGTGCTGATCAGGGTCCAGAAGTATTGCTTAATTTCATCTCCAGAAGTGTTGCTCAATCTCTTAGTTCCAATGATGCAAGAGAAATGGGGTGAATGCTCTTGAATGCTTAACTTTTATCCACTAATCATTAGTCCCAGCTTTAGAAGAACTTGCAAAGGTGTTACAGATCTTGCCACATCTCAAATAGACAGCAGTTGCTCCTCCTCCCAAGGAGAGAGTAAGTCAGAAATCATACTTTTATCTTGCAGGTATAAACCATGCTGTTAGTGCTTGGGAAGGGTTCCAGAGCAAAAGTCAGGCACTGTAGCTGATTGCTTCAGCCAGCATCTGCACAGAGGGAGGACAGGAGGTCTCAAAAGGCAGCCCAAACCCATGTCAGATATTGCAGATTGTAACCACGATGAAATCCACCTGGGCATTGAGTCCATGCTAAATTTAATCATCTTTGTGGTACTAGATACAGGAATTGCTTGGTCAGAATCAGTCAATGGTATTTTATTGCCTGTAGTTGGAGTAGCAAAGTGTTTCTCTTCCTTTGCAAGCTGGTGCTCTTAATATTGAAATAACTTTTTTTTGTGGTTTCCTGTGTTGACTGCTTACGTGGATTGACTGTGTGTGGGTTGGGGGAGGCTGTGTTACTGGGAGGTTTTGACAGAAATTCCTTGTGCAGCAGCATGAGGGCAGAGTGTGAGTGGGGTTTTCTTCCTGTTGGATGACAGCAGGTTTTCCACTGCTTCTTAACCATGTTAGATTGCCCTCAACTTTTTGTAAAAAATAGGTCTAGGATAACATTATGTTCTGTATTGGCTACTCCATGACTGGAGTACTGAAGCCAGTTTTAAATATGTTATGGATGTTGCCAGGAATAGAAACCTCTCCTAGGAAATGACTGCCACTTCTTGCCAGGGTCTATCCAGCAAATGCCCTGTGAGTTTTTGTTTCACAACAGCATAATTTGGAACCACCACAGCTCATACCTGATCATTCAGAAACTGTTTGCCTAGAAATGTATGTATGTAAATAACTAGGGGAGTTTTAGGGGACAGTCCCTCTACAACTGCCAGATAGACTGAGAAATGTTGATGTGAAAATGAATTGGTTTTTCAGCTGCAATGAGATGTGTGCTCTTTTCCAAGAACACGATTATTGTAGTTCAGAAATGTCAGTTCTGAACCAGTCATAGTTGGAGAAGGACACAGCTATCTAGCAATCCACTGAAAATAACATTACTCCCATTAGCTGCCTTCCTCTTTAGCACTTTTGTGATGTAAGTCAATGATTTTAGCTTTAATTATATATCCCGTCATGTTTTTATATTGGAGAGAGGGAGTAGCTGCCCATGCCACACCACCCTCCCTAAATCCAGTACATCCTGTTTTGTTTTTAAAAACTTTTCAAGGCAAGGTGACTCTTTCTAAAGCTACTCTCAGGTTCTGAGAGCTGCAGCCTTAGATGCTGACCTGTCTGACAGGTCTCCCTTATGGAGGAATTCCATCTTTCATGAAAATGCAACTCTGCTGACCTGCACAGGAGCTCTGACCCCATCCTCTGCTCCAGCTGTCCCCATGGGTGGTGCAGTAGCTGCTCTGCAGTTCTTTTATTCTGCTCTGGGACCTGTTGAGTAGAAAGCCTGCTGAGAGCCAGGAAGCAACAGTTCAGACTGTTGTGAATGCTGACATTTTGTTTTCTCTGGTCCAATATGGAAGAAAACTGACTGGGAGCTGCAGGAAGGACCTCTAATATTGCATGAATCCTTTTACCTTGTGGAGAGGAACATTGGCAGGATGGTGGGGAGCTTTCTGCTTGTGAGCAGATGATGGCTCTCTCTTGTAAAGACTGAGCTGCTGAGAGCTGTGGTGGTTGCAAAGCACCATTGGCCCAGCTTCACCAGGAGCCATGCTCTGCCTCTCACACTGAGCACTTCTTCCACATGAATTGTTTCATGGAAGCTGAGGGGCTCTGAGGAACTGAATTCTGCACAAAAAACTTGGGTTCAGTAATTAAGTCTCAAACTTTGTCCTGAAAAAATCTTTCAGTGATAAATAACAAAGAGGAAGAATATTTTATTTTCCACAGAACACTGGCTGCTGGGCTGGCAGTATTGTAGGATGTGATCCAAACCCATTGAATGGCAGTGGCTCTTGTTCTGTTCACTTCAGTGGAGCTGACCTACAGGGTGCTCTGTTATGGCTCATCCTTATTAGTGAGGTTTAGTCCAGCAGTCCTAGGGGTGAGCCTAGGATGGCTCTGCTCTATTGTACAGGCACAAAGGAGCTGTCTGGGCAGTGGAGAGCTTGTGCTCTAAACAGAGACATCAACAGAGCAACCAAGCATCACACATTCCTGCTGATTGGGAATGGGCAACAGGAGAGAGAGAGAGAGCAAAATGAAAAACTTGGAGCCTGGTATAGAGTAAAAGAGATGGCAAAAGAGGACATCCACCAGGGTTGATAATCCCCTGTGAAGGCTTGTTTGTCATTTGTCTTGGAAGTTGCTGGCCATTTCCCATTGCCTGTGTATCCCAGACTCACTGCATGTGCATTCAGGTAACTTCTGCATGGTCTCAGCACAAGAAGTTAACTGAGAGTCTAAGCGTCTGATCCTGTTCTCAGCAGCTTTAACACCTCTACAACAGCAGTTTATACACCTCTAAGTTAAGCATGTGCCAAAGTATTTCATTACTCTGGTGTCAGGTGCTCAGTACATGAGCCTGGAAGGGCACTGGAAGAGCTTTACACTGACATGGCACTGGAAGGAAAACAGGTGTTTGTGTTTGGTGTAGCTAATCTGGAATACACACAAACACCAAATTAATCTCATTTAAAAGCTTTGAATTAAGTCTCTGTTTACTGTAAAGGATCCTCCCACAGTTCTCCACCTTCTTTTTGTTTCCTGGTGTATTTTCATTTGGGAAAGCTGCAGTGTGGATATGTTCTCTGTGCTCAGCTGAACAGTGATCCTGCTGCAGCTTTTGGTATTACTGTTCAAAAAGGAAAGCCACAACATCATTGGCTTTTCTCCCTTTCTCCTTTGGATTGCCTTTCATTCCTGCTCAGGTCTTACCCAAAACCTGCTTATCTCCCTGTTTCCTGTCCTTTCAGCTTCCTCAAATGCGATGACTCAGCAGCTCCAGGATGAATTTGACAGCAGTGTGGAGAATGCAGAAGCTTGGATGAAGGCCATCCACGAGAGACTGAGGATCAATGACAACACCAAAGGACCTCGATCTGCCCTGGAAGCCAGACTGAGAGAGACTGAGGTAAGGGAAGGCAGTGGCATTCATAGCTGGCTCTCACTCAGGAGTTTTCCATCAGGATATTGTCACTGCCCCTGCTTGTTGGAGCATTGGGCCTGTGTGGATGGGTTCACATCAGTATTCTTTTACATTTTCTATTTGCAAATTGTTTACAGATGTAGAAAAAAAAAGATGGCAATTTGCTATCACTGGCTTCCAAGCTTTTCAGATTGATTTGGAACACTAGCAGCAGGTTTGGCAGGTTCAAATGTTTACACTCTCCTCGAGCCTGGAACAATTTGGTTGCTGCTTGCAATTACCATAGTAATTTGCAGACAACCAGCATATAGTATAAAAGAATCAGATCATGTTAGTGTTCCACCCCCTCCAGGACTCTGGCACTGATAGAAAAAGATTGCAGTGTCCTGGTAATGGGCTGGTTTAGAGTAATTCCCTTGTCGTTTTCCATAACCCTGATGATAACAGGGTTTACAGATCCCCTTTATGATCTGTTCAATGAAGAGGTAAAAGTTCTCTTTTTTTTTTCCTGGTTTTACTTAATCTGTTTTATAACTCTTCTCAGTGAGATCCTGTTGCAGATTGTGCCTGCTCTCTTACAATGATTTCACATTCATTAACTTCAGTTTCATTAGATGTTATCTAGGTCTTGTAATCTCAGAGAAGGAAACACTCCTGTTTGTCCCATTTGTACCATTGGAGGGAGTGGTGATCTTTCTATGACTAACATTTAAACTATTTTTATACTTTTATTACCTGTAATTCCAAGTAATCTGTTCTTTAATTTAGATGGCAAGATAATTCCCATTGTTACTTATCCCAAAGTCTCTCCTTTTGTGTGTCTACGTATATTTGGTCTGCCTCTTCTGAAGTTTGACAAAAAATGTTGCAGGCCTACATGGATGATGAGGTAGTTTACAGTGATGTCTTCAGCCTTTTTCCTTGACTGTGGTTTATTGGAGGATGGATCTTGCCTGTGGCATGATACAGAGACTGTTCATGGAGTGATGGATGGTGGCTAGACTTGAATGCCAGTCATAAAAATCTGAAGCATTTTATCTTGGTCTATAGTTTTATTTTTCTGACCTTAAATTATTTTCACCCTTTTCTTTTGTCCAAGAAACTATGATGTGTACAGTCTCAAGAAACACAGAAGAGATACAGGAACTCGAGTAGAAGAGTGGTAGTTTGGCAAAGAGGGGACATTCATGGCAGAGATAACAAGTAGTAGGGTCTAGAGATTTGTGGTGATGTGATATGGCCTGAAATGCTGAATCTTGTTTACTTCTGTGGGCTTTACAGGAGATCTGTAACATGCCAAAAGTCATATTAAGAAATTCTTTCAACTCACACTTTGGAGATTCATCATTCTAAAGATTGACAAGTTCTTTCTTTCTGTGTGTACCTTAACCCCCTCCTGCTCCTTCATCCTGCCTCCTTTCTGGGCCTGGCTTCTGTCTCCAGCTCAGATGTCCTCATGATGTGCTCACTGCTTCACCTATTGGCTGTCTTCAAATCCACTGTTTGGTTTTCAGTTCTTTTTTGCACCTGGCTTGCCAGGTTTTTTTCATGCTTCCTTCCTGTGGTTTATTTTCTGTTAATTTGTTAATGAAAATGTCAGCCAATGAGACAAGTCATGTAAAAAACAGATTTGAAAAAGAAAAATGACTGTACACCACTGCTTTCTCTCCAGCTGTTGTTTGCTTCTAATTGCTGGAAGAATACAGGCTTGGAATACAGCTTTACTCTTATACTTTACCTGTTGAATGATAGCTGTGGCTTGTATTTTCTTGCTTTGCCCTGCCCTGTGCCCTGCTTCCCTGGATTCTATTAATCACACTGTTCTTAGTAAATAATTTCTGCAAACAACTGTTGATACATCAGAGGCAGGTATGCTGCCTACATGCCAAAAGAACAGGCTTTGCTTTTCCAGAATGTGGGACTGGAGATCCACAGGTCTTTTACTTGTCTCACCTTTGCAATAACTGACATGATCAAATCCCAAAGGCCTAATTTTTTACCAAAATAATGGCTGATTTTGGGAATCTTGGTGTTTTTATTGTAAAAGCCTTTTTCTTCAAACTGGAAAGTCTGGAGTTTGCCAGGAGTTTATGGAAGAGCAGCAAGAAAAGCTAATTTGATAGTATCAGAAGTTTGGATAAAGTAATGTTGAAAGCCGACATCTTAATAATTAATCTGTTAAATTGTACAGAACTTGTGCTGATTTTTCCATCTCTGGGTACTTAAAATTAGATGACTCCACTTTCAGTTCCTGGCATTCCTATTTGTGTAAGATACACATTTTCACCAATTCATAACTTAGCATTTTAGGGTTGAAGCAAAATTTGGTAGCAGACAGCAAATTCCACTAGTTAATTTCTCTTGGCTGCTTTTCTAAGCCAACTTTTATTTGCACTAGGAAGCCTTTTTAATATGCTTGATGATTTCTTATAGCATAGCTTAAGATGGAGAGGTTGCAGTGTAGCCTGTGGAGATTGCCTCTTTGTGCTTTGGCAGGTGGGGAAGAGCAGCTGGCCTGTGGCAGCACAGTGCTGTAACCTTATAACAGCAATGGAAACACAGCCACAGGCATTTCCTAGAGGATGGTCTGTTTTTTTTAGCTAACTTAAATGTTTTTCAACTGCTGTGTGGTGTTCAATTAAATTCAGTCCTTTAGGATGTTTAAGAATAAATGTTATTTTCCTTTCAGGAGAAACTGCAGCAGGGAGTTAGGTGGGAAGGGTTAATTGTCTGTGCTGTAGAGAAACGTTTCCATCCCATGGTAGTTTTGTGTTAACAACTGGACTCAATGATTGTGAGGGTCTTTTCCAACCTAAATGATTCTATGAGTTCATGATTCCTGGGTAAAAACAAAGTTAACATTTCATTAATTATCCTTGTTTTCTTTCCATGCTTTCAGTATCATTTGTTTTTTCTCACAGAAAATACGTGCCCTGGAACCAGAAGGCAGCTTGAAAATGGATTTGATTCTTGTGAAGGCGGATGCTGCTCTTCGCAGCATCAGTGAGGAGAAGAAGCGTGAGGTGCTCTCTAAACTGAAAGACATTAAAGCCCTGTGGGAAGAGACAGCCATATACATCACTCATTGTCACAGGTAGGACAAACACATCTTGGGTGTGCTGAGGCAGCTGTTTCCTCCAGTGCTTTCATAAAGTGCTTCCTGCCTCTCTCTGCTCCCTGGATTGTAGATAGCAGTTCTCTGCTAATTCCAGTCCCATGAGCATTTTGGTGACTGTGTGCAGAGAAAGGATCAGTGAGACCTCAGTTCTCTGCCTTCACAACCTGGCCCACCCACCCCATGGTCTGCAGTGATGACTTTGGACAGGACCTTGTACAGAATATTTCCTCCCCAAAGCAGAGAGGACCTGGGAAGTGAATCTAAACCCTGAGAAGTCAGAGCAAGTTAAAACTGCTGAGAACCTTGTACACTGCTTTGAAAGGCTTTTGGAATTGTTGGTCTCCACTCTCCCATCATCATTTCATCTAACTCCTCTCTCTTCCCTCCCCAACAGCCGCATTGAGTGGGTCTGGCTGCACTGGAGCGAGTACCTGAAAGCCCAGAATGAGTTTTACACATGGATTCACAACATGAGGGTCACCTTGGAGCCTGACATTGAGTTGCAGCTTGGTTTAAAGGAGAAGCAGTGGCAGCTGAGCCACGCTCAGGTTTTGCAGAATGATGTCCTAAATCAGTCAGTGCTGCTGGAAAGGCTGCTGGAGGAAGCTGCTTCGTTGTTCAGCAGGATAGGAGACCCCAGCGTGGATGAGGATGCTCAGAAGAAAATGAGAGTGGAATATGAAGGAATCAGGCAAGAAGCTCAGGTACACTTACAGAGAGTGGGAGGGGTTCAAATTCCTCCCATCTATGGTGTTGTTTGCTACTTGCTACTTGCTCCTTGAGTCATGGAGCTTACTTGGTATGGCTGCAAAAGGAAGCAGAGCTGAGGATCCCTGTGATTTCAGTCAATGGCCAGTTTGAAACAATTGTCCAGTCCCAAGATGAGCTGTTGTCCTGGGGTGATGTTAATTGGGATGCTCTTACATGGTGCTTTATAGTGTGTTGCTGCAGGCTGCTTGCTGTGACCTAGTGAATCTTGCTTTAGGTCATCTCTGTATAAAGTTTGAATTGTTCCTCACCTTTCAGCACATTAGTGGTTCATGTATAACCAGATGCAGAGTACTCATGCCAGGAGCCAGGGAATATTACATGGACACAGCCTTGCTGGAGGAAGTAGGGGTAGTTGAGACCCAGAGCTGCCCTCCCTGCCTGCAGAACTGGGAAACACAGAGGTGGGAGTCAGCTCTGGCCCAACACTTTGCTCAGTGGCCACTATCTGAAAGATTTTCATGCACACAGATACTAATTCTTGTCCAATACTGATCTTCCAGCTTGAATAGTTGTTGGATAGGCTGGTGTAAGACATTCTGCTTCATCTTTTAATACCAGGGATTTCCTTTCACCCTGTCTTTGCATAGAGATTTCAGAAATTGCTTGTACTTTTCACTTTTAAAACTCACATAAAGACAGGATTAGACCATGTGGTATGGCTGAGGAGCAGACATCTGTGGATGGGCAGAAGAATTAAATTTCTTACTAATCAAATCAATAGAAAGGGATGTTTAAAAAATATATCTAGATACATCTATACCAAACCTAGAAATTAAAACCTAATTTTTGCTCATAGTGGCTTCCAGAATTTCATAGGCTGGGATTACCTGGTGCAAATAATTTTCATCACATTGGTTCTGCTCTCTGCCTCTGTTATAATGCTGCCTTCTATTAATTCCCACACCTACACACCAATCCAGAACTGGAGCCTGACAGTGATGGATGCTTTCCCTCCCTGAATGCCGTTGTACAAAGTTAACTTCAGATCACACTGCAAGAACAACAACATTCCATTTCCCTGCTTGCCCCACAGATACATTTTCTCTTTTGAAGTAAAATCCCCGAGCCTCCAAAGTGACAAAAAAACCCCCCCTTAGTTGGCATCTTTTGTGAGCATGTAGTACAGGTACTTTTCTAGCCATGTATATACAACTACTGCTAATGTTCCTCCAAAATCTAGAGTATGTTTGGAAATTCTGTAGCTGCAGCTGCCACAGAGAAGCCACCAGCAGACTTGGGCCTCAACACTGATTATTTATTCTTAAAGGTAGATCCCTTGATTACAAGGCATCTGGATATACATCCAAGAAGGTTCCTGGAAATTCAGGTGTTGTCTGTCTAGATTGCCATTTAAAATTATCGTTCACTCCCTCTTCACCAAAATTGTCTTTGGTTTTGAAGCCGGAGACAGTCATTAGTTATTTTAATAAAGCTGTTCTTTTGGACAAGTAATTTGAGTACTCAAAGCCAGGATGTGACCTCTGTGAGACTGATTTTACATGGTGTGATTTCTCTAACTGACTTGGATATGTGCTGGTGTAAATGAGATCAGGAAGTGGCTCATACTAGTTGGACAAAATATGTCTTTATGTTTCCAGCCAACTGAGACACTAGAAAAAGCTTTTCTTTGGCATTGGTTATAAATACCACATGTCATAGAAGGATGGAGTAAGAGAATCCAGCTAAGAAATCCCTCTTTCAGGAGGTATGGAACAAAGAAGGGAGTTGGAAAGCCTTGGATTTCACAACTGAAGTAAATGAGGAGTTTATTATCTAATGCCAAGGTGACAGGCACCTTGGGAATTGTGTTGGAAAGTATAACACTTGTTAAGGAAATCCTGCCACCTCTTCCAGTGGGCAGGAGGCATGAGTGAATGGAAGAGACACAGGAGTTGTAAGGGGATTGCTCTGGCCCCTCACATGATGAGAGCCAGACTAAAAGTGACTTGCAGATGCCAGCTGAATGCCTGAGCACAGGAGGCTCGCTGGTGTTTGTAGATTACTCTGGTATTTGAAGGGCATTTTTAGACCCTGTGCAGTTGTCCAGCTCTATCAGAAGGCAGGCTCTTGGACAGTGTTTCTTAAATGGTTTGCCTGTGATATTGCTTCTTTGGTATGAGCAAATGGTGGGAGGTTATTTTTTTTTCTTAGTGCCTTTAACATGTGTCTTTAACGTTCCCAAATTTTAAAAGCATCTCTTTTAATTACATCAATAGGAATATTTTTAGATGTGGCAGCCATTTCCTACATGCTTTCCCTTGCCCAGGAAATTAAAAATATGCAGAGGTAAATGGGTATATGTTTCAGCATAAATGATGATTGAAGATGGTAAGAAAAGTTTTGATATGTGGGAAGTTGATAGTTAGGAAATACATTAAATACTTCTGAGCACATCAGAATTATTTCAGTTCATGTTGTCTCTGTTAAGTGAAACCTAGATACTTGCAATAGTTTGCAAAGGTACCCTAAGTGTAAGACCAAAAGCACCAGGAAGGGCTACAGGAGCTTTCTGTACTCTCCTTGAGACACTGCAGAGGGATTTAAAGTAGGAGCTTCTTCCACGTGCTCTAGTTTGCCTTCCAGAGGAAGCTTATTTGCCTTCCCTGACTGTGAAGGGAGCTTAGGGGAGAGGGCTTCCTAAGCCTCTGCCCACCTTCCTTGGGTACCCAGGGCTGGCCATGTCTCCTCACTTCAGCCTAGTCAGTGTGGATGTTGAATTTCACACTGTGCTGCTCCCCAAGCAGCTAACGTAACAGGAGCGGGTGATACCTTATTTTTCATCATTGGAAAGTTTTCCTGCTTAACCTCTTGTAAGGGGAGGGTTCAGCCAACTCTTTGTAATCCTTTTGTCTGACAACTGGCACAGTCTGTCCAGATCCATGGCATCTATTTCTTGACCTCACAGACCAACCCAAACTGCTTATTCCTTTATTTTAGCTGGCCAAGGGTAGGTTGTTTTGACTTCCTTTTGAACCCCCTGTATATCAGCCTAAAATTTTTGAGCTTAATAACATCTCTGCTTTGTTATTGTGATTTATGCCTTTTGGAGCTTCTGCCAGTAAAATAATCGAATTCCCTGGAGTCAATAAGCTTAGCCTGAATTGGGTCACTTTGATGTGTGGCCCTTTTACACTGCTATAACGTTGTCTTCTTCAGATCCTTGACTTGAGGTTGAAGCATGAACTGTTTAGCCTCTGCAGATTTGAGAATTGACACATGGGGATTTAGCAAGTGAGGTGTTCTGCTGGACACAGAAGTCTGCAGTCATAATTCTACCCTTTGGTTCCATCCAAACCTGTGTATGGCTGGTGCTATTAAAGGTCATGCTCTAATAAATGGGCAGCATTTCATCCTCCATGGGAAACAAGTGTCCCTTAGCTGTCCCTCTTTTGTCCCACAGCAAGTCAGCTGACTGGAGGGGAGTCACTCAGGATTTGCAAAAGTCAGCAGGGACTGAAGTGGCAGTGTGAAAAACAGGCTGGTGGTGTTCCACTTGCAGGATGGTGGCTTTGTAGTGCACCGTGGGCATAGCCTGTCCCAAGGGTGAAGGGCAGAGTCCCAGAGGAACTGCCACCTCGAGCACATGGGAGATCCTGCTGGCCTGGCTGGAGAGCAGGCTGGCAGAATGGACATGGCTCACTGCCACCTCAGGCAGCTGGGCAGGTGTGGGGACCTGTCCAGGGCCTCACAGGGACAAGGGAAATGCAAAGGGGACTTTTGAGCTCTACCCACCATTGCAGCTGTCACTCTGCTTGCCCTGGAGGGCAGCTGCTCAGAGCTGCTCATTTTGTGTCCTGTATTACACAAAATGGAACTCGGCCCATTGTCTATGAGAGCAAAGGGTGCTTTCAAGCTTGCTGCAAGCTCTAAATGGATTGCACAAGGAGGGATTTTTTTTTAAAATCTAATGTAACTGCAGTGTACCTCAGTTGCTCTCCATGCCAACTGGAGAAGGGCAAGAAAAAATCAGTCTGGTTTTGCAGAAGATAATACTTAGGGAAACAACAGAGCAAGTGTTTGTGTCAAAATCAAAAAGGCCTGAACTTGGGCTGGCAAACAAGGCCAGTCTCAGCAAATGTGGCTCTGACTTGTGAGGAGTGCCAGACTGGATCAGCTCATGATGTTCAGGCCCCTGTAAATTCAGGGATTGTTAGTTATAGGGTGCACAGGTAGTAACTTGAAAAATGAAGCCTGCTTTCCATTGGCTTGAATTTGCTTCCAGAGTCTGTGATAGTACTACAGAATAGTTTGTGACCTGCTAAGTAAGTACAAAAGTGCCTGGACTACACAACTGAAGGTGATGGTAATTTTCAATGCAGTCTGTTTAAATAATGAAAACTATTTAAAATAATTTTCATGCTTCTACCGCATTCTTTTATTTTCATTTCGAGAGATAAGATGTGCTTATCTTTATTTTTAGCCCACGAGAGGAATGTAACTGCTTCTGTCTCAAAGTGAAAACCAGAAACAAACTTCTGTCTCTTTTCTTTTTCTAATGAGAGAGTAGGAAGTTTTAGAAAGCCAGAAATTCAGCTGACAGGGCCTTGCAGTTTGTGTTCTTGGAAACTTAGACTTTGAGAGCCTGCAGCAAAATCCAGACAGGAGCAAGCCTTTGTGTACTTTTGTGTTCTGTTTCTCGAGGTAAACTTTGAATTCCTGTGGAGGCCAAGTGTTATCAGGGCTCGTGAAAAGGGAGTCTTGTTTATAAATTCTGGGTTACAATGTAAAGGAAAAAGAGCCAGATAAGCACAGTTCTCACCACTTCTGATGTCTCTTGTTACAGAACAGAGTGAAACTGCTTGAAACGATAACCAAGGAACACGAGCAGTACAGCGCCAGTGTCAACCAGTTTCAGTCATGGCTGAATGGTGTCACAGAGAAATTAAACTGCTGCATTGGAGGAGCAACCAAGACTTCAGCAGAGGACAAGCTAAAGGCACTGAAGGTCCTTGAACAATATAGCTCTAACAAGGAGCTAGGATTTTTTTTTTTTTTTCATGGCCATATGTATTGCTCAAACCCTACAAGGGTGTTCTTGAGAAAAGAATTACAAATACAAAATAGATGGTGATTTTAGCATAGGCTAGAGCAGATGAGTTGTATGAGGTCCTGAAACTGTTTGTATGTATGGTTCTTCCAGTATGAGTTGCAAACTGGTCTGGTTTGTTTTTCTTAAAGCCCAAGCTCCAATGGTTATGTGATTCTCTGAGAATCTTGTTTAAATAAATCAGATTTGGTAAACATGATCCAACTAGACCCTGAAGGTTCACAGTTTTTGAGAGTTTAGAGCTGGTGATGAGAATACTAGTTTTGAGAACAATATCCTTTATTTTGGCGCTAATGCTTTTAATGTTTAGCTTAAAATCTCTGAGATCCAACTATTAATATATGTCTAGTGCCTGCAGCTCCTGTTCTCTTTGTCAGGGATCTCAAGTTATAAGCATTAATGAAAACCAATATTTTCAGAATCAATGACAATTAGTATTACTCAGAAGGCAGTCAGATGACTAAACCTGGCTTCTGGTCACTTGAAAAGAGACATATTTTGAAATAATAAATGAAAACCAAAATATGTAGAATGAGGAGAGGTGGTCTTTTTTCCTACTGATTTCAGCTTTTTTTCCCAGCTTCCCATTCCTGCAGATAATCTTTACTTAACTTCTTTTTGCAGGAAATTGCCAAAGACATTAGGAGTGGTGGAAAGAAATGGAAGCGCCTTGAAAATCAGTGTGCAGAGGTGATTCAGAATACCTCTCCACTTGGATCTGCAAGACTGAAGGATGAACTTGAAGAGCTCAGAAAAGCCTTGGAGAAGTTGAAACTGCTGAGTAGTGAGGAGGAGGAGAGATTGCTCAAGATCCAACAGTCTGAAAGTGCCTATGAGTCCCAAGCCAGACAATTGGAAGCAGACATCCAGCAGCTGAGGAAAGATCTACAGAGACTAGAAAATGACCTGGACCCTGGGGAAGGGGAAAAGACTGAAGATGAGTTTGTAACTCTGTGGAAAAAGTGCAATGTAAGTTGTTATCCTTTTTGTGGAGGATCAAGTGCAACCAGAGACTGAACATGCATAGTCACATCCAACAGATGCCTGTCCCATTGGTTAGAGATGATAAGGAAGGAGTATGAGTGTGTGTGAAACACACTGAGGAAAATGTGACTGCCAACAATGGAATCAACTGCCCCAGCCTTCATCTTACCCTGCACAGGAGGAGCAGGCTTGGAGGGTGTGCTGCATGCAGTTTGTGCCTAGAGTTCAAAGGGATCATATGCAAAAAGAGCACAATGCAGAGCAAGCAACACAATTTGCTCCACTTCAAAAGAAGCAGGAAATTAATGCCTCACTGAATATATATATATGCACAGACACAAGTGCATTGACAGACACAAGTACACATATTTCTGAGGTATTTGATAAGACCATTGCTATGTCATAGCCATCACCTCTGTAAGATAGGTACCTCTCTTCCTTTACTAGCAGACACATCATCAGTACTAAGAAGTCCCGAGATTGTAACAATCCAATATTTACACCAAAACCAATCTGCTGCAAAAATGAGTGCAAAAAAATTGTCACACATTAAGTAGATAATAATTTTTACTACTTGTTTTCTCTTGAGGGCTGATTTTGTATTTATTATCTGTTCTCAAAATGCCTTTCACTGCTCTTTGTATATCTAGAGCTGTGCAGGACTAACTGGGAAAACTATATGCAAAAAGGAAAAATCTAGACTGGTTCAATCCAGCTACATTTGCATGGGTTTTAGTTGTTTTTGTTTTCCTGAGTCACCCTAGAATTAACATTCTCTGTATGTGAGCTCTGAGAAAGATGTGTTCAGGCAAACAGATGCTTTTAAGACTGCTCCAGAAATGCAGCTCATGTTATATACTGCAGTCAGTGAACTGAAACCAGGCCTGTTTGGGATTCACTCTGTTCAGACAGTGAACCCTGCAGATCAGATGCAGAGGCTGGGCAGTGTGAGGGGAGGAGAGAGAGTCTGCTGGAATAAAACTGTTGCTGAGAATGTTTTCTGTCTTAGCAAAGACCATATTCCTTATAACCAGGAAAGAAACACTGAAAGGGGATTTGTGCATACCCTGAGACACAGCCTTACTTCTTATTTCATATGGCAGACACTATATAAAGTATGATCTGTTCATCATTTTTATAATTAAGGCAACAAGAGCAGCTCTGGCTGCAGAAGAGTCAAAGATTGAGAGGCTGAAGGCTCAGCTTAAGGAACTGCTACGGTTTTCCCAAGATGTGCAGCCACATGCTGAGAGTGTTGTCTCTGCAATACAGCAGTATCAAAGGTACTGGGAAGTCTGATTATGGTGGGGGGAATCTTCTCTCAGGGATTGTCAGGGGCCTAAGAAAAAAGTGATATGCCATCCAATTGTAGGTGATGGGTAGAAAAAAAAAGCTTTTGATAATTACATCTGCCTCCGTGTTTCAGTCAAGCTGTAATTTTAGCCATTTGCTGGGAGCTGCAGGCTCCTGGTCATTTTCAAGCAATGCTCTTACATCATTAATGTTGTGTATGGTTTGAAGAAAATTAGATTGCTGGCAGCTAATTTGATCTAATTAGCATTTTATAATAATAATTTATGTATTTTGCTTGCCTTTCATGCCAGCAACTAGAAAATCAGGACAGGAGCTGTGGTAGTAAACGGTTCAGAAGAATTATGGCCCTCCCTTGTTGAGTTTGTTGCAGTGACTCACCAGCCTTAGCAATTATTTGGCAGAGCTTATTCCCCTTCTCCTGGCAGCTCATATGCATGTTCCTGTTTTCAACTTGCCTTGGGTTGGAAACTCTGAAAGTTTAGCCTCTCCCAGACTTCAGTGTTTCCGTTTCCAGGCTGCCTGGAATCAGGAAGTAAAGAAGCTGCAGCAAATTTTGCAAACTAGAAGAAAGGATCATTTTTTTAAGGGAAAAAAAGAAGGTCAGTTCTCTTCCTGTATCCCAGCTTATTTCCCTCTGTGCACAGTATGCTGTCCTGCTGGAAGGGTTATAGGTCATTGTGGGAAAGGATTGCAGTTTAAAAACTGGCAAGTAAACAAAGCTGAAAGAGGAGCAAAGGAGGCAGGGACTACTCTGAGTAGAAAATGGCAGCTGCTTCTTTGCCAGCTTCTCTCCAAGGCTTCTTTGGGAAGTCTGGCAGCTTCTCACTGAGCCTGGCAGGGGCAGCAGAGCAAATGGCAGAGGACATGTAAAGTCAGAACTTTCTATTTGCGGAGCTTTTGGCCTCTGCAAACTTGCCTTGGTTCAGCCCCGTCACGGCCCAGTGACACAGGTAAGATTTCTGTGTTTGTGGAAAGGCAGTATTGATCCTGCTTGGCATTGCTCTCACCTGCTTCTCTTGTGAGTTTGCAAGATACTGTTCCCCTGTGAACATAAAGTTTGGGCTGCATTTTGCCATATCAGGCAGGCTGAGAAAAGCAGGAGGCAGCTGCATGGGGTGTGTCACTGCTGGGCCTTGTCACTTGGCTGTGTTTGGGCTGTGCTCTTTTTAAGAGAAGCCTGGATATTCATTGAAGGTTTGCTGATTTAATTTTTTTCCCCAATAATAGAGCTGTGTATGTATGTGGATACATGTACATAAATACAAGTACTTTTTTATCAGAATCACCTCTATGTACTAACATAAATGCAAGTAATTTAAAATAATTCTATCTGAATACATAAATACATACAAATGTATTTTTCACTTTTTGTGTTAACATAAGGTTATCAAAGACTTTTTAATGTAATTTTTTTAAGAAAAAAACCCTTGTTTTTTCCAGGCAACTGCAGTTACATTCTAGACACTCTTGACTTGTTCCTCCCATGAGTCAGTGAGACTGCTCGGATAGTATGATTTGTTAAATCACACTGGTGACAGCAGCTAAGAAAGTTCACATACAAGGGAAGACTGCTGGCTACTAGAAACGCAAAGTAGCTCCTGATACACAGTTGCACAGAAGACAAATGTGTTCTGAGACATCTAAATAAAGTTTTGTCAGATGTCTCTGACTGACAGAGCAGCTGTTGGTATGCCACAGCAGGCTCAGGCAGTAAAACCGACTGAGGCTTTTGTGTTGTGTATGGTTTACACCCCAGTATTGTGTTAATTCATGCCTTGAAGATTAGAATGTTTGGGCTTGGATTTCTTCATAATCCTTCTCTTGGTTGTCACTTTATCCCTACAGTGTTAGAAGCAAGACTTCTAAAATGAGCACTGACACAGAAGCCCAGCTGTGGAGACTCATCCAAAATCCACTGCAAAGTTTTGAGCAGTGGAAGCCATCGGTCCAGATGCTCCTGGAGACTCCAGAGCCAGAGCTGGCTCACATTGAGGTAGCAAAGCTGTTGCTAAGTTCAGAAATGTGGGTTTGACCAAGCCTGGAAGGTGCTGCCAGTGTGGCAGGAAACCCCCCAGGAGGGATGGAGCTCTTTACTTGGCTCCAGCTGTAGCACATTGTCTTATTTTCTGCCTTCCATTTGGTTGACTGGAGTGTCAGCTGAGTAGGCTGCAGAAAGTGCTAGATGTCTTTAACAATGATGATAATATTGTTTAGCATTAGCCCAGATCTCCCTGGATGGGAAATTTGTGGACTCTGTTAAAGCATTATGTGGTGATATAGATGTGGGATTAAAATGCACTACTAGTGCATGTTCCCAGCAAGGTGTGTTTGTTACTTTGTCATCCCTGTGATCTCCAGAATAAATGTGTCTGTGAACAGGGATGGAATTTATCCTCAGGATGAGCATTCAGGCTGTCCTTTCTGTTGGTTGCTTAGGCCTCTCCTCTGCACAGACAACTCTTTCCATAGTACAGCTTACCTCTTTCTGTTCACAAAATGGATGCAGCCCTGGTGCTTCTAACGTTATCAGGAAGATTTTTCCTTTAACTGGGCACTGTCCAGGTACCTTCTGTTACCCCTTGCTGGCCCAGCATGCTGTTTTTACCTGACTTTGTTGTACTGCTTTGGTTGTGTGAGTTGTGTGAGAATTATATGGTTATATGATTTTTTTTTTGGTATGATCTCACTGGAAGAACTTTTCTCCTTCAGGCTGCTCTAGCTGAAAGCTCACAGCTCAGAGAAAAGTTGGCGATATTACAGCTAAAGAAAGATCTGCTAAACAATGTCCTTGGTGAGGAAAAAGCAGAGTCTTTGATTCAAGAAGTAGCTGAAGCTTCAAAGGAGAGAGAAATTCTACACAAAAGTCTGCTGCAAAGCAAGAGCAAACTCCAGGTGAACTACAAAACCCATATACTGTCTTTGCCTGTGATAAAGACAAAGATGAAGTGTTGACTATGCCAGTTTTATAAATTTAAATTTAGTACTAATCCCTTTTCCTGGGTTGATCAAATATTCAAATAAATTTGTGATCCGTTGCATAGTATAGCTCAGTGTTTGTCCTGAATGTGAACCAGATATTGACAAAACACAATGCCAAGGTATATATGTTAAATCCTGTTTTCTTATTTCTCCATCTAGAATTTGATATTGCAACATAAGAACTTTGATGCTGGTTTTGCACCATTGCAGAAGAAATTATCTGCCATCAAAGCCAAATTAGATCTGGAGAAGGAAACACAGCCTGACCTCTTGGGGAAAAAGACACAACTCCAGAGACTCCAGGTAAATTACAGTATTGCTTGGCCATGTTATCCTCAGCTAACTGTGGTTCCTATTTGTTCATATTTTCCTTGCATTGGGAATTCAGTACCTTTCCCCTTGAATGTGTGTTAGATAATTTCATTTGGTCCAGTTTATAGCATGAGTGAATGAAATTAAAGCATTGCAGATGAAGCACTGGCAAACTGAGCTGGAGGAAAGGAAGAAGCAGCTGGAGCTGTTGGTGGTACACCTTCTTGGGCTAGTTTAATTGCTAAAGAAAGTGTATCCTGACACTTCCCACTAGCAGTGAAAACACACAAGATAGTTTGGTTCAGGTTAATTTCCTCAAAAGAGTTTCCACTGTTCCTTTTCCTTCTGCTTCCTCCTCTTTCTGCTCTTTACCTTGTCACTTAGCTGTGACCCATGCTGGATTTACTCCACAGCTGATGCAGCCGTCCAAGATAAGAAAAACAAAATTAATGGGAAAAGATGATAATGTTTTGGTTAGTGTTTTGAAGTGATTCAGCAAAGGGTCCAACATGCAGTAGAGCCTGTTCAGTGGGATTACATACCTGGGAGAGGGGAGAGAGGAGCAGGAGGAGAGGTGATGTGCCTGCCATGGTGACCTGTGACAGCTCACCTGTGCTGTGGCACTTCATCCTTGGTGACCACAGGGTGTTATCACCACAGTTCTTTGCTGGCTCCTTTGGCACTTCTCAGCAACTTATCTTCCTTGTTAGCTCCCAGTAACATGTAAATGACATCCAACTATTTTTTTCAGAAACATTTACTCCTAGGCATCAAAGCCATTCATTTTCTCTAATGACACTGGTTGTTGCTGGGTTTTTTTTCTCCTCACACTGTCAATGAAGCTGCCTTTGGTGTATGTTTTTGAAAGTCTATGCCATACCTAGCACACTACACACATGGAATCTGTCTTTTCCTCTGCAGATGATCCAAGATGACTTGGCAGAGCTTGCAATTCACATGGAGGAGGTAGAGAAGCTTGTTCAGTCAAATACCACACACAGGCATGAAATGAACCAACTCTCATCTGATTCTCAGGCACTGAAGAGATCACTGGAGGTAACATAAGGAAGTTTTGAGTTGCCTTGGGAGTTGTCAGTTGCCTCTATTTAAAAATATTTTAAAACATCTTTGAGCATATGACATTGCATGCTTTGAGTGACTCTACCGGATTTAAATACATCACACTGCAACAAGTGACAGATACTTTTATTTCAGGGAAAGAAAGCACTGAATTCTTAAGACTTTGATAACTCTTCCAGGATTCTCTGATTATCTCTAATGTCATTTCCCTTGGGGATAGGATACCATCCACATGGATTTTGTCTGTATATATAAACTGTTTCTAGAGTGGCCCTAAGATTCCTGACCAAAAGAACTCACATTATCATTCACAGATTATAGGAGAGGGGGTTTGTACCAAAGTGTTTGGGGGTTTTATGGCTTTGTGATCTACAAGTTAATGAGAGAAAAGTGCAGCAATTGTATAAATACTTGCTTTGTCCTGGGGCATTTTGTAGCTTGCAGACATACCTATAAAGTGACCTCCAGAGCAATTTCAGGAGATTCTCAGAATAAGAGCTCATGAAGTTACCTTAGCTATGCAGTTCACTATAAAATTGTGTGTGTTAAAGTGTTACCTGAACATGCACTGTGGAATTCTAGTTTCAATTGCAATCATCCCATTTATCACTGAACTGAACCTTTGCCAAACAAGTCTGTACAGTGATTTCTGATTCAGGGAGTGTGAGATGTATTTGCTATTGACCTGGAGTACAAAAACCCCAGACATGTAAAGTCTCTATTCCCTTTCAGCTAAGAAGGAAGGGAGCTATTCTAGTTCTTAATACCCCCCCGTGTGGTTGAATTCAGGCCTGCAGGAGCTCGGAGGTGTTTTCCACACCACTGATGCTAAAAGGATAGGTTTTTTGGTCTCTCATTAATACCTGCTTTTTGCCTTTTTCCCCATAAGGTTCTGTGCTCATCATAATGTTAGAGCCAGTAAAGAAGGTGCTTTTGTTTTGTCTTTGGTTCTGACATATTTTTATCATTTGTAGATGATGATACAGCAGAGTGAAGACCATGTTCAGAAGCACTGGGCATATAATGACAAACTGTCTGACCTCCAGCAGTGGATCTCAGTAACCAGGGAGAGGATTGACTCCTGCCAGGATGCTGATGGGGAGCAGAACACTGAGGGCAGGCTGGAAGACCTGGAGGTGAGAAAAGCATCTTAGTTTAAGATATTAATTATTCGCTTTGCAACATTCACACATTAAGAGTGGGGGTTTCTAGTGAGGATTTGCTGGTTCAGGAGAGTAATGATATGTGTTTCTCCTGCAATAACTGTTGGCTGCTGTTGCCTCTCTGCTTTGCTCTGTGCTGTGGGATGTGGGGCCATGTAACAGACAAGAGCAGTGAAAATGAGTAAGCAGTGTTGAGATGGAGAAATTATTATCCAAGGACAGGTGGTCTGTTCCTGTCAGGGTAACAGACCACCTGATCTCTCTGAACAATACCTGCCTTTGCCTGTGTGTACTCATCAATATACTGAACATTCCTGCCATTTTAGCTGGCCTTCTGCTTGTTGAACTGAGCTGTTCCAAAGCTGCCAGCTTGTCCTGTGTAGCAGTACTTTGCATATTAAATTCACTCCAGCAGGATACTTCAGCTGGCAGCTGTTGCCTTCATGTGGGAGACCAAAATCTTTCATGGGAAGGCTACAGAAGGAGGTGCATTGACATCTTGCAGCCTCAAAGTCCTCCCATCAGCCCTTTGACCTATGTGGGGCTCTTTGGAAGCATGCATAGCATATTTTTTTCCCTCTAGATATGTTCTAGCTAGTGCCAACAAAACCAGCATAGTCCTGGACTGAACATGGCCTTCAGTCTGACATAGCCTCCACTTTACCCAGGATAACTAGGAGTAATTTCAGGGCTTTGCATTTCAGAGATTGCTGGCTGAGTTTCCAGATAAGGAGATCCAGCTGAACCTTGTAGAAGCTCATGGCCAGCTGGTCATGGAGAATTCTTCTCCAGAGGAGACTGCCCATGTCCAGACAGAGCTGGATCAGCTGAGGGAGTCGTGGAAATCACTGAAGGAGATGGCAACTGAGTAAGTGTTTGTGTAGGTGTTCCTTATGTCCCTTCCACAGGCCTCTTTTTACTAGAGTAAGAACAGACACACTTGAGACTTTATGCTCCGTGCTGTGAAAGTGAACAGCCATACCATCATGCTAGAAGCAAGATGAGATTTTATTTGTCTGTAAACTGAAAATCACTACTTTTAAGAAAACTATTTTAAGACTCTGTGAACCACATTGTCTGTGAATCTTCCTCTACCTTGTGTTGGAGTAGGCAGTGTCTTGTGGTCTGGCTCACTCTTGTTCTGCCAGCCTGTGGCAGAGGAAATTTGGCACAGACTGGGTGATTTGTGCTGTTCTGTCTCATTTTCCTGTTCTCCTTGGAGATGCCTCCAAGGAGGGTGTATCTGCAATGGGATTTATGCCTTTTGTAAACCTGCAGAAGTGTAAGCTAAGAATCTTCTCTTTTGCTAGGAAATGAAGAGTTAATTTATTTTGCCTCCACTGTGTAGTGCTGAAATACTGCTCATATTTGCTAGTCTGTATTAATATGTAATGGTGTGCTGCATGTATGATTGTATTCATACATACTGTCAGAATAGGCACAACAACTAAATTACAAAATTGAGAAGGCTTGATTGTACTGCCTTGTGTAACCAGAAAGAAATGCATATTGCCAAAGTATTATTTTTAGTCCCCTAAATAAAAGAAAACAAAACACTTAGAAATGTTAGAACTAGAGTTCTGGTGCAGCTGTGAGACATTCTGGTTGGGAATAACTTCAATAGTAATAGTGTTATTAGTATTAATAATGATATAATAATAACAACAACAGTGCTGTTTCCCCAGAGCTGTCTCCCATAGCCCCAATCAGAATGTGGATGTTCACTGCCCTGATATCTCTGGTTTTGTGTTTCCAAGCCTCCTCAAAAAGTGGCAGTTAAGTAGACCAGTGGCTGACAAGAAGAAGAAGAAAAGAGCATTTGTGGACAGCAGATGGATATCTAGACCTGCTTTCCACCTTTTTGATGTCGACCCCAACCATAAGCAGGTGAGATGGAGACTCTGTGTTTTCTCTCATGTCAGCTCCACAAGAACAGTTTCATTGCCTTCATCTGATATGTAGGTTACAAAGTTGGAGGTTAACATTTCAGTCAGGCCTTCAGAGGAAATGTCTGACATAACAGTGAGGGCTTTTTTGTTCCTGTTGTTCTGTATCCTAGGAGAAGATGGGAGAAGGGCAAACTGCAAGCAGCCACTTGAAACTCCTACATGACTTTGAAGAGTGGCTCCAAGGAGAAAATACCAAACTGACCAAAATTCTTGCTGGGACTCCATCTTCTGCAGAGGAAGTTAAGGCACACCAGAGCCAACTTGAGGTTAGTTTTCAGGGGGTGGATGGGGAAAAATAATGCAATAAGTGTGAATTCTTTCAGAATTTAAAAAATCCAAACAACAACAGCAAAACCCAGAACCATTCCACCTACAAACCAAAAACCCACCACCTCCCCAAAAACCACAAAAAATCCTCAAGAACAAAAAATTCAAACACTATACACTCTGCTGTATGAGACTCTAGAGTAGATGAAGCTCATGAATTTAGGACAATTTTCATCCTTTCTACTAGGAAAGGTCTGGCAGAACCAGAGTAGAAGGGAAAGGAGCACCTGGCATTTAGCTGTTGGGCTGGACATTTCCAGTGTGCTATGCCAAAGGTGTTCATTAAAAGAAGCTGATTAAAATCAGTGTCAAATCAATATTTGTTCTCACTCTTCCTGTGGAGTATAGCCAAATGCCATGGCAATTTGTTAGATGTTTTGGATTGTTAGAAACTAAACACGGGAATATCCAAGGCTAGAGGAGTCCTGCAGGTGAGTTTCATATTATTTCAGGCCAAAAAATCAACAACCAAAATAAACATGTGTGTAAACCACTGTTTTATCAAATGCTGATTTAAAAAGCGGGGACTTCCTGAATCCTGAATTGCTGCTGAGCCTTGTCTTTGCTTTTAGGAGATGCAGTCTCGTGTGCCTCATGGTCAGCAACTCTTTGAGGACCTCCTTCATCTTCATCCTGTGGTGGGAAGTTCTGAGGACCTGGAGGAGCTGCGCTACCGATGGATGCTCTACAAGTCCAAGCTGAGAGAGGCCCTGAGCTCACCAGTAAGTGACAGCTGCTGAGCTGTGCCATTGCTCTCTCAGGTTGTTTCACATTGCTAGTCTTACTTCAGCAGTATTCATGTGTGTCTGCTTAATTAAGAGTTGTGTGCTTTTCCCCTTTGTACGCAATGCTCAAGATATTTCTTGAGATGGAAGTTTCAAACCAGAATAGTAAATGGCAAGGAGGCATGCAGCTGTGTGTGTAAATACTTTGGGTGTGTGCCTGGTTCTGGGCACATGGATTTCTATTTTCTGTCCTTTCTCCACCCATTCTCCATAGAGTTATTTTTTGACAGTTCCTGCAGTAAAAATATATTCACTGTTCATTATTTGTGTCTCCTGCTGTGAGACAGAATAGTCACTGACTGAACTGATTCAAAGTAACTGCACAGAAGGACCTAGTCCGTTTTAAAACAGTCCTTATAGGTTAATGATTTGGAATGAAATAAAGATGAGAAATTTTAATTCAAAAACCAAATTATTAAAGAAGTTACCTAGTTGTTATATATAAGACACGCTAAGGATGGCAGAATTCATCATCATATATAAGATATTCCAGGGCAAGCTAAAGATACTCCCATGTTCTTAGCATAAATATATATAATTATTAATTAATATTTTTCTAGCTTAAATACTCTGAGCAGCTTCAAGATACCATAATCAAAGGATTAGAATTTACAGGTTTGCATTTGGTACTTTCTGTATAAGAGTGCTTTCAAAGGTATCTGAACTTGAACACCTAAAATCTGAGGCATTTTAAAATTTTCTGCCTTGAGAAACCTTTTCTTGAAATCCAGAGCTTTTTTAGAACATGAATCCTTTAAAATGCATGGAAGGTAAGCATGACTTTTATTAACAAAGAGCATATTTCTGTGTTTGCCATTGATTGTAATGACTCATGATTTGTTAACCAAACTTTTCTGTAAGCATTAACATAGTCGATAGGTGTCAGTAAAGTCAAAGCTATTGCTGGGAGAACTGCTTATCTGATTCAAGTAGTCAAGAACCTGAAAACATGTCATCTTTCTGCCTAATGTTGGTTAAAAGCCCATTAAAAAAATCTCCTGCTGGTTCACTCTGTCCAGGTGACCATGAATATGAAAGAAACATCTCCTGTGTGGTGAATACTCATTTACAGGCTCTTCTGGGATCTTAACTTCCTGCTTCTTTTTTTTCTTTTCTTTTTTTTTTTCTTTCTTTTAAACAGAGTGCTGGATCTTTGGAGGAAACAGACAGATTCAGAAAGGCAAGACAGTTTCTTATTATTAAGCTAAAAAAATGTTTGACCAGACATTTTGCAGAAAATGGTTTTAAACTTTTCTCAAGATTCCTGAAATGAATTAGCTTATTAAGAGCCACTCCTAAAGAACTTGTTGATTCTCTCCAGATTTTTAAATGGAAAAATATTCCAGAGATTTTACTCTTGAAGTAGGCTTACTATATCTTTAGAAGCTAAATATCCATTTAGAGAGGATATTTAGGAGAGGAGTGAAACTCAGTTTTTATACATCTGCATGCTATATGAATTTAATTCATTTTTCAAAAGAGACTTAGGAAGAGCCAAAATATCTATCTAAAGGATTTAATGGTTAAGTGCTTAAAATAATTTTGAAAATGGGACTTCTAATTCTTTAGACATTCTGAAAAAAAATGCTTTGTATCAATCAGCCCACCTTCTTTCTAATGCAGAAAGCCAGAGAAAGTCAGGAGATTTGTCTAATGCTATTAGACTAAATCCTTATTCTAAGCAGCAGAATTCCTCCTGTGATGGATTTTCTTTTTGAAGTGATGACATTAGAAACAGAGGCAGTACAGGAGATGATAAGGAGAAGCTAAAAGAAAACAAAATACTGCCAGTTTCTTATTAAACCAAGCAGTACTTTTGATCCCATTTTCATAAAGTCAGCAAATTTTTCTGTCACAATTTGCTTTGTTTATAGAAACTGTTCTGCTTTGTACTGTCATCTAACTTTCCATTTGTGTTTGGAAGGAATAGAATAAGGCTTTATTTGCCCAACACAAAGGAGATTGGATGAGTAATGTGTTGCAGGATCATAATCACATAGTCATTCCAAGGTAAATCAAACCCTTGATTTCTCCTGGTGCAACACCTCTGTAGAAGAGACCAATATTTAAAGGGTGCAGTACAATGCACTTCAAGCATGGCCAGAAATCAAGACTTTGCTCATTCTGATGAGATATTCCTCTTATTCTCAAATGTGGAGTAGCAGCTCCAATATTTTTACCCAGCAAAGTAGTGACCAGTTTAAGGCAGTTCTCACACCTTCCTCAATGGTTTTGGCTGCAGTTCAGCCTTGCTGAAGACCCCCAAAGACTTTCTGTTCTTGCCTGTCTGGCTCAGCATTAATTGTTTCAGCCAGTAAGGTCACCAGAATTTTTCAGGCTGGAAAAACAGTATGACATTTTAATACTTGGTGTAGAGGCAGCCAAAACATTTAGTAGTGCTTCTTTTCCCTAGAAGAGGCTCACAGGGATATTCCAGAAGACTGACCAGGGAATTCTCTGATTTCATGTTGTTTGATTGGTAAAGTTGTTTGTAGGGAAAGCAAAACAAAAGCTTTAGGCATAAGCATGTCTCCAGTACAATTAGATGCCATTTTTAATTTATCTGCCTCATGTGCCTTGGGGTACATGGTATTTATTCACCCTTACATTCACCAAATTAGACTAAAGTCTTCAGTTAATTTACAGAGATACTGGCTTAACATAATGGCAGGCAGCAAACATTTGTCAATTAGGCCTACAGCAAGAGCACAAAAAAACCCCCCATTCTCTGAGTTTTTAATAGCTACTGAACACAAAGAGAAACAGCTCAGGGTGGAAAGGACTGAAGAACTGAAATACCTCATAAGCATGAGGGAAATGGCTCCCATTGCACTAACAAGTGATTTGCAGTTTCCCTTCAGCCAGTACAGATGTTGCTGTAACTTATACCCTGCTCACTTCAGTGAGATTTCACTGACCTCAGGGCTTTTATTCTCTGTTTAAACAGTAACACTACAAGAATCCAAGTGCTGGAAGCAGTAATGTCTTTTTTTTTTCATTCAAGTTTTATCAGGATGTGAGACAGTGTTGCCATAAGATTTTTTAGCACCACTTAAGAGAGCCAGAAAATAATGCTGATCCCTTTTGGGTGTATCACTGTTTGGCTTAAGAAAAGAGGAAAACCAGGCCAACTGCAGAATTCTAGGCCATGCAGTTTACTTTAAATTCAGATTTAACACCTAAAATGTGGCTGGAAACGAAAGAAAGATTAAGCAAAATATTTTTGTATGCATGAATATCTTTTCAATGCTATGGTAAAGGAAGCCAACTGCCTTGAAGGGAATGGCTGATCTCAGGAGTTGGTATCTGCAGGAAGTGCAGATGGCTGCATCACTGTGCTTGCAACAAGCAGTGAGTTTGTATAAAATAGGCTCAGGTTATCTCTAATTTGTCAGCTCCCTAATGCTCTTGAGTCACACAAAATCAGCAGAAGTGGCAGAAGTTGAGGTATTTTTGGAGTGCTCTCTGCTTTTTGCAGCACGAGGTCCCCAGTGACTCTGCTTGTCTCTCCTGCTGGAGCTGTGAATATTTTGCAGCAGCAGAGATCAGCATGGAGAAGGGAAGACCCAGCTAGAACCATTCTCATTTGACTGCCTTCTGATTTGATTCCATTTCTAGCCTACATGGCCAGATGTTGGGCAGAATAGAGCCTGCTCCATGTATAGTAATGTGCTTTTTCTCCTGATCATTCATCCATTGCTGAGGACATGCCCCTGCCACTGGTGCCCTTAGGAGCAGAACAGCCTAATGATTGTGATGTGAGTGACTTCTTGTTGATTAACAAAAAGCAGTTGCAGGAAATTGCACTGGCTGCAGTGAATTTTTAGCAGGTGCCAGTGACAGCCAATGTAGATGGATATTTCTGCAGGGTACCTAGCACACTCAAGAACATAATCAAGCAAGTGCTCAATAATAACTATGATAAATGTTACTTTCAAAGGTTGGCTCCCAGCTACCTGAAAATATTCCATGAGCATTCTTAGCATAAATGGGAAGTAGAAGGTTCATTATTTACAGGTCTAGGTAGCACTGTTTGATTTATTTTCTCAAGTTCTCAGAGTAATTACTTCCTTGCTAAACAAACGATCTGGCTTTATTGTTTGTACAAACAAAATAATTAGAATTCATTACATCAGTGGTCAGCTAATTGCTTCCTTTGAGATTCTGCTAAGAGTAATCTCCTGTAACATACAGGCAGAAGGAACATGTAATTTAATCTTATTTAGAGACACCATTGATCTGGAGTCAATCAAATTAATGCAGTCATTCAGGAAACTGCAAAGCAAGAGCTGCCACAGCTTGCCAGGAAGAAAACAGTGCTGTGCTCTGCTCTGCCCAAGTGCAGATATGATGGGAGCTCCTCGTGGAAGAAAAACACAGCATTCTGTGGTGCTGGTGCCTCTCTACTGAAAGTGTTTTCCTCAGGTGTTACACACTTAAAATCTTCTGTACAATTACAGTCTTAGTAAAATGAAAAAGACTTATTAAAAGGTATCTTTTCCTCACTTTTCAATACCTCTTTTATAGGTAATGCTAATATCTGTAATATCTGTCCATTATTTTTTTTTTCATCATTATGCCTATAAGCCTGTGCTTACCTGTTTTGGGAATTAGACCATGACCCAAACACAGGACAAAGGGCACCTTAGCATTAAAAATTAGCAGATAGACTTATTTTTTTCCTTCAGTGATATTTGCTCAGAAAGAAAACTTAGTCAAAAAAAAAAAAAAAAAAAAAAAAACCACCTCCAGAAAAATCCTACCTGCCCATTCCTAACTCAGACCCACTGTTAGGTATGCTGAGCCGGGAGCAGCATCCCCTTCCTTTCCCAGCAGGCTCACAAGCTTCCCTTCACATTACTGCACCTGGGAGACTCCCTGCCTGTGTGCTCTTATTTCTGGAGGTTTCATATAATTTTCCAATTTACATTGCAGTGTCCCCAAATGTTAGATAGCTGGGGCTCTTTGTTTGTTATTTATCTGGTCCTGCCACACCTGTGCCTTGCCAGTGCTCTGCCTGCAGCAGTGCTGGTGCAAGAGGTGCCATCCTGCTCCCCAGGACACCTGGTTCTTTCTTTCCTGTCATGCTCATGTGGTGTTAGTTAGGCAGGTGGTTGGTGCTCCCTGCTTTATGTGAAGAGATCTGTCCTTTAGCTGCAGATTTTCACCAAGGAGATATCTTGGAATGATTTTCTCAGCAGATATAATTTCATGTCCTAACTGAAAGGTAAGGACAGAGAGACATTTGTTGAGCAATAGCAGAATGCAACCAGTTTTCAGTATGCACCTGAAAAAACAGGTTTTTAACACAGCTGTTAAAGGCACTGTAAGAAAAACACTTCTAATCATTACCTCTAATTTTTATACCTATTATTTATTTAAAAGTAAGCCATCGCATTTTTGAAGTATTTAAACAAAGTGCAAATATAATTAAATTATGTATAGTGACTGCTGAAGTTTAAGAAAAGTTTGATCTTGACTTGAGAGAAGTCACTTGAGAGAAGTCACTGGCAAAACAGCTGGATATATACATTATTGACATAATAAACCAGCTTTTTGATGTCAATAATTTCTTCTGCAAGTTCCAGAACATTTTGTCTTTCTTTCAGTTTTTATTCTTTCTATGCTTATTTTAATTAGTTTATTTCAACTTGCAAGGATGAGTGGAAGTTGGAAATTGGAAAAAGTTGTTTTATTTGCCTGTCTTCTTGAATATAGAAGACTAAGGTCTTTTTCTGCTTGCTTAGGTCTAGGGAATTATAGAAATCAGTGCTACTTTAACAGATCAGTCTGTAGCTCTTGTCCTGTGATATGCTGGAAACATGTCATGCTGTATGTGCACACAGAAGCTAACCTTTATAAATCCATTTGTGTCACAGTAGCATGTGGCACAGTGCTTGGTTCTAAGTGACTTTGCAGCAGAAATTCTGAAATACCCACCACATGTGGCTGCTGAAACCTCAGATATGAACTGCTGGCTTGTTTTCTGCTTCTTTTAAATGAAGCCTCCATGGAAGATTCTAGATTATCCCCCAGCCATGGGGAATCTTCCCTAAGGAAGAAAACAGTCTTTAATTTGCCTGTACACTTACCTATTTACATGCATATGCTTATGCATGTCAGAATTGACGGGAACATTAAGGTTGCAAAGTCAAGCAGTCTGAAGATGGAAAATGTCAGAGCTAAAATTGCTCCTGTGGCTGCAGTTAACCTCTCTTCAGCATTCTGGTTCATTCTGGTAGCTCTTTATGCAAAGGAAAATGATAAGCACAGGGATCAATGGAGTCCCAGCCTCCCTGAGTTATTCCTCACTGCTGGTTGCCTACCCTGGGCAGTGTTTGCTTGTAGGAAAATACAGCTCTGAACTCAGGGTCTCAGTGTCCTTCTGCAGAGGCCACATAACCTCCAATCAACAGAGGCTGATCTTAGTTCCTGATGTGGTTTATGGGATTGTGCCTTGCTCAGGAGCATGTTGGATGCTCAATTCTGCGGAGACAGTAGTATCCAACTCCCCTGAATTATTTCCTGCTTGAGAAGGCCAGCTGTGATTTGCAATGTGTTGTTTATCTTGGAGAGGGACATTCATGGCTCTGAGTTGAGAATTGATGGGAAGCCCAGCTCCAAGCGATCTCACACTCAGGTAAAAAAACCCAATTTCCTTTGGTTTGAGAGAGCAGCCTGTGATCCCCCTGGAACTGATCTCTTGTTGTCAATAACCTGCCTCTGTGAGTGACAGCTGAGGAAGTACCCAGTGGGATCTCAAGTGGCAGAAGCACAGGGCCTCTGAGACAAAATGGCACTGATACGGCAGCTGCTTCACCAAAACTAGTGGTGCTGCTTAACACTCCTGTCCAGGCATACTCCACTTCATCTCCAACATTCCTTTCAGTATGGCAGGCTGTTGTTTCAGCCTTCCTGGCAGCTCTAGTTATTCTCAGAGGAATAATGAGGTAGAATCCTTACCTGTGTAGGTGATCCTTTCCAAGGCCTAGTTATTCTTCCTGTTAGGAAGTTCTTCCTCTGTCCCTATTGCTGTAGGGAGTTTGAGCCCAATATGTTGTGACCTCCCCACTGTGGAGGTAGGCCTGGACTCATCCTGCCTAGGCATTTAATTTAGGGTTTCACATCATCACAATTTATTCTGAGAGCATAGATGATGGTTGACTCTCCATCTCTTGTAGAATGAACCAGGAGCCAGGTTCAAAGCTAACAAAGATTATTTGTTCTTCATGCCAGCTGGATCTCCTTGCTAAAGAACATTGAGGACTCTGTGTATTTTGTGTAGGTTTAAGGGGAAACTGGACAAGTATCTGGAAGAAAGATTCCCTGAATGTTAAACAGATGAGCAAGTCCTGTCAGGCTCAGGAAACTGCCTAAATTGAAAGTAGCTGGAGGCTGAGAATATTAAGGAGAAATTATTTATGCTTGCCTTACTACCTATGCATCTGTGCCAGCTGCTGTAGAACAGAGGATACCTGGGCTGGGTACAGCCCTGGCACAAAGTGGAATGGCTGCTGGTGTCTGTGTGTCATGCCTGTAGGACACTACGGCACTGGTCTCTTTGTCCCTAGGTAGAGCAGGAGTTTTCAGGCAGCAGGAAATACTCTGAGGTAAGAGGAATAAATCCAGACTAAATATTTTCTCTCTGCTGGATGACTGACTCAGTGGTGCAGGTATGATTTTTGTCAGGCACGCTGGTGACATACAAGCAGCAGCAAAACTCTGCTAATGAGGCTGGTATGAGATGCTATATTGCTCTGCTCTCTCACACAGATTAACTGTGTGTTTTCTTATATCCTGGAATGTGGTCAATAGCAAACCGGGGGGACACTGATTTTTAGTAAAACACTTCAGCAACTTACACAAGAATATTCTGTAGCAAGTTCTAAAGTGCTTTTCTGCTGTTTCCCATCCAAGTGATTTTCCACGGTGCGCTTGGCCGGGAGTTATTAACTGCAAACAGATTGAGCTGCTGAGCACTCCCTGATCCAAACCCATGCTTGTCACTCAAACGCCCCAACATGAATCAAGTACAAATGTGAATTTTCACAGCCAGTGCAGTTCATTTGGAGCAAGCATGCATTTAGCATTACACAAAACACAGCTGTCCACCCCTTGACAGTCCTTGCTTGTCCTGTTGTTTTGAGGGAGAAGAGGGAGGACATTTACTCCTGATGGTGAACTTGAAAAGTATATTTTCCTTTTAAATGCCAACCTATTCCTTTTCCATATGTGTTTCAGAAATATCTCTGACACTTTGGCTCAATACCCAGGTATTCCAACTGTTATTCTAAGATGGTGGAAATTAAAAGTCTGTTGACTTCACTGGAGCTTTGCCAGTTTTTCTCAGAGGAAGATTTGATTTCAGAATATTTAGTGGAGTCTATATCTGACGCATGCACTGCAGGCACTGTGGGTGCTGGGTGGCAGCTGTACTGATGCCAGTAGCTGGAGTGATTGGGAAAGTGAAATTCCACTGTGTAGCAAGGGCTGTGGTTCCAACCTTCTCATCTTTCTCATCATCAACCTTCCATCTCATATGGAAATGATATATTCAAACTGTCTCTTGCAAAGGTAGAACTGTGTTAGGCTGTCCTTTTCTAACCCTGAGTGATGTGCTGAATGCTTGGAAGTGTGTCCTGACTCCAGGACCCTGATCACTTTGAGTCCAGCAGAGCAGAGGTTCGTACCTTGGCTTCCTGAATTTCCTGTGGGGGCCATGGTCTCAGGTCACTACATCCTGAAAGCATCTCTTTTTCACATCACAGATCTCAAAGAATATCTTGACGTAGTAAAATTGAAGTGCTGTTTTTTTCATCCTCTGAAAGGGAGTCAGTGCCTCAAATTTTCCATGCTTTTTCCAAATGTATCATCTTTTCTATTAAAATTTACTGTGTCTCCTTCAATTTTCTTTTATCATTTAACACCTCTCATAGTTTCACAAAAAAAACATGAAAAACCCCCACAAAAACCACAAAAAAAAAAAAAAAATCATTGTTCCAGCAAGCACAAAGCAATGGAACTAATGAAGGTTTCATGTCACAACAACTTGGGCATATAACTAATGAATCCATTTGTAAGATACCTGCTGACCTCCACAGACAAGCAGTTCCTGATCCTGACTTTATTTGGTTGTTCCTGTGCATAATCCCACTGCAGACACTGAAATTAATGATAAATCTCCTGTGGATTTCAGTGTGTGCAGGTTGAGGCCCTCATTTATTAAGGGTTTATCATTGCAAATTTACTGAAAACACCAAACCCTCACAGCTCCTGTGGGCCTCATTTTCAGTCCTGCAGAGGCATCATAATACTATGTTTGCTATAGCTGAGTCATTCCCATGACAACAAATGGAGTCTAAAATACAACATTCTGACCTTGCTGTGTGATCAAACAAAACAGAGAAACTGGGCATTGAAGACAAAAGTTCATTGAACACAAATACCTATAAACCCAGCAAGCAGGTGGGAGAGAAGTAGCAGATAAGGGCAAAATATTTCCCCTTCTCTGAAGTTCTGCCCCAAGATAACTCTCTCTCCACTGATTTTTCTAATGCTAGGAGCTGCTGTGGTTAGCTTGAGTATCCTCCTCTGCAGAAAGCTCAGAGGAGAGCAAATGAGAGCTTGTTAATAAATCCATTTTGCATTAATTCTTTCTGGAGGATGAGCTGTGAAAAGCAATACTATTTTACAGCTTCTTCCAGTGTATCTAAGAGCACTTCGAGAAATGATGAGATTGAAATGTTATTTGGGTTATTAATAGTCTTTGCTGTAGAAATCAAGGCAGAGTCAAATCCTGGATTGGCAGAAGAGTCAGGGTAGGAAAAACAGTGGCTAACTGGCAATGTGGTCATCACAGGAAAGCAGTGACAGGCCTGAGTGACCATATCTGCTGCCTGGGCTGTGGCAGGAACAGAGACAAGGCACAACTGGAAACACTCACATTTCCCACCAGTTCACAGGCAGAAAGATGTAACAGGGAAGAGAGCTGTTGCAGCTGGCCTGGCAATGAAAGAACAGTTTCAGATTGAAGTAGCTTTCAAAAAAAATTCTGAAGGATTGACAGCAGTAAAACAGAAGTTTTAGGTGTTGCTAGGAAGACTGGTGGTCCTCACAACTGTGTCAGTGAGAGGTGGATTGATTTCTAAGTCCCAGTTTGAGTTTGTGAGAACATTTTTGAGGATTCCAGTTGGAATGAAGTATTGAACTCTCAGGATCCTTCCCAGTAACATCAGCATTAAGACTTACTGTGCCTTAGTGGTAGGACAAAGAGCATGGTTTGAATTGTCCTAGTGCAGAATTAACTCAAATTGCATCTTCCACTGACAGGACTCCAGCTGTTAATATCTACAAACAAGCTTGTTCATGCATTCTGGAACCTGGCAAGAGTCTTTTTCCTTACAGATAGGGCACTCTGATAAATGTATTTGTCATATTGCTGGGTATTAGGATGCAATGAAGAATGAGAAATCTTTGTCAATGAAGACAGAACTGTGGATGACAGTGCACTGATTTACACTGAACACATCAAGAAGTGGCTGATCCATGGCATTACAGAGACAAGCCCAGAGAGCTCCAGCCAATTGTTGGGGCTGCTGCTCTTGTGCATAATAGATTTAGCATAGAGTGTAAACACAGAAGACCCTCCAGGCTTTGTTCAGCCCTTAGGTAGATGATATCCAGGGGATGAGAGGGATTTCAGGTCCGGACTAGAGAAGGGAAAGTCTCATTAGTATAGCTATTTATGCCTTGTACTCTGAGAACAGGTCACAGTAGGAGCAGATGATACCTGTGAGGCAGCCAGGTTGGTGAAGCTTTGATTTCAAGGTAAATAATCACTGTACCCAGGGAACTTGCCCAGTGGTGCTCAAAGTCAGTCCCACTCACACCCTGGCATGTAGACTTTATCCACTGACAGTTCCAGTGCCCAGGGACCTGACATTTCCTTGGCCTCAGGGAACAAATTACAGCCCAGGTACTGTGGGCCAGAAATGACAGAGCAAGCAGCTGCTGCTCTGCTGCCTCTACATCTGCCTGACACAATAATTAAATCTCAGCAGCCATTCAATATAATGGAAGCAAACCAACTACAACAGAAGGATTTTGCAGCACACCTGTCTCATGATGTGTAACTGCAGCTGTGTATTTACCTTTGTAATTAATTCTGTAGGCATTTATATGGAGTTATAAGGGACTGAGTAATTTAGAAAGCAGTGGAAGAGATCATTAAAAAAAGTGAAAGGCATAATTACTTTCTTCTACCATCAATCTCCTCCATATCTTTTTTGCTGATGTTTCCCATGGATAGTTTATGTTCATTATATTACCTTCTTATCAAAATGATCTCAAATTTCATTTCCAGGTTGGGAAAAAGGCAACAGTGCTATAGTGCAACAAAGGCATTGCCTGTTAAACACCTCACAGTGAGCAGAAGCCCTAATTTTGCTGTGGGACTGACATTGCCTGTGACTTGAACACAATAAATTAATTTTCTTTTGTGGAAAGTGTGGGCCCTACTCCAGTGGATGTTCTGTGCTGACATTTATGATGTAGGCTGGTACCTAATGTAGCTGATTAAGAACTGTATTTATGTTCATTGTATAAATCCTAGTTTGATAAAATAAGTGGGTTATTGAGCCTTTTTTATCAGATTTCTTTTCAAAAGAGTTGATTTTTTTTTTTTTTGGAAACTCACACAGTTCAGCTCATTGGCAGGAGTTACCCAGGAATCTTGCCAGTGGAAATCTCCCTTCTTAATTAATCTTTTCTGAATTCTGTAGCCATAGATATATTCTTTCCTGGTCATGCTAAACCAGGTTACATTTATGACATTAACTGACCTAGTCTAGGTTTGCACCTGTACAGAGCAAGGTGTAATGGGACTCCTTTGCGTGTGTCCCCAAGGGCTGCACAGAAATAGGTGTGGCCTTAGTGTCTCCTTCACTATCAATGTTGTGTTTCTCTCATTGTTTTGCATCACATAAAGTTTTAAGCTGGGTCTGGAAAGGTATAAGGTATACTGAGGCAGGCTGCACTGTGGGGCCTTTTTTCTGACCTCCAGTCTTGCAGACCCCAAAGCCAGTGCATGGTGCTGCAGGGCAGATGACTTGGGGCTGGATGAGCTGCAAATGCAGTTCCTTTGTGCTGATGGAGAGCAGAAGCTGCTCCTCTCTTCCAGGCACCAGCACTCTCATTTTACTGACTGGAGAGCAGCAAACACAGACCTTCTGTGCTGTATGGTGGCTGTGAGGGGATGAGTCAACACCTTGGGCATGAGCATGTGTGACCACCACTTGGGAAAATGGGCTTGGAAGCAATTCTAGAAAATTTCTAGAAAGTCAGCAGTGTTTTCCTTCTAGAAAACAACAGTTTCCAGCAGGGAATTCTTGAAAATATTGAAATATTCTTCTAAAAGACACAATTTAACTTCAGTCACCCTCAGTGTGCCCAGCACCCAGGCTGGGTCCTAGGCCTAGGACAACAGGGGCTGTTCTGACCTTCTCCCTGGCAGTTTGATGTGTTTGAAGTAGACCCCCCCAGCAATGTATTTGAAGTAGACCTCCCCAGCAATGTGTTTGTATTTGAAGTAGACCTCCCCAGCAATGTCTTTTCCTGAGCTGCTCTTTGCTTTGTGTTTCCCAGGAGCGCTCTGGAGGCCCGTGCTCGTTCCTGCATCGCGTGCGCCGGGCCGCGCTTCCCCTGCAGCTGCTGCTGCTGCTGCTCCTGCTCCTGGCCTTCCTGCTGCCCCTGGCAGAGAGAGAGAGCCACAGCTGCACCCTGGCCAACAACTTTGCTCGCTCCTTCAAGCTGATGCTGAGATACGAGGGCCCCCCTCCAACGTAACTGCTGGCATGGCACCAGGCGACGGCGGAAGGGCAGAACTCTGGTTTTAACTGCAGCTCACGTAGGTTTTTAGGGCTTCTAACACATGCCAACGGGATGCATCACATAATGCAACTTAAGATTAATCACTTTAATCAGGTATTTGAGTAAAATTAATATTTTTACAATTTTTTTATTATTGTACTTATAATATGTATATAGAGATTGTTTACGTGTATGTATGTACATATATATATATATAAATGTATATCTGTGGTCAAACTAGCAACCACCATCCACTCATCCACTGTTTAAAGATAATTCTGCAATGTTTCTGCCATCTTTCAGCAAACAATACTGAAGGATGGTGTTGTGGGATTTTCTGGGTGATTTTTAACATCAGATTTTGGTTTGCAACTGAAGTAAGAGCAAGTATGAGAACATGTGGTCATGCACCAGAGTGTAAACTGGAGACACAGTAGAATCATGAGGGGTTGACATTCAGCCCAAGGAAGATTTGGACTTTTCTCTTTGAAATCTTGAGCTGATTTTTCAGTATCTGGATACAGGGATTGCAGAAGCTAATAGAAATGTTTCTACTGACTTCAGTAGGAGTGGGAGTGGACCTCCTCTTGTTCTTATTTTTTACAAGATTTCTTTTCCAATTACTGTATTTTCCAGCCCACCTGAATCAGGAGAGGTGGAATACAGTGGGAAGAAAGCTAGAAAAAAAAGAATATATTTTTTTAGCATCTCTCTATCAGGAGAACTTTTAAAATCAGATCATAATTTTCTGAACAAATTTATGAGCACTGAACAAAACCTTGTATCACCAATCTTGTGTATAACAAAGAGTAGGTTTTTTGTTAGATTTTTGTGTTTGTGGGGTTTTATGGTTTGGTTTGTTGGGTTTTTTACTTTATAAAGAAGCATTTGGCAACGGATTATAAAGCCTGAACAGTGGCATGCAGCCTGGCTCGGTGTCAGTAAAGCAAAACTTGGAAGTACTTTAATAATACCACCCTGGAAAGAAGATTCCTATCTAGGATTCTTTTGTATTAATGGTTTATTGAAATTGTGTAAACTGATTGTATCAACGTCAGTCGAGCATAATCTAAATCTGTGTAATCTAAACTCTAAAATTTTGGCAACTTGTAATTTATTTACCTAAACCTATGTCTGATTTATCAAATTTTTGAATGTACATTATACATTGCCTTTAATGTAAAAGCAGTTCTCACTTCAGAGGGATGAAGCCATTCTTAGTGGTGTTTTACCTAACTGACTCCTGGGAGAAAAGGTAATTTCTAAAAAATTTATGCCATTTCTGAGAGCTATCCCTTATTGTCTCATGGTTTTAGCTACAGTAGTAATCATGAAAAAATTAACATAAGAAACAGTTACTTTCCCTCTCCTGGCTTTGTTGCAGGAGAAATTTCTCTTCTGTGTATCAGTATGGGGTACTTGGTGTGATTTTCTGCATAAGGTCTAAAATAATATTGTAGCTGACAGACTGAAGGAGGAAGGCACTTATTTAAGAAAATCATTGAAGTTCTGTTCAAGAAGCAAAATCGTGTAGAATCAGGAGGCATAACAGCATGGAGCTCAGTTTGGGCACAGGATTAGGAGAGCAGGCAGTGTGAAAGGAGCAGCAAAGCATGGAGAGGAGAGGTGTCCATCAATTTGTAAAGCCTTAGAAAGGAGTCACAATGAACACACAGGACAAGTGCACAGGGTCTGTAGAGAAAAAAAATCTCAGAATCCTTTTGGCTCCCCTTCCCTTCATATTACCAATATGTAATATTACATATTAAACAGCTTTTCTTCCGTTTTCAAGGTTTAAAATGTGGTGAGTAACAGGGCTTCTACATGTTCTGAGGAGACTCTCCCACCACCAGGACTCTGTCACTGTGTTCCTAATAATGTTTCTGACTATACTGGGTTTGCTAGAGTTGGATTAAAATGCCAGAAGTCTGCTAAAAATGTAAAAGAGTGGAAATTAAAGGAGAGACAGCAGGAATGGTGCAGGTATCACTCAAAGGGCAAGGGGAGCATGCAGCAGGAGCTGAGCTGATGTGGGTTAAAACCTGGCTGTCAGGAGGCAGCAGAAGAGCTCTCAGAGCAGGCAGAAGGGACTGGAAGCAGAAAGGTGAGCAGAGTCCATGTATGCTGAGCAGTAAGACATTCACTTTGGGAAGTGAAGGAAGGCCTGTGATTCCTTTCCCGAAGGAGCCAGATGGAGGGGAGCTATAATTTGTCAGAGAATGGGGCATATTAATTCCTTCCTTGCAGCCATTCTTTCTGGTGGCTCCCTCCTCCTGACATCCTCCTGCTCTCCTGATTAGCAGTGCAAGTGCCATGCACATCCCTCTAAAAACTGCTGCCAGCCCTGGGGGAAGAAACCCCTGTGGCTGCCCAGCAGGGAGTTAATCATCACACACATCTCCAGTCAAATTAAATCTTCCTTTAGAAAAGAACTGTGGGGGAAGAGGGGCAGTGACAAAACCTGCTCTGTGTGGTTGTGGATGTGTGTAGGTGTGCACACACCTTTCTGTGATGTAGCTACATTGCAGTTCTCTGGGTTTTGCTGAGCTGATCCAGGTGATGAAAGTAAAATACCAGTGAGAAAGTAAAAGTAATGAGGAAAAATAAAGCTGCAAATGGAAGTCAGTAGGGAGATGGAAATTTTTTTTTCTATGAAAGCACAAAATCTCACATCAGATTTCTTTCTGCCAAGCCCTTCTGATCTGGGTGATTTGTATGGGTTCACAAATGCATTTGACACCATGGGAGTGTGTAACAGGGAGAAAAAAATTCTGCACAGAAGATCTTACAAGAACAACTGCATCATCACCTTGATGTTTCAGTGTGGTGGCAGGTTTAAAAAAAATAACCAAACAACTAAATTAGAAACACACTTTTGCTTCTGGATTTGCAATCAGTTTATTCTGCAAGTCCCCTGTCTGTAATCTTGGAACGTTTTGCTTTAAATCTCAGTCAATCTATTCTCATTGACTTAAATAATCTGAATATCTCACAGAAGTGATGAATATTTCTACTTCTTTGCAATGAAAACTATCCAAAGCACAGGACTTTAATGTTCATATCACTGAAAACAATTTAAGTCTTCCATAATGCCATTTACCTCACCTGTTCAAGGCAGGTGTGAGATTTTTCTGGCAAAGAAAGAAAGAAGAAAATTACAAAAGCTTGAGATGTAAATGTAAAATTTAATTTTGTTTTCATTCTCTTGTGGGTTTTTATTTCTGAAAAGCTTGCAATACTGATTCCTGGAAGTGTGTGTAAATATTAATCAAGTCAGTAATTGGAATAATGAGTCCAGCTTCCAGGAAACTGTACAAAGATCAGATTCCTCAAAACACAAATTAAATCCAAAGGATTTAGTTTGTAGGGACTGGTTTCCAAACCAGTCCTTAAAGTCTTGAGCACAGTTCCTCATCTTTGCTCACAGATGATTTGGTGGTGATATGCTCACTTTTGTGCCTGTAAAATCCCCAGCTCATCCATCTCTGACATCCAGATGTAACTGAGATGTGTTGCAGCTCAGGTTCAGACTGGGGCCACTGCCTTAAGCCTTCCCTTGCCAAAGCCTGGGATGCACAGAGCCCTGGATGTGTCTGCAGCTGAGGACTTTCACTGTTTTGCCCCAATGCAGTTGCAGCCGCAGTCAAAGGGTGCTAAAAGCCTCTGAAACCCATGGAGTATGTCTGGGGTTGTGAGTGGTGTGTGCAGCTGGCCTGCACTCCCTGCAGACCCCCAGCCTGTTCACAGAGCTCTGTCCCTGCACTGTGGCACCCAGGAGCTGCTGGACCACATTAATGACCCTGAGGTGCAAAATCCTGCACTCCACTGCCCGTGCATTACAGCAAGGCATTACCCAAAGGCACACTCCAAACCCAGCCTCTGGCATGGAAGCAAGGCTCATTTGTAAACTGTAATTGATTCTGAAGCCTGATGCTTTCCAGAGAATTTTCATGGCAGCAATACATTCAGGAAGAAAATTGCTATTGTGCCCCATGTCTATTTTATCAGCCCTTTCTCTCATTCCAGCCAGCAATTTAAGTGATATTAAATATTATTTATATATGCCCTCTCCAGAAATCTCTGTATAAAAATCATCTTCAGTTCTAAGCACATACATTAGAAATGTTGTATTCCTCTGCTAGCACTCAATCTCCAGAGCAGTCATGATTTCTACCAAGTGCTACTTTATTTGTGCTGACTGACAACTTAGAAGACTCAAATATTTGAGGCTGTAAATAAAGCTACTAGACTAACTAATTAAACCACATAGTGATCACTGAATAATTTGGACAGCTTTTAGAATGGCTCTATGCTTCTCCTTAATCCTTTTGTTGGAGTATTTGTGGACCTCGGAGAGAAGAAATGTCTCCAAAAATTGGCCATTCCTAGACAGACAGATGGTGATCTCTGCACATCAGAAGAAACAGTATTTTCTCTTTAGCTGCTCTAGACCTCAGGAGTTTGCTACATCTGATGTCCTTTTCAATATTAAATAGGGAACGTTTTACTTTTATGTATGTGCATACACATCTCGTTAGCACTAAAGAGATTTGAAGAGTGAATTCATGTACAATAATTCTTTTAACTTGTGTTGACACAAGAGAGTACATTTCCTTTTTCTTTAGGGAAAAAACCAACCAAAACTGCTGTGACAGATTCCCAGACCAAACAAAGCCTTTTGGAATAACTGAATATTACAGACTGAAACTAAATTATCCACTATAGAAAACTGGAAAAATAGTTTTGCCTTTCAAGAAATTATGGTATAAAACCCCCCAAAAAAATGTGTTTGCCAGGCATCATAGATATCTCTCAAGTCATAGGTTATGTACCCAGCTAGCTGTAAGAGCTGCTTTTGGAGAGTTGACTACCCCATGGACAGCATCATTTGCTGGGGTGCAGCTGAAAACACATTTGTCCAGAGAACCTACACCAACTTCTTCCAGAATTGCTGGGGGCTGTTGAGGATGTTCTTAGCAGCTCCCAGACACTGACCTGCTCTGAGCCATTACAAGTTTATTGCATTAATTTATCTGTCAGGGGTTGGCAACTCTCAGAAACCAGTTTATTAAAATACTAAAGATAATATTTCTGGTGCAGGCAACATGATTCATTGAGAAATCAATCTTGTTACTTTTACCATACCTAAAAGAAGATATCTATTGGTTATACTGGAATATAAACAAGTTAGTTGTAGGTATTGGGTAAGTGCAGGATGTTTTAGGCACGAGGCATTTTGACTTGTACATGTCCATTTAAGAATTGAGGGATCATGTTGCATTTATTTGTTAAATGGTAAAACAAAACCAAGATTCTTGAATAAAAAACCCCACAAAACCAACAAAAACCCCAAACAAATAAACAAACAAACAAACACCAAACAGAACAACCCCCCCATCCCCAAACAACAAAAAAGTAGGAGGGAATAATTTGTCACACAATTGGGTTTTTTATTACCTGTTTTCTATCCAATTTAAAATATGAATATGTGTCTACCAGAGAGTTATCAGTAGATGTGGAAAAGAAGGAATATATATCAGGAATATACCAGTTCAAACTGTAGCCTAAGTGGCACTTCTGTTCCCTAACCTGCTTCAGCTGATGCCAGATTTTACCTCATTGTACCTGTGAGATAAGAACCCTCCTCCTAGCAGAGTGTGGGTAAGGTGAAACTGCACAGCTCAGGGTGCAGCATCCCAGTGGAAGCAGCTGGAAACATTGGTTCTTCCAAAGGCAGCCTGATAATCTCCATGCAAGAGGAGCTCACAGGCCTGGCACAATGAGAGCAGTCCAGGACTGATGACAGGCACAGGGACTTTGCCATCCCAGGGCTCTGCCAGGCAGAATTCTGACAGCGGCCATCAGCACAGTTCAGTTTCATGTCCCTGGCTGTGGAAGGAGGCTCCCCTCAGGGTGATTCACTTGAGCTGAGATTTGAGCACTGGAAGTGGTTTTTTCTCTTCATTAAATGCAGAAGAAACTGCTAAATTAAACCCCTCAGTGACAGGTTAATGGTAGGTGGTGGGTGCTGATGCTCCAGAAAAAGATACAGGAAATGCTATTATAGATGGAAAGCCACTCATGATGGTCTCTGCTCAATCCTCAGGAGGCAGAAATGCATTGTAGAACTGAGGTGGGACTTTTTCTGTTCCTTTTCAAGTAAATGTCAGGTTGTCTTCAGTCTTCTGGATTTTAGGGGCAAGCCTATTCAGTGCCTTACTGAATGCTAGTGGCTTTCTGGCTTCAGAGCCATTTACACCAGCCAGTTCCACATTATTCCAAGTTGTGTGATAAAGGTATTCCCCTGAACTGGTTTTGGATCACAAACCTTTTGTTTGGGGAGTGGGGATGGTTTGATGTTCCTTCTTTTGGGCACTTTGTGCTGAGTCCAAGGAAGCAGAAAGACCAGTACTACCCTTTCCAGGCCATGTTTTGTCTTTCCTTCATTTATGAGAGCAGAAGAGATTTGGCTTTGCTTCCTTTCCAAAGTAAATTATCCCAATATTTTTTTCTTCTTTTCCTGTTGCAGTTCTTCCACAGCCTAGGTCATTCCTATCACCTTAAGTGTTTCCAGTGGCTGTTCTTCCTCAATCCCTAGGGAAAAAATCTGGTCCAGTTTCAATGAGTTTAAAATCCAGTAATTTCTTCCCCCATTGCAGTTCCTCCTGCAGATGATCTGTCTGTTTCTGCTGTCCCCTGTGTCAAACTAGCTTTCATCACTATCTGGAGGGACTCCAGTCCTGGCCAGCCATTTCTTTCAAGTCTCCTGTCCATGTCCTGCCCACATCTGCCCACATCTGCCTTCAGTTTTGGCTCAGGGACTGCCCTTAATAGTCACATCTGCAGACAGGAGTGTGAGGCTGCCACTGAACAAACAATTATTAATAATGAAAGCCTCACTGTTAGCATTGTTCATAGCCTGCCCAGAGCCTTTTTCCCTTCACCTCTCTAAGCAGGTTTTGATGTGTAATCCAATTTCTGTGTGCAGAAAATTGCCCCTCAGTCAGCACAGAGGGCTGGTGGTTCAGCTGCAGCTCTGTTACCCTCTCATTGTCACTGCTGGGCTAAGAGCTCCCAGGTGCTGCTCAGCCAGGCTCTGTGCCCTTGAGCTGCCACGAGTGTTCCACTGTCATTGTTATACACCCTAAATAAGCCAGAACCCCCTTTTCTGACCTGGGAGGAAAGAAAAGAAAGAAAAGGAAAATGATTGCTTTTAACAAACTGATTTCACAACTCATTTATCAAGCCCTATAGCAAGCCATTTATTTGAGCTCCTTTTTGCTTCATGAAAAGCTGTGTGTTAAAAGGGAGAAGGAGTTTGGAGAGCAGTGCCACTGCCCTCAGCAGCACTTTGCTGCGAGGCCTCCCTCTGGAACTCGGGGGTTGGAGCTGCTATTTCTCCTGAAGTGATTCCCACCTAAATCAAATTATTTCTTTTGTCAAGTCTAATAAGCACTGAACACCACAGACTTTGTTTCACTGCAGATATGAATGAATGCCTCTGTACGGTACTTTCTGTTGCCATGAAATATAGATATATATGTATATATATGTGTGTGTGTATATATATATATATATATATATGTAGGTAATGGGGAGCATAATTATTGCTCTACTTGAGGTGACATTCCACTTCAATGTAACTTTTAAGTACAGCTTTTAAGAGAAACCGTGTCTTAAAGGGAAGCTGGAAGAGTTTAGAGGTACATGTTGTAAAGAGCTTTGATGAGATTTAATAAGCTTTGAGTTTGGGTTTCAGTCTTTAGGGTGAAAAGCACCCAAGATGATTTTTCCATCCCATTCCCAGATCAAACCCTGTAAGATTAACCTGGGAGGCATTGCTTGAACACTGGCTGCTCCTGAAGGTGTTTGCATGTGCTCTGTGTGTGTCTGTCCTCAAACTCCAGCCTCCGTTTTGTACACGAGCTTGACTGGAAGGCAAAAGACACACCTTTGTCTTGCTCCAAGACTCTGATGGTAATTTTTGCCTCAGTAAATGTTTTCCCTTTGATCAGTGTGACTCTTTCAACTTTTTTTCCCTTTTAATTTGTGTTAACTGAGTGTATCGGGTGATTCCAGGGGGGCACTCTCCATCTGCCCAGCCTCAGAGCTTCCCTTTCAGCAGCAGACCTTCTTCTCATTTGTTTACTTGACTGTACTGGACCACTGTGAAGCAATTACACAAGCAATAATGCAGGTGTTGCATTTTTCTGTCATTGCCTTTTGTGAGACATAACTCTCCACGGACACTGAGAAGTGGTAGGAGACCCAGAAGCTGCATTGTAGTTTATTGGCAATATAACCCATGTCCAGTGCCCCTGCAGAGGTCCTCCCTCCTCAGAGCACTGGGCTGTCTTGGGCCCAATTGAATTCATAAGCCTGGATTTTAAACAGTTGTGGATCCCTTCACCAACACTCCATCAATCTTGCTTCCATCAGTTTTTGTGCTTTTGTTTTGTTTCAAGCTAGAAGAAAGTGTAAAGAAATGTGCTAAGACTCCCATATAGGGTGAGTAAATATCCCATATATTTCACAAAAATTATGACAAAATGAAGGGATTTGCTCTCACATTGAACGGAATTAATAAAAAGGTCTAACTGATAAATTAAATAGTTTTTAAGAACAGCCTGGAGCAAAGTTTCTGCAATCAAACAGTTCTCTGTTTTTAATTTAAAAATCAGCAAATATTGAGGTACATTTTTCCACCTTCTTTTAGAAGTGACCTGAAACTAAAAATGTGAATTCTCCTTAACAGGAGATTTATTGATGTGAATCTAAATTTCACCAGCATGTCCCATGTTAGATCACCTGCCTGTGGGCACAGGGAAAACCAAAGGCTGTTCACAAGAGAAACTGATATTATGAATGGTTTTACAATTCTTCAGAGCTCCTATCCACTTCCAAATGTCAGTAATGGGGAGGATCCAAAACCTTCCTGTGAACCCTGTCATTTTGCATGTTGAAATCCTGGCTTGAATTCAGGTCTCCACTTCAGTTTTTGTAAATGTTAATATTCAAGTAGGACAAAAACCTTAGAGGCAATTACAGCATGAACATCTCTTCTAGTTTATGTATAGTAGCTGATAGCAAAGTCTGCAATAATAATCTGTGTTTATACATGTGCTGTACAGAGTAACAGTTGAGTACAAAATACCTTTTAACTGTCACAAGAAACCAACTGGATTGATGTCACTTTTTGCTTGTATGAATATAATTATTTGCCTTGCGGGGACCAGTTCCACTTTAGTCATGTTATTTATGATTTTTGAATAAAATTGTGATAAATTAGGCTCGTTTCTAAGGTAAACAATACTGGAGCCAAGCAGCTGTCTCTGGACATGTGCATGTTATCACAGCTGATATCAAGTCCAAGTCCAACTCCTTGCTTTGCTTGGACCTTTCTTTAACCTTTCAGGCTTATTCAGGGAAATGTGGACCACTCTATTTTCTTATTAAAAATATGGCTTTGTGAAAAGCTGAACTTATTTTTTAAATCCTTTCTTTTCTGGTTCAGAAAGACTGTAACAATCATATTTTTCTAAACTGCCTATTGCTTGTGTTGGGAAATTATACAGAGATATATATTTTGCTCTACAGATTTCCATGTACTTTTGGAACTCTTTGTTTTCATAAATAAATCCTCCTGTTTGCTAGAATTAGCTCAAAAAGCTGTAAGCTTCTGTATACTGACTCTGTGTAATTCTATAAAAATGCAGCTGCATCAAAAGACTGACTTTATGTTTTATGTAAATTGTTGGAGCTAAGTCATCCTGAGTGTTATGCCACGCAAGAGATGCAGAAAGAAATCAGGTCATTGTTTTGAAAGGCTGGACAGTGTTATGTCACACTCCTCAAAGTCCCAGATGAAAGCCAGGAGAGTTTCTGCTAGAAATGGTGCCATTTTGGGCCATGAGTCTGCAGGTTTTTTACACTGTTTAGAACCTTATTTGAAAATTAGTCCCATGAAACTTCATGGGAAATATTAAAAATAAGAGCCTGTGGTGTGTGAATAGCTATGATAGAATAAGGACCTTTTCTAATGCAGAACAGGGCCTTTTAAGTAGTTAAGAGGCTATGATTTGAGTATTTCAGGACAATGTTTTGTGTTCTTTTCTGAGCTGTGGACTCCTCCTGTGTATTGTGGATTTATTCCATAGCTGAAATGCCAGATTAAATTGATTTAAGCCCCATGAGCAGATGAAAATAATAGAAAGCTGCAGTGAAATATTGCAGAAAATGGCCTGATTTCATTCTTCAGAGCAATAGTTAAAGTAACTCACAGCCTTGGCTTCTCTGCACCTGTGAAGCAGAGGCCCTTGCTCTGTACCTCAGCTGTGGTATAACATGGAAGGATTTCTGCTCTCTGCTTGGAAAATACTGTCTATTCCTCATCCTTGTCAAAGCATAATATTTCCCAAATAAAAAAAAAAAATCTGATTCTTCAAGACTCATAGGGGAGTTAAGGGGTAGCTGGAACCTTCTGTGATCCAGCCACATTATTCCAAAAGTTTATCCCTTGATGACAAATAAAATATGATGTGACTTTGCTGTTTGCAAGTAGGATCAAGAGACTGGAAATTCATCACCCCAAGCCCTTGCCTGTTCTGTGATGCTTCAGTGTTACCAATGAAGTGTGTTGAATTGGATTCTAAAATCAGAGTATTTTATTGCATGTGTCCTTTTTTGAAATGAAAATATCGTTGTATTTGATGTTGCAGTCATAGTGCAGTAAATAAACACATGTGCATTTCTTTTTAAGGACTTTTAGGTTATTTTGGGTGGTGGCTACACACTTTTGCTGTGCTTTTTTCATACCATTAGAGTATTTGGGCTGACCTAGAAACAACCAGAACAAGTGAAGCAAGGATAAAATTTGCTGCTTCCTGCCTCTCTACTCAGGTATCACTGGAAGATGGCTCTGCTAAATGTAGCTGCTTCATTCTAGTCCTTTGAGATTTAACAGAAAATGTCAGCTTTTCTGTAAGTTATTTAAATAGCATTCTCCTGGACCTGAAGAAGATGTGAATCTTCTAAATCATATTCTGATTCACTGTGATTTCTTATGGCATTGGCCCCTGACACTCTCTGTGGGTTTCTCCTCAATCCCAAACCTGGTAAGACAAAGGGGAGGTTTTTTTGTGAACCTTGGGTTTGAAGTTAATACCAATCACATTTGCTGAGCTAACAGTTTGTTAGTGTAAGCTCTGCTGATCTCTCTGAAGAGCAATCACTGCAGTGTGTGTGTATGGATGCACAACTCTCATTAGCTCCAGGTAATTGCTGCTTTCTTTCCTTAGTCTTTATGAGAAAAAGTCTGCCAGTATCCCTGATATCAAAGGGCTCCACAGGCAGTTCTTTCTGGACAAGTAGAAAACCACTACAATTTTTTGGTGAACCTGTGGGTTAGGTTCCCTGTTGCCTTTATGCACACACGGGGCTTTATGCAGCTCTTTGACTTCTCTCAGGCATTTGAACCATGTGATCTTGTGCCTTCCTATGAGCTGTCTCCTGCTAAGCCCCCAAAAGTACAAATGCAGACACTTGGCTGGCCACTGCTGGGTCAAGGTTGGAGCAGAGCCTGAATTCCTCCTAGGAGAGAGCAGGGTAAAGCAAAGCCAGGGCTGTAGGGAGAGCAGAGTGTCGTGGTGGGACAGTCACATTCCATCAGGGGTACAGTTAGTGCACAAAAGAAATTTCTGGGTTTTGTTTTTCCTTTGCAATGCATTTTTTCATCTTGCAGTTTATTTTTTGTGGAAAAACAGAAAATAGCTTGCTTTGTTTATATCAGGCCTCTTCTTCTGGAACAGCAAAAAAGCCTGGGGCTTCATTTTGTCTCAGACACTGTAGAGAGAACAGGAAAGGCCTTTGTCCAGCAGGGAGGAAAAGTGCCTATGAACAGATAAAACACCTCGTGCTTGCATGGGGAATTAATATTTTGTTGATCAGGTTCAGCCTGCAAACAATTTTACAGCTGATTGGTGGGAGCTGGGACAGTCAACGAGAATTATTATAAACACTTTTAGAGGACAATGAAATACTCCAGGTAGTTATAAATCTCTGAAGTCATATATTACTGCAGAAACACCTGTTTTAGATAGCAACCCTGCTGCTAGAGGATGGAAGTTTAGGTTGTAGCAGCAAAAGGTGGCAAGTTCAATAAATAAGAATAATAGGGTAAGACCCTCAAGTGGAGTAAATCAGTGTAGCTTCATTGAAGCTGTTGGAACTAAGTCAATTTACAGCAGTAAGAACCTGGCTTGTAGTCAACAGGGATTTTACAGAATGTTTAAAAACTCTCCATTTAGAGAGTTCTCTGCCTTATGTCTGTGCACTAAATCGTATCCACACAAAGTCCTTGCTGGTATAATGAGGTCATTTCGGATGTGAGCATTCATTATGTGCTTAGGTAAATTAAGGGGAAAAAAATACATCATTAGCAAAGTCTTAAATAAAGGATGGAGCAAGGTTAGCGAGTGAGAACTATTTAAATAAAATCAATCTCAGCCCTGGAGAGTTAATGGGGAGTGGCTTCCTCTGGAAAAAGGCTGATGGTGTGTTGATGCTGCACATAGAGGCTGAGCACTACAGCCAGGAGAGATTAAAAACAGAGACTGAGGTTTTTTTCTAAGCTAATATTTCAAGCTTTCTAAACTTCACTCTGTGACATACCACGAATGCAGCCCAGGTTTCCAGCTTCAGAAAAACGCTCTGATAAACACGTATTGCTGGGGCAAATGAAACTGAAGGCTCATCCAGTTTTACTGTAGCACTCGTAGTATTAAGAGGGATTGTAATATAATCCTCTTCAATGAACAACCCTAACAGATGTTATCAGGGTTGCTCTGTACGAGCTGTGGACCTCTTGCTAGAACTCCCTCTGTGGAAGTCCAGTTCATAAATTGTCCTAATGGGCTGCCTGCCTCGTCCTGCTGCTGCCGTGCCATGAAAGGAGGTGCTTACCAGCGGCCTTGAAAGGAGCATTATTCCCATCTGCTTTTCATTACAGCACTGCTAAATATTTCATGCTTTTTGTTTCACAAACAAATAAGAGCAGAACTAATCTTTTTGTTTAATGTTCATTGATTGACGTCTCAGGGAGGAAAAAAAGTTTTGGGTTTGTTTTGATTTTTTTCTTTACTTCAGATCTCTGCAAAAGCTTTTAATGGAAGATAGAGCAGATTTCCGTTGACTTTTCTGGTGGGCTTTTTATGGCACCATTGATACAGGAAAAGATATGGGGGAAATCCAGATGATGGATGTGCTGTTCAATCAGCTGGGATTTCTTTGCTTGCAAGGAGATAACTCGATGAAGTGCAAACAGAGACAGGGAGCAGACGTTGACTGCCTGTCAGCCATGCACAGAGCTATCTCTGGCTGGGCTGCTGGAAAACACAGCAGCTATTAGTCCCCCTTTGCCCTTTCACAGCGCCCTGTCAGAGGGTCCCCAAGCACTGCAGCCAGAGCCATCCATTAAACCTCAGGGCAGCAAGTCTGTTAAATTGCTGCTTCTTTACAAGGAGGGGGGTGGCAGCCCTGGGAGGATTCAGCCTACACTTTAACCCCCTGGTTCCCTGAACTCCCGCTGAAGGGGGTGAGTGAGGGTATTCCTGTGGGCACTCTGCATCTCCAGCAGCAGGTGCTGTCTCTGTCCAGAGGGATGGATGTAGGTGACCCAGCTCCACACAGGGACCTTCATCCCCAGGGCAGAGGTGGGGAGGGGGTCAGGAGTTCCCTGGGGGATGTGCAGTCTCCCCTCAGGCCTGTGGCCATGCTGGAAGAAGGTTTTGAGAGGTTTCTTTCCAACCCCAAGCATTGTCAGGCACAGAGCGAGGGCTCTTGGCCGATGCTGTTCCATTGAGTGGCTGTGCTGGCTGGTTTGTCTGGCATTTGGACAAATACCTTCATTAGGGCACCCAGTGGGCTGTGTCAGCTCTGAGGCCTAATCGCAGGGTGAGATTAAATGTGAAATGGCCCTCAGAAAGAGCTAAATACTCTCAGAGTCAGAGGATGGTTTGGGTTGGAAGGGACTTTTGAAGATCACCTCAATCCAACCCCTGCTCCTGCCATGAGCAGACACACCTTCCATTAGACCAGGCTGCTAAACCCCATCTGGCCTGGCCTTGAATGCTTTCAGGGATGGGGCATCCACAACTCTGGGAAACCTGTTTCTGTGCCTCACCACTCTCAGAGTAAAGAATTTCTTTCTAATATCTCATCTACCCTCATTCAGTTTAAAACCACTACCTTTTATTCTATTGCTGTCTCTCCCTATAAAAAGCCCCTTTCCCTCTTTTTTATAAGCCCCCTTTAGGTACTGGGAATTGCCAAAAGGTCTCCCTGGAGCCTTCTCTTCTGCAGCTGAACAACCCCAGCTCTCTCAACCTCCTGGGAGAGGTGCTCCAGCCTTCAGATCACCTTTGTGTCCCTCCACTGGACTCTCTCCAGAGCACAGACCTGGACATGGGACTCCAGGTGGGGCCCCATGAGAGCAGAGGAAATATCAAGAAAACATAAATGGTCCCTTCTTCCAGCCTGCTGCAGCCTGGCCCTGCAGTGGAGTGGCAGTGTGTCAGTGCAGATGGTTAAATCACCAGGCTACATTTGACCACATAGCAGTGTTTTTATATCATTGCACAAACAGGAATGAGTTTGTCTGATCCACTCTTGAGGCAAGTTCTTTGCATTTATTGCAGGATTAATTTTTCCCTGATGGCTGATGCATCAACCACCCCATCCCTTTCTCCCACAGCTGCTGGCCTGAATTCAGAGGCAGAACTGAGTCCTGGGGCCTGACCCTAATGCTTGCCTGCAAATAGGCTTTATGACTTACAATGAACAACACACCCCAGCAGTAACATTATATACTGGCTTCTATATCATATTTCTTGCTCTTCTAGCATTTTCCTTATGAGGATCTCAGTTCTCACTGCAAGGTTTGACTAAATCTCAACAGTCATCTGTGCATTAAGTTCTTTTAGCTGAAATGCTATTGCCAGGGCTGAAGATTGCTGTTCTTGAGCACCTCTCTACAACAGCATACAGTGGTTTCACTCAGGACTGTAAAAATAAATTGTAATGGCCACAGTTCCTTGCATTTTATCATTTCATCATTTCATTATCATTTTGACGTTTGTCTTAAAAATGTTCAAATCCAGGAATAGTAAATGCCGAGTCAGAAAAGCTTAGGAAATGGGTCAAATGCAGAGTGCAGGGCAGCATTACAGTGTCTGATCTGCTGTCTCTGATAATACCCTCACAAGACAAGGGTCTCTTTTTTTTTTCTCCATTCCTGAATAAATGAATTGCAGCATGTATGAAATCTCCAGAGGCCATCTGTGACTGTAATTCATTTACCCACCGTATTATGGAACAGATTTTCCAGTGAGTTCAAAACTCAGGAAAGGGGGGAAGGGAATAGTATGATGAGAAGGATCTGTGATCCATATCTAAAAGTAAAAATA